>NC_140627.1:27081886-28281886 GCF_057382275.1 Copadichromis virginalis
CACTAAGGATCGCAGCTGCACAGACCAACACGTTTTTAATGAAGCCACATTTGCTCGTGACAGTGGTCTAACAAGTTCTCCTTTCACATACTCCCCTCCCCTGCCCCTGGAAGGGAAATAAAAATACTGACAGCAGCGCCTGATGCTATAGTATTCCAAGTAGACCCCTGTGCTGTGTCACCTTCTGCCTGTCCCCCATGTGCCCTCTCATGTAATATAACCCAGCTGAGATTTCCCCAGCTGCATAATCCCAGTCGTGCTCGGAACAGTAAATCAACAGGTTGGGGGAAGTATTGCAAGAATTGCAGGGGAAGTTTTAAGTTGCACAGGAGTAATGTTATGGCACTACAAAATAAGCTACTGCTGTTTGCTTTGTTTGTCATCTTGTGTTAACCCACCCGAGAAAACAATGTGTGTGTGCATGCATTTGTGTGTGTGCATGCAGGACAGAACATCAGCTGTGGTAAAAGAAAAATGTACATGCAAAAAGCTCGACACTTTGGGTCATACTTTTGTTTTTTTCCTGAACTACTTCTTTTCCTGCTACTTGCTTTTAATAGCACTTCCCCCCCTGCCACCCCTCCCTCCCTTGTGTCTCCTGTCTCTCTTCTCACTCATGCATACACACACAGTCAGACACATACACATTTAGGAATTTTTGGCCTGGAAGGCAGTCAAGTTTCATTAATTTCTGGGTTTGGGTACAGTACAGTGTGTTCCTGGACTCACATCTGCGAGCGATCATAAATGCTGGAATGCTGGCAGAACATCCAGACCTGCCGGCACAAATATGTCGTCATCACTCTGAGGGAAGAACCGGCACAAAGCCAAAACAGCCGACCAGTTGACTGCCAAACAACCAAACGCCACGGAGATAGAAACACAGACAAAGAGCAATGGGAAAGCAGCCCTCCCGCCTCGCCACATTCATATCCAAATTCTTTGCATTTTTCCTCACCTAAATGTTCTAGACATTTACGTGGGCATCTTACTCCCACACTCAGATTGGGATCGGCTTGGAACAAAGCTTTCAATTTAAGGGAGGCAACTTAAACAGCTGGTCAAGCACAACAGGAAAACTAGTGTTTTGAATAACTCTGCCAGATTTTTCTGCAATGTTAATGCGTACTGTCCTAATCCAATGAGTTGCAGAGCAAGGTATTTAAAACAGACATTTACATCGTTATTCTTTCATCGATTACTTCTGTTTAAAAAAAAAAAAAAAGAAGTAGTCAAGCATCTGAATAATGCGGTAAATATATACTTTTTCCAGTTTCATGCAACATCATTCCATTACCACTTGGGCAGCTTCATCATGTGATATCGTCAATTTCTCCACACATTGGCTTTATGTGATAAACACAACACACTGGTTTTGTTTTTCTGCACGCAACCCTAAAAGATCAACTAACAAAAGATAAATTCCCTTCAGGCTGGTTAGAAACACATCTCTAAACAGTAAACCTCACACAGGAAATAACACTGTACTGGCTGTACAGGCTGACTAATGCACAAGCCAAACACAAGCATACCAAACTGATGAGGCCAGTGTGAAACACCACACAATGAGAACACATGACCCCAAAATGCCAAGAGATTATCATGTAAAGTTATGTTTCCATCAATAATGTGATGCTCTGAGATAATATGTGTTTGTGGGTAAGCTGTAATTAAGCTCGAGAGCATGATGGGTAAACACCAGCTGTATCAGAACTAGTTTGCTCCATATAAAAAGTTCATTATTTCGTGCTCGTTATTTTGTAGTACTGCAAGAACTCTTACAATCTTGCACAAAGGGCAAACACCAAATACTGTGCTGGTTCATCTCCACAAAGTTTTTGACAGCATGTCAGAAACTAAGTGCATATTGAGATATTGAATTCACACTAAAACAAAATACTGTCAAGTGTTTTTAATATCATCATTTTGTGCTTAGGTTTCAAAAGTTTCCACTGTTTAAGTAATAAACATCTGTTCCAGTTATAAGAACTAAAACAATATTTATTTTAGTAAGATTATTTGTTGAATGTTCTAATGATTTTTATAAAAATTAATTAAATCACCAAACTTCTCAGCATATCACTTTTGAAGAAGATAGAAGAGTTTCCTGAATTTGTGCCACTCTCAGTTATGTTTAAAAAGTTATTTCCCCCGTCTTTATAATTAGTGAATGGAGACATTTAAGTGGTTGCTCAAACTGGATTCACCACAGCAACTGGTAAACAACTAAAATAACTGACTCAACTAAACTCCACTGGGAAATCGAGTTCTGCCTGTTCATCTAATGAGCTAACATGAATAAACACTAGAAATGTTAGCCATGACTCAAACTCTATAGTTCCATTACACTTGCTATTTTCAGTAAATAAATTCTGTGTCCAGATGGTGTACTCATAACAGTCATAACTCATAACAGTCAAAAACAACTGAGTGGTGTCAAAAACAAGACTCAGTTGTTTTTATTTTGGCTACATAAGGGAAGATACTAATTCCAGATAGCTAGCTAACAGTGATACATGTTTTTTCAGGCATTGTGTGGCGCTACTGTTTGATGTTGGTTAGTATTAAATTGTCATCTTTAACACAGAAGCCTTTAAAATGTGTAGTCGGAGGCTGGACAAGTTGTAAATATTTATATAAAGCAGCAGCTGGCGTGTCAATCACAGCCAAATGCAATTATCCCATTTCCAATAAGTGCACAACATACTGTGTTTGATTGGAGACACTGCTCTGTTGGAAGATAACTAGTAAATACATAGTGTACGCTATGTAGTTCTCTTCTATGAAGTACCATAATAGATTCAAGTTGAGAAATGGCGAAAACAAATTTAACCTGAAAGACCTCCATTTTCTGTTAACAAAAAGACTACATACTGTATCATAATCATGGATAAACATTGATTTAAAGGAAACAGACAGAGGTAACAGGCACTTACAAGAAGTAAACATGCAGCGTGGTTTTCCTGATTCTCTTACTAGCAAGAAACATATTACTGATACCATCTCTCCATTCATACATCTTCACATTGTGCCCTTTAGCAAAACACTTTACAGTACGATGTGCATCAAGTCTTTCTTCCCCTCTCTCTCTCATACACATACTTGGCCGGCTAATCCAGGAGCTCTCTACTATGTACACATAACATAAAGTGAAGATTAAGTCTCTTAAGCTATAAAGGCAGTGAGATGAAAAGTTGGTGGTAACAGAGATGGCAATATGGGTGCTCAGGAAGAGTCTTTTTGGTAATCTTATTATACCGCAATCTCACTTGGAAAACAAACTGTGAATCATATCAGTCTGGTCTGGTCTTGGTTGGTGTGTGACAATACTCACACATGCACATGCGCACACAACTGGGTGCTGTCTGAAAGCCAGACTATTTTTGACATGGTTGAAACAATGCAATGCATTTTCACTGTCTTGTTTTTTTGTTTTTTTGAGGGGTAATTAGTAGAAACGATACCATTTTTAAATGGGCTTACCTGTTTAAAGAAACTGCTGTGCATCACTGTATTGCATTTTCTCCACTACTACTGATGCTGATACTTTTTTTTAATGTAACATAATTTACAAGAAATACATAAATCAAATGTAAAAGCTAATTACTTTAACTGTGTAGTAAAATCAACCAGTTATCAATGAAAAAAAAGTAAACTGAATGTATTAAAAATAAAGAAAAATAATTTTAATCTTAAAAGTGGAACAATCACTGAAACCAGAAATGGGCAGCTGATGAATGAAATGCTGAATCTGCTTTTGACTAATTGCACATTTTCGTTAATGGGACACAGTAGATTTGGATATATGTGAGTAAATGTAGGTTAAATAAGTAAACCTTTGTTCGGTATTTGGTTTTTTAAGAGACCACTGAGACTGAGTCCAAGAATCTCAGGCTCAATGGGGGGGGACTGGGGGCAGCATATGAGATGACAGATTTAATACATTGATGGTCTATTGATGAACTAATTTACTGCAAAAGTTCAGCAGTACTTTTAAGTTGAGGCATTGATACTATAAAAGGTGCTGCTACAATTTCATGAACAATAACATTATGGTCCTTTAAATGCGCCCAAAAGTGGCTGAGTCAGAGTTCCCCACCCTGTTCAAGCCTCCATCTGCAGGCCTTGGCTCAGCAAAGGCTGTCAAACAGTAAACGTCAGGCCGAGATTAGAAAAAAGGAAAAAAAAGAAAAGAAAACAACAACGTGGAACGGACTGAGACAGAACAAGACGAGAAGAAAAAATAAATAGCTGGCACAAGGTAGACTGTACATACTGTACCCTCAGTGGTGGCAGGCAGCCCAGACTGGCGAGCTGCCAAGTCCTCCGTACAACAAGCACAGAGACAGACAGACGGGCAGATAGACAGGCAGAGAGTGAGAGACAGAGTGGAAAGCAGAGGGGAGGGAGGAGGCGGCAGCAGCAGCAGCAATGTCTGAAATGCTCCACATCCACGACACGCTGTGCATCCCAAAAAGCCTCTCCACTCTCTTGCTTCATCTCCCTGATATTCTGCCTTTTATGAAGCGAGCTGAAGGATGATGGCGGCAGCGGTGGAGGAGGAGGAGGAGGAAGGGTGGAGGGGCTGAGGTTAAGGGTTTTGGGACTTTGTAAAGTGTCATCATTACAGAGAAACACGACCAAAAAAAAAAAAATCCAGACGTGGTGTCAGACCGAGAAAAAGCCTTGAAAGTCAAACGGTGGAGGCGGAGGTGTAGGAGAAAAAAAGAAACTGAAAAAGTGCAAAAAATAAAAAAAGACAACAAAAACTATCAAAGAAGCTTTGCCTCAGCGCTGTCTCTTCCCTAACCGTCGCCCGTCTCGACAGAAGCGCTCGTCTTGCCTTTTACGCCAGACCAAAGCGGCTATGAATCAACACTGATGTGTGTAACAGTACAGGTTGATGTCGTGCGTCAAGGCTGCCTCGCATGGAAAGAGGAAAAAAGAGAAAGAAAGAAGAAGAAAAAAAGTTTGTGCACTTGCTGCCACAGTTGCTAAAAATACACTGCCCATATCTTCCGCTCAGTTGCCATTTTCAAGGTGGAGTGTGTGGTTCTTCCTAGAGTTTTCAGTCATCTCTCTCGCTCTTTTTTTCCATTTGATCTCCTATCAGCAGAGTTTTCACCTCATGATAATGGGTACAAATTGTGAGTTTTTATTAACCTGTTGATAAAACCGCTTTCTGTTGGAAATCTATTCAAATATTACTTCAGCGTCTACAAAACAACCCGTTAGAAGACTTTATTTATACTCTGCTACTTTCTTCTAATTAAGAAAAAGATTCCTTTTTAAACAAGAGGCCCTGCTTTATTCAGGAAGTAATTATGATCATAAAATCTCAAACACACATCTATCTCTCACTCTTTTTCTCCGTTTCTGTCAGCGTGGTTGTTAGTGATAAAGGTGGCGCTAAGTAGAAAATTCAGCGTGTCCCATTATAAACAGAGTTCTGGACAAATGGCTCCATCCTTGGGCCAACATTAACACAAATTTGGGGTTTTGTGTATGTGTGCAGGAGGTGTTGCCTCATGAGGTTCCATGGCTTTTACGGTGTCTCAATAAACCATCTGCACTTAGGGCCTTAGCAGTGGGGAACTCTTTGCCGCCTATAAAAGACGGTTCATTCCATTAAAGCAGTAGGCTCAGAGCACCCAGACTGCTAGGGTGTGGGTGTGTGTGTGTATGTGTGCAAGTGGGTGGGTGTAATAGTGTCAGACTCCACCAATCAATGTGTCCACTGTTCTGACTTGTACTACCTTTCAGACCTCTAATGTCACAGAGGTGTAGGATGACAGGATGATGATGTGCAGGCACCTCTTGGGTTAAGTTTCCCAGAGCTGCTCAGCTTGAAGAGTCATTTAATCCACAAATCACTGCAACTAGGTTATGCTCCACATTCACATGTTCAATATAGAATATTTATAGTAGGACAAAGCAAATGTAAGTCAACTTTTCCCTCTATTCCAATTTCAGGCAGCAGCAACTTCAGTACTGGAGTCTATTGTAAATGCTTAAATGTAAAAATCAGCTTGCAACAAATATATTCTGCACAGTGCATTTATGGTCTATAGTGACAAATCAGTCTTTGTATCTGTTAACAGATGCTAGCATGATTATGACAACTTAAGAGTATGAAGTTTAAAGCTAAAATGCATGTTTAGCCCATTAGGTCATATGTATTTTTGTATCACTGATCATACTGAAAGCCTGTTACAGTGTATTTGGATTCTATTAGTCCTAATTAACTATCACTAACTATAATAACTACAACACCACCTACTTTCAGGAACATAAAACAGTTTTATGAGTTAACTCCAAGGCTCTAACTACTATGTATGACAGTGAGGTGGTGTCACTGGGAGAAATACATAATAAAGGAAGTAAATGCAGAGGAGGGGGGGGGGGGGGGGGGGAGCCAAACTAACTAACTACGTTTAGTCACATGTCAAGCTTGTGGTTCCTAAATATTTGTCCTCTAACCTTTCTTACAGTATTGTTCTGGTATTTTTTACTACTGATTTGGTGACGTCTGTAGCGGATGAAAGTACCTCAGGTCAAAAAATTATGGAGCAGCAAAACAAACTACTGTCATTTTATTAAAGAAGTCAGACACTAATTGGCCTTTTTCTATCACCCTGTGAGCAACTGCGATCTGATTTAATGCTGCACATGGCACGAGTCTGCAAACAGCAGGGCACAGTCAGAGGAGTTGGTTACCTCGTTGAGAAGTTGGTGGAGTACAGCCTGTCGCCTGCAGCTCCTTATCTAACGGCTCGCTGTGGCTGCTCATTCTTGTTCTATTACTTAGCAGCTTTTGATGCACCGAAAATGGTGAAAATGATCATTGTCTCGTTTTGTTTGTAGCGGTAAGTGCCAAGGTGACTGACAAGTTGCACTTTCTGTGCGTACTTAAAAACCCCAACTCATTTCAGAGCTTTTAACCTGGAAATACTTCACATGAATTAACATGGCATGCTTCATCAGCAGGTGATACACTTTACCAACATTTTGCTACCTTACTCAGTCACAATGACTAAATAATTTTCCCTTTTGAGCAGCTTATCCAAAATTTATTTGACAGAGATTTTGACTCCTCATCTTAACACCATTGTATTGCCAAGTCAACTACTTTTTTTACACACATATTACATAATTACATTCATTATGCAAAATATATTTCAATGAATTAAAGAATACTCTGGTTTCTATGAAAGGCATCACCAGATATATTAAAAATGTATAATTTTCAATGCATGGATCCAAACATATGAGACATTTCAGGCCCAGGCTCCGTGGGTTATCAGTGGGGTTCCAAATGACTACTTTTCACTTAATTTGGAGTCATAGTTTGAATTTTTGGACAGCAGTAAAATCTGCCAGTAGCGCTTTTCTGTACAAAGTGGCAGCAATGAATGCTCTTTTCTTTAAAGACTGTTACTGCTAGCTCAACAGTGATCACAGCGAGGGGTTGTGGTTTTGGGGTTAGTTTGATTTCCTTACCTGAATGAGACAGCAAATGCATTCGTAGACGGAGGCTGTCCAGGAAGCTCTTCCCACACAGCTCACAGCTGTAGGTCTTCATTCCACTGTGCATCTTTCTGTTGACAAAGAGCAAAAATAAATATTTTACCATCTTTCAGTGAGACCAGCCAGCGCTTAATGTACCACCGATAGACGTTTGTGTCTCTAACAAAGCGGCTTTTTACAGCTCATAACTAAAAACTTCCAGAACAGAGAAAGTTTGGCCTTGTGCATTTTGAGAGAATATGTCACACTCCATCAGTCTTAACATCAGCACAAAACAGTAACCATGAGTGTAACAAGTCATCCATCTACCACACATATTATCTGCAGGGACCAGTAGACCATGACTTGCCGCTGTAAATCACAAGGTGCTATTCAAGCAGAGGCGGCATTATCAGCTACCTACATCTAGAGCGCTGCAGAGGGATACGATGCTGTAAAGTGAAATAGACTAAAATAAATAGTGAAACAGAAACACGCAAAACCTCTACTTACTGTTACGAACCATTTATGGAACAGTTTTTGATGACTGCTCTCAGAGCTATGAGCTGTTGCGTAGCTTGAAGCCAAATCAGATTTGCAATAAATTGTCTATTTCCAAATGGACAGTCATTAAGCTGTAACGTAGTTTAAGCACACAAGGTCAGACAAGACTAAGGGTCAATATTTGATTATGAAGTAAAGGCCTTGAAGGTTAGCTAAGTAAATAACATCTGACAACAGAAAAGTCTAGTCTTACGGCTCTCTCTGCTCCTCAAATCCTCAAAGACCCCACGGCTCAGTACAAAGCATATTATTCTTGAGAGATATCTGAAAGTGCTCTAAAGCAATTAAAGTGACACGAATTGCCAAACAACTGCCACAGTGCCTTAAGCATCTTGAGAACTTCAAATACCTCGCCTTGAGAGAGGTACACAAAGCCACAGACACACCCATGATTGTAATCATCGTCAAGTTTGTGCCGTTTCTGATTTGGCACGTTTAGTCTTCTACAACTGTTGCTCTTTCATACAACACAGCTCCAAAAATGAAGCATTACTTTTTTGATGGTAATACTAGATTGTGGGGGAGAAAAAAGAAGTGACAGGTTGTGAAAAAGCCTTTAGCTGAAAAAAAAAAAATCATACCAAAAAAAAGTGCACAGGAAAAAGACATGATTCTATACTCAGGTGAGTGTATGCTTCAAGCAGGCAAAAAAAGACAACATCAAATACAGCTCACGCTCTCCACTGACTAGTCAGGTGGCAAAAAGTGATCAGCCAAGTGCATTCTTGGGGAAACAATGCCCTTGATGAGAGTTCTGCTCAACTTGGGTGAGATGACAGCCATCCATCTTAGCGGCTCAACAAAGCTACAGAGGAGGAGGTGGTGCCACTTTCCCAAAACATGACTGATTGATGTCAGATGTCGAATGCAAATTGATTTACAGCTCTCTTTTGTGCCTCGAGAGGGAAAGGAAGAGACAAAGCGAGGATTGAGACCAGGACAGACAGAAAGAGATTATAGCGTATGCTATGGCAATGGCTTTGGGAGTTATTAAGCTATCAAGTCTAGTATGACTTCACTTACAATTAATTGCTGCAAAATATCCCCCAAACCTGACACGAGCAGGGTAAAAACCAGAGAAGTATGAAATTAAAGAGAGGTTAGAAGTTGTGAAGAGACCCTGGAAATCAAGGGCAGAATGACAGCCCTTTGGCATGCAGTCAGCAATTAAAAGGTCCTCTAAATGCTAACTGCCCCCAAAAGGGAAGAGGACACTTAAAAACAACAAAATAGGAGAAACAAAGTGTCATAGAGTGTTACATATCGTTAAAGGGCAATAACGCTCCAGATACCGATGTTATATTTAGCAGCTGCACATCATAAGAGTAGCATAAAACAAACATCTTAATCTAATTTGACAAACTTGGCAAACAGTCATGACAACATGGCATCAAAATGACATCAGGATGTTGTTTTGTTGCACAAATATTTGAAAAACTCTAAAGCAATTGCTCAAACTCCAAATTGCTCAAGTGCAGTAGAGCTGCATTGTATTCAGTTCTATTGAGGCAACCGCCAATGGACAAACTGTCAACTCTTTTTCTCCGCTTCTATAATAGAGTTCCTCTGTGACTGGTTTCAAAACAGTAACCCTTAAAAATGACCTTTTCTTTTACTCGAGGGCATCAAAGACTAGCGTTTATTCCTATTGTTTTAGAAATATTAAAAACAAAATTTACAATTTTAAAAACTGAAAAAAATATTTGACAAAAGACCAACTGGAAAAAGCTATGGAAAAGGGTTTTTCTTTCCTGTAAGAGTCATATGCGATGTACTCACACGCTCTCAATGAGATAAGGAGAAAACACGTACGTGGTAAGCCACAACATACACAGAGGACAAAGCCTTTCAAAGGCCTTTTGTGTCCCTCCTCAATCTGGCCATTGTGCCCCCCAGACAGAGCACTGAAACGGTATGGATGGACTTATTAAGGGCACTCAAAGCAGAACCAATGCCATGTATTTTCACCGTAAATGTAGCATTGATGAGCAAAGGGTGGTGTGCACGTCTGTAGCTGGGGCTGTGTTAACTTTAACTGCAATGGCTAGCACTACCTACTGAAAAAGCACATTACTTGATGTTCAACAGAATGGCAACAGCACCTGTTAAAGTGATTCTGTGTGTTAAAGGGAAGGGTTGGGAATTTTAGAAGACCGCCTTTTTAAAAACGCATTTCTTTTGGCAAAAACTGCAGATTCTCTACAGGCCACTTGAGGCTAACTGAAATGTTTAAAGGCCCAACTAGACAGCAGATAAAAGAATATTTACAGGCTCGAAAAATTATTTTGTCCTATTTCTCTCTTTATTACAGTTTGCATGGTGGATGATTTTTTTAGATGATTTTTTTAGAACTCCCTTTATTAAGGCTTAAGTGTAGAGACATGAACACTGACAGGTGAATGGCAACACAGGAAGCTGTAGCTGACAGCTGTCTGCTAGCCGTCTGCTTCTTGTTCTCTAAACCGTCTAACGGAACTGGACCTCTCGGCCATGTTTTGGTGTATTAGCAGTTATGTAAGACACAGTGTAGCTTAATCTGGTTGATTGTGCTAGCTGCTGGTCTGAATCTGTGCTCCAGTTTTGGTCAGTGAAATACTCGTATTTCAAGCCGACGGCTAGGTTTTCTTGTGGACATTCCAGGCTACAGTTGCCTAGGTGAAACCTCTAATATGTTTACTCCCAGGTCATATGTCAATAATTGGTATTCTTCACTCTCATTGGTAGGCACTTCAGTTGCTTGCCTGGAAGTTGAGAAAAGTTTACCTGAGGTCCTACCCACTTCCTGTTGCCAGCAGTTAGTGCTCACAGTTACTTGAAGTCATGCAAGGTCATTCACTTTCTATGTTCTCTATTTGCCACGTCACTACAAATTGCTTCCACCGTGGATGTAACTTTATTGTTCTACTCTCTGATCCAAATACGGTCACCTCGGGCTTCGGCAGCGGTAAAAATTCAAACTGCTGATGACTTCCACAAGCTAACCTGATGCAGTATAAGCAGCTTTATCTGTACAGCTGCCATAATTAAGCCAACACATGACTCATTAATTGGTGTGTTAGTTTAGTTCATCTATGAGTCCACTTGGATGCTAGTGGCAAAAATTCCGTCATCAGTGAGCGCAAGGCTCTCTGCTTTTTCTTGTCACTTGGTGGACTGGTCCATGGGGACACGGGGACTACAACGCACCTCAATGCATGCGCCCTTTGGGAGGATTTCAAAGACGTATAACGGGAATGACTACTCATCCATGTCGTCGGCAGATGTCTTTATCTGTATCAGAGTATAATCCATGTGTAACATTGTTTCAGTCAGTCTATCCACCTTGACTGGATACCATGATTATTATAATAATAATAATAATAATAATAATGGATGGGATTTATATAGCGCTTTTCAAGGCACCCAAAGCGCTTTACAATGCCACTATTCATTCACTCTCACATTCACACACTGGTGGAGGCAGCTACTGTTGTAGCCACAGCTGCCCTGGGGCAGACTGACAGAAGCGAGGCTGCCATATTGCGCCATCGGCCAATACCAGTAGGCGGTAGGGTAAAGTGTCTTGCCCAAGGACAGAACGACCAGGACAGAGAGCCTGGAGATCGAACTGGCGACCTTCCGGTTACAGATACGCTTCCCAACCCCCTGAGCCATGGTCGCCCGTGATGATGATCATAAAGAAAGGTTTACCCGTTATATACACGAGACAGGGTGAAAAAAATACCTTTATGAAGATGAATGTTGTGATTAGTTTGTCTAATAACAGCAAGTATTTATGAACCCTACTTCTTTGGGGACAGTGCAGTACAGCAGAATAGTATGCATCATTAGAAAACAGTTAGTACTTAAGGCATACTTTATATGCCTTGAAATGCTCCGTGTGCTTAAGTAGAGCTGATAATGGCTATTCAGTAATTCTGTTTCACACACTTCAGTGCTTTAACAAGGTTTAATGGTATGCATAAGGATACTAAAATATTGTCTCAGCTTAGTGATTTACTTGAGATAGACCCCCCTCTGTGCACACCCTTTCTCAAATCCCATCGTAACTGTCTGCTTTCATGTTGTGCTACTGAAATACATGATGAGGTGTGTGCGTGTCTAAACGAGGGTGTGTGGTGGGTGGCAGTCCAGGGAGGGAGGGTGATTTGAAACAGACTGACTGTACCCATTAAGGAAGTTCACATAAAACTCTCTCAGGCCATTTACTCAGTTAATAATCGACTTTGTCCAACAGTCACTTTTGACAACGACAATAAATTTTAAATTTATGTCAACAAAACATATGCTGATCACCTCGTGCAGAGTGCTTCCTCATAAAAAGCAGCCCAACCAAGGGCTGTTTCACTTCATGTGTGTATGTTTGAAACGTGAGTCGATTACAGGCCTGTGTTATTGAGCCGTAACAGCTTGCCTTATGTAGTTTCTGAGCTCTCCTTTCCTATTTTGCCGCCAGTCTTGGCTCGCCATATATCATAACTTGCGCTGTAAAGACCCAAGCTTTCCACCTGCTATCAACTTGTAACAGATTTTAAAAGTCAAAATAAGGTGACACACTATTAATACACACAAGATACTAATACTATACTCCATGGTTCTTTGATGGCTTTGGGTCATCCAGATTTCATACAATTGAGCTTTGACAGAGGCAGCAGAACTACTGCCAAACCCTGTTAAATCAAATGACTTGAAACTCATGCTGATATCCTCTCAAGCTCAGATAACCATTTTATATCACCACATTCAAACTATTCTACAAAAAAAAAAAAAAAAGAAGAAGAGGAGAGAAGCAGAACCATGCTTGATGACTTGCACTTATTTATAATTGCTCGTCTGAAATCTATTTCTCCCTCGGCAGCCTTAAGTGTTGTTCTCGATCCTCGTACATCCTTTCATCTTTTATTTTTCCATTTTTTTCTTCCACCCTCCATTCCTAAAGGGAGCCATAAAACACCCGAAAATGATGTTTGTAAATAAAAGCTTTGCAGGAAAAAAAATGTGGGTGTTAAGATGGAAAGAAGAAAGCACTAAAAGATAAAGGGAGGCAACTGATAGGAGGTGGTAAATTGAGGAAGGGCTGTGCAGTGTGTCTGTGGCTGTTTGTTCATTAGTTCTGAGGGTCAGAAGAAAAAGAACTGATAATTGGGAAAAAGGAAGGCCAATGAATAGAGCTCGGACTTAAATACCAGAGGGATCTCATGTGGGCATCTGAGACATTTGTTGATGATTAAGGGAAAAAAATAGAGTTGCGAATCCCATTTAAGATAAGATAAGATAAGATAGAACTTTATTAATCCCTCGGGTGGGTTCCTCTGGGAAATTCGATTTCCAAAAAAGCACAGCACCGACAGAAGTTACAGAGTTATACACACACACATATATATAAATACAGAGACAATATAAATAAAATATACGAAGGGGATAAATAGAATAAATAGGAATAAAAATAAAAATACAAGTGAATTGCACATTTCAAGTATTGAGTCTATTGCACCGTTGACTATTTACAAAAGTATTGCACAAAAGGTATTGTACAGTGAGGTGCAGAGGCACTACAGCTTAGTTGTTCATTTATCTCATGTGTTAGCTTAAAACACAAACAAAATGGAACCCATTCTTTCTGTAAAGTGTTTTCATTCCTTTCCACCTTCTGTTCTCTTTATTCTCAAAGCAGCACTAATCAATATCATCATAAGTAAGAATGGATCAAAGCAGTGAAAAAGAATCACTCTTAACAATCCTGCAGACAATCATCGTCTGACTTTACAATCCTCTTCGCGTTATGCATGCTTGACGTCACCGTTTTATTATACCAGGTGGTAAACGCCACTTAACCACACCAGGCAGCTGTTTTCAATGGAAATGCTTCAAAATACCAAATGTAAACTGCATGTCTGGCACCAAAATGACAAAGTTTGCCAATATGTGGAGGAAACAATTGTGGTAAACATTGAGCAAGAAAAGTCTTTTTCTCTGGGTTAAGCAGAGACAAAACAGATTAAAACGCAGGTTAGTTTGATGTCATCAGGTATTTATAGTACTTTTTATTTATTGTAAACACAACCTGCTCATTTGCAGAACCTTCAAAGCCTAACAGGAGTCTACAGGTTGTAGTTTGGGAATCAGCGGGTCAGATAAAACTGAATGCTCTCCGCTACAGAAATCGGTTAGCAGATTGGAAGCATTTTTTTCCTACTATACTATTCAAAGTACAGATACATCTGAAAAGCTACCATAACCTTAGCAACATAAAACAGCACTTCTCTTCTTTTCCAAATACATTCTCCAGAAATCTCACCATCATAATTAAAATAGCAACAACATTTCTTAGGTGGCAAATCATAGTCATATTTGACAAAGCAACAAGAATTAGAAAACAAATCCCATCCCCCTGTTTCTGAGGGACGAGCAGAAAAAAAAATGGAAAACTTGGAAAAAAACAAAGCAAAACATCCTCATCACAGGATGTTCTATGATTACTATGAGAGAGACTATTACTCGCAAAAAGTACCAATTATCCTCAACATTCACAACTTCCTTGACATTCCTGAACTTTCAAAATTATCCAAAGCACAGCCTGACATACTAGACCAACCCAAACTTCAGAAGAAATTCCATCTCTTCATTGCCCAACAAGAAATCTCTCGGTTTGATGGCTATCCACTGGAATTCTTTAAACGCTTCTGGCAAGTCATCTCTCCCTTATTCAACATAATGGTCAAAGGAATCAAATTATCAGGACTCACACCCGCGCACATAAACACACGGCTCTTATTACACTATTACCAATGACCGACAAAGACCTCACTTCCAGCTACAGACCATTAAGTCTTACCAACTATGACCTAAAAATAATCAGTAAAACACCAGCCAATAGATTAGAGACAGTTATATCTTCATTAACTCACTCAGACCAAACAGGCTTTATTAAACATAGACAACCAACACGCGCCGCCTGTTAATCTCAGAGACCGCTTCAAAACCATAACGGCACCGAATGCACAAAAAACCTTTTGATAAAGTTAAGACTTTCCTCTTTGCGATCCCAAGGACATTTTGGTTTGGGCGCTGGTTCCTTCATTGGATCAAACCTCTTTACCGCTCACACTCTGCACCAGTTGTAACTAATACCCGGACCTCTCGAAGAAGACGTTAGAGTGAGGTACAAGACAAGGTCGTCCACTTTGCTATTTTAACTGAGCCCCTCACAGCAGGTATTCAACAAAACACGCACAAACAGGGCACTTTCATCATGAAATCAGTTTATATACAGATTATATTTATTTAAATTCTCCACTGGACCTTCCACAAGTTTTTAACCTAGTATCCATAATGATAAAATTAATGAATCAGGCCAAATCTAAATGTCTACCACACTGTGAGGAAGGGATAAACCACGTTTCCTTCTAGCTGTCAGGATGATTACCTCTAAACTATTCATCAGTTCTCAAAATCTTAGAATACGATCTCAATAACTGGAAGAACTCATTATTTGGAAGGAAAACAGCAATAAAATTGTCCATATTCACTAAAATAATTTTAAAAATAATTCTCTTCTACTCATTATAACAAAATTTTACTGTAAACTTAAGAAAGTAAAAAGATTAAGGAATCTACTTTACAGAAACCAAAAGAGTGTGGAGACCTAGCTCTCAGACACAAATACCTAGCAAATGATCTCAAATACATACATGTTTGCAGGAGTCAATTAAACACAACAACTGCTTTAAAAACCATGTAGAACCATGATAGCTTGGTGAAAAACAAACCGCCGGGCTCACAATGTCTTGTAAAAAATAAAAAATAAATAAAATTACGCCATTTTGGCATAACCAAAAATAGACCCCTTATATTCCACTCATGGAAAAAAGCAAGAATCACTCACTTGGAACATTCATTAGGGTATGAAAACACTAAAACAGTCAGTGACATTGGTAATAGCAGGTTTTTTTTCCTATTATAATATTCAAATCTGAAAAAAACAGTTTAAAAGGAAAAATCTAAATTTCAGCCAACCCTTCAACAACCTCCACTGATTACTGAACTCAAACCCATATTCACTTGGAAAAGATAATTCTCAAAATTATATAAACTTCTACTAAAAGCTGAATATATTCCTCCACAAAAGCTTCAAGACTGGGAAAAAGACCTGCCAGTTTCAACAGCAATCAGTGGACACGACACATTCTTTCAAAAGTCATTCAATACAAAACTACACAACGCTCATATGACACTACACAAGCTACATTAAATAGGACTGAGTTTTGGACTCCTGTGAATATTGCACATTAACCACTACAGATGATTCTACCTTCATGCCACCTGGCTCCGCCCACTCATTTTATTATTCAGGCTAAACATCTCACAAACATCTTGATGTATTCTCAACCATCCAGGGAAGTAAATTTCTTCTTCAGTCGTCACTTGGATGAGTGACAAAACGTTTCTCCCACAAAACGCTACGTCCAGATGAACAGAATCAACTTTTTGGAGATCTCACAAACATCATTCTCAGCCTCAGGTTGCAGCATTCCAGCCTCTCCATCCGTTTGTCCGCTTGGAAATCTTACATCATTTTAACCGTTGCAGAAATATAAGCAACCCATATGGGTCGGACTGACTCTAAGAAACAGAAAAAAACATCTCAGCGGCACCACTTACTATCAGATTACACTGCAAGGAAAGACAAGTGGCACTTAAAAACAATAACAGAGATAGTTTTAATAGATACTGTAACAAAATACGTATTATAAACAAAGATATAACCATACATGCACCCCTACGTCAGTGGGCCCCTTCAGTTTTCTTTTATCATAAACAGATTTGATCATTCCGTATCCCGTAATCATCTTAATAGGCTTTCATATTACATCCTTTTGTTCAAAGTTTTTTTCTTAGTCGTTACATTTGTGGTTGCTCTTCTGTTCAGTTCAGCGTTTCTCTGGATTTATCACCACTGTTTGGTTGCAGAAAAAAAAAAAAAAGACAGTGGCTTTATCTATTAACATGACATTTATTTAAAAGACAGGTCAATAAGCATTACACTGCAAACACAGGTCAATAAAAAGACTTTAAAAATTATCCGTGATATAAGTGGGATAATGCACTCCAGACGTAAAAGCCTAGCCAATGCTATATCCATTTGGGGATAAAAGCACAGGGTGGACAAGGACCACTGCCACACACACACAAGTTTCTGTCATGGTGAACAAAGCCAAAATGATGCACGAGGCAATTCAGTGACACTTTGGTGGCTGATCCTAATGCGGCCATAAGTGGCGCAGTGTGCTGCCGCCACCTCTTATTTTGGTTCCCTGACAGAGAGAGATAGAGGAGGAGGAACAAGAGACTTTTTTAAACATGAATTTCCAGTCCATTAAAGGGATGACCATGTCATGCAAACAAACATGGCTGGGAGATGTAAGAGTATAATCATGGTAGTGGTGTTCCGTGAAACAAAAGGACCATCAGAGAGGAAATAAAAGGAACTTGATAGTCAGATAAATTACAGCGCGTGTTTAAAAAAAAAAAGAAAAAAACAATGATAGGATATAACGCCTCATCCATTTGTTTGTTGTCCTCCAAAGCACAGTGGCAAACACATATCTGGTCTAGTGAGCTGTTCATGAGCAATGTGCAGTTCTTAACATTTACATACATCCATTTTGTTGCAGTCTGGAGAAGCAGGTAGAGAGAGAAAGAGAAAGGAAAAAAGCTCTCTATCATTTTATCCCTGCTTTTAAGCTTCCCCAGTTCCATTGCCCTGCCATCCCCATCTCACACCTCTGTCTTTGCTCAATCAAAATGTATCAGGCAGGCTGGCGTAACATCGGTCGGCGTGGGCTGTTTATCCTGAGTCCTCCTGCACATATCAATGACTTGGCCCCCGTTGTCCCCCCGCGGGGGAGACGTTCATATAAATTCAAGCCACACACGCGAACGCCGAGGCACTCGTGTTGAGCATAGATGAGCAGCAGGGCAAGAGGAAAAGAGGCGAGACAGAAGGATGGGGAGGGAGAATGCCACTGCCTTTCATCCTCGTTGTGTTATTTATAATATCTCAGACACTACCACCCCCAAATTTGCCCTGAGGGCGTCTCGAGAGAAAAACGCTATACCACATCGTCGGGTAAAAAGAAAAAAACAACAACAGTAAAGATATTCCCTTCACCGCACGGCCTACTTCTCGGCCTGTATGTGACCTGTAAATGTCTCGTCAACTTTTGCCTGGTTGTGAGATGTGACATTTTTCTTAACATCCATCAAATCTGATCAGTACATTTTTCATTATGGGTGTGATTTTTTACAGCTGGCTTTAAAGAGTTAGATTAATGATAGCCATATGTGTTATTAAAGTCCAATCAGTCATGTCTTAGTTAGCCTACAAGAAGTGGTCTAACCTGAAGCACTAATTTATGTACCGCACAAGCTATTAGTGGAGACAGACGTTGCTTTAAGGTTGTATGCTCATCATTTTCTGTCTGTAATGACCAAGCTTCCAATACAACCTGTTGCGTATTTTTTCAAAAACACCTCTCTCACTCTATTCTGGCCTTAGTAAGCTACTGCCAAGGTGAAATAGTGCAATTAAAATCAGACATTCTGAGTAAAGTCATGCATTATTTCACACAATGGCAGTAATAAGGTTCTCGTTAAAGCTGATACTAATGATGCAAACTAATGTAAACATGCTAAAGGACTTTAAACCACTTTGAGACGTGGAGGATGTCGAACTGCTGGCTTCCAGTCATATAGACATACATTAGGCGCCCTTTGCCTTAATGCTCCTCATGGTTTAGTTTGGATATGACGGCACTGGCGGGTGAGGCAAATGCTTTGATAAATTAAATGTGAAAGAATACTGTCAGTTCAAATAAATATATATATATTTTTGATATTGAAGCCTTAATTAATGACTGTTTGGAGTGTGACAGACACTCATCCTGCCTCTCAGTGAGTCCCCTTAATAAATGCTGTCACCATTTCCATTATTTATTAGTAGAAAGATTCTAGTGCTTATTTTATAAAAGCCAGACAGAGCACAGGTGTAGAGGTACATTAAATGAGGAATCTCATTTGTTTTCCACTTCCATAACTGTTCTGTGTGATACACAATTTACATTTTTGCCTCTTTTGCTCAAATATACTAATTTTGTGATTTCAAACATTATGAGTTAACCGTTTTGAAAATTTACAAGTGAATTGCATTACGAACACTAAGAATGACCCCTCAGACCCCAAAATGAAATTACTGCAGTGACGTTTCGGGTGAGATCAGTTTCAAAATGCAGTTGCAGAGCCTGCTAGAGTCTACCGAGAGCAGCAGCATGCAGTGCTGTTTCTCAGCTTGTGTGTTTCAACAGCTGTACGGGAGCACAAGTTAAAAAGAAAGAAAGACAAAACAAAAAAAAATTAAAGCATCAGCTTAAATGCAAACTAATTATTACCACCCAGGCATGACTGCTATGCACGCACAGTTCAGAAAGCCTTGGTTTTAAGGTAAGAGGACAATAACAAGGAACTTCTAATTGTGCTTCCCGGGCAGTAAGACACTGTTCAACCTAATCCTAGTTAGATACCTGGATTCCCCCAAAGCGCAGAAAGTAGGATTCACTCTCTAATACCCTCAGTGTTACTCAGAATACCATTTCAACCTCTTTTCTACTGTTCCACTCAATTTAAAGTGCCCCCCACCCAACCCCTTCCGACGAAGCCCTTTTATTCAATAATGGGTGACAATGAAGAGAGAATATGACCTGGAGGTTGAAATTCAAATCCCCAGGCTGGGAGAAAGAAATTTCAGTGGAGACAGAAAAAAAAATGATCAAAGACTGTTAAAGGCACACGTGACAAGACACCTCAAATGCACAGGATGTTATATTCAAACTTTGCAGCAGCCTACAAACACACAAAAAACCGTTCACAAGGCAAGTGCGCTGCTGCAGGAAGAGCACATGTGCGAGCGTTTAGCTAGTTATCAACCACCTAACTCGTAAAACGCGTTGGCTAAAGTGACAATAAACGAAATTTGTTCAGTTAAGAGAAAACCGAGAGACACGAGTAACACACAGCCTTTTTTCTTTGAATGCGCACACTGACCCAAAAACTCTGCCAAATAATTCAGAAGATGAATGGAGCCAAGTACAGAGGCTGTGACCTGTCACTGTCTGTAGGTACTGGGCAGCACACAGGTGTGAGTGTGTGTATATGTGCAACTCTCTGCAGTTTTCTTCCCCAGGTCATTACTATAAATGACAGTGTGCTCTTAGTCAACCAGCCTGGTTATATAAGGATTAGAGGGATAAGGAGAAAATAACTTCACACTTTTGAGGGCAGCAAATGGTGTTTGCAAAGTCTGCGAGCTGAAGTAGGAGCTTGGCTTTGCCTGCAAATAATTTCACACCCCCTTTCCCCCCCTTATTTTTCTCATTTTAACTAGACCCAAAGACACTTTCACTCAAGCGTTGAAACAGTGGGAACAAAGACGAGGGAGAGCATGTAAGATCACATGTATAAAGTATTTCTGAAAGCCCATCTCTGAGACAAACACCAGCCCCGCTGCTCCTCTTCCCCTCGCTTCTCTTTGGGTTTGCGCATCAAAAGACCCTGTCGTCTGAAAATAGCACGTCAACATTTTTGTTTCTTCTTATTTCTTTTCAGTTTTTTTTTTTTGTGACTCTCGACAATGTTGCCAGTTTGCTCGAATCCTGTTTTTCCTCTGCTCCTGCTTTCTTGATGTGTGAGAGGTTAGAGCGCATCGAGTGAGACGGTTGGCTCAGGCGTGTGCGTCTCTTTGTGTGTGTGTGTGTGTGTGTGTGTGTGTGTGTGTGTGTGTGTGTGTGTGTATGTGTGTGTGTGTACGTGTGTGTGTAGTAGCAGAGCTTTGGTGGTCTATAAAAAGCAGCCAGACAAAGTCTTCCCTCTCTCCTCATGCATTATGCATTGGCATCACCTTCCATCAAGTGGCAGAAAAACCTCAAAGATGTCTAACTTTAGCTTCCACTCTGAAAGCCAAACAGAGGAGGAGATGTGTTATTTTGACTGCCACAGTCGAGCTAAGCACCTGTTACATCAATAAAAGCTGCATTTCGCAACAAGAACGACAACAACAACCTGTGTGATGGCACAGCACTCACAAAAAAAGAAAGAAACAAACAAAAACAGTTAAATGCAGATAGCGAGGAGCATGTAATGCGGGAAAGGGTTGAAATAAATTATATGACACAGAATCAAACTTTGACCTTGTAGAGAAGGTTTGTCTGTTCTTTGGCAGTTTAAAACAAAAAGGGAGAAACTTGAGAGGCTTATGGCAGCTCACGAGCTAAAGAAACATTTTATTTAGGGAAAATAAGGCCACTTGGAAAGGAGAGAAAAGGAAAATGGAAAGGAATTGGGAAAGAAAATACAATCTTTAGAGCAAGACAAGACAGGATTGAAGTAAATGAAATCGAAAGATCATATCATGTCGTATTGAAATATTGACAAGACAATGTACTGTATCTAAAATCAGTCTTTCACCTAGGTCAATTCAATAGTCTCTGCAGGTCAGCGTGACCGGTCTGTGTAAAAGGCAAATAAAATCAATTTTAACAGTTTTTTAAAATGGCTTTGTGTTTTTCCTTTGGCTTTGTTCCACTAATTAACAAAAATTTACACCCATACTTTTTTGTACCAACAAAAACAAGTATATAAGAGTGAAAAAATACTGTATTCTTTTACAAATAGATTTAGAAGGAAGGAACACACACCGACCTGTGGATTGTAAGAAAAATAAAAGAAAAAAAATACAGCAGTAAATTTAATATGTGTAGAATTCAGACCTGACAGTCTAAATCAGACAATCGCTACGTTGCAGTACACAAACTGTATTTGCAGATGTGCATTCGCATAGCTTCAGAATTATTACTGCTACCACTGAGCAGATGTTGCTTATCTCAGAAAATCCTGGCTCACTGTCACAAAGCCTATTTCATCAAAAGCAGAGCTCCAACTTCATAATGCTGCCCAGTGTAAACACTCTTGTTTGTCTGGAAACAGGAAAGGGACCTTGTGATTTTATTATTTGTAGCCAGCGTGAGCCAGAGCAGACCAGTTGACAAGGTGATTATTTTGGTATTTGGATACCGCTCTCAAACTATTATGCAATACCTGGGGGATTGATTTACTGTATACCACGTTACGCAGGATGTTCTGGGAAAAAGATAGTGGGTTTCCACAGAAGAAATAAAAGAGCTTTTTTAAGAAGAAGAAAAAAGGGTTGGGAGAAAAATAAGATTGCAGGGTCTTATTTTGATACTCGAGAGGGGCGCAGGCAGGTTGTTTTGATGTGCCGGACCTTAGAAACTTAAGAGTATGTGCGGCAGCTTGGGGAGGTTCAGGTGGCAGCGGTGGCGCTGGGCCATCTGCACTGTCATTCGCCGCACGTCCGCCTTCCAAGAGTTGCACAGCACCCACGGGCGTCCCAAACAGCCCCAGCCGGAGCTCTGCGGGGCTGCAGTAAACAAGTCGCTCTCATCTCAGACAGTGTGTGTGTGTGCGTGTGTGGAGGGGGGTTAGGCTCTGTGATACTCTGCTTTTTTCCTGCAGACAGAGTGCTTGTAATAGCAGAGTGTTTTTTCCCTTTTTGATGGGCACCCAGTACTTCCACCAACTTGAACATGTTACAGACACAATGTAGGCAACAGAAAGTCATCTATTTATAAAAACTGCACCCAATGCATCAATAAACTATGTGACGAACAACATAAGACAGCTGCTTATTTAGACCTTTGCAGTAATTTGCTCTTTACCGATTAGCCTTTACTGATTAGTTTAATCAACTCCATGTTTGATTATCACTAAATGTCATTTAGGAGGAAATGCTGGCTGCTATATCTTAAATTCATATCTAATTATCCAGGGTTGTACCCCGCTTCTTGCCTGGTGACCGCTGGGTTTGGCTTAAGCCGTCCCGTGGCCATGAATTGGACAAGCGGTTAAGAAAATCACAGCATAAATCACACAGTCCTAGCCTTTTTATATATATATATAATTTTTGCATGCATTACTAAATCTGGGATCCAGATTTTACCCCTAACTTTCATTTAGTCAAATAAATAAAATGAAATCGCGTCATCCTTATGGGAAACGAACTGCATTAAATATGACTTACCACAGACTAAGCTAGCTCAAAGGAAGCAAAAAGATAATGAAGCATGACAATTGCTCCTATTTCTGGAAGCCCCGCTGATGTTCCCTGGAGGTTCCTTAACCTGACTTTGGGAATCATTGGTGTATATTATGTAAGCAGAGCTTGTTCTGCTCTTATTTATACCTGATGTCTCTTCTTCGCTGCTGTGACATAGCATTCCACTCAGGCCCATCATATCTGACCTATAACGTGCAGTTAACTATGGATAAACATATTGCTTATATTAGTACCTTCATCTCTCCACGGCACCCCCATTAAGGGGAGAAAACTTAGACGAGTGAGTATGACAGCTGAAGAGCAGCCAGTGAATAGAGTGGGCGGTCTGTGCCAAGAATTTCTGTCAGCTTGAATCAGTGCCTTTGCCTGCACAGAGGAGGGTCATGTGTGAGTTTGGTTTGTGAGTGTGAAATATAGCTAATAACAAAGTGATCGGTGGCTTTTAACACCCCCCCCCACACCTTTTTTTTTTTTTTTTGCTGCCAGCGATTAAGTTGTATTGGGGCAGTTTGTGCTGTCTGTGGCAGTTCAATTAATAACATTGGAGTAATCCAGAAATCACAAAAGAGTAAGTGTCATCTATGCATCAGGTAAACTGTTAGATTTCAAAACAGCCTATGCTAGAAAGCTTTTGAAGCCAGCAGGGTCAAAATTTAAGAGCCACTGACGAAAAATACAGCTAAGAAAACAGACTGTCATCTATTCAGATGTTATTAATAGAGTTAAACCACACTGAAGTATACAAAAAAAGGAGAGCAAAGTAATGCACTGCTAGCTCAACATACATATTACTGTCACAAGTACAAAAAAAATCTGCACAGAAACTGTGGAAGGCAACTTTAATAACAGGACTTAACAAATTGGGGCTTTAAGGACTCTGAACTCACATGGTTTTAATCAACACTTGCATTGAGCCTATGTACACAGAAAAGAGTCAGGAGCATGAGTCAAGAGCTCTAACAAGAAAATAAGGAGAGAGAGGAACTATATTGTATGAGCGAAAGGATAAAATATGTGCTGACAGCTTTTTGGCCGGAGGGCTAGAACACTGAAATAGTAGCGTCTGAGTGTCAGGCCGGGGTCGCTCCCTTCACTCGAGAGCAGACTTTCCCTGACCCCAGCTAGGAAAACATCACACAACACTACAGTCAACCGATAATGTAGTATCTGACAGATAATGTACTAACTCGTCCACATGTGACACGTGTAACTACAGAAACAGCTGTCAGATCAACAAAACCGTGTTATTCATTACAAAAAGCAGGGGCTGCTTGTGCAACGTGGTGAAACATTAGGAGTGGGATGTATAAAAACACTCCGAATTAGTGCTTTGTCGCTTAATGGAATTGTTACATAATGAGATTTTACACTGTACTTTTGAAGGAATCGCGGATAATAAAAAAAAACAAAAAAACAAAACACAATTTATTAGACAATTTATTATACTTCTGGCTTCTGCAGTGGCTCTGATGTGTTTTGGTGGTTTGGCTGGCAGAGAGAGGGGTGTGGGTGTACCTTTTCTTTACAACAGGTTAGAGAGAGCATAAAGGAAGAAATCGATATGACTGCTAATGCTGTGACTCACCAGACCCTTGTGTCTGCGTGTGGTTGTGTGCAGATGTGGTAGTGGGGGAAGACAGGGAGCAGGATGGTGATTTAAACAATAAACAAGACCTTTAAATGTCCTCCATAGCAAAAGCAGCACACAGGTGTACATGTATACTACATAATATGGACAGTCCCTAATATTGCAGTATATGCAATCAGCATTGTCATAAATTAGTCCATGGATCCTAATTTTTTCCACAATGACCTCAACTCCACTTTAGTTCACTAAAAATCACTAAATTCCTAAAAAAGGGGAAAAAAAAAAACCATACTGAGAACATGATCTGTGTTCTTGAAAGGGGAAGAACATCACTTGCAAGCAAGGAAAGGCTGCAAACCTCAAAATAAGATTCATTTGTATTGTTTGCGAGGGACATCCAACTGAATGTCTCCTAATGAACAAAAGAAAATGCATCATTGTGAATATATAACAGGCTCACAGCTCACGACGCGATTACCTTGGACAGCGATTGCCAGACTTTTTGTGGCCAGGTCCAACTTAAAATGATTTTAAATGGCCCTCATCATAATCCCAACACCTAAAGTGTATATGCTTAATATCAGGCGTGCTTCATAAATCATTTTTAATTCATTTTTTTTCTCTGCTGGCTAATAAGCCATGCTGTGCAAACTGAGTGAAGTGACTAATTTCATGACAAATTGATGTGTCATAGTGATATCAGAGTTTGCATATGTACACAGATAATGTAGGTGTGAGTAATGGACACAATATGTTTGTTTTATGGCTGTAATAGTCCCCACGTTGATTATGAATCATTTTGCAGAGCCAGTGGGTCACAGACCTGTGGGAGTCATCGCACCCAACTTTCAGAAGCACCGGTTTAAGGCATGGGTCCTTTATAACGTGTTTACGGCACTTAAAGGCAACTTGGACCCCTTGTATTCTAGAATAACCTGGGTATAGGGAAAGTTGAACAAGGATGAATTTGGCGGGAGCACTAACGGGAAAAGTATCTTTCGGTACACTGACGATTTCAATGTCCTTCTTCCCTTTAAATCAAAATTGTGAGAAATATAAGAAAACAAAGCCAGGCACACTCAAACACAGACGCACATGTTTGACTCGTCTTTTAAAAGAAAAGAAAACCCATATCTTTTTTTCTCTTCCAGAACAGCAAATCCAACAGCTGCTCAGAAAATGTCCCAACCTACTTGAACAGAGCGGGCATCTTAGCGAGTCTCATGGTTGGTTAAATATTTGCCAGCTGGGGTGCTTTTCTCTGTAGAACGTGTGTGTGTGTGTGTGTGTGTGTGTGTGTCTGACTCTGTGTTTGTGTGCTTGGCCCGCTTGTCATGAAAAGCACAGTTCAGGTGTTGAATCAATCATACATGTAGATAGAATCCAATAAGCGCAGAGCAAGCCTGCAGCTGGGGTCCACTGAGACAAGAGACGGAGAGAGAGCAGCGATGTCCATGTTGGCAGTGCTCGCTCTATCGTTTTCTCTCAGCAGATGCCATGTTACAGAGAAGGTAATTAATAGCCCAGTGGGGCCTGGGTGTGATTGCCAAGACAGACACCCTTTTACACACACACACACACACGCACACGCACACACACAAAATAATGTCTCCATTTGCCCCCCAGAGCAGCTTTGTGCCAACTAGCCTTCACCTCATTATGCCAATCAAATCGACCAGAGGGGGGGTTGGGGTGGGGTGGGGTGGATGATTGGGAGTGGAAAAAGGAGGGAACAAGCTGTCCTCTCGCATTCTGCCTCTCTCCCGTTCAGTGTCCATGTGTTCGTGATAATAGAACAATCTGATCCTAATGAGAGCAACAACGTCATCGCAATGAGCGCCCAAGAAATGGCCAAGCCTGGTATTTTTTTTATTCTCAGATTTTATCCTAGTTTAGTCACTCTCACCACTCCTTCCCCTACAAAAAATCTAAAAAAATAAAAATGTTGGATCTGCCAGCCGTGCCGCACACCCGGAGCCGAGTTTTGAGTTTTCACTTTTCCTTTTCCCTCTAAACTGTACAGAGTAAACTATTTACAGTCTGCGTGCCAGCAAAGTCCTTCAAAATAATAACTGTGATTTAGGCTGAAACTGAAACTTTGCTGTCAACATCTTCTCACTCTCTTAAAGCACATATCTGCCTCTTACAATTTCAGTGCTGGGAGTTCACACGAATTACTCCTTTTCATTTTTGACCTTTATGCCAATCGCTTCAGAATGAACTGAGAATGATGCCTGCAAAGCGCACTTCTGCTTGCACTTAGTGTTCAGTTTTAACAGGCATGTGATTTGGTTTGCTCCCAGAAAAGCTAAAACGATACCATGCGTATCATGTAAACTCTCATTCAAATACTTGATCTCGAAGGAAATTGGAACGGATATTAAAATTTTGTTGATGCTCTAGTAATAGTTTTCACAATGTTAAATGTAGGGAGACAACATGACTGAAAAGTAAGAGATGGGGGTTTTGCATACAGAACTTGGCAAAGACTTCCATTTCTCACATATTTTTTCCTCCCGAAATAACATGAAAGGTGCAGATTTTCCCCTCGCTATGTTCTCCATCGCCACTAGAAGAACTAAACACCCCGACCTGCCGTCCTCAGGCGACAGGGGATGTATAAAGAGATGTACTTAGTGGCAGCAAGCCCCTGCGGAGGGTCCAATGTGGTGTCAGGACAGTGTTTAGACCGTTTTGGTAAAATGCATCGGTGCATTTCATCCCCTGTAGCCTCATTGAAATCAGCTTCTTAACAAACACATCTCCATCCTCTTATTTTGTCTCTGACCCACTCCTCCATCCGACCCCAACTTCCCCCTCACGCCAACTGCCACCGCCAGACTCCCCCTGTGTGTGTTACCTGAGACAAGCAATTTACCTTTTTTGTTGTTTGCCTGACCTAAAGAAAACAATTTCAGAGGGGTCTTCCTGCGCTCCTAACAGCCCTTCGTTTGAACAGGTAAAGGCGACTGGCGTGCCACAATAGCTTTTTTTTCCCCCTCACAGAAGATGAATTGGTGAGCTGTCAGCTTCAGACAGGCCGAGTAGCAGTGTTTCTGTAATGGGACACTGGAAGTGTCTTTGATTAATGGAAGAGCCATACTGAGCTGTTAGGGAACCCGCCGTGGCCCAGCGAGAGCGATTGAGCGGCGGATACATGCCGACAGATGTGCGAGAGAGTGCGGGCCTCGATACCTGCAGAGGAGGAAGAGACGGAGGAGGAGTAGAGGATAGAAAATGGTAGCCTGCCTGCCTTTAAGCCATCTTAAACCTGAGGACTGTTTGCGTACGCGCTTATTTTTTTTAAATATATAGATAGATTTAGACCTGACAGTTATTGGCATCCCTGCTGGCTTTCGTGAAACCCTGCAATCCAGTTATTTGATACTACAAGATAAGCAGTGCCAGCTAAATGATTTTTTTAATAGTTTTAGGACAAAACCTTAACAAATTCTTATTGGGGGTTATAAATTTGTCTGCTATAAATATTGATTAGGGAGAAATTAACAAACCAAAAGACTTGCTCGGCCTGCCTTAATCCTTTTTGGCTACAGTCAGGGTACACCAGTCGTCCTCCAACTTTTGGAGAAACCCTTAAAGCAAAACTCAGAATAGAAGGAGTTTAAAGAAAAACAGCAGGGACACTCGCATCACATGTCATTCATCTACTGCTGCTGTTGTCTCCAAGTATACTCTGTTAGGATAAATCTATAACAGCCAAGAGCAGGAGGCTTCCTTTAATTCTGTGTCAATACATTTTGCTCAGTCTCTCATTTCTCTTCTGTACACAGCACGGGAACATTTTTACTAACCTGAAAAGCATCAGCGGTAGGAGAAGAGGCACAAAGAGCAGAGTAGTGCTCTAAACAGTGTCTAATTTCTCCCTGTACAAATATGTCAGAATAAACACTTATCTCTGGGAACAGATGAGTAGACTTATGCTGAATTTTTCTCCTAGAGAAAGATAGGAAAATATAAATACTTGCTTTTTATATGTTCGCTGATAAAAATGGAACAAAATCATCCTGCCATGACAACCGCTGTTTACAAGACAGCTGGAACAGAGGGTTCCAGGCCACGCTCGCTCTGCTTTTTGTTTGGAATAATGCTTGTTTATTGGAATTGTGGCATTGCTGTGTTTTAAATGGAAGGAACGGCATTTTACAAGGTAATTAGTCAGGCAGTAATCTCACATTTATTCTCTCGGTTTCTTTCTTAGTCTCCCTCTCTCCCATTCTCACACACACTCGCGCTTTTTTAGAACACTGCATCCTAATACTATCATGTGACAAAATACTTTTGTCACTCTTAATTCTGCTCAGACTGTGTCATACACAAACCTCCAGGAGAATGATGGAAATACTTCTGAAGTAAAAATAAATAAATAAATTTAATAAAACTCTGAAAATAACAGCCAGCACTGGCATTTTTTTTTTCTGTTTTTCCTGTTATCCTCTTCCTGCCGCAACCTTATTATCAGGGATTGAAGGGATTTTTAGGTGAGGGCCATAGTGGGGGTTGGGGATGGGTGTTTACGTTGGCCCTTGTTTCCAGGGTCGGGAACCGTCCCGAGGGAGTACATTCCTCACCCAGTGCACGACTAAAGGTATGTGAACCATCTGGACAAAGACACTGGCCACAATGGCTCTACACAGGCCCGTCCATGTGGTCCAATGGCCAGTCAGGACTCACACTGTTGGCTTTTTCATTCCTACTGGCGCTGGAGGCACAGGCTTACAGATCCATCGGCTCCAGTAGGGGACAGCCATCACTTCCACTGAGTGTGTGTGTGTGTGTGTGTGTGTGTGTGTGTGTGTGTGTTTGTTTGCCCCATGGTTCCTTCCTCGTGGCTCGGCTAGGGTGAAAAGGGTCATTTGAGATGCCTGCTGCGATGCCCGCACAACTGTGTGGATGTAAAGAATGCTGCCTAAGGTCAACATATCATTAGCCAAAGGGTCAATGAGATGATTGTTTCCTTATTCACTTATTTTATCACCATTTCAAATCATCATATGACTCCAGCTTGCAAAAACACCATACATACCAGCTATGAATGGACAACAGACAAACCAAATGCCTGTTCACCATTTCGTTGTATGGCAAAATGCTGAGTTTAGCCAATTCCTTTAGTCCCTGACAAAAAAAAACTACATCCCTGACCAGGACCTGAATAAAATTCACTCTGATAGAAAAGGGTTTTCTGGAGGCTCATTTCCATTCCCACATTTCCACAAGCATATTCAATATACCGACCACCTTTCTGATCACTACAAGAGACTTGGAGTTATGTTTGAACAAACAGAAGTACTACTAAAAAAATCCAAATCCAAACATTTTGATACAATAACACAGATTCAGTGTTTCTGCATGAGTTTATTTGATCAAATTCAGATCAGAAAATCTCCAAAACAGGACAGAGATGGAAAAACTTTCCATCATAGTCATACGACTTAAGTGGTACCAGGGCACATGACATGCAGATAAATTGCAAACATGCACTGCAAGACCTCACACCCACGTATTGATCTGACACCGCAAATACAAAAAGAACTGCTTTCGACAGACCATAAATTTACATTTACACTCTGGCAACGTTGCAGAGTCGGGTCTGATCATTAGTTCACAGAGGACAGCTTCAGACGGCAGGGTGAGTGCCGCTCTGGAGCCGAGTGGCCCGAGAGCAAAGATTGAGCATCAGGGCAGCGGCGCGCCAGCTGCGTCTAATAAAGAAACTGAATTTGATAATCAGCTGAGACAGTCAATTTGCTAATAAGGGATTCTAATTATTTAATCAATGCGAATTTGGTGGGAGCAAGCACTATTGTCAAGAGCGGTCAAGTGTAGTTTACTGGGCTTCTCTTTATTGCATGCTCATTGCTTAACATTTAAGTTGATTTCAATTTGGCACTCAGCAAATTTTCACACTGCAAAGAGTGAGAGGAGAACAATTAAGTCTGAGTGAGCAGCGAAATCAGAATGTGTGCACGAGGATGCGCGCTGCCGCTAATCTTTGCTGAAAATAGCACGGCACCTTTCTGCAAAACTTTGCTCCACTGGATTCAGATAATTGAAATGCAGCGAAAGAAGAAACTTGAATCTGATCAATCGATCCAGTCAAACGACAGTTCAACAGTGTGTGTTCGAACAGCACAAGTTTGTAATGACTGACCCGCTCGCCAATGGGAGACTGCTTGTTGTAAGATTATCATCTTTTGTGCGTTGTATTTAGCGATACAAGCATATGTGCTCTGCACCGACACTGAAAAGAACACATGCATGAGTTGGAATGAGCTGCAAGTATGCATACTACAAGCGGACTATTATTCTGTCATTTTAACTGCAGCGTTTAAACAGGCTAGGTTTCAATATAAATGAGCGCAGCTTGAGGGTTTACAGAACACAGTCTTGCAGTGCATCTTGAAGCAATAATTGACAGCACACTCACCACCAGCACGAGCAATCACTAAAGCATGTGTTTGAAGCGGCGAATATGCCGCAATTCGTTTTAGTGAAACTGAGTAAAAGATATTTGTATAGAATTTTGAAGCTGCAGCGTATTCCCTTTATGCTCTGATACTATTTCACTTAACCTGTGGGATGTTCTTCCTGATCATTATCAATATCTTTTTTGGTAATATTACTTTTACCTACATATAGGATATGAGTACACCTTACACAGCAGCAATGATTTCCTATGCACTGGTATGTAAAGGATGGATAAATTAAATTAAATAGAGCACCAATTCAGGTCAATATTATCACTTTCAGAGGATATATAGAGCTTTACTTCACTGACAGCGGTGTTGTTACTTGATTAACATTTCACACTGAAAAGATGAGGTAATTTCTGCTAGGACTGCTTACAAAAGTTACTGTTGTAGTTGCAAAGTACTCAAAATGAGTATATGAAAGAAAAAGAAAAAAAACACTGCCCTCAGTACAGTGACTCTTCTGGCTTGAATTATCCCTCTGACAGAATAAAGTACAATTTAATTGTTTTTCAATCCAAAATTCCAGTCTTAGCAAGTGTTGACTGGCACCTTTTAAGCTCTCAGAGAGTCCATCTGATCACTTTCTGAGTTAAAGAGCAGTTTGGGCTGTTCAGTCCAGCTCTCTTTCCCCGTACGTGTGTGTATGTGTGCATATATGTGTTCAGGTTGCCGTGGAAGCTCCTGTTAAACGCAGTAGTGCCCTCTAGGCGAAAACCAAACCAAACTCCGAGAGCATATGGGTTTAATGTGGTCAGTGAGAGAGGGAGAGAGAGGCGCAATGCACAGATGAAAAGTAGAGACCCTCTGTTGTTATTTTTTTCAGGTGTATGCATGACCTTAACAGACCCTCTGCCCCTCACATATGTTTTCAGACACAGAGAGGAGGGGAGGAAAGGAATTTATGCAAGAAGTGAACGACCATGTAGATGCCAACTCCTTACACATGGTGTGGTTAAAACAATGTGCACAAAGAGACACAGTGAAGAAATATGGTTTAGACCTTAATTTCTTTCAATAATACACATAACTGGGGGTGCGCATTTATGTCTTTAGTACAAAGGAATGTACTAAAGACAGGATGTTTCAAAACTCTTATTTGGACAAACACCAGACAGACAACAAAGTGCTGCAGAGCTGGAAGGGGAAGGAATTTATAGAGGGTGGGGGTTGTCATGCTGGTTGTACCGGTGGTGAAGGGAGGGAAGGAGCCTAGTGGTGCTAGAGGTCAGAGGTCAGCTTCTTGCACTCAACAGCTGTCCTAAAAGCAGCAGAGATAAGGACCGAAAGCATCCTGTGTGTATATATATGTGCTGTGTGACTAATACCAGCCGCTGGGCAAATACATACAGTAAAGCCTGACCAACAGCAATCTTACAACTCCAACACTCCTCAAACTCTGCCTTGTGTCCTGAGAAAAAGAGCAGATTACACCAGTGAGGGAGTGAAAGAGGAGGGAGGTCAAGGCTTGACCGGTAGGCCAGGTCATTCATCAACCACTAATGGCCAGGGCTTTATGCTGTCATGATGAATGACCTTTGTCCAAGAGGGAAATGACGCAAAGCTTAACCACAAGACAATGGCATCGGCAAAGGCGTCCATTCCGCACTTGTCAATCAAGGTCTGAAGGAAGTCTCCGTGTGTTGTGTGTTTGTGTGTGTTAAACGTATCTGTAAAAGGTTTGTGTGTATGCTCAGGGTGATTGCTTATTTCCAGCTCTAAGATGACATGAAGAAGTGAGGCCGTGAGCCTCTACTGTGGCTCACAGGTGGTTACAAGGTCTTGTTTAGGCCTGCTTTGTCTAGTAGGCTTTTCATTCCTGTCCAGCCTCGTAATTGCACTGGAAAGCATTCAGGCTCAGACTCTGTGAAACCAGTTTAACGTTAGACCAGTCCTGGGGGAGAAGTAGATACTCAATTGTATTGGGTAGTGTTCCAGTAATGTTTCGCGACAGTGGCTCTCCCCCCCCAAAAAAATCAGGTGTGATGAGAAGACAAGAAAAGAAAAAGGATGAAAAAAAACTTCAAAAATGTTTGAAATGTAGCTCCACCGCCCACACATGGAGGTGTACAGTAGAGGAAGATCGAGACAGAAGTGCTCATTTAAATCTCTATACAAAGTTTTTTTTTTTATTATTACAGTTATAAAATCCAGGCAAGATTAAAAGAAAAGCTTTTCCATGCTTAACAAGACTACTAGCCAAAAAGAATTCTCCCTAGTCCAGAAGAAATATATTATGGTCCTGCATGCAGAGCTGGGATAGAAATCAATAAATGAGCAAAGGATACGCTCAAAAACTGCATTCTGAATTTTAAATGACAGGATATTAGACAATGAACGTCCTGTGACAGGATATTTAGACCTTTCGGTGAATTAATGTAACACATAACAGTGACATCCAAACAAACCATATCTCTCAACTCCCCACATTTCCCATGTGTTGCACATCCACTGCTACCATAACTAAATGCCAAACAATGTAGATATTTAACATTTGTATCGTTCTGCATCAGGCAATAACATTAAGGAGGGATCTGCTGAGTCTGAAACTGATTCTACAGTGCATGACAATGACTCCAAACATACTGCAGAGTCAAAACTTGAGGAACAAGATGAACAAGGCATTCTGCAAGAACTGATACGGCCCCCACACAGCCCTGAGTTAGTCTGGGCTTACGTGAAAAGACAGGAGACAGTGAAGCGGCTTAACTCTACAAAAATCTCACAGGGTAAAGTGCAGTCACAACAAAGTATTTAGTTAGAGTTTTTGGTTTTGCATTCACAAGGCAGTCTGTAGGCGATTTAGCTAGATTATCGGAAAGAGCTTTACAATTAGATAATATTGAAAGTGGCCACACAAAAAATCTTCTAACACAAAGTTGTTCTAAAATCGTTTGACCTGAATTAAAATAAAACAAAATACAAACAAAGTTTCTTTAACTGGCGTCCCGTCCCTCACGGCTGCCCAGTGCACTGTAGTAAACTCAGTGATGTCTGTGCTAATAATAAAGCAGGACTCGTGAGCGATCCTAAACAGAGCTGGAAGCAGCTCCTCCATGTCACTATCACTTCCTCATTTTGAGGTCTGCACTTATTTTACCAAGTGCTGAATAAGTTCAAATATTGCATGCCTGTGTTTTTGTTGAGGGAAGTAGCTGCTTAAACGCACACTTGCACACACGTGTGCACGAGCACTGAAATATTTCTTTGTCATATGTTTCTTCTGCTTTGTTTGCAGCCCGGGCCGCTTTATTGTTGAAAGTGATGCAAAAAGGAATTGATTACAAAAAAGGATTAACTCTGAACAGTCCCCCGAAAGGCTGTAAAAACAAACAAACAAACAAACAAAAAAAAGCCCAGCACGGCCATGTGGATCCAGCCACCTTATCATTTTATTAAAATGATGCCGGATGCATTTTTCTCTCTGTGATCACAGAGCGGGTGTTGCATTTGGCTGAGCAGGGCTTTTGGCGGGGAGTCCACCTCTCTGATGTGTTTTAATAAACACGACCTTGATTGTTCCCTGGTGTTATTTTGAAGCGTGAAAATGAGCCTTCTTTTCAATAGTCTCTGCTGGAACCATTCCTGTTGGCAACATCCCGGTCCTCCAAACAAAGTCAACACTGTGACTGGCACTGGCCGTTCAGACAAAACACGCCATTTTTAATTAGCTTTGTTACAAAATAGGGGATGGTGGAGGAAGCACAATAAGAGAACACATCTGACCACCTTAATTGGTTCTTTTAGTGTGGCTATGTCAACTTGCAAAATAAATGTTGTTTCCCAAAACTCAATTATTGACTCCCATCACTGTATTGCAGTTGCTCATCATCTTTAGAAGCTCGCATCCGCCCATTCTTTCCAAGCCCATCTTGTGCGTTGTGCCATTTTGCAGTCTAAATGTGAGCTGCATTGCTATTATTCTCTCATGAAATGTTAAAAACCAAGTAACAGACAGCTGAAAATAACACAAGCTTAAAAGCAGCATCATACTGTGTTTATTGCTACAATATGTACGCTTCTATTAAAGAGAGTAGCCAATTCTTTTTTAACTGATGATAATTTTAATCTCCATTGGAATTTCTAGCATTCTTCAGCGCCACAACTTTCAAGAGCTATACAACATAAAAAGCTCCTGGTATATACATCCTGACAGGTACCGTGTTGCTGTACACTCCTCCTTTTACCTAAAGCCACTCACTGCTATCATTTGTAGGCGGACAGGGGATTCTGTTCTTGCACTACCAAGATGAATATCGAGACAGGTGCTGGTGACTGCACTGTACATTTCCCCCTTGCTAACGCTTCCCTCCCTCGCTCATCATTTCTCTGTCACCTCACAGAAAGGTTGGTGTCTTTCTCTCTGAGGGTGTTTGTTCAGATGTGGGCTGCCGGGACAGTGTGGCATGCCTGGGGCTTACCAATGAGATTAGACGGTGACAGTGACATGGTGGCATGGCCAAATGATCTCCAAAATCGCAAGCGGGGGGCTGGAAAAAAGAGTCACTGACTGAGGCCCTGTTTGCTCTCCTGAGCTGCTCTTCTGCACTCGTGTTTGTTTTTGGTGAAATCCACAGCCTGCTTGTTTTAAATAGATACTGTGAGATGTAAAGAGCTGATCTCATTAGTTCCATATTTTGGGAAAAACACCCGTCAACAAATTAGGAGATGGTAGGAAAATAAACTGTTATGATATCACTACTGTTACTGACAAAACTGTCGTGATGCTGCTTATTTTACAAAATAAGATTGTTGTAGTAAAAAATAAATAAATAAAGAGATTTTTGGCAAAGATGTAGCTGACTCGCAGGGCAAAAACAAGCTAAGTGCAGGTTTGCTACCAAGTTCTGCTTACTCTTGTTAATAAAGTCATTTATGCTGGTGCTTGGCATAATGAAAAGGTGCACTTCTGTAAACAGCCAGTAGCTTTTCTGAGACTAATTTTTGCTGAAAAGAAGATTTTTTTATGATTGACTTGAACTTCTGTAGCATTGATTATGAAAACCGTGAGGTACAAACAGGCTTGGAATTAACTCGTGAGATTAGTGGTGCTGTGGTATTTTATTTTGGAAAGCTTAAACCTAACACCAGTAATCTGTTTTAGAAAAAACACGTTATATAAAATAAAGTCGTTTATAGCTGCCTGGAAAAAAATGTTAACTAAGACTTTGCAGCAAGGTCAGAAAAACTGGGTGAGAAAATAACACTATTGCTGCACTGATGATTTCCACATTACAGGCTGCCTTTTTTTGCTATGCAGCCTCACCAAACTCCATCAACAACTGCTCATCAAATTTAATGGATGGTAAAATAACCAAAGCTGCTAACTCTCTCCATCCATTTCCTCATTTTGCAAAAGTAAAACTAGAGTAGAATCACAAACAAAATTTTCCATTTCCAAGATTTTTTTTTAAATTGCCATTTCATCACTTTTAACTTTATAATAAATGAGGCATTAAGTAATCTAATCTGAATGAGAATACGGTTAGGCAGTCTCCCGTGTTAAGTCAAATGTTTTGTTAACCCATTCATCCGCCCAAGTCTATCCTGCGCAAACATGTGGCTCTATAACAACGTCACCCACGCTCTCTACATTACTATGCCTACCAGAGGGCTTCGGTCCTTGAATGTAAACATGATTTAATTTGCTGAAACAACTGACGCTGTCTCACATCCGAGACACTGCTCGAGTTTGCTTAACAACGAACCATAATTATGATTTATAAGTTGCCTGAAATATTTATATTGAAGTAACAGGATTTTAAGTCCAACACATGAATAGAACATTGATATTTTTAATGGATTTTTGAATGAATTTACACAAAATCCACGGTTTGCCATGAACCTCGGTTTGGGAGCCAGATTTTCACGACAGCAGGGAAGACAAAAATCAAATTTACCCATATTTCCTCTGCCATGTCAAGGTACATAATCCATCTAGATTGTTTTGGTGTGAGTTCTCAACATACAGGAGGAGAGATTTAAAGTGCACAGTAATTGGATTAGAGCGAGCTCGCTACGTCCAGGATATTTTCCATATAATAAGAGTGTAGAGCCATTAATGTTTCATTACTACAAGAGGATAAAGTTCAGTCTTTTCTTACGAAAGCTGTGATTCTTGATAGCAATGAGCACATCTGAAGTGGCTGTATTCCCATTGTGTAAGTGGCTCAGTTTTGAAATCTCGGCTAAACAAATGTGAATTCGTCACAGTTTCAGCATGTTGTGCCATTAAATCCTTACATCTCAGGAAGAAAGCAGAACAATGCCATTTCATTATGTAGCTTAATTTCTTTTTAGGAAAATAAATAAATAAATATTTTGCCCCAAATGTCAGGGATACATCTTTGTGGTAATAAGAACTGTGTAGAGTATCAACATTTTTCAAGGTGTTATATTAAAGTTTCAAACTCCAGTATTGTACAGTAAAAAAAGAAGAAAAGAAAAGCTGTAAATATGCTGCATATTTCTGAGATACCTTGCTACTAATCAAAGCCTTGGTAATGAACTTTAATGTCACATTCCAACAGATTCAGTGAGCCATCAAACTGTAGCATTAACAAAAAGGAGAAAACGTTCATTTAGTTGTGAAAAAGCAGTGCGGAGAAAAAACTGGTGTGGCATATTCAGCGTTAGCAGCAAAGTCTTTACTGTTTTTTCCTTTTTTTACAGTGATTGTGCACTCCCCTTCAGCAAGAATGACTCTCTACAAGGTCATAAGCTTGTCTCACATACTTGAGAGCCCGATTCACAATATTTAAAACAGCTTCTGACAGCTTCATTTGTATAATACTGAATGGAGGATGTTTCTTTTCTGATGCAATAAGTGGTGATCTTGATGTTATCCTTCTTCTAGTCTTCTATGTAACACAGCTCATGGATAGACATTAAACTAAACCTTATTTTCTGTGAGTATATTTCTTTTATTATACTCAATCATCAAGAGTTTCAGAGCCTCAAACAATGTAATTCAATAAAGTGGCATTATTTCAAGTTTTTCATCACATGCCTGACATAAAATAGAGGATTTACTTTATCTACTCTTGCAGACAGTGGTGGATTAGAGTGGGCATGGTATGTACAGGATATTTACCATATAATAACACTGTAGAGCTCCATCACTGTATCATTTCTACAAGAGGATAAAGTTCAATCTTTCTTATCACAGCTGTAATTCTTGATAGCAACACACACATCTGTCAGTGGCTACGTTTCCTTGGAGGATTATCATACTGGCCGGCAGACACGCTGCTACTACTTCTGCTGCCGTAGTAGAGTTTATTTAAAGAAGGAAGAAGATATGTGATGGAAACATGGAGACTGAAGTATGACATGCAATATTTCATAAAGAGCAGGGAGTGTTGGGCCTCGGTGGGCAGACGCTGTCCTAGAAAAGCCAAAAGGGTCTGAGTGTTTCAGGGAGAAATATGTGGTCTGCAATGCTTGTTTTTTTTGGATACAGCTGTATATCAATGTATGTCACTGATGGAGGTTGGATATGAATACAACCTACATAAATGTCTGGAATGCTTTGAATGGAATAACGCTGAAAAGCTGTGGCATTGAAGCAAAGTTTAAAGATTACGAAATGTAGCCATTTTAAAATATATATTCAGTCACAATGTGTCCATGGATATATATTTTTTTAATCAATGTAGATTGATGGTATGGGAACAGTTACCTTGGTTCAGTCAAAGTGTAGATTATGAAATACTAGCTCTGAAAAGCAAGGACATAACTTGAATACTTGTGAAAGGACCTGCTACTAGGTCTTTAAAGAGTTGCTAAGGCTCAAAGAATTCAATCACTTTTGGTTTCAGTGGAGAGTTTTATTTAACACTATGGCCTGAGACTTAGGTCACACATGAACTGGCATTATATCTGCAAAGTACAAACATTCTTGGTCTGCAATGCAATAATCTGTTGCCATTGCTCCTTTGTGTTCAATTTGCTATGTCAATCCATTGCTGCTCTAGCAGGTGAACAAAAGCTAGCTAGTGGCCGGCGACATGAAATCTCTTTGTGCCGTAGCTGGGATTTCTGGGATTTTTCCATATGGAAGCTTAAGTTGGAGAGCTAATGCCGATTCATTTTTTCTTGTTTTGTATTAAATCAAATACAGAGTATCATTGTCGCAACATGTGCCAACAAACTGTATTTTCGACAGCAAGGAAATCCCAAAAAGTTAATTCTGTTCATATGGACGTAGCGGTTTCAGTGGGAGAAACGTTTTGTCACTCATCCATGTGACGTCCAGTTGAACAGAATCAACTTTTTCAGATTCACCGCTCTATATTTTGAGTCTTAAGGCTGTTAATGCATTAAAAATATTTTTCAAACTCACTTATTCTTAATACAGGCAGTTCACACCATATGATTTTGCTGAATCCATTGGCGTTTATGTTTTTTGCAAGTTCAATTTTTCGACACAAAACCAGATTCTGCTCTGGGTCAATCAACTCTTTGAAATTATTTCTCTGCCTCCTCAGATCTGGTCTCAACTCCACAAACAAGAGCTCAAAACGGCCCCGCCGACATCCTGAAATACGTACGAAAGCGGTCGTGATACAGCTTCAACTCATGGCTCAAACCATGAAATTTCTCCCTGCTCCTGCCTTCTCGTGAGAACCCAGTATTTCTGTTTCTTCCTTTTCTTTGACCATAAGGACCAGCTCCTCATTGCTTCATGTCAGCTTTTTTCATACTGTGTTTTCAGGACAAATTTCCACAAAAACACAGCATGTTTGGTGTGTATATACACGTTACACGACAACCACAGCGAGGTTGCCAAACCAGTGCCTTATCGCACATGGACATTTGAAATTATGGTTAAAAATTCAATACAGCACTACTTTCCACCCGTGCACTTTCACTAGCTACATTAAAAACTCGATTAATTAAGAGAAAGGAAGTCTTTTATAGAGAAAATAAAGTTTTGCTATGACACCATCTCCCGCATTAAAAGGCTACTACTATTTTTATTGATGCTCATGACTTCCATGAAGTGCTATAAAGCCTTTTCTGTAAGATTCAATGCTTGAATCTGGTTTTGTTTAAAAATGTTCTACATCTAAAAAGCCCAGCCTTTACTGTTCCTGTCTGTGCTATGTAACTAACATCATAGCCAAAGGTCTAGATGGCTCCGCCGATAAGGTTAAACAGGCTAAATAGTAGTTGATGAAATGTTGTGCTGTCTGAACTGCACCAGTCAACAAGGCACTCAAATTACACCTTACTTAGAAGCTGGATATTTCAGCAGAAAACACGCTGTCATTACCAACACTGCTAATATGTCCTGTATTAATTTATTTGTGACTTGACATTGCGTGATTAAAAGTATTTGTTTTTTCTGCTTTGGGACTTGGCAAACATCGTGATCCTTAAACTGGGATTAATAGACCATCAGAATATATAAAGTTGAAGTAAGGCTGTCAAACAATATCATTCATGTTTTTGCCAGTCACACCCTGACTGAAACCTATCCCTCAATGTGTTTGCACAGTACAAAGGTGACTCTTTGTGTAAGGCAGCTAGTATTTTTTGGAAAATCTAACAGTTTAAGCCCTTAACAGTGAGCATGTTTGCATTTTGTTTTGTTCCATGTGCTCAAAACCAACAATAGCTGAAAGGTTTTTCTTTGCTTTATTACCAGAATCTATTTTTTTCGTGTAGACACACTGAACATAACATGATAGAGTTAGAAAGCTTTATTTATTATTATTATTATTATTATCTACATATGGCCATGACACACGTTCTCTTGTGTGCAGTTAATCTGACCATCCATTAGAAATGATCCGCTTTGATGTTTCCATTTACCTGATAAAAAGGTACCATATTCCTTTGCCGTCTCTCTGCTGCAACTGACAAAGAGACATTAGATGAGCCAGAAACGCACATTTCCATGCCAATAAAGCAGCACTTAATGCCGTGAGAACATATCTTATAGGCAAATGCATCCAAAAACAAGCCAGTCTGTAGACACATTACGAAAGATTGAGCACAGACAACGAACCAACACCTTCCCAACAATTCTTCCTCTGACCCAATAAAATCATAAAACGCCCATCAGACTGCTTCCCTCTCTTTCAGTGTCTCTTTGAACTCGGGTGAGGCTGACTGCAGCGGAGGAGACGGCAGACGTGACAGTGTGAACAGCAACAGTCTGGTGCTAGACACCACTTTACACCAGTACTGCAATTCACAGTTCAAAGCGCACGCCTGAAAGAAAATATTTTAGAATGATGGGATGGATTACCGATACGTGTGCCGAATACAAAAGGGTGATTTGGCGCTTTATCGTGCCTGACGGGGTTAGCAACAAAATGGCGGTGGATGGCATGTGTGGGAAGGTCTCGCCAAGGCGCGAGGTACATAGTGAGTACTTGTCAGTCCTCTCGCAGGAATAAAAGCAAAACCAAGCCATCAGTGAATGGCGAGACAAAAATCGAGAGCGCGGCGCAAAAAGGGAGGGCGATGTTTTCAAAACAAGCTTGAATGGATGCACATTTACAGTAACACAAAGAAATAAATGAAACCCTTTGAGGAGAAGAGCTGTGTTTTACCAAAGGACTGGGCAGAGAAACCAGCAATTTTGCAATTCTTCTTTTGAAGGTTTTCTTCTGTTTGGGGTGGAGTGTTGGGGGGTTTGTGGCGCGCTGGCAGCTGAGGCAATCTGGGTCTCAAGCACATCTAAGGTTGGGCAATTAGTTCCAGTGCCACTATTAATGTGCTGAAGGGGCGCGCACTGCAGGGGGTTGAGGGCTTGGCTCAAAGGGCTTCGGTCCTTGCTGGGAAGAGGGGGGTAACTACGGCCAACAAAGGTGGGGGTCAGGACCTCAGGGCCATGTGAAAGCTGTACCATGTCCACTGACCTCTGAACGCCTGTACAGGCCCATTCGCCATATTGCAGGCTATTACAGCAAACTGACCAGCCTTTACAGCTTTGAGAGTTTAGGAGAAAGACGATGCCAGGCTTGACATCTCAAAAGAAAAGCCAGTCAAAAAATTATGTTTGTGAGCGAAGTGGTGTTTACTGTTGTATTCCATAAAGCCTTCATTAATGGACCATTTAATGAGGCTCCTTCCTGACAACAGTTACCTACCACCAGCCTGGAACGGTGAACGGAAATACTCTGGGCTTTTTTCCCTGTTAAATCCCTGTTCCGGTATCGCAGGTATATACGTACAGAAAAAAAATATATATTTATTTATATATATATTTTGCTGCTTCCCTCACAATTGAATATGCAGCTATCAATCACAAAGAGCTGCGAATTCAATGGACCCTTGTTAGCATTAAGAGAAAAAAGATATTAGGTGCTTGAAATTCCTTAAAAAAATAAACAAAAAAAACAATTTTTTGGATTTTTGGCAAAGGTTTAATTAAAATGACACCCTATCCAGATACTTCCAGTAAAAAAAAAAAACCTAAAAAAAAAACCCATCAATGACAACAACCAAAGCAAATCAAAAAAGAGACGGTGAGAACTCAAACTCCACACCACATCCTCTGTTTGTAAGGCCTCGCTATGGCCTGCATTGTACCTTGACACACACATGCAACCCTCATCCCTCCCTTTCTTTTGATCTCCTCCATATGTCAAGGGTATTTAGAGGACAGAAAGCAAGACATAAGCAGAGAGAATGTAAGGCCAGAGAGCCCTTTTCACGCTGCAGTTCTGCTCTCTGATCCTATATATTTTTACTTTTTTGCATTCTTCCCCCTTTCTTTTGAGGTGAAAAATGTCAGCAAGACTTTGGCATTTACAACGCAAGCTGCCACAGTCACTGTTACAGAAAAGTAGCTGTTGACATATAGCCTAGTTGCACCAGAGCTCTGTGTTAAAATGCGGCTTTTTATGGCCAATCAGAACGCAACCAACTGCCTTTTATCACTCTGAAAGAAATATATGATTTTTTAACTGTTTTTTTGGACCTACTATTATTTCCCATATTTTCACAGCATTATTATTCCCCATTATATTGTAAAACTCTTTTGATGAAAAATACACAATAGATATTACTGAAAACTGTAACTTGTCAGATGACTAAGACAATGATTTAAGCAAAACAATTATAAGACAATTATCATTATTATTATTATTATTTTTACTTCATCTGATTATTAGTTTAGGCAGCTCTCAGTAAATTGCACTTTTAAATATCAGGAAAATTCACATTATTTAATTATGGAACACTGATGCATTTTCACAGGATGTTTTAATCATGTATTATAGCATTCTCATTTGTAATAACTCATTTTTATCACCCGTTACATTTCTATATGTAAAATAGGAATGTGAAACTATTAATTACCAATGTTTCAAAAAATGTTCCGGAGTAGTCGTACAAATATTAAACACTCACAAATGTTCCTTCTTACACGTAAGAAAAATACTTTTGAGAAGACAAATCTCTTCTTTATCTTTGTCTCCTGACTGGTCATCTGTAGCGTCCTTCAGCCATATTTAAAATCTCTGATTGCACTTCTGTGGCTCAGCAGGCTTGGCCGAAACGCTGACCGCTTGAGTTTGACAGAACCTATTGTGTTCTTACAGGACAATAGGGGTGAGAAGTGCAGGGTCAAATAAAACTTCTACACCCCCCCACCACACCCCACTTCATCTGTAAAGTTCTCGCCTGCTGACCTTTAACCCCTCCTGTCTTTGTCCAAGAAAAAATAACTAAATCTGTTCCGCCAAATGAATGCCTGAGAGACGGCTGTCCTTATTGTATGTCTCCGCTTGGCTTTCCCTCCATCCTAGCCTCATAACGTGGAAGGGTTGACACTAAGATTATGGTAAGATTACGCCCGAGTCTTCTGGCAGATGGTACCAGTTTACTTTCTCGTGCTATGTTGGACATTGGCAAGTTCTCATTTCTTAATGACAGACAGCAAACAGGAATTAGGTTGATAATGGATCGGATCAGATTAAGGTTAATAAATGCACTTGACAGCAACTATTTTAAGTGTAGAGGAGACTTGCTTTGACCATTTGGACTTTGGATTTGTCACAAAAAAGGGATTATTACAGAGAATTGAATGTCACGGGACAATGAAGATGACCTAACTAAATCTGAAGCATCGGGTTACAGCAAGTAGCTAACACCTTTGTTTTCTTTTAAAGGCTATGTTTCTTTACCTTCTATGGCAGGACGTGTTTTTAGGTCACTGAGTCACTGCAGGACAATTGAAACAGGCATGCGGTTATTTGTGACGGTGCTGAATTTTCAGTTTTTTTCACCTGGCAAAAACGATAAAAAAATTAAAATAAAATATTTTGCTTTTATACTGCTGCCATTGCTCTTTGTGTTGGACAGTTCTGCAGAATTTCATCTTGTTTTCTAGCAAAGTGTTATTATTGTCCAGGAATAAAAAGAAAATGGGCAAAAATAAACATGTCTTTAATAATCTGAGAAACTTCAAAACGTATTAATTGATTAGTTTTTGAAAGAATGACATCAAAAATAAAATATTCTTTGCCTAAAATAAAGTAAAACTTGAAATATAAATGCCAGTTTGAGTTGGTACTAACAATATCTTCAACCCAGACGACAAATGTTGAACCAAACTGCAATTTGACATGATGAAGACTCTAAAACTGTTAGTTCTGGGGCAGAATTAATTGTTGTGATAAATAATTTGCTGTACAATGAGGTTAAATACTAACTTACATATTGTTGTGCAAAAATATCTACACTTTAATCCAATTGTCTTGAAATAATGTAAAATAAATAAAAATAATTCCTTGATTTTAGAATTATTAAGCTTCATGTACAGTGCTGGACTTTGTTGTATAAGAAATATAATGTATGAAAAAAAATGTACACACATTAATAACATACCTTTGACACACAGTTTTGCTCTTTTTTCCTTTAGATCTAAATCTAGTTATGTCACATTATAGAAAAGTGTTCATGGAAGTCATCTTGGCTGCCGTTTTTGGACGGACACAACCCTTCCCACCCCCAACACCTTTTCTTCTCCTCGATGAAGCAGCAACTCCCCCAACGCACAGACAAAAGTCAGGTCTGTAACCCCTGTGGCCCCACCCCCCCGTGCTCTTTGACCTATAGTGGAGGCCTGGCTGAGCACAAACAGTGATCGTCCCCTGAAGCCCCGCCGCCACCACCTCCACCACAGGCTCCTGTTTCAGGCGGCCAATGAAAGGGTCTACTGTAAATAACGGGGGCCTGGCTGACCCCAGCGTTTATCTGGGCCTTAGACCCCTGCATCCGTCCTACTGTAACAGAGCCTGCTACTCACAATAGAGTCTCTCATGGGTGTTAGAGTGCGGGTTCTCTCCCCTCTGTACCCACTCAGAATGGGGATTATGGAAAAAAAAAAAAAAAAGAAGGGCCCCTGTCAGGTCCTTGGATGGGGTCAACCCCCTCCAAACCACCATCACAACCCCATCCCACAGACACTTTAGCCTTTGTCCCTGTGTGGGGCTTGGGAGTAGGGAAGGATGGAGGGAATGTGGAGGAAGGGCTAAAGCCTGAGACCAATCACTCTGACAAAATGCTGCATCAAACTCACGGGTCTGAACAACATCAAAGCTGCCCCTGTGCCAAAGCCACTAAAATATTTACGCTGTAATTCAAGGTTTTTTCCTCCCTCTCTATAACAGCCTATGCCAGTTGGAGGATACCATTTGATTTTGGTGGGGCAACACAATTTTTTCGTAATTAACAAAACATGTAACTTGGAAAAACCGAAACTTTTTTAAGAACATCGCCTCGGCCAAAAGCTGGAATTCTTCACCATTTCTTGACGTCTCACATCCTTCAATTATTACAGAAAATAAACAAGAAGAGATGCTGATAACTAAAGTAATTGTTGCTGCACTCTTACTTATTCCCAAGAATCTTCAATTTAAGGAGCATACTGCGGGCTATGATTAATATGAAGAAAACGAAATGATCAAAGAAAGTCAAGTTGCGTTAAAATGATGAAATGTCTTCATAGTCTCGTTTCGTCTATCACACAGTGTGTGTGTGTGTGAGAGAGAGTGTGTTAGCAAGAGCAAGCGAGCGAAGGAGGAAGAGAGACCCAAAGAGATAGAGAGGAAGGTTTTGGGTCAGAGGCTAAGTGAAATATATCCCCACTCTGAGGCATGCAAGAGAGAGGATGCAGGAAGCTGAGGGCTAGAGATAAGGGCACAGACGTGTGTGATAAGCACCCAAACACCTGTTAGGGAAGCTTCAGCTCCTTGCCTCAGACCAACACTCACAGGAGGCAATAAAACACAAGCTGGGAATGGAAGAGGAGAAAAAAGTATATGGACAAAACTATGAGAGAGAAAAACACTCCTGTAATCTCCTTTTTGTTTTCCGAGAGGTGAGAACAGAGAGTGAAAGCTGTTGCACGCTTGAAGGGGGATAAAACCCCATCCCGTTTTACAGCATGCTTAATGGCATATGGCGGGAGCCTACAGCATCATTTGTAAGGTCAGCACCGAGACAGGAGTGGCAGAAATGATGCTGTTTGAGTCATGACATGTCAGAGCAATCCGCTTCAGCGATCAGTCCAGGAAATGGAATGGCTTTTTTTTCCTCCCTCCTTCTTTTTACTATCCCACTCTCGCCTTTCGGGGCCCAGGGACAAACAGACAAACATGAAACAATCTGGAAATGGTCAAGAAAGACCTTGGAGATGTCTGACAGTCGGGCAGTAAACAAGAAAGAGAGGATTCATAAGGTGTCAGAGAAATTCACGTGCTGGCTACACCAGGGTCGCCATCTGACCAATTAAATGAGTGTCAAGTAGCTCATCAGTGACAATCTGGAAATTATAATGCCAATTAATGTGAGATTGATGATGTCTTTTTACGAAGACATGTCTATGATCAGCACAGGAATGTAAATGCTACATAGAGTTGCATACTATATATCCTCATTGTCATTTTTATAAATGTATAAAAATAAATCAACAGTGGGTAACAGCAGCTATCACACCAAGGTCATGTAATCAGTAAAAATACTGTTGGCTGTGACAGGAATATTAAATTAGATTAACATTAAATGAAGAATAATTTGGCTGCCTTAAAGAAAGAAAAATTTAAATTTGATTTTAAATATAATACTTAAAGTAACAGAAAAATTAACATGAGAAATTTTCTCATTTCTCAAAAAAAAAAAAAAAGAGAAAGAAATTGGATTCATGATATGATAATATTTCTACAGTGGCTATCATGTGTGTCAGCACTTATCAGGACAACATTAAAATATGTGAACGAACTGGAGGCTAATCAAATCTACTGATCACACCAAGCCTGTTTTGGCACAAGTTTAATTTAATCAGCTACTAAAGCTGACAACAACAAAAAATACAGACACTTACATACAGATTGAAGTTTTAAATGCAACTCCAGTGAGACTATTCTCAGACTCTCACTCTGTTTTTAGACATTCTTCCTTTTCAAGCTGACAAATCTCCCTTCAATTGAATTCATCCCCCCACCTAGCACGCAGGCTGCACGAGGGGGTCGGCATATCCATCATCGGCTCTCTCCCTCCGTTAATCTCTCTGGGCGTCTTCGGTCAGCAAATACATAAATCAATTATGGTTTTAAGCTTTATGCCATGATTTACCCAACTGATCCCTCCTGGATTACAGCGGAGCTTAAAATGTGTCGGTCAGGGCTAAAGCTGCAAGTCGCCTTGACATTCATTGCACTCCTGCCACGGCGCTCACCGAGCAGCATGTCAGTTGCCAGAAATATGGATCGGAGAGCATTTTGAATAGTCTGACAGTCAGACAGGCTGCTTTGTTATAACATAATCACATTCATCTTTAGTAATACAACTTTTAAGAAAACATTTAACTCTTGTAGCCTCTTATTTAAGGTTCAGGGTCAGGGCTGAGATTCCTGACAAACCCGTGAAGAAATACTCAATGTAAATTATTATAGTAATAATGTTTTTAGAGGTTAATCAATGATGTAATCTAAAAAACATAAAAAGCACCACCTCTAACATTATTTACTCAAATTCTTGTTCTTCCAATTAGTGTGTTGAAATAAATAACTTTCGGGGGGGGGGGGGTTTGATGTATTTTAATACTAAAGCATAAATTAGGGAGTATGGAACTATTAACTTTTGTTTGGATAACTGTCTCAAGGAACACTAAGAAAACAAATAAATCTCATAACCCACAAAATCTGATAATGTTATTGTAGCAAACAACTCTTTTGTGCAAAGTATTGATTTGGTGGTTCTTTATGCCATATTAGTTCTTGTTCAGGGTACATAATTGTGAAACTCACCCACACTGTTTTTACTTTTTTTTCACCTATAGAGAAAAGTGGTTGTGCGTTCACTTAAACAAGCCAATAACCTGGCTTACATCAGCAGCACTTCTAAAATAATCTGATTTTGCATATCGATTTGCTACTCGATGTTAACTCGACTTCTCACTCAGCAATTTAAAGAGGAGAACGCTGAGCTTATGCTATCAATAACATTAAAGCTGTTGCAATTATATGTGGCCTTGCCCTCCAGCTTATGAGCAGATAGCTAGCACGAACCCAGAATCAACCTGTTGAGCAAACATCATCCGTCAGTCTCTAAAGAGAAGGATAAAAAGCTCACGTTGTGCTGTTCTGGCCTCATTTTCCTACCTGAGAGCTCCTTTGTGACAGGTGATGGTGGAGAGAATGGGGGGTAATTTTTATGACCAGCTTCTTAGTGTGCTGGTATCACTCCATTGGGGCCCCTTGCCAATCTCTGGCAAACCATTCAAGTGGCAACAAAGAGGCTAATTAGTAGCTCTCTCGCTTGAAGCTGCGAAGGGCTCCGGTTTGATACTTCCCAGGGAGGCTAGGGGGCCTCCGAGGTGGCGGTGGCAGCTATTTCACACACATACACACAGGCGCATACTCACAGGACATTTGTGAGCACACTTGGGTTGGCCCTTTGGCTTCAGCACATTTACTCATTGTGGCCGTCCTCCCTACGGTCCGCCAGAGTGATAGAATCAGAGAGAGGGAACCGGCACATCTTCTTTCATGTGGCGGGGACCCGGAGAGGGGATGCTAATGGGATATCGATGGGATTAGAACCCACAGCGTTCAGGTCCAGGAGAACAGAGGAAGGGCTCCATGAACCAGAACTAAAACCCACTGAGCTTTAAGGTCAGATCATTCTAATTCTATTGACTTTTTCTTATTTAATGGGAAAGCTGACAATGGATGCATGGACCTTAATACAGTAAGAAAAGTCTGCCAAAAGGCAGATTGTAAAATAGAGAAACTCTGCTTATGCATTTATCTGTGCGGTAATTTACACACAGCCTTTGTGCCACAGCCTCTCCTCCTGCCAACACTCGCACTGCAGCTTCTGGGACTAGAGATACACATCAGGAAGTTAGGGGTGATAATGCATTTGCATGTCACCTGATAACTAGCAGTAATTAGCACTCCCCTTGAGTCCCCACCCTGGCCTCTCAAAAAAATACAAGAGAAAAAAATCCACAAGCTTGCATGGTTACAAAGAAGGCCAACTTAGAGTACAGTATGTTATCATTAACCCTCTCTCCAAACCACAAGTTCCCCCACATAGACAAAAGATGGGGGCCTCAGTGTATTTGCTTCATAGCACTCCAAGCCAGACCGCATCAGCAAAGGCCACGTCTGCTGAGCGCTGTTAGCCACACAGAGGCAGCTGGTCACACCGAGTCAAGCTGCTAACTTTTATTGCACAAGCACACTCCCTCCACTCTTATCTCAGGGAGGAAGGCGATCTAATCTGCTGCTTGATTAGATCGCCTCCCTCCATTGCCACAGCCACTGTCTGCATATTGGTATCCCCCAACCCCTATCTTGGTGCTGCCCTTCTCTTACTTATCTTATTTCTTACCACCACCACCACACCGTTTCCAAAAAAGCATCTTTTCCCCCCGCCCTCTCTAAAAAGACTACTTTCCTGTGCCACCTGATGACATCGCAGTGTAGGACAATAAGACGCTTGATCTGCACGCTTGTGTGCGTGTAGTATATTCCACAAGATGCAGCCCCCTGAGTTAAGTCTTTAATCGATACATCTCCCTATCCTGACAGTGAGGACAGAGCCCAGATCTGAGATCACAGCGATGGCGGTGTAAATCTTTACGGTTCAACCAGAGCCTTTTAAAGCCTGTCTATAATTGGGACTCAGCCAGCAGCTGCCTCGGCTCTGGCTATCACCACGGGCCTGGTCAAAGCAGCAGTTCCTTAGGGGCACAAACAAACACCGCACCTCCAATAGGGGCAAAAAAAGAAAGCACCTGTGCGAGGATAAAAGGGAAATGATGTGGCAGCCAGACTTGAATAAGCCCTCTGCTGTTGTCTGTGGCTTAGGTGTTTCTTGGAGAGGTGTTTTTCGTTGAGTGAGGCTTTTTGTGCTATTGGATTATTACACCAACATGTACTGTACCTCTGAGTGCAAGCAGGGGAGACTTAACTCACTGAGTGATTTCAAATAGAGGGTAATCCACTGCCATGTAATGGATGCTTTGTTGCCCAGCTACTTTCAGGAAGCAGGAAAATGCTTGCACAGTTTTACAGGTTAGAATCAAAAGTCTGCTGCTCCCTTAGTCATTCTTATTTAAGATCAAAGGCGACATACTGTATTCAGTGAGTAAGACTGTGACAATGAAGCAAATATCTGACTACCTACTTCAAAGCACAGATATTTATCCTTTATTGTTAGCACATGTAGTTTTTTCCCCTACTTTTTACATTTAAGATGAGCAGGATACAGAAGGGCTCTTATTTTGAGGTCAACAAACACTCTGGACTGCTGTCTGGGGATTTTGCACAAACTATACCGGATGTCACCTCTCAAACAACAGCAACAGTCTGATTTTTTATACACACACACACACACTCTATTTGTGAGGTTATGCACTGTGATCGGCACAGACAGTTTTCTTACGGCATCAGAACCTTGTGGTTTTGTTGTATGTCGAAAGAACAACACTGCTCAGTGTTGTAGAGTCTTCAGTCTAGCTGCTAATAGAAATAAGAGCTATGGAACTTATGAGATAATATTAATATATCTAATCGTGAGAGTTAAAACGACATGGCCCGAGGTAGTTGGCTACCACATTAAGCTACAACTGCTGTGGTTGCAAAATGGGCGCAGTGCTGTGCTGGTTTGAAATTTTTGACAGGTCCTTTTGCAATTTTATGACAGGCACTATCAATCACCACGAGTGAAAAGACTGGTGACTATGACTGGATTGTCGACTATATCACAGAGGATGTTATTCCGTGTTTCTGAATTGTCAGTTTGACCACCAATCACAAAGATCCGAATAGTTAAAAAGATAAGTTAGTTTAATTTTAAATGCTTTTACAGTTTTTATTATATGTATTCAAATAACTTTATCTAACCATAACAACATGACAACACCATAAGGGACTTATATATACATACACATACATATATATGCATCTTATAAAGACATCGAAAGGTTTTGGGGGTTTATTTTGGTGCATCTCCACATTTGCATGCTGTTCGATTTATATTTTTGTCAGTGGTTTTCATCACTGGATGCCATCACACGTATTCCTGTAAATCCTAACCCAGACAGTTACAACTGGAAAAATTGGTGAAGTGCGGAAAAAAATATATCAAAGGAAGTATTTTTATATATATATATATATATATATATATATATATATATATATATATATATATATATATATATATATATATATACATATATGAGTATATAGACATACTGTATTTACAAAAAATGTGTGTTTTTGTTGTCATGAAACAGGTGTATTTATTAGTTGACATTTGGTACCATTGAGTCCCTTCAACTGTCTTGCAGGCATCCTTTATGCTTATTGGAGCTCACTGGGGATGGGGGTGGTGGTTAGAGCAGGGCGATATGGCCAAAAATATTTATCACGATATATATTTGAAAATTTGCGATAACGATATAACCGACGATATAATTGATGCAAGACAAAATACAACTCCACAACATTACTAGCGCAAAAAGACAACCTTCCTTTTATTTTCACTTAAACAAGAAGCTGGTTTTTATGTACATTAAAGCTATATAAAAATTTAACAGTGCGAATACAAATTCCTTGCTGAAAGTTTAACCAAAAGGCATTTCCAGTAGAAATGGGCTGACATATCCTGAGCATAACCATGTATAATATCCACTGAAGTTAAAAAGAGGTGCTTTGCAACATTAAACTGCAGTGTGCAGTACGTATTTTTCGGACCATAAGGTGCACGGGATTATAAGGCACATTAAGCGAAACAAGGCAGTCAGATAAATCAAACTTTATTAAACTCATTCTTCTTGCTTCCTCCACTTCTGTACCATTGATTCATTAATGTTGAATTCTCTGGCAGCTGCTCTATTCCCATGTTGTTGCAGTATATTAATGACTAACCTCGTATTGTGGATGGATTATCTCAGTTGTTATGGATTATCTCAGTTGTTCTCCTGACTAGGGTTGCCAACTCCCTGAAAAATAAATAAGGGACACCTCGTGGCCAGGGCCGGGCGACCCAATTGTCTTCACCCTTCCCAGTGTGGTGAATTTTCTAGCTCTTTTTTTGTGTGTGAAATTATTTTTTTAACCATTTGACTTGAATTTGATTTAAGTAGATGTGTATTCTTTGTGATATGAACACATGTGAAACAAATGATCATTTAGCCATTTATTTTTAGCTCAAAATGACAACATTAACACGATAAAACAGGTCTCTTTCTTAAACAGAAGCCTGTCATGCTTAACTTTTGAGAATATAAGTAAATCTTTCTTTAAAAGAACTCTGTCCTGCTTAACTTAAAATAATAGAAAACAATAGAAAGAAAAACATTCTTGTAACAGTGCACATTTAGTGCATTTAGTACAATTGGCTTCAGTTGAGGTATTATTTCAGCTTTTCTAATGCTAATCAGCTGCTCCTGTTTGTAAACCCACTTGCTCCCATGATTACGCATCTTAACTCATCATCATTATTCACCTATGTATTACTTTTATGTATTAGTCATCTATTTGTTGTAATCATCTATTCTTGCAGTTGTTTATTACACAAAATAAATTATATTATCACACTTCTGGCCACATAGCGCTGATATTCACTGCACATGCCCATATTAACTTTTTCCAGCCAGGTGTTTTCCTTTTCCCATTCTTCCCTTTCTCTGAGGGGAACAAACATTGCTGCTCTAATGCTGGGCTTACACTGTGCAGTTTTAGGCCCATTTTGAGCCGATTTTGGCCTTCATCGTGCATCGTGTAGTATACGTGGGGTAACGAGAAGTGATTAACACCTCACGACCAGCTCCCGAATCATCAATCGCTCGTGAGGGTCTCACCACAGCCGCTCACACTGCTCGCGCGCAAACACGTAAACGTTGGTGTAAAAGATGGAGCAGCACGGCTGTGCAGCCTGTGATCTGGACACAAGCGATGGAGGCACAACTTGTAGAACTTTGGAAAGCTCATCCGAGCCTTTTCGATGTGGCATCACAAAATTATCACGACCACAACAACCGTGAAAATAGTTGGATTTACATTGCTGCTCAGTCACAGCTGCCCGATCAATGTTTTTCATTAGCAATTTAGCAAAGTTGATGGTGGTGGTGTGTGTGTCTGTGTGAGTGTAAGACGGAGAGAGAGAGCGCGACAGATTTTCTGTTATAACCTTCATTTTATGGAGGCACAGTGTGAGCACTCAGGTCGCATCAGAGCATCGGGCGGTATAGTGTGAGACCTGCATCGTGACCTACCAACTGCGAGTCAATCGTGCAGTTTGAGCAGGAGCTGAATAACGTGACTGAAAAAAATTGCACAGTGTCTGCCCAGCTTTAGGTTTACTGTCGTCCGAGACTTGCACCGCAGTGTCTGCGTTTGTTTCCCTGTTGGCCATGCTTCTTGTTGTGGTCATTTGTTGTCTTCCGGTATTTTCTCCGTAAGCGACCTTTCCTCCACCAATGAGATGAGTGGTAATCTGAATTGTCATACTCGTAAGTGTGCTGTCAGCTCATTGGTCACAAAGCAGGAGAGGGGCTGGGAATTATGTTTTCAAACAAAGTGTTAATTCCATTAAAAGTTATAGACTACTTTTGATTCTCACTGTATTACGGGACAAAGTGCGTCCCTTATTAGCTCAATACGGGACGTGTACTTTTGTTTCGAAATACGGGACGATTCCGTATTTTAAGGGACGGTTGGCAACCCTACTCCTGACTGAAGTTTGGTCCGTTTACAGCATCCTGCCATGCGATTGCATTTGTCTCTAACTATCAGGCACGTTAACTTTTATAAGTGGAAAAGTGTTAGTGTTCGTCCTCCAGCTTCACTGTTTATGTCATGCTAACATAGCTGTGTCGCTAGCGATCACGTAGCACATCATTATATACCAGCTAGCCCAACTTCAGTAACCCTACAAACGTCACTGCTGTTTAGTTTCCCGTCTTCATTTATGTTGGAAGTGATAGCAGAGCTGTACGTTTGAATTTATTCAGAAATCTCTCAGTCAGAACATGCTATATCATGCTTGGGTAACTAGCGAAACTAGCGAGCTAACTTCCGCTAGCTTCCTGCTAACTTCTAACTCCGTTAAATGTAATAAATTTTGTTTTCATGGATGCCTGGAAGTTAAACTTCATAGTTACACCTGGTAAAGCAGCAATGCTGATCGTTTTATTAAAGATGAAAGAATTTAGACAGTTTTTAAACTCTCAGTGATGCTGCAGTGTTGTTTGACCTGAAGGTTTACGGAGTTTAGGACCCAGATTACTCCCAGATTTAAGAGCATCTTAGTCCGACAAATACGACAATAACGACGGCCGCTTGCATGTTCTGCAAAAAAATGTGCTTTGTCGTGTATCTGACGGACAAACGCCAAACCAGTTCCACATCACGGAAGTTGCACCATTTTTACAAACCAATTCTGGATCATCTGTTTCACTCAACAATCGGCCATGTGCGTATGAAAACAAAGGCACTGCGCATGCGCGTTTTACTCCCATTCTATCGCGATATTTCATTTTCCTATCGTTGCCTAACATTATACCGGTATTACCGTGAACGGTATAATATGGCCCAGCCCTAGTGGTGGTTAATTGTTGCTAGTGACCAAAGCAACCGAATGTCATTGTGTAAGGAAACAACATCTATACCTTCCAACAGCTTCCCCTTAGTGTGCAGGTTACATACGTGTGTGTATGTGCATACATTGTTATCACCTGCAACAAATGCATTGGACCGCTATCTGAACTCAATCTGCTCTTGGTTTACTAAGAAGGAGCGCCAAGGGTTATCTGTCCCACTCTGATATGCACAGATAAGGGCCTTGGGCCTGCTGTTTAAACACCTGCGGCCTGGGGTATTAGAGCGCCCTCCGTCCCCTTTGCCACAAAAGAGGAGGAAATGGAAGAGTGAGCGCTGCCTGCTACTGCTGAGGGGAGTGTATGTGAAAAGTAATGAACACAAGTGTGTGCGCGTGCGGAGGTTAATGCGAGGGTGATTATTTCCACCGCTGCCAGCCTCTGCCCCAAACACTGCCATCAATAATAAAAATAACAGGAGCGAAAACAGAGCAGACAAAAAGGAATTCATTGACTTATCCCGTTCATTCATCGCCCCTGTGCCCCTCCAAAAATAAACCCAGGCTGTACTATGAAAAGACACTGCTATAGCATTGATACTTATCAGTAATGTTTAACGGCTATATGCTGGAAAAGCTCCTTTCAAACAGGCTCTTTTTTTTCACTTATGTGATGTACATTACAGCGAGGGTCAATCATTTGCATGAGAATGGACGATTAAGTGAAAGAGATAAACCCAAGGCTAGTTCCCGTGAATTGGATGCTGTGTTTGGAATACCAAGCAGAGGAGCCCCCCCCAACTACCCCCACTGCCTCTGCAGAATTAGCCCCCTGCATCATGCATTTATTTTCTAAATAATCACTCAGGCCCTTCCTGTGTTGATTATTTTCTCAGTGCAAGGGTTGCTAAAATATTGCTGTAATCCTGTCTGCCTAAAGCCCCAACAATGCACACCGTGGGCTAAATAAATCTAGGGCTTGTCAGTGGGGACGTGAGCTGGTGGCCTGATGGAGGGAAGGTGGAGGGGAAAAGTTGCCATGGTCAGATAGACTTAGATTAAATACAAGGAAACTCAGGCACTAAGTCAGAGTAAACCTTTCATTAAGCTCATTTTTGTTTGCACAATAAGTTAAACTTTCAACATCAGTGCTTTTACAATACCCAAGGTAAAATAAAGATAACACAACTACTTATAAAGTAGTTCAAAGAAGGCAAAATCCTCAAATATCTATAGTTATCTTAAGATAGTCAATCATTAAAGGAATTAGTCTAAAGTTAAGTTAATTGATCAGCTATCAGCTCAGAAAAAGCAGGCAAAAATCTACTTCTGACATAACATTCAATATAAGCTTTTTCCCTTCAATTATAATAATTTATTCTAAACTGATGTACATTATAAGGCTTTCATTAACCTAATATCAAGGTAGCATCTCTGCTGCTTAAAAAGAAGCAAACACAGTCAATAAGCAACTCCTTACACTTGTTTTGCCAATACATAATGAATTCAGTGTTTTTATGAAAGGTTGCAGAAACTAGATTTATACAGGAAGTGGGCACTTTTCGGTGCATTCATTTAAACATAGAAGCCCACATTGACACCTCACACCACTGACCTGTGCCACATCTGGAAACAATTAGACTCATGTTTGACTTGACCTGCCCGCACCTAAGTGAACTTTGCCAACTTTTTTATGCGTTTGTTGCAGAGGCAGTGCTGACCCTGACACAGTTGCTCCGGGGGAATGATGCGTAATTAGTCAGAGGGAACACGACTCCACTTGTCTGAAATAAAACATCTTGCATACCCATCAGGACGATTAAGAAGTGTGACAGGATAGCCATAAAAAATAAGCAATAAATAAAGAAAAAAAAGAAGAAGCAGGGACTGGATATGATACCAAATGACCCACAGTGGAGTTTGTGAGGACACGAGAAGCGTCTGAATTATCAAGCATCTCAGGCGAAGCGGACCTTTCATGTCAAAATGGCAGAGCAGACAGCGGATGATGCAATGTTTGATTTCTACACTTCAGGAGGCTGTCAGGACAGCACATACAATATTAAACAGTGTCGTGTCGGTGTATCAACCAGTGTAAATTAACCCATTAGTATGCTATGGGGTGAGGCGGTGAGATCAATGCATGAAACGGTTTGGAAATCTCCTTTGATACAAGATTTCCCAGCTTGAGTGAATTGATGAAATTCCTCTTGAAACACAGGCAACCATTTCACACGCCACACTTTTTCTCAAGACAGAGACGAGCGTAGCCTGTCCGTTAACGCAGTTCGGCTACATTAATGCATCTAAAGAAGAGGCTATTGTGCTTCTTTTCTTTTTAAAAAGTGGCTGTAAAAGCCTGCTTAGGATGAACTAATCATATGCGCAAAAGCCACTTCTTTTTCTCTCCTTATGATTTTTAGACGTGTAATATGAGTCAATGCAAAAATCCTCTTTAACTTAATGAAAAATTAGCTCTGATCATGAAGGTCACACAAATATATACACTGTGACTTCCTGTATGTCTTTAATCGAGTCAAACCTATTCGGTAATATTTCTTTAACTTGAAAGTCTGGACTGAATCACTTCAGTGCTTAGCCATGTATGCCAAGATACCAGCTCAAGAATGATGGGACGGGTGATAAGGTTCAAATCCTCCGGTGAACTTTAACCACTGTGCATTCCTTTGCATTGATTCAAGCAAACACTGCAGGGTGAGAAGGTGGCCTTCAAAGTAAAATTTCTTAAACATTACGACAGCACGAAAGAGAGGTCATGCAAGATTAATATTCAGTTTGCTTGCTCAACCAGGGTCAATCCAAATATGACAGAAATCCAGTGAAATATATCAAATTGAGCAGGGTATTATGTCAGAAAAAAGGGATAGAGAGATTTGAAAAACTTTCAGTAATTCAAGTGAGGTTTCGGGGCAAAAACTCTGGGGGTTTTTCTGGTTTACTGTCACTCTCCTGTCCAAGAGCTACCTCCTTGTCTCAAAGCCCAGGTTCAGCACTCATTTCCTGGACTGACCATCTACTCCAATTATCAAGCTAATAAAGGCCCCCCTTGTGCAGTTATGGGAAAGGGGAGGGGAATTGATTCCAGGATGAGGGGGTTCCACTTTGGTAAGTGTGTGTGATAGCTGCCGCCCACATCTTGTAAGGTGTGACTAATGGTCTTGGACAATGTTAAGACAGCACTCCTTCAGCGGTCACCTGGACAGGCCTGGTAGTTACTGAAGGAGCAAATCTCCAAGTTTGAGCTGTCAGCCACACAAAACTAAGGTTTCTGTGATTATAAAAGGATGTTACTATTTGCTATTTCTCATAATTTCAAAGCAAAAAGCTGTCCACTTTAAATTATTAACAATAGGAATTAAGTTACTATGTGGATCATGAATTAGTAAAATGAAGCCAAGTGACTTAATTTCACATTCTGATGCACATCAAGAATTCATAAATAAACATTCAAAATTTCAGTCAAATTAAGGGTAGTTGAAATGCTAAAAAAGGGACACAAATTTCAAGAACAAAACAATTTAAAAAAAAATTTTTTAAGCAACTATCTTCAGAAGAAAAGTTGTCTTACCTGTGCTGCTCCACAGCTTCATTATCTGGTAGCTCTGCACCGCAAACATTGCAACGTTCATGCTGGTTCCTGCCGTCTGGTTTCATGCCCACTGCCAGCTCCCCAAGCTTGCTGAAGAATTCTCTCTGGATGAAACTCTGAGGCAGGAGTCCCCCATAGGCACTGAAGTCCATAGACATAGCCAGGGCTGGGGACATGGGCAGAGCGGACGCCATGGATACTGGCATGGACATCATGGCATCTGATTTATGATTGACAGGTAAGGAGTAGAGAGAGGCCAGATGTTTCTCAGTCATTCCAGCCATTGCTTCCATCCCCATCTGACTGACTTCAGCTTGAGAGTCGCCCATGCCTTCGTCACGGACGTAATGCAGCTCACGGGCACTGGTGATCACGCTGCTCCTGGTTGGCGTTCCGGGACCATCTCTGTTCCTGTCCTCCCCACTTCGTTCTCCATTGCTGGAGGCACTGGACTCCATGTTCTGTGGGCTTTCGTGGCCATTGCCACCCATATCCACTTGCATCATCTCAGTCTTGATCTCAGTCATCAGTTGGTTGGAGTTGCCGTGAACTAGTTGTTCACCACCAAAGCCCTGCTGGAGCAGAGACTGGCCGATGCTCATCAGACTGTCCACAGCAGCTTTGGTGGGACTCAGGGTGGAGACACCAAAGGAAGTGGAGACGGAGGGACTCTGGTCGACGACCCCGGGCATGTTAGAGACTTGCTGTGTACCTGACAGATAGGGGCTCCCCATGGAATGCTTTTTTGAGTTTTTGGCTCCATTGTGACCTTTGCGCTCATCGTCTTCCTCTGTGCTTCCATCGTTAGCGTTGACCTCAGCATCATTTTCATCTGAGGACTGGATGGTTTCCAGGATCTTCAGGCATTGCTCTTCTAAGTACTCAATCTCAAGTATCTCGGCTGCATACAGAAGGTCATCCAAGTCTTCCACCTTGGCCTGGAGCGTGGCAGTGTAAGCATACTCCAAAATCTGCTGAAAAGTCTTTGGTGATAGAAAGTCCAGGGTATAATGCTGGCTGCTGCGGTGAAAGAGGATTTCAAACATTTTGCTGGTGCAGGCTAGCACAGTCCTGTGAGCGTGAAACTCCTGGCTGTCTACCATGATGACCACGTCACACAGAGTTCCAGCCAGACGCATCTGGTTGGCCTTCTGCAGCAGGGAATTGGGGTGGTTGGGGTTCTGAAGCTGGATCATACCCATTTTAGTTAAATCCATGATGTCGATGCAAACCACGAGGCCGACTCATGAGGCTCTCCTTCCCCGATCAACAATGTTTTTAGCTATCTTTGTAAACAAGATGAAACCTGTATGGAAGACAAGAGGGGAGAAAAAAAATCAGCTCTGGTAGAGTATCATGAGTACAAAGTATCATGAGTTAAAAAGATATTAGTCTTTACACATTTAAATCCAACATGCTCAGTCTGCGTTTTTTTTTTTTCTTCCCTTCAGAATCTGAATGAATGAAAGGGCTTTCTCTTTTGAAAATTTTTTTAAATTCCAGTTTATCATAAAATACAAGTGCCTTTCATTATTGCAATCACGCTGCAAATAAATGTGATGAATTTGTTACGCTTATTTAAAACATACCACCTCTTTCTCTCTCTAAATGGCAAGTGTGAGGCAATTGCAAATATCCTGCCAGTGTGGTAAACACTCCGCTCAGTGGCATTGTTCTTAAATTCAGCAGAGAGTATTGACTGTAGATTTCTGAAGGGAAACAATTTGTGAGCCAACATGCTCAACCTGCATATCAATCAGTCCAACATATGTTACGTTACAAAGATGTCTTCATTTAGTTATCTAATCGGTATGTACACCAGTTAAACAAGTGTGAATTGTGGGTTTTCACTGCCGCTCGGTTCACAAAGACCATCAGCAGCCTTTCTGAAATTAAATAGCATCTTACTCAGTATTCTCATCACAGACGGGAGCAGAGAGCAGCGGCCAGAAATGGGTGGAAAGGAAAGTAGGATGAGGCAAAAGCACACAACACTGCTGTACCAAACACAGCTCTCAGTCGCTAATGTTGAAAATCGCAAATTTGTCCTCCTCCTACTCCTGTTAACCTGATTACTGAAGTTAACAACGCAACACGCTCCCACAACCCTATACTTTGACCTGCACCAAAAAAATAATTAAAGCTGGCTTAGATTGAATACACAGATTCACCACTACATTCAGTTTAACACTGAACTATGCTGCTTCTTCATTGTCCCAATTAACTAAACAGTTATTTGCCACTGCACCTACTCCAAGTGAAGCAGGAATGGTCACCAGATTAGTGTCGCCTTTGACCTACAAAAGCTCACTCAGGGCCAATTTTTAGGTTTTCGGAAGAGTGAATAAGTCAGGCTTATGACAAATGACAAAGTGTGTCAGATGAAGTCTGGTGAGAAGTGACACGCTGTCTAAATTTGTAATATTATTATTGCTTTTATTAATAATAATCTTCAAATTAATTTTTAAAGATTATGAAACAGACAACTTGGGCAGCTCTTTCCCTCCCTTCACACCTGTAAAAAAAGAAAAGGAAGAAAGAAGAAAAGAAGAAAGGAAAAATAAACCTTGAAAAAATGATAAGGTTTCTTTTTCTTGCCAAACCTTCTATAATATATAAATAAGATCATCTAAACACACTGAATCTGAATATTCAGGGGGTAAATGATGCTGCACCTATTGTTAGTGCTGAGAGTAACGGAAAATAATTCTCCCGGCTTTTGGGGCACTGGGCGGTTTGTCTTTTCCGTACCTTGACAAAAATCGATGTAGAATGTAGGTAATGATAAAACCACAGGTTCTCCTCTAACTGAAATTAGCCTCTCAGTAAACAGAGATCATGCCTAAAACCCGACATTATCTTTATTGCAGGTATGCCAATAGCGCCGATTTATGGCCCCGTAAATGATCAATGCTTGTTGCGCTCTGTGGGTTATCAACTAAACTGTGGCTTCACTGGGATGTAAAGTTGCTGTCTGGGGACTTTGTCTGTTTTCTATTAATAAAGGAAAAAGGCTGCGTGGGTCTAGACGGCGTTAATTTTAGCCAGACGCACCAGACAAATTATACACAACATTATGCGTTAAGCAAAACATCACGTACTACATTAAGTACATTAAGCCTGGAGAGATTTCCTCCCAGGAGGACGATATGGACCGCTGACAATAACCACATCACGCAGACTTCACAGAGAGGCAGCATAATCAATCTGATCACGAGTTGTCTGCCATAGCGCGCCTTGACGAGCCAGCCACAACAAGAATAAACAGCGTTCAATATTCCAGACCATGAGCCACACTGACAGACACAAACGCGGAGAGATCAAAATGGTACGGGGAGGGGGGGCAATCAGATACCGGTGCCTGCTAAAAAAGTACACGCGACACAGACGGCAGGCAAGGGTCTCCGATTTGAGCCAGCTCTCATTTGATCAACGCACAGGTGGACTTTGAGGCATGATGAACACTGTAGCGCTACCTTGTAACAGTGAAGGAGAAAGAAGGGGGGTTTGGTCTCGGGAAAGCAGCCTAAGGGATAAAGAGGAAAAAAAGAGTGAAAGGGGAAGAGAGAGATCAGACACACTCGATAACAAATCAATTTGCCATCTGTTACCAGTTCCCCCACCTCACAGTGTGCTGCGCGTGCTACGGCGAGCCGATTATTGGTAACCAATCAAACATTTAGCTGGCTGTCAATCAATGGCAGTGCGCCTGTACAGTGACTGGATTTACGGTTGTTTCGTGTGTAAAAACCAGTGTCTCTAGTCCCCCATCATGATGTCATCACGGCTAAATAAGCCACGCTGGTGCGTCTGGAGACACAAGGACAAGCATGAGTGTCGCCGTCCTTAAAAAAAAAAAATATGGGCAAAATTTCCACCAAAACAAGCTAACGCGATTTCAAAGTCACACGCAGCGAGGCGTCATATGTTGTCTGGCTCCCCGTGAAACAGCCAGACCTCACGTCCTCTGACTGCGATCTCCAGAATACTAACGAGCCCGAGAAGAAGAAGGGGGGGTTACGTCAACCTTAACATCTCTACACTGAGCTACAGTGCGTTAATGCAAACTTCAACACCTTGCAGCGCAATCAGGTAAACACTTGTTTTCATCCAGAACTCCGGTGCGCAAGTCCAACTCGCATGCCAAAGTCGCGTTTGCAGTCAACTTCAGCGTGAGGTTGAATGGGGACACGCATAAAAAAGCCGATCCTCAGCACTATAAACACATCAAAACATCCATATGGTGAATGAAAGTACGCGAAGAAAACAGTACTAGATACATGCAGAGTAGCGGGTCTGGCACTTGTCGCCGGGAAACTGCAGCTGCATTTAGCCCGGATTGGTACTCACCTAAGTTGCACGTTTTGATTCCGGATAGTGCAGGGGGATTGGGGCTACAGCATAGTAAGGCAGTTCGCAGTACCCGCTCTCAGAACATGCTCTAACTCCTTTCTTCTCTCGCCTTAGCAAATCAACACGGCGCTGACGTCAACGCAGCCAGACGAGAAGCAGGCAGGCGGGCAGCCGGCGCTGCGCTCCAGTCCATACAAACACTGAGAAAGTGAGACACCTAGGGGGCTGTCTCATGTCAAACGCCTGTGTTACAGTATGGCAGTGAAAGGTGAGCGACACTGCCCTCTCTCCAGCTTCCTGAACGCACACATAGCCTGCGGTTGTTCTTTAACTCGAGCCAGGAGCTGACTTATGGGTTCGGCGTTACAGGAGGGAAACTCAAGAAGAGGGGCTCATAAAAAAAACCCTCTAATATTTTCACTCCATTCATATCGGTTCAAAAATTGGTGTAGCAGAGGGACAGGTATGACTTAGTGCAAAGGAGCGATGAAGCTGTGTAGCTGTGCTGTCTGGCACATAATTAGCGTACCCAAAAAACAAATGGAGAAATTATTCAATTAAAAAAAGGCTCTCTTTCTATCTTCTTAAAAAGTAACATCGTGTTCCATGACTTGATGTCCTACAATCAGAAAGCAAAACACATTATAATTTCATTATTTGTGTTCCTGGCAATGATGTAGTTTCACATCGATATTCTGTGATATTAGTGCTTCCAGCTTCCTATCCTATCCTCCCACTTCTATCATTTTACGAACTACGCATTAAATTATTATTATTTTAAATCCTAAATTCAAACCGCTACACCACTATTGCTGTCATTAACAGATTTTACAGTGGAATATTCAAGAAACTAGGGGGATTTTTAGGTCAGTGCAAAATTATAATACTCGCGATTTAACTGTGTAATGGCTAGAATAAAGTTTATAACCATCCAAAGTAAATGATGGACTGAAAAATGGGTATACCTAAATCAGAATCTAATACCTTTAACCACAACATGGTTCAAATGTTATGTTAAAAAAGGGTTAATAGACATGGAAGTGTCAGTCACTGCCAACAAAACTCTGAATGAGCTCACAATTCAGTGTGATTAAATATATCCAAGATCTGCATCTGATTTCACTGATTTCATAGAAGTAATTTTCATTCGCTTGAGTCTTAGGTCCCTCGTTTTAAAATACTGACAACAGGAAGGAAGGAAACTACTGGAGAAACAAAGCTACGCATGCAGCTGTGGGCCAACTAATTTCTTGTTTTATAAAAATCCATCCAAATGATCAGTGCAGTGAATGACTTTCAGCCAAATGGTTTTGTAGTGCATTACCAGCCCTGGATTGTTTTTATCCTCCTCTTTTTTTTTCCATTGACCTATAACAAGCGATGCAATGGGCAGCTCACCTCATAATTGTTTGGCTTGATAAAACTCTCTATTGTAAAAACATAATTTGGCTCTTTTCTGGATATAAATTTGATAGATGGTTTTGCCCTAATGATGATCACTGTCTAGTGGCGATCCTTTACCCTCGGTTTTATGTCACTATATTTTCATTTTTGCTGTTACGTTGCATTTAAGTGCTTCTTGAGAGCTCTTACTTTCCTAAAGTCACAAATAAAAATTGCCCGTAACTCAGAAGGAAGTTGAGAGAATGGACATGATGTGTACATAAATCCTTATCCAAGTTATCCATTTGTGCAAACATTTATGTTCCCCAGCTCCTGCTTTGTTTTCTCTTTTATTGTTAAGCAAACTTTTTATCTACTGCTTTAAGAGGGTTAAAGATTACAAGCAACAAATGAAATATTTCACCATCATGGCACATAAATCTATACAGACATATGTAATCTGTGTGATTCCAAAATAACTGTAATTGTTATTTTGAATGGCAAACATTTATTATCAGCTATTCTGTTAACAAAGTGCATAAATATAATGCCTTGGGGGTTAAATGAGTTGACATTTATATATATCTGTTCAGTGGTTAAGGAATGCATATTGTTTGAGGTAGAATGGAATATTTTTACCAGTAAAAGTCCGGCAGTTTAAAATCCTACAAAACTGAACCTTTGCAAAGTGGTGCAGTTTAAAAAAGAACCATTTACAACACAACGGCTGTAAGGCCAAAAAAGCTGGGAGGGCCAAATCATCCAGCGTGATGAGTTCGAACACCTTCGCACCTCAGGCTCACATCAACACTCAACTGACTGAAGCTGATAAAATTGAAGCAATGGACGAGTCAGGTCAGAGTAGACTTTCTCAGGGAGACCGTGTCTGCAACAGATCACTCGGCATGCTCTATCAGTCAGTGTCTGACAGCAGCCTTATGGTTTCCAGAGGAAAGAAAAAGATAATCATTAATATTTACAAAAATGACAAAAGATGCCTCATAGCCAAGGCATAAAAACTGATCAAGAGTGTTCTTTAGTTTTTTTTAATAGATGATACATTTGACTAAAATGTCTTTGGACTGTCATTCAGAGCCACCAGCAACAGACAAGCATTTCAGTTCTGCATGACAGTCTTGGGTAACATAGAAACTTTATTCCTGTTCAAACTCCCAGACAGCTGATGACTTTTGCTTTGTATTGCTCAACCAGTTTTGGTTTTTTTTCTAATTTCTGTTTTTCTCTCATGAGTTTTGTTTCCTACTCACATAAATGACTCAGTACCTGTGACAGTCACCCTCACGGATCAGCCGCTGGACTGTAAAAACACCAGGATGCTTTAATAAACCGCCTGTCAGAAATCTTTTAGTAGCGACTGGCCAGGTGGTCAGTAAAGGTCACGGCAATCGTAGATTTAAATGTCAGACTGAAAAATAAGCGGGCTCAATTGGACTTAGTAATCGCTATCATTTTCTCAGGCAAAGAAAGCAAGCACTTCCTCGGCAGTATTTGTTACAATGTCAAGCTTTCTCTTCGTGCTTATTGAAATGATTTTAAAAACAGCAACAAGTCGAGGTTCTTGCACCAGGTTGTAAGCAGGCCCGCGGTTTATAGCCATTTCAAAATGGGAAGCATAGGTTCGGAGGCTTTCAGGGAAATCTCATTTCCTTTAAAATACAGTGGTGCTCTGGGAATTTTTAGATTCATCCGGGCACGGATCACAGAGTGCTTCATTACCTCTGAGCTGCGTGCTGTGCAGGCTTACCCAGGGATAAAGAAAAAGGCACTCCCTTAATCTGGCAATAATCCACCATTTTACTGAGGGGAAGGAAGATGTGGGCTAAATTATAAAAACCAGATCATCACTACACTTTAAAAAAAATACCAAGAGTTGGAAAAAGATGGGCTGCCTGGAGGAAGTTTTGGTTCCGAATGGGATCATTAAATGTCACTGAGTTAATAGGAGCTCCGGTGTGATTCAGTGGCAGGTTATCTGGGCTGCACAGGTTTCCATTGCATTCCCACAGATATATACTGCAGCTCACTCTACCGTTGTTTTCTTTGCTAAAAGAAGGTGATCAGTAATAATGAAAATCCTTATGTAGTGCTTTTCAATAAAAATAAATGCATGTGCACAGCTAATATACAAATATGGTATGCTTTTTGGAAATATCAAAGGATGGTGCACAGTTCTGTGCAACTCCACATCAGCAAATAAAGGAGGCGAGGAGATCCAGGATTAATATAATCATGAGTAAGAGTAATAGTTTTTGTATATATGCACATTTACAGAGAGATTTACAGAGCACAGTGAAATAAAATGAGAAAAGTAGCCAGTTAAAACAGCAAAAACAGACAAATGGAAATAAAATAACAAATACAAGCAGTATTACTCATTTTTTCAGTACACTAAGGCTAAGATTGTTTTTCTGTGAAGGCTCCACACTTTCATTTTAAGTGGCACCATGCTGCAGATCTCCTGTGAGTTTGTGGTGTCCGTTTCCTACACTGTAGTCTGCTTGGACAAAAGCCTGATGACGGACGAAACCAAAACATTTCAGGAAGGCTGGGTCAGTCGCTGGGGTGGAGCTGGACAATGTCCAGTCTGCACAGAGAAAGATGTCAGAAGTCCTCTCCATCATGGACAACCTCTCCCACACTTCACACGCTGTTCTGGCCAGCCAGAGAAGTGTGTTCACCCCCAGAGTTATAATGACTAAACACTTTGGCCATCCACACATTTCATCCTCTTGCTGCTGAATTAAATTGTAATTTTTTTTTTACATTCATTTTCAATTATTAAAACTTATTACTAAATTTTACAACTTCACAATCTTAAGCGACTGCAGTTTCCCCCTGGGGATGATTAAAGTTCTCCTGAATCCGATTGGCTAATTATCAGTTTTCTTGTTCAAAACCATACTCAGGAATGTGATCAGGCCCATAATCTTGAAAATAATTAGAGCAATCCGATCCAAATTAAAAGCAAAATATGTCACAGATTCAGGGGAAACTCAGAAAACAAGTCAGACTGGGCACGTGCAGTTTATTAAGAGAAAGACGTCCTTACAAACCACAGGACGAGAGGCGGTCAAAGTCTGATATTTTTTAATTTGTCTGTGCCACAGAGCTTTGCAGTTCCCCAAAATAAATTAAATATTATGTCTATATATTGAATATTAAAAAATAATGGAGCCATGTTGTTGCTGGGAAACATGGCATTATTTTGCCTCATTACCATGACCACAGATTGTGAAATTCATTTCAGGTCAATCACACTTAAACTGTTGTACTCGTGTAAATACCCACCAAGACATCATATCCGTGCTATTAAACCACTAAAAGTAAACAACATTTTTACTGCTATCTGGACAGCATTTCCTAAAACCTACAGCTTACTAAACTCATATCAAAATTAAGCTGTGCGACCCATTTTTCAAGGCCTTCGTCTTCAGTATTAGTGTTTGGTTGGGTCTCACCAAATCAGCTTTTTAGACCCCCAGACAGATATAAGGTCAAAAGTTATTTTCAGGGTAATGGTGGTAGCCATTTGAACATTTTGGTATCATATTATAACGCATGCTGACTGTTAGAATAACCTAACATAATAATGTTTGATGATCTTCGGCGTGTATTTGCTCAGCCAAAGTTTTTTATGACTGCATTATTTAAACTGTAGCTGTACTGTGTCAATCTTACAGTTTCTTAGTAGTTATTTACTCTCCTACCTTCTAACGAACACAAAGTTTTAGGCTTCAATTCAGACTAAATTCTCAAGCATAGACAGAGGTGACAGGAAAACCTGGTTAATGGTTCTGTCACGAAGGAAAATATTTCAGGTTAAGATCTTTGAGGCTCTGCTGACCAGAAACCCCCCATTGTCTGTATCCTGTGTAGCCACGGCGCTTGGAGGTGATGTGTGTGCGCGCCTGTGTATGAGTGTCTGTGGGTGGGGGGTGTGTGTATAGGCCCCACACAGTGGACCTTTGTGAAACTCTGCCCATGCAGCCAAACTGAATGGACTCTTTTTACACTTGTGTAAACCTGGGGGCGTCTCCGGCACTGAGGCCACACCTCTCTGACCCCTGACCCTCACCTCTGGCCTTGCTGGATTTGGTCAGGAGGTACTTTTTTTGGTTGCCATGTGCTTATGGTGAAAGCCAAAAATCTTTCACTGTGGATTTTAGTTTGATCCCACAGACACACAATCTCCTGCAGACTGTAGTTCAAGCATTTTATACTAATATGACAACATTTGTGTAACCAAAATAACTTTTTTTCATAAAACACAAAATCCAAGGAAAGTAACTATTAGAACAGAAATAACAAATGTAAGCGAATTAGAGCAAAAGTGAAAAGCATGAATCTAAAGTAGTTCACTCATCCAAAACGAGTGCACTTCATTTTTCTGACCCCTGAATGACCAGCTCTTCTCTGTTTACCAAGTTACAGGTTTGTCCACTTCCACAGACAGAATGCTCGAACCTGCAACAGGTTAATGGGTGAAATGGCTATGTTGACCTAGGTGTTTTATTTACCAAGTGCCTGTTTACTTCTCCATTCCAAGCCTTCAGCTGCACCCTCAGAGGACAAACTACAGCGCTTAAGAGGATCCCCCGGATCAATACTTCTCTTTTCTTGAATGGCAAAAGAATGGCAGCCCCACAAACAGGACTTGTTTGGTCAGTTTCAGGTGAGGAGCCCCTTCATCTAAGACTCTGCAATCATTTCTTAACCAACCATTGACAGACCATTGGCTGTGTTGAAAGGATGGTTATTACAAAGGCGATAAGGTTGCTAGTGAAAAGGCAATAAATTATCATCTGTAGATAACATTTTTCCGTTGTAAAACAGAATGCACTTTTCACCTCAAAAAGCCGTTAAAAAAATCAAATAATTCATACTGGTTCTGTGTTCACTGGCTAAACATCAAATCTGATAAAATATTAAATGTATTATCTCTCACATAGCTACGGGGGGAAAACCCACCCAACTTTTTTAAATCAAATTTACAAAATAGTATTTATTTGTACTCCTTCATGTATTAGAACACTTCTGTAGCACTAGCTATCAAAAAAGAGCACTTAAGAAAACTGATGAGTCTGCGTTTTGTCTCATGATTATTCACTGATATAACTTTTGTGCTTATAGTAAATGTATGGTGTCAGATTATTCCAATGTCCCGTGCGCATATTTGACGTATTGCCATGCGTGGGGGCAGAAAAAACAAACAGAAAATGAAAAACGAGCAGCACAAAATCCAAAATGCAAGCAATCAAAGCGAACAACGCTAACTTCGGTGAAACAAGTGGCTTTATCCTTGCAGTGAGACTTTGGGTCATTTATAGCATCTACCCTAAAATAATGGATGTGCCCTTGTGATGTCGGTGTGTGATGTCTAGCTAAGTTATTGAAGAAATTTATGACCCGGCATCGCGAGCGGCCATACTGCTGAAGAAAACAAAAAACCGTTGGTATGTCTATGTGTGACAAACTGTCACTGCGGCCCTGCTATTTTTCAGGGGAAGGCAGCATTACTGTGATGATTCATTGTATTTTCAAACACGAGTGCAAATTATTCAGAACAAAACAACAAAATTAGAACAACAAAAAGAACAAAAGCATTTTTTAAAGGAGAAGGAAAGGCAGACAGCAGAGAAAACCTCTTTTATCTTGAAGCTTTATGTATTTCTCCGACTCTGATATCTGCGAGCGCAGCGTCTACTCATCGCTTTTTCACCATATTATTTTTAAGCTAAATGAACACTGATAAGGCTAATTGTAAGCGAAATAAGGAGATCACCCCAGGTATTGTTTAGAGATCCGTTTTATATAATCCTTCCTATTCAGTTTCTTTTTGAATTCTAGAATTTAAATTCTGCAACAAAGCTTTGAGATCTGGATCTATTTTGGTTTAGACAGGTGATACACAGAAAAAAAAGAAAAGGTGGGCAGACAAACACAAAACCCCACATGGACTTTGGTGGGGTAATTTTCTCATTAATAATTAACATATTTGAACCCATTTAAACTCTTCGCCAATGTCAGCTGATCCCCGGTTGAAGAAATCACAGCAGAAAAGTGGTGATCTGAGAGGAGAGAGCCCGACTCACAGTCTGACAGGAGATCAATTCCCTCTCATGCCTTAGGTAGTCCTTATGCATTGTACAGTGAGAGTGGATGAGGCAGACATTGACCAAATAAATCAGAGGGATTTTCACTGTATGTTGAATGCATTCTTTCTTCAGGGAAATCCCATTCCAGAACCACATTGGTTCAAGCCTGTGGGAAGCACATGGACATGTGGTCTTTGCACTTTTTATAAACCCTTAAAGATATAAGATTGATACATTAAATAAATAGGAAATAAGCACTTCTGGCTAATCAGGGATATCTTTTATGTTAATCTACTTCTTGGATTGAATCTGTACTTTGTCCACGATCTTTCTACTTGACTTGATGCCACTTGTTTCCCATAACTTCTATCAAATAATACACATCATGTCACTGTCTAAAAGTAGCATAAACAGTCCAGTGTTCCATACAACTTCAATCTGTTGACTTTATTTTCAAAACTAAAAAAAGTTTAGTTTAGTTTTGTGTTTATTGAACATTTTCTTTGTTTACTGGGGCAGCGCTTATACTTTTTTTTTTAGGTAATTGCTGTTTCTACTGTCTGAGTACAATGTTGTGTATGTATGTGAGCTAACACACACTGTGTGCAGATGTGCTTTTGTGAATTTAAATAGATTAATTTTTTTCCCATATTTTTTTATAAACTCGATGCCATTGAATATCATACAGTAGAATTCATACTTTTTTGTATTATGACATCCCTAGATAGCAAAGTAGGGGCTTCTTTTTTCATTTTTCCATTAAATGGAGTTTATTAAGCCCGATAACAGACGAGACCTTTGTGAGAGGTCTGGCAGAAAGCCTTTGGTTTACTTTCACCGTTTGTCTCAAATGGATCGGGCTTTGTGCCTCAGCTAGCTTGCTATTTCATATATTTTTGTTACCGGTTTGTCAAACCATGCCTGGTGAAATGCCTGCCTTGGAAATGAAACCTGAGCTAAGAGGTTTCAGACAACTTTCCATTTGTGCATTTTTCAAGCACTTGAGGAGATACAGCTGGGGAATGAGAAGAAAAAGAAGGGCGTATGATGCATTAAAGGCTTAGGCAGCCAGAAATTGAATGTTACAAGTTTGTGGGCTGTGCATTATTCATCAGGGCACTGAAAAACCTGGACAATCTTGACAAACTAATTCAATAAATGTCTTTATGATCAATATGCTGCATACATAGACATCACTGGGCAAGAAGTCGCATTTAAAAACAATTTTTAAAAAAGTATTTCATGAATAAATCAAGCAAAGTAACGCTGCCCAGTAACCTGTACAGAACAGCCTCTTCTGTATTTTGTTAAGACACCCTGAACTGTGCTCTCTTCTGCACTTTCAGCTGCTCTGTTGGTAAAGTGGTGCTAATGTCGAATATTATAACGATCCCACTCAAAGTAATGCTGATGCATGGGATCTCCTTATTGTTCCTTTGCATAAGAAGGACTCATTTGTTGCTTTTTGATGGATCATTTGAGTTGAGGGAGCATGTGGAATTAGGCGATTGTTGGATTGAATGCATTTGGTGCATGTAAATTTGAAGTGGTAGTGAACATTTTCAGTGACTTCCCTGTCTTATACTTACTGCACTCTTGTTTTTATGACTGTCTTTTGGATACTGTACATGCTATCAAAAACATCTTGACATCTAAACAGCCTTTCTTTGAGACTTTATACAGAGATGTAACCTACATATGCTCAGTTTTCTTTTGAGCCTGAAACACCAACATATGTTTGCTGTATTCACAGACGCTGCAACCGTACACTCAGGGTATTTGTTAAATACTTGACAATAGAACGAAGACCTACAAACACACACACACATGCACACCTCAATTTCTTCCCGGTGTCACTGTGTGAATTTGTTTGTCTACCTGTGTTCAATTGCCCTCGGTTTGATTCTCTCCATCCTTTTTTGATGCGCTGCTTAATAGCCCCTTTCCTTTCAGAGGAGATTGCATGGACATCTTGGAAGGGCCAAAAAGCCCACAGATAGACTAGTTTAGCGCCTAGTCCGTGTACTTAAATTAATCTCACATCACTGTAATGAGTAAGAGAAGAACTCAATGGTGAAATGGTGGGTGAAGAAATAAATGCAGAAGGACAGGCAGTAAGGAGAAAAGAGACAGGCTAAAGAGTGAGACAAAATGAAGGAGATTAAAGCACAGGTTCAGTGATTGGTAGATCCGGTGTAGTGCTTAATAGCATACAGTAAAGTTTCTACTTCATCCAGAAATGCGATGCACAGTAATCCGTGAGGTGCAGTTAGAGTAGTGGATATACACCTGCGCTGGTAAAAGAAGCAGCAGGGGAACAAAACAATTATACCTATCAGCAAACGAAATAAAACTCGGAAAAAGAATAAGGGAAACACAGAGTCAGCTTTCTCTGTTATTTCTTTTTTTTTCTAGTTTTGGTTTTGGTTAGTGCCCTTGGCATTTCCTGGCAGCGTGAAGCAGCTCATTCAGGTTGCGCAGCCCATCCAGCTCTTCCAGCATGGTACATCCATATTTGCTGTTGCAAGAATGTTTGCTGTGCCTCCCAACACAATCTCAAGAGTGTGGAAGAGATACCAGGAGATGGGATAGGGCCATTGTAGGGCATCAGCCCAACAGTGGGAATGACATTTAGCCCTATGTGTATGGAGGAACAGGAGGCGCACTGCAGGAGGAGCACTACAAAATGACCTCCAGAGGGGTACTCATGTATATTTCTGATCAAACTGTCATAGTCAGGCTCTATGGGAGTGGCATGAGGGTGGTACCTGTGTTCACAGACCAGCATCATGCATCTAGATTGCCATTTGCCAGACAACATCAGAGCTAGCAGGCCCACCATTGGCATTCTGTTGTCTTCACAGATGAGAGCAGGTTCATTCCGAGCACATGTGACAGATGTGAAAGAGTCTGGAGACATCATGGTGACTGATATGCTGCCTGCAGTACCGTCCAGCATGACCGGTTTGGCAGTGGGGCAGTGGTGATCTGTGGAGGCAGATCCTGGGAGGGTCTCTACGTGCTCGCCAATAGTAACCCGACAGCTGTTGGGTACTGAGATAAAATCTTCAGGCCCATTGTCAGACCTTATGCTGGTGCCATGAGCCCTGGGTTCCTCCTGTGCTGGACAATGCTTGGCCTCGTGTGGCTAAAGTGTCCTGGATGATGAGGGCATTGATACCACTGGCTGGCCCTCACATTCCTCAAAGACTTGAATCCAATTTACAGCCTCAGGGACTTTATGTATTGCTGCCAAATAACACCACAGACTGTCCAGGAACCCTGATCCAGGTCTGGAAGGAGATCCCCCAGGAAACCATCCACTGTCTCATCAGGAGAATGACCAGATGTTGGGAGTACATATGGGCAAATGGGGGCCATACATACTAATGAGCCAGATTATGAAGCAAGTTGGATTAGACTGTAACTTTTATCTTTGACTTTTAACATCATTTTGAATCCAACCCTCAAAACAGGGATTAGTTTAGTTTCCAGTCACTGTTGCACAAAGCAATCAATGTTAACAAAGTTTTTCAACTTTAATGTTTTGTTCATAAATATCCGATGTGTGGTTGAAGTGTTTACATAAAAATTACAATTACTATTTATGATTTAAATGTATTGTGTCATAAGACTCACACAAGCCACTGATAAATACTATGAGGCAACATGACTACGGGAATTAAGTTTGAATCGAGTAAACATTATGATGCATGAAAAAACATGAACGGCAGCTGCTCTAATGAGTGAATCATATCATGAGATCTAGAAGTTTTACATAAATGTAAAACAATTATTATAATTTGGAAAATCTACATATCTGTTTTAAATTTAGGATAAAAGGAAAACGATAAAGCACCTTTTTGTTAGTCTGTTGTACCTCCTAAAGGAAAATAAGGTTCTTTTTCATTAGTTGGTGGGCAGCTAGGGGGGGAAAGGGGGGATTTTAGCCAAGGAGTGCAATACCCAGTGTAAGAGATTTTAGAAAATAATAAAAAATATATACAATTAAAACATGCAGAGGGCCTTAAAACACACACACACACACACACACACACACACACACACACACACACACACACAACTAAAACCAATTATATTAGCAGGCCAGTCTTAGATATAATGTGCATGCAACAGTCTCAACACAAATGCTCTGGCATTATTTTCACTGGATTTGTGTCTCACTGCAAGCACCTTTTACTGGGTCCATCTCCTCCACATCAGACGCCAGTTCCACAAACACAACTTCATGGCCAATCCCAGGTCTTGTTTTGCATCCCATCTGTCTGCAATGTCCATCTTGTTACTTCCCTCTTGCTCTGCTGAAGCTCCGCTGCGTGTCTGCTGTGCGTCTCCTCTCTGTCTGTGCTGACTTCCTGTCGTTTCTACACAGTGACTGCGGAGGTGTTGATAACTTTTTTGATTAGGAAGATGTTGGTAGGAAATAATAAAAGCATGCAAAAAATATTTTTAAATTAAAACACACAAAATAAAACCACGATAAGAGTCAGTAAAATAGCCTCTGGTCCTATATCTTCAAATAAAATCTGGGTTAAATAGCAAATAAAAACATTTGGGAAACGGGTTTTTTTTTTTTTTTTTTTAAATTCCTGTCATATTTGTCACTGACATGCTATTGCTGTTATTGGACATGTTGCAACTGCTTTTAGGGATTCAAGTTTCAAAAGTAAAGTCCCAGCACAACATTTTGCAGCGCAATACAAGATAATAGAAGATGGAGCTTTGATTAAGTGTTAAGCTGTTATCAGAGCAACAGCAAGAACTGCCTCAAAGTAACCTCTTTCTTTAAAATGACGTGCATGTATTCTGTTTGCTATTTGAAGGTTTTGCATCTCCAATAAAACAAGGTTCAGAAAAATTGAAAAAAAAATATAACATGGGAAAAGGAGTGAATGGAGTAAAATAAATGTAGTTTTCAGAAATTCCAAATAAGAAAGTTACCGGTCTTACCTTTCTGTTTAACATCCAGTAGGACAGACACCTCTGCTGACAAACATTCAGAGCTGAACAGAGTCACAACCGCACAATAAAGTGAAGAGACACATGACACACTTGACATTTGTTATTATACTCCCAGAATACCTGCAGAGATAGCTACTTGTGATGTCATGCTACGTTAGAAGCAGAGCAGCATTTGCAGGTGAAAGGTGTGAGTTTCTGGTTTTCTTTTTTTTTTTTAACCCAGCTGATACGTCCACAGGGGTATTTTTGAAAACGGAGATTTTCCATTTTCGTTTTAAAAAATAATCCCGTCCACACGTAAACGCAGAAATGAAGGAAAACGCTGCTAGGAACATGCCAAAGCAACCGGTGGCGATATATTCCTAAAAAACTGAGTTTTCGAAATTATCCACCCTGGCAGGCGTTTTTTAGAAATCTCTGTTTTCAGTGACCGAAAACGCCGTTTATGTGTGGACGAAAGGTGCAAACGCATAGAAAAATCTGCGTTTTGAAAAATACCCGTGTATTTTTGAAATATTTTTACATGCAGCAGTACTCGGCGTGGATGCTTTGAAGAATATACGTGAATTTGCCTCTTTCTGTGGAAATATTACAGGAAACAATCACCAGAAAAAGCGAGTCAAGAATATTTTTTGTTCCTCATTAAAGATTCTTCAGGAACTTGCAAAACCTCTTAGTGAACGTAGATTTTTTTTAAAAAAATATGTACATCTGAAGGATGATCTTGGCAGAAGACATTCAATTGCAGGTGAATCTGAAGGCTTTAAAAGGCTGTGGGCTACGGAGGTGTTTTGAGAGTTGTTCTGTCAGAACTCTGGAATGATTTTTTTTGCAGTGCACCACGGAACATGATTTTGAGACGCTGTGCTCGTGTCATTATTTCACTAAACAAGAGCAGAATGGAGTAGACTAAAGCATGTGTCATAGTGATCTTTTTATTTCAGTCACAATGACTCTATTGATCAAAAGAAATTTGTGAAAGTCACACATGTTCACAGCTGCTGAGGTTCCTACAGGTGATAATTCTGCAGATCTTGAGGCAGCCTGTCAACACAAACTGATCCAAAGGCCTACCTTTGTGACTGAACAGTTGAGCAGCGTCCTTGTATTACCAAAATCCGGGTTGCCCATTCAAAGAGTCGCCTCCCAGTTATCTTAGAAAGACTTAGACAATGCGATGCAGAAATTACTTTCTAAAAGTTACAGATTTCAGACTCACAAGCTCGACTGGCATCAAGGCTAAGCTTTGTAGTTGTCTTTTTTTTTTATTTCGGTTGCACTTTTAAAGATACTATAGCCCAGGTTTTCAGCCTTTCTGACAGCCTCGCCAATGCTTTCATTCTGTTTGTTTGCTCCTTGCAACTCACAGTTCATTAAGGCATATGGTGAATACCTCGATGAAGGCAATGAGTACAGCTACATTTTGCTGTATTAAAAAAGTATGAATTTTAATGTTTGCCTTGAATGTATGGTTAACTGAGTGTATGAGATGAAATGTACACAAAGTTTTTTCTTTCTATTAATAAATTTAAAAATGTGTAATTTACTGTGGCTTGAAAGCCTCTTTACTATCTCCACCGCTATCCCCCACACGACCTTTTTCAAACACACTGCTGTGACAAAGCATATCTGTCCATTGTACTGGGATTTTGCACAGGATCAGACTTGCTCAGATGAAAGGGCATCACTGGTGCACTGCAACTTTTACATCACTCGCATAACCTGTGTGTCTTGCTCTTGTGAAGAGGAGCTGAAAGCGGCACCGGTCCTTTAAATCCTGAAATTTTGTAAGAAATCTCTTTGAGTGAAGCCGTTCATTTCATGCTTCAACAACTCCCGGCTTCAACTTTGCATCATCACACAAACACACAATCATTCATATAAATTCGACTCATTTCACTGCACTGTAGTGGTCTCAACAACGGTGACATCATTGTTGTGGTCCTTTTGGCCATCCAGGTCATTTGAGCAGAGTAACTAGTTCATTCTGGAATCTGATATTGGCAACATTTAAAGAATAATGTGAGAAGCCCTATCTAGTTTCAGCTTTTAAATATGTAGTATAAGCTTACTGCTAGATGCGGAATATTTTTTATTATCTGCTTCGTTTATGTAAATGTTGTGTCTGTTTTTGAATGATAATTCAAGGATAACTTTGATTCCGCGTGAGCTGCATTGCTGGTGCATTCTGACTTCAAAGACACGATCATTTTTGACACATATCCCAAGTCAGCTCACAGTGGTTGAGCAGGTTAGACAAAGTAGTCCAGTTGTCCTAGCAACATTCTTCAGTCCTACCTGGGGGATTCCCAGAGCTCTCCTAAAAAAAAAAAAAAGAGTACATATACAGACAGAACTATTACGCCATTTATGCCATTTCAGTGGCTTAGCATTGAAACAAAGGTCATAAAGCTTGTGATGCACAGTTTTTGTGCTGAGGTTAATGCCACAGGAGGTCTAGAAGTTAGCAGTCACTGATTTAGCAGAGTGTTGGCAACATTTACACACTGTGTGTCTCAGTGCGCACAAGTTGCTGTGGTTCCTAAACTCTTCCACTTTGTAATGATGCCACTTACAGTTAATTGTGGAATATCTAGGAGGGAAGGAATTTCACAAACTGACTTGTTGCAGTGGTGGCATCCTTTTATGATATGTGAATTTAACGTGTGCTTCAGGACGACCCCTTTAATTCACAAATGTTTATAAAGCTTGACTATACAACTATGTGCAAACTCTTTGGTGTTTCCAGGACTGGAAACACCAAAGAGTTTTACTTTTCCATATAGTGTATAATCTCACTGCCTATGCTGGGGTCTCCCACCAGCTGGAAGCTCTTGGAAAATCCTGATCAGATGCATAAATCCACTAAACTGAAGAAGCAACAAGAATAAGCTGTAGCTCCGCTCTGAGCTCATTCTGGATGTCTGATAGCACTGGTGCCCCCAGGTACCCTTTGCATGAAACTCATTAATTCATTATCTTCCACAGTCTTGTTGTATGATTGCAACTAATCAGCAGCAGTCAGGTTCCATCGAGTTCATCAATAGTCCGTCAAGAAATAAATTGTTAATGTAAATATTTTTAATATGCATCCACCAGTGCAGTTTTAATTCTCTTCAAGTGTTTTCTCTATTTAAACATGATCTGCCCAACAATAATAACATAAGCTGTTATCATAACTGTGATACTCACACTACATATATGCACATACACAAAAATGATTACTGGTTTTATTAATATGCATATGGTGTGGGAGTTTGTAAAGCATAAAAATATACATTATTAATTACACTTTAAAGAGCCGTATGTGTTTAGGTGAGTGTATGTGAGCTGACTCCTTGTCTCCACCATTTACCACGTCTTGTCTACTTCCTGTGGAAAGACCACATCTGCCTTTCATTGAGAGGAAAGAAAAGAACCACCTCTCCTCTCCTCATCACCCATTTTTTCATCCTATCGCAAACCTAACACACACACACACACACACACACACACACACACACACACACACACACACACACACACACACACACACACACATACACTTATACAAAGTGTAAAAACCAAGCTCTCTCCAGCAAAGCAGAATTACAAACATCTCTCCGATATATTTCCTGGCTCAATTTGCCAGATTTCCCTGCTCCTTTTTTTAGTTGCCAGATTCTCAGTCGACAATATTTAATTTAAAGAGTAAACACACTTTTTTTTGGTTTGCACATTGGTTGATGAAAGGCAGGTAAAAAAAAAAAAGGGGGGGGGAGTAAAAAGTCTTGCTCTGATTCCCATTGTGCTGAGTAGAGCCAGTCAAGCTCTTGTGTCCATAGTGCTTAACCACTGGACCGATGGCAAACGACACAGTAATCACCTTACAGTGTTCCTGGTGTTCCCGGAAAAAAGGCGGCCTACTCACCGCAGGAAAGCTTCTCACAGCTAATCCTTTAGCACATCTCTCTCTTTCTTTTCTCCCTATTCTCTCTTCCATCTAGATTCCAGTATCTGTAAATGAATCATTCAGGATAACCTTGATTTGTTTATCCTCTAACTAATACTGATGTTCAACACAGATTATCTGCTAATGTGTGGACTTTTCACTTTGCCTTCAAATAAACTATAAGTACAGTTTTAGCAAAGCAGACGGAGATGATGGACAAAATAAAAATGAAAAAAGGAGTTTCTTGCTGACACTTAGCATATGTAGATAGTGTTTCCTGTTAACTAAAGCTTAAAGATGAAACCACCTTAGTGCTTTGGTTCTAGTTTTTGGCTCCAGTTAGTTTACCCACCTTCATGTATTTCAGTTAGTTCTTTTGTCCCCCCCCGCCCCATCACTTACCCCAGTACGTGTTGACCTGCCAGGTACCGCATTGTCCTTAAGGGTCCTCCTTAAGGTCAGATCACTCCAAGAGCAGAGTATGATAGTCAGCAAGGTCAGGGCTTTCCTTCATCCAGATTTCTTGACCAATTCTACCTTTCTCAAAAGTTTGTGTAGTTGTGGAAGAGGATGTAAAACAGGGTTCAGTTTTATACAATGGGTTAAGTAACGCAAATCTATTTCAGACTTAAAGGAAAAAAAGCTCTTGACTTTAGATTCATCTGAGTTAATATGCCCAGAGTGGAACAAATTGAGGTAGCATGGAAGATTAAGGTCAGAGGAAATACTGCACGTCTTCACGCGAAGAATCGAAGAACAGATAAATCAGCGACTGAAGAACAGTTTACAGTTGTCAAACACATGGTTTAATTTGAGGCATTTGGATATGTTTTCATAAAAGAGCAGAGCAGGTCGATATCGTAGAAATCGCATGCTTGTGGTCATTACACACAAAGCGATGCGGGTAGAGTTCTTTAGATTGTTGGTGGATGGAACAGATCTATGTAGGGCTTTTCTATTTTTGTTGAGCACTTTAAGCATTTTACTGTACAAGGCACACCCACACACACCCACGCATACACAGTGCTTTAGCTATTTTACACACATGAACTGATAACACACGAGGGGCATTTATTGCACTTCCCCATCATATCTTTTTCTCAGGACATCCATCCATCCATCCATCCATCCATCCATCCAACCATCCAACCATCCATCCATCCATCCATCCATCTCCAATCCAATGTAATCATTCTTTTGGAAATCTGTATTGTCCAGTTCCAGTTTTGTGTTAACAATACGTGGCCTGCAGTGCTTTTCAGATCTTCAGTGATCTTCATTAAACCAAACCAGAGAATCAAAGATTGTCTTGGTTACACTTTTCCTAGACATTCCAGACAACAAACACATCGGAGGAGAATAAAACGAAATAAAACAAATTATAATAAATCGGCTTCGTCAAGCGAGATGGTGAGAAGGAGGGGGGGAGGGTGCAATAATTGCAGTTGTTTCATGTGTGTACCTGTTGTGTCAACCCCCTTCATCCTCTGTCTGTCTGTTCTGTGACCAGAGGACGAGAGTGGGCAACAATACTGCCAGCTGCGGCCACAAGCTGTGAGCAAAAGCCATTCATTTAAAAGGAGTTTTTGTTCAGCTTAAGAAGTGAAGTGGGAAGTTATTTCTTTGAAGAAGCCCCCTTCTGAAGATTTGCTGATAAAAAACCGAAGGTTCTGTAATTTGCCGGAACTCCTGGTGCATTCCTGTGAAAGGTCCAGTACACTAAGAGAATACCAAAACAGGAAAAGAAAATGGGCAGTCTGATTTTCTGTAAAAAGTATGTGAATACACTGAAAATTTTCTACATATATATGTGTGACTTTAAAAACAAATCAACAAACTACCCAAATTACATTATTTTCTACATACATATTTTTAAGTTTAGTTATCACTTATGGTTAGTGATAAGCCCCTTGATGACTGCACTTTCTGTATTTAAAAATGCTTATAAGGAGTCTTGAAATTGAGATAAAAAGCAGAAGTCTGTGAAGTTGAATTATTAATGTACTATAAGCTGGGTCAGTGCCAAATACCAAAGCACAATAACACTAATCCTCTTGTAATAATGGAATTCAGCCACAAAAGAAAAAGAAAAAAGTACAACACTGTGTAGGAATGGTGCTTTTCATTTATGTAGTATAAGTCTTTCACATGGTACAAATATTAACTTAAACAACGATTTGCAAAATGTAGATTTTCTTTTAAAATCTAAACTTTTGTGTTATTATTGGCCTCATTTCACCTTTACACATAAAAAACCTATTTATTAATATATCAAACACAGAATAGTTGTGTAACACAAAACTATTGTTATTATTATCATTATTATTATTAAATTTCAGCCCTGCTGCAAAAAAATGCAAAACCAAACATAATACTAGGAAAATAAGCTCATGTAGAGGAAAATATAAATGTCGTCTATACATAAAGAGTTCATAGCAAAAAGAGAAAGTTGCTGAAAGAGATCTGGAAAGCTCTTTGGGTCGTTTGTCATTTTTTCTTTTTAGCATGTTATTTTCCCAGTGTCAGACTATCAGTCACGCTTTATTCCCCAGTGCAAAAAAACTGATAAAAACTGATTATTTGTGCACAATGTATCCATGTCTGCATATCAAACATCTTTTGTGCCAGCTGTCTGTCTGCTGAATGCTACTAAAAAACAAAATAAAGAAATAAAGTTTACAAGATCTTACTGTAAAGAATGGCTTTTTTCCCTTCCAGCATGCGTGCATACTGGAAGCGACTTACGGCAGTACAAATAGCATTAAATGATGAAATCTGTTGTCCATCTACTGTATATTCTGCTACTTTACTCAGCTCCTAGAATATTGTATTTTGATTTGGTTTGGCCAAATTCAAAGACTGAAATAAATAAAAATATAAAGATTAGCTCACATCTAAACAAATAAAAAAAAACTTTTTCCTGCTTTTAAACATTTTACGATTACTCAAGAATGAAATAAAAACTGAATTTTGGAGAACTCTTCTTTTCTTTTTCTTTCCCCCCCCAATTGTTGATTCCTATTTGTTACTATTTAACTCAAAAGATTAATTAAACAGATGCCTATTGCCCTGTACTGCCTTCTCAGAAGCACATCTAAACCAAAAGTACTCGATGTCCATCCAAAAATTATAGCACAATAAAAACAGGTTCTTCTTGGTTAAAGATTGGCTTAAAATGTAGATGACTCTTCACAAGGAAAGTTTGGGAGAAGGGAGGGGGAATTGTATGAGAAGAAAAGTTCTTGGCATGGTGGCCACAGTGTGTGAGTTTGTGTGCATGTGTGTCTATGTGCGTGTGTCTGTGTGTGCTATGATGTAACACTGATGTGATTTAGAGGTTGGGAAGCAGAGATGAAGCAGAGTGTTCTGGATAGGAATTCATGGCTGGCTGACCCTGTGGTGAGGCAAAAGAAAAAGGAACAAGACAGGAACAGCCTGGAAATGAGAAGACCAAAACGTGGCTCTGCATGACAAAAAACAAATACGTCTCAAAAATCTGAAAGGAAAGCTATGAGAAAAGAGAGAGAGAATCTGCTGTGCAAACATCTGCTTCTGTATATTTCAAGAACAAACCGAGGCTCAGTGTCTGGTACATTCAGACTGCATTCTAATCTGCTCAACAAAGCTGACTATGATGAGAAGCGTGGCCTTCTGTTTCATCAAATCATTCCATCTCCAGTGAATACATTTGATTGTTTACAACAATTTACAGGCTTTTAATTTGGAAAATTATTCTATCGTTTGGCACAAAATATTACCGGCATTCTGTTTGGGAACATTATATTGATGCTTATGCCGAGGGTGGGCTCCAAGGCAGTTCAAAGACCCAGATCGTGCTCAAATCGCTACAGCAGACAGGCACTGTCAGAAGCAATCAGGGAAACATTTGAACACTTTCAGACGCTTCTCACATATATGCGCATATCTGAATGTGAAATTTCTTGTTTCTTGTGGTTAATTTCTGTTTGCACTTTAGAATAAATCGAAATTAGTCACACGCAGAAAAATGCCAGGAAATCTCACAAAGAGAGAAGAAGCTGATTGCTCTGACTCTGTGTGGCAAGTGAGTTCACTGTGAAATTGTGCCTTAAATCACAGAGACACCAGGTATCCTAACAATAAACTCTTCTAAAAAGAACCAGAAGGAAAAAGTTCCTAAGGTTTGTAAGAAAATTACCCCAAAACTGGGTTGTTGATGACCACTATTAAATTTCTCAAGCTTATACGGTAAGATGTTTATGTGCTCAGTCTTTAGTGTTAACTCATTTGCTGTCCCCATCTCAGTTCAACACAGGCCCGAGTATCTTGATGCACGCTCAATCATCCAGGTAGACCTTTTACAATGTGTGGTCATCTCCACAGTTGTATATTTTCTCACTTGTGCCATTCGGACAGCAATTAATGCTTAAAACATGCTGCAAATGGAAACTTTGACAATGACAAAAGGTAGACAAAAATCTACATAAATGACTCAACCACTTTACTAATTAACTCATTACCACACGTTGACTAATGTCCTCTCTAAACAAGAGATAGGTGTGGTGTGTACCAATCAGCGTAACACATGGCTTCACTATTATAAGGCTGTGTGTGCGCGACGGCAGAATTAAATGTGTGTTCAGACAGGTAGTAGCCACGAGGTTAGGCTATGTGCTTGTAGTTATCTGTGTATGGGATCAATCCCAGGCCAACGAAAACCACACTGGACCATTGTTATAGAAAGGGGGGAGGGACAGAGCCCTTGAAAAGCACCCTAATCTGGTGAGTGCAAAGTTGAGCAGATGAGTGGAATGATCTCTACAGAAAAGGAGAAATGGGATGATATGGAGCTTTGAAGAGTCATATTACTTATGTAGCTGATACTTGGTTCTGATAAACCGCATGAAAATGGGACCTGCATACTGCTGTGAATCACAGCTCCACAACTTTGTTTAAATGCTCTTTTTTACTAGGGTGTAACTATATTAGGGTAGTTAAACATACCTCAAGTGTAAAATACAAAAACAGCTCAACTTCACATCTTTTACCAGTCTAACATAAACCTCATTAGTGTTAGTGAACTGATTTTATTTACAGCGATTTGTATTCCTTCTACAGTGCTTCAACATTTCTGATTTAAAGGCAATCTAATCATGTATTGATTGCTTTTGCTCAACATTTCTTGAGTTAGCCTGCCACCTTTTGGAAAACATAGGATCATTTAATATCCATAAGAACTACTGAGGAAAGTCTGATTATTTAGACGGCAAGGGTCTAATTAGTCCCACAAGCATTCATTAAAATGTGTCTGCTGTTAATTTAGTACTAAAATGGAACAGAGTTTAACATTAGATGTTCTATTGTTGTCAGAAATCGACAATATCTAGTTATTTAGTTTATAAAGACATTAAAAGATAATAGAGTAATATTATGTTAATTACAGAAAATAATGTAGTGTCACTAATCTTGTAACAACTAAATCATCCTGTGATTTAGTTGTTTAGCGTCAGGTCCATTTTCAAGCTTGGGAGCATACTGCTCTCTAATGGTCATTATAGAGAACTGCATAGGGTCTGATGCAGTGTATAAATGTATGTCAATGGGTATTTCTTCTTGTAACAAGAAGTTTATCAGCATGAGTGTTTCATACGTCAAAGAGGAGAAGAAAAAGAAAAAAGATACTAATGTTTCTGTTTCATCCATGTAAAAACTCCCAGCTAATATAAGGTGTTAAGTAAAAATGCTGTTTTTATGTTCATAAATGAGTGGATATTTCTTTTTAGGTAAAAAATAAAACAAACCCAAAAAACAAACATTAGTAATGTAAGCAATTTAAAGAGGTGGCAAACTGAATTTTAAGGTCATACTCTGTAAATGTATTTTATTTACTCAACATTTATGTTCTGTTAATCCAGTATTTAACATGTTACTGCGACAAGTCTAGTATATAAACATACAGTATTTAAAAATATTAATACTTTAACACAAATATTCACTTTATATGTTATATATTAAATATAATTAATAATTAATATAATTATTTACAACAACAAAAAGCTTATTTTTCTTTTTTTTTAAGTCTAGGTAAGTGTTTTGAAATCAGTTGCAGTAGTAGTGAATTTCTTGACCATGAACATGGCATCTGGCTACAATAATGGTTTGCATTTTTGCCTTACAAGTCAAATATCCCCAGTCTGATGCTTGGAGAAGACGCAGATCCCTCTGTGGCTGCGTCAAGAAAGGGCATCGTAAAAAAACATTCCCAGCGTAAACACGCGGAACCATCTGCTGTGGCGATCCCTTATATGTCTAGTTATTTTTTCCTACTATGAAAATACTTTAATACAATTCTCAGAATGTTTAATAAGAATAAAATTCAAGGTACTGTCGCTGAATAGCCACATTTTCCTTCTTTAAAAGATCAAAAGAAATTTTGCTCGATAAATTATTGCCTTAAAATACAGGCCACTGCTTTGAAGGTATTTACCTTCAAATAATGAATGTGATAACTAATCTTAACTGTAGCTTTCAGTCTTCTTTGACAAACATTTGACTAACAGATATCACCGGTGAACTTTTCTAGGTTACTTACATAAAGAACAATTTTTTCATTGCAAGTTTTCTGAAATGCATGTTTAAATATGCAAACGAGGTAGTAAGCATCCCATCATGTGTGTCTGCACAATTCTTGGTATGAAAGAAAAAACCTTAACAAGATGCATTTTTCCTTTAATTTTATTGAACACAAAATTTCCAGCAGAATGCAAGGTCAGAATGTTCTTTTTGCCTCAGTTAGTATTCAGTATTTACAATTGCGACAGTGGGCAGACAGACAGAAGAGTGGCAGCCTACAGATTTTTTTACCTGCAGCATAGAGCTGATGTTTACACACACACACACACACAAAGCATAAGAAAAAAAAGAATGGGGAGCTCTGGATCAAAGAGAGTGACCAGTGTTGGCAGTGGAAGCTGAAGGCTCCTGTCTGACTGAATAGGAAGAAGTTTGGGGTTAGACATTTGTGTGCAGGGGATTTATTCTATTCTCTGTGAGATAGAGAACCTTGAAAGGATGCTTTTCATCTTTTTGAAAACCTGAAAAACTCCTCGAGTAGAACTAGATGTCTTTATTCTTACTGAATCAAGTGGTGGAGTCAAAGGAAAAATCCAAGGCTGCTTCTGTGTCGTTCTTGTATTTTTGAGGCTTTGAACAAAGGCCTCTGGCTCACCCGATGTGACTTCACAAATGAATTTTAGGAGGTGTGACTGGAGTGGAAAAAGTTTTCATGTACAATACTTTCACAGGGGAAACAGTGAGGTTTGGTCATGAGACCGCACCCTTTAAAAAAAAATGACAATTCAGAGCTGTGCAAGGAAATCACGTTTCTTTTGAAGCAAAATTGCGCAAACAGGACAAAGTTACACAACACAGGGTCAATACAATTCATTAAGCCATAAATAGTTTTTACATAGCAAAAGTGATTACGTGGTAGTATCCTTCTAATATATGTTGCATGCTTGCTTTAGACAAATGTGTTTCAAATATTATAGAGAATGTGAGACCTGAGCGTCAATGTGCCTTGTACTCCAATGTCAGTGTTTTCGAAACATCTTTGTAATATGGTTTGCCCCCCAGTTCAATTTATTACAGTTTTGACTTGTATTAGTTATGACAAGAGGTTAACTATAAAGATCTACACCACGTGTGTATTTAGGCATTTAAAATTTCCATTTATTATGACAGAAGTGATGACCAAACATAAATACTGTATACAAGACCAAATTATAATAAACCAGAATTCTCCTTCAGCAAGGACACTGCAAGCACTCATAATAACACAATGATACAGCCATTTAAGACTTATATGAGACAACAAAGCTCGGCTTAATTAACAAATCAAATGCAGTAAATGAAAAAGCAAATCAGCAGGGAAATGGAGATGTGAAATGTTTAATGCAGACACTGAAAGAAACTGATCGCATGCCAACATTTTCATATTTAAAGGCACTGTGTCTTTCCAGTTTGCTGCTGTCAGACTTCTGTACATCGGTGTTGCTAATTCTGTCGCATACTATCAGCTACATGTTTCACAAGCTATTTCAACTCTATGACAAAGGACTCAATGGCTTCACACATTCAGTGTACTAGCTTGCAGCCTAAAGTAGGAGGAACACTGTACAAAAAAAGGTCACACATAGTCTCATTACCTTTCAAATCCATAGCAGTGTGGAAAAAATGTTTTCGGTGAACTTCTAAACATATGACGAGATCTTTCATTTCCAAGGATACGTTTAATTCCTGCTTAAAAGAGGCCAAGTTCGTTAAGATTTGCTGAAAAGGTTAGAGTGTACATTCATTTCAAGTCACTAATCCAGGTTTTTAATCACATTTTTCTTTAGAAATCCTTATGGTCTGTGACAGATTGGATATTTTTATTGGTTCAAAAAAAATCTGTGAATTTAGGGGTTTTCAGACCCACTGCTGCAGATGTATAAAATAAAGCATCTTGGCCACACAGTCTGGTTTTAGAAACATTTGTGAAAAAATGGGTCGTTCTAAAGCGCTCACTCAATTTGAACGTGGTACTGTAATAGGATGCCACCGTTGCAACAAGTCAGTTTGCGAAATTTCTTCCCTTTCCCCCAATGAGCTGTAAGTGGTATTACAAAGTGGAAAGGTTTAGCAACCACAGCCACTCAGCCATGACTTGGCAGACCCTATGAAGTTATAGAGCAGAGTGGCTGAGTGCTGAGACGCATAGAGTGTAAATGCTGCCAATGCTCTGCTGACTCAATAACTGCAGAATTTAAAACCTCCTCTGGCATTAACGCAAAATCTGTGCACCGGGAGCTTTATGGTATGGGTTTCTATGCACAAGCAGCTTATGTCTTTGTACTGTACATGCTCACAAATTTCTGTAATGATCAGAGAATGATTGATATTAGGTTTCCTAATAGAAAGAAGCAGTTACAATTATAGACTGGTTACACAAAAAGCTCAAGATGATCACTTAACCAACTCATCTACAAACTTTCGGACATTTTTAATAAAGTTTCCAGCAACTAGACTTTGTTGGTAAATGCAGTGGTAACACAAGCTCACACTGAGTGCAGCTGTGGTGCAAGTGTAAAAACAACAGCTGAGACGATTAGACGGTTAAATCACTGACAGGTAAGCGAATCTAAACAAGCTGAGCTTTTGAATCTCCCGGTGAGTGATGGAGGTTAGCCCAGTCAAGACAAATCTGTGTCAAATATTCAACAACCCTAAGCTAAAGTTCAAACAAACAAACTGAACTGAACACATCTGGCCTCTGATTCACATTTAAGCCCAAAGCTGTCATGTAAACAGCTGGTCAAGAATGCTTAAAGGAGACCTCTAGAAGGAGACTTTGAGGTGACAGCATGTGAGAGAAAAGGAGGTAAAGGTAAATTTCCTCCATTAATCTAAAAACGTTAATGGGTTTGTGTTGTTATATACTGCTTCCAAGGTAAACTCACAAGGACTAAAACTAATGGTTTGCTGTAGTCAAACAGTGAGACCAAAAATTATACACAGGAAGTTGCATTATTTTCAATGTAAGGTAGAGAGCAGACAGTGTCAAATATTAGTTGCAGATCTATCTATATAGCTTAATTTACCGAAGTACTACCCAGAAGAAATAGTGGCCATAAGTCAGATTTCCATTATTTACATCCTGTAGCATCCCATTTCATTGGTCCCATTTATTTAATATATAATCAATGATCAATCCGTCTATTACATTTGGTCACATGTTAACTTGCTTGAGCTGGTGAAGAGCGAAAACAGTATTAATAAATGACTAGTGGGTTTTAGGATACTGATGATATCGAGTATGTAACAGAAGTTTTCACCAAATTCAGACAAAAATAAGGTAGCAATTCTTCTTTGAAACAAGACTTCATCCAGCCTTGAAAGCTGGACTTTAAGAGATGTAATCACTGCAAAGAAACACATTTGTACTCTTCGGTATTCTTCACTGTCACCACTTAATTTAAACCCAACTTGTCTCCTGAAACTTAAGTTTATATACACTTAATAAGCAACAAATACATTCAGTCAAAATGTATGCATGATCACCTTCTCTGTGTTTTACCCCAAACGTGTTGATGCGTGTAATTCAAATAATGCACTGTTTATAGACTTGCCCTTAACTCGGAGCAAATCTATAAAATAATTTGTAAGCATGCATTAGCTACGTGTCTTGTAAAAAACCATTAGATTGCTGTATATAAATGTCATTTTTAGGACAACAGGGTTGAAACCAATTAATAGTAGTACTTATAGCATGATACATTTTTCACTGGTGTTTTCTTTCATTTATCATGGCTTAGGATACATCTGGACCAGAAACACACAGAGACAACAAAAAAAAAAGTCTGAATATGAACCAAATGACAGCAACACATACAGAAATACAGTAAACTTGCAAAATCAGGCATGCTAATGTTCTAATCTCTAGCACTGGAAATAACACATAAAAAAAAGCTAAATAGGCAGTTTATCTGCATATTATTCAAACACAAAAAATATCGACAGAAGAAAAAAAAGACCCATTTTTTCATAATGCATTACCATGATGATGACCATACTGCATAAAGAATAGTAGCATCGGTAATGTACATGACTTACATGTGTGTACATCATGAAGGCAGTAATCAGTGAAGTAAAGCTACAGTCCAACCATGTTTATCTACAGGAAAATGTCGATTCTTCTCCGCTGATCAATTTAATATTAAGTCAAAGAAAGAAGGTGAATTACAAGAGATCAATTTTTTTCTGTGACAAATAAACAGGTAAACTTATGTAAAGGAACTAAGGCAAGTGCATGAGGTCTTTACATATTCCTGGTCAGAAGACACTGCAGAAAGAGAAAGAGACCAATGGTTTTCTTTTTTCTAATTTTTTTTTTCAGTTGCTTCTTGTTGGTTTTTCTAATGCAACGGGGTGGTGTGTGAAATTGCTTTGAGGTTTCAGTGACTGTGACCAACCCCTTTTAACCTTAAAACCCAACAACCCGAACCCTCCCAACCCTACGTGCCCTCTTCTTCTTGCTGCTCACGGCCAAGAAGATTACGCTTTACTTTCGTTGCCATTCATCTGAGGAGCCTCGTTGGGAACTGTCTTCACTTCGGCTGTGGCATTCTTCACCTCCGCCTCGCCTTTAGTGCTATCATCCTTCACAGTCTTACCACTACAGGCACAAATGTAAGAATGAGAGAGACACAGAAAGACAAAAAGAGAGGAGATTCTGTTAGCAGCAAATCACTAAGTCTCTCTTTCACAGCTAAACGGTCTGTTCTGAGCTGCCTTTTGTATCATTTTTCAAAGAAAGAAGGGAGGGGGAAATTGGGGGAAAACATGCAAGATGCTTTGAGAGAATTTGTTTTCCCTCCTGGAACTGAATGCATTTCACACATAATGGGATCAAGCTCACTATCCTAGCCAGACATCAAATAAGAGTACATGGATGTCACAGCTACTTTCAAGGAACAATGAATGCTGATGTGGAATGAGACAGGGCTGGTACAGTAGCCACAATGGATGAGGGAATGAAAGACTGAGGCATAACCTACAACACAAACTACAATTCACAAGAGGATTACATGCCATCTGGACTGAGCTGAGATACAATGGAAAGAGACTTTTGGGCCATACATCATTTAAGTTGAAAACTTTCTGGTGTTCTGGCTCGGATTTTTCTTTTTTAAGGGCATTGCTTTTATGTCTTCTGTACCGTGCTCCTACTGTGCCTTAGAAAAATAAGGCAGGGACAGTGCAATATATAAGATCTGTAAATATATCTAAACCTGACCGCCTTCTTAGATGTCACCTTATAAATTTTTGGTGTCAACTCCTTTAAATATGGTGTAATTATTCATATAAACTGTAAAGCTCCACTAGCATCCCCCAGTGGCTGAACTGCTTATTACATTACACAATTAAGTTTTTGCTGAGCAGTCACTCAGAATGTACAAAAAGGTAAACATAGCCTGTATCCTCTTGGGCTAATAAATGCTGTCAGCAGGATGTGAGATTATGAAGAAAAAAAATGTTTGCAGACTTGACACTTTTCTCCCCCCAGTGTTCCAAGAAGGAGAACTTTTTAAATGTAATAATATAAATGCACATTACAGGAATTTACATTTTATTTGTGTCCTGGGGGGATGACCAAAAGCTTCAGGGAAATGTTCAGTTTAAATTCATGTTACTGTTAGTTTTCAAGAGTTATGGGGATGGGAAACTGTGAATGGTGCAGATGAGGCTGTTGGATGCTTTGAGTTCTTTTGGCTCAGGTTCAACAGTCTTAAACTGCACAGGGAATCTTTCTTTTAGCTATTTTTGCAATTCAATTTTTTAACTGAATTGCAACAGTTTATAAAATTTTTTCGGTCTGTTAGAAAAAAGTCAGCTGGACGTTGCTTTAAACCCTCTCTGGAGCTCTCTTCACTGAGTCAGTGTCCGATTGAAGTTCGGTCCTGTTTTCTGTCTCTCTTTATCCCTGGGCATCTTTTTATGATTCATTCAGTTGTTCCATTTTTGTTACCAATGAAAATATACCGACAACTCCTGGAGAACAAAAAGCATCTTTTCTTGTTTGTGTTTGTGGAATCAAGACTTATTTTCCCCCAAAGAGATTTATTATGTTGTAGAAGCCAGAACTGCATTGTGAAATCAATTTATAAAGTATTTTCCCCTTCCCGAGTTTTCATTTTCTTGCACAGTTCTTGCACTTACATGCTCATCAAAAACCTAAAACCAAAACATAATATTAGACAAAGACAACCCGAGTAAGTCCAGGATATAGTATTTTAATGATGCTTTCATGTATTACCTTGTTTTATGTGAAAAATGTAATTTTGGCCCTTTGTTAAATCCTGAATTAACTTTGATTAAATACATTTTTTGGAAAGCTGAGTTCAATTTCACTAGCTACACCCAGGAAAGATTACTGCCAGACCTGTTGGATCCAGCGTGTCTGTGTGACTGTGGCTTAAAAAATAAGGTCAGCTAAAAAATAATAATCTCAAAAGGCAACACCTCATGCCACAATCTAAAGAAAAACAGCTGAGAAACAAAGTCATTGACATCTATCGGTTTGGAAAGGGTTAAAAAGCAATTTCTAAGGTTTTGGGACTCCAGAGAACCACAGTGAGAGCCATTGTCCACAATGGAGACAACATAACAGAATCCCAGGACTGGCTGGACAACCAAAATAGGGTCACAAAAGAACCCAGAATAACATCTTGAAGAGTTAAGTTCAGTCTTCACGATTAAACAAATAAAAAAATAAACTGGTGTTACGAACTTGCATGTCCATGTGTTTGTTTGTGCAGGTGTTGTGTCTTTTTATGTTAATTTAGCTGTGCCAGGGCCCTGCTCCGATTGGTGCGTGAATACACTGCCTCGACGTGACTGGTTCCAGCTGGAGGACCCGCCCATTAAAAGGAGGCTGGAGTGCTACAGCGGAAGAGGTCCTCGCGTTTCTCCTCATGACCCAGCAGTATTCCTGTGGCAGCCGCTGGCTGCAGTGCGCTTAGAAGTTGTGGAAGTGGAGTGGGTAGGGGTGAGCTGCTGTTTCTTTTGATCACCCGTTTTCTCCTGTTTTGAGTTAGTTAAGGAGGTCAGACTCTGTCTTTATTTTTGACTTTGTTTTGGTAAGGTCAGGGGTGCGGGATTTGTGTAGATTTGTTTTGTTTATTGTTTTGGCCTTGGCTCACCCTGAAGTGTTGACACTCCCGTTTTGGTTCCTTTATTTCACATTGTAAATAAACCACATTGTAACTAACGGATTTGTTTCTTGTGGCTGCTTGGGTCTTGGGGGGGAAGCGAGTGCCTCACTCATGTTATTGCCTGGCCCTAGACGGGTCGTAACACTGGGCAAAAATGGCATCCATGGGAAAGTTCCAAGGTGAAAACCACTGCTGACCAAAAAGAACAAAAGAAGGAAAAACCCACCAAACATCTTGATGATCCCTAAGGAATCAAAAGAACATCAGAGCAACAATCAAACATGGTGGTGGTAGTGTGACGATCTGGAGCTGCTTTGTTGCTTCAGGACCTGGACCACTTGCTGTAATTGATGCAACCATGAATTCTGCTCCCTACCATTAAATCCTGAAGGAGAATGTCTGGCCATCAAATGAGTTCGGGTTATTCAGCAGGACAATGATCCTAGACACACCAGCAAGCCTATAAAAAACTGCACTTTGTGTTTACTTGGGTTATCTTTGTCCATCCATTCACTAGCGCTTATCCTTTTCAGGGTACGCGCGGAGGGCGCTGGAGCCTATCCCAGCTGTCATAGTGCGAGAGGTAGGGTAAACCCTGAATGGGTCGCCAGTCTGTCGCAGGGCTAATACATAGACAGAGACAACCAGTCGCACTCACATTCACCCCCCCCCCCCCCCCTCCACACACACACACACCTATGGGCAATTGAGTGTTTCCAAGTAGGGATGGGTACCGGTGTCCATAAACATGACATAAACGGTAGTAACCAGACCGAAAAGCAGCGCACATTTCGGTGCTTTATTTCGGTGCTTTTTTTTCCTGAGCTGTGATACACTTTAGATTCTAGCCAATCATTTTACGTTTCCGAGGATAGTAGGCGGGGCCAGGTACGTACGTTCTGTTAGAGCAGAGCTACAGATTAAAAATGTCCAAGGCGAAGCGGTCAAAAGTCTGGCTGTACTTCACAGCAAAATATGCAAACTCAGCAGCAACAAGTGCTTTAAGCTGATACTGTGATACTGTCAAAGGAGGTAACACCTCAAATCTGATGAAACACCTGGCGACGCATAGCGTTTTTTTTAAAAGCCCAGAAATGCGCCGTATTTGATAGCTTGCTGCGAGACCTCACACCTAGCACATCTACTGCGGGTGGGTTGCCTGTTATGCAACATCCCCCAAAAACACGAAGAGGAGAGTCCTGGCCCCTAGCCCTGCCAGTGTAGCAGAAATGATGAGGATGATGATGCAGCAGCAGCCGTTCTTCTCTGCGTGAGTAGCTTAATGTTGTTCGTGTAATTTACGTTGAGTAGGCTAACCACGTTATTACAGTAATGCATGTAAGGTGAACTAGCAAACATCATCATAGCTACATGCCGCTGTCTTCTTGTTTGATGGCAGATACTCCCTTCACCCTGGCTAAAAAGGCTAAAATGACCAAAGAAAAAGTGGAAAACAGTTAAACATGAGAGGTTTAGGACAAAGTTTGTGTGTTTTCCATTGTTTAAGCACTGCTTCCAGCCAAGAGTGATACCATATATGCCCCATAGCTGCAGAAAAGGCTAACATTGTTATATTTTTACAAAAAACAGCTGAACATGAGAGGTTTTTGGACCAATTTTGTGTTCTCCATTCTTTAAGCACCGGTTCGAGCACCGGCACCGTTTCAAAAGTACCGATTTGGCACCGGTATCGGATAAAACCTAAACGATACCCATCCCTATTTCCAAGTAACCTAACCCCACTGACTGCATGTCTTTGGACTGTGGGAGGAAGCTGGAGAACCCACGCAAACACGGGGAGAACATGCAAACTCTGGCTTATCTTTGTCAAATATCGAAATGTATTTGATTTTAAATATGTGACAAATATGCAAAAAAAGAAGAAATCAGGAAGGGGGAAATACTTTTTCACTGCACTATACAGGTTTGCGTTGTGCAATTAACTATATAAAAGGTTTAAACAACGATGTATTTTCTGCCATCTATTTCCACATTTTCACTATACTAATATTCCACACAGAGCTGCAGTCCATTGTTTGACATTAGCACTGTACTCTTGCTCATTCAAAATTCTGCCTATCCTATTAGAATGACCAATTAACCTAACAAGTGTGTCTTTAGACTCTGGGAGGAAGCCGGAGTATCCAGAGAGAACCCACGTGGGGACGGGGACAACAGGCTTGACATGCCAGCTGCGGTAATTGAACCCAGGACCTTCCTGGTAACAGGCGACAATGCTAACCACTTAAACCCTCTCTTCTATAATCAACTTGCTTCAACTTTTGACCTTTACGCAGTAGAATTCACATCTGTGAGTCATTTATGCAGTTACTCCAGTTTCAAGTTACTCTCAACTTCACTGAGAACCAAATTACTGATCATTGTGAGTCTAACTGTATTTCAAGCACGTGCAAGCTTCTAAAGAGCTATGCAGGGTATTAGTCACTTTTTAAAATCATTCTTACATCATCAGAAACTATTCACAAGTGCACAATTGTATTGGCTGTTGAGTCAAGGTCACATTAGACACATCATTAGATCAATGTTAAAGATACATTTAAAATCTAGGAATAATAATGAGTGTAAAACATCTATTAATAATGAATTCTTAAAGGTACATATTCTATAGTCTGCTCTTATTTCGTCTCTTCTGTTAAAATAAGTCCAGAGGAGGGCTCTACCGCTCAGATATCCAATAAACCCACAAGAAGTCTGACAAGACATTTTAGTGTTGGGATGCTGAAGAAGGATCACCACATAGATCAGTGGGAGAGCTGTGCTTCAGTCCTGTCAGAGTTATGAAGAAAAATCCCCCTGATGACAAGTTTGGTTTTATCAAGGTGATGTTGAGCTGACAAGAGCCCTGCTTCCAACTGCCTCTCAACTCCCCATACTTCATCACTGACATCTTCCTCTGGCCATCCAAGTGAGTAAAGTATGAGATGAAGAAGGCAGAGAAAGAGGAGTGGCTGTCAGCAAGCCTCTGTAATTTATCTTCTGCAGCTTCCTCGCCATACTCAGACTGTCAGAAAAATCAGGAGAATCTGCAAACTCGTAGGGCCAAAACTCCAAATAATAACCTGTCATACCGCCACTGAAACGACAGCTTCTACAAGAATTGAGACAGAAAACAGAAGTGTCTGGGAGAAATTTGAGGGACTGACAGTTTTCTTTTGGCCTTCACCATCTATTATCTTATCACAATGAAGAGGACAGAGCACAGTAAAGCTGCTGCTTGGTGAATTTTTTAATTTACTTCAGCGATTTCAACTGAAAATTCTTCTGCCGAGTTCACTGCACGAAGATTTCTTATGGCGCAGCAGGACTTGAACCCCAGCTATGGCAAACTAAGCACCATTAAGTGTATCACTTACAGTCTATTAATTGCACCTAGCTTAGGTTGTAGTCTCTGGCATTCACCTACTGCTGCTTGTTTTAAGAGGTCAATTAAAAACTACTTACAAAGACTGACATGTGATATATGATTTTAACACCGTAGGGATGAATTTAAAGCTTTTGATCATATTTTTCTGTTGCTTATGATAAAACAAGCACTCAGGGCTAGATTTAGAGTCCCGATATTTGCACAAAACTAAGGAAACAATTAAATCCTGTTTTAAACTGAGTCTAGCACTCGTAAGTTGGTACTTGTAAGTCTTTTTCACTCAAACTTGCATTTTGCTGTTTCACAAATGGCTTTAGAGCAAAGAAAACCTTTTAATTAAAAAATATAAACTTTTTAAAGCAATTTTAAATACTGTGATTTTACAGATTTTGCAATATGTTTACATCATCAGCTAATTTAATTTAAGTTGTAATCTTCTGTACATCAAAAAGAATTAGATGTAAGTTCCAGCCTTGATCTTGTTTGATTCCATTTCACCCATGTTGAGTGCACTGCTTCTCAGCTTTTACGAAGAAGCCAAAAACCAGAACACTAAGGAGTGGGAAACTCATGTGCATGCAGCTTAAAGCAGGAAAGACGTGTGCCTACAATGTTCAAGTAAATTTAACCATCTAACCCATTTACCATCGTCCAGCTATGAATGTTTCAAATACCTGCAGTCGGCACCAATAAAAATAAAAGCCCGGTTTAATGAACTGATTAAAATGACTGAATATATTTTTTGTATATTAGGACAGTGGGTGTTGCTAGATGCCCCAGAAGGTGAACAAAATGCATCATTCTCCTACAATCTGCCCATGATGATGAGGAATATGAGATGGCTTAGATGTATGGTAGGAGAAAATCTGTCTCTACTACGTGAATAAACAAACAGGTGGAGGAAGGTGGTGGATCTTGATTGATGACAGGCATGCTGGTAGCATGCTACACTGGTAGCATCCCAGTAGATCATTATCCTTGCTACCATTAAAGGAAAATTCCACTCTTGCATACTCCTAAAATTCATAATATTCTTGAATAATGTGCAATATAGTGTTAAAAACAATGGGTACATGTTTTAAAAAAGACTTAGGTTTACTACTCATGCAATGTTTGAAAATGTTTACAGCCAAAGCAGTTTTCTTTCTTTAAATTGGATAATTATTTTAACAGTTTTTGTCTTGAAATCTAGGTGTGCTGCAACTGTTGCTGCTGGAAATGTTTTTAACCTCAGCTGATACCAGACAACAGCCCAGAATATTTTTAGGGAATAAAAAGACCCATCAAAACCTCCAGTAGGGGAGAACTACTTAAAAGCACTGAGTCATTTAGATTGACCTTTTTTTTAAAAAAATAAATAAATGTGGGATCTTTCACAATATAATAAAGAAAAAAAAAAGAAGTTTTTAATCTCAGAAACATGATGGTTTGAGGCTTTGAGAATAATGTTTTTAAGATAAACACAAGTACAGTCATTTCCACTATGACTGCTATTTGGCTCCGTGCTTTGGCCTCTAACAGTTTATATTTATGACTGTGAATTGTCATTAAATAAATAGCAATGGAAAGACTTTAGGAAAATATCGAGACCAGGAAATAAATTTAAACTAATTAACAAGTTTTAAGGAATCAAATCTTGATCTAAAGCTGCCTGCTATTTTCTGCCACATGCCTGATGAGTGCAAAACTGCTTGGGGAAGTCTGATAATACATAAGTGGAATTTTTCCTTTGAAATGGAAGACTTATGAGCTAAAGGGATGCTATCAGGCTCAAAGAGATACTTGGAAAATACAGATATGGAGGTGCTCATACTCATTTTGGGCTGGTGTGGTCGAGTCTGTGCACGGGGCATTAGGAACATCCTTGGTCGGGCCGTCTACTTGTGAGTCCTTATTCTGGGTGCTGTCAGGGGCTTTGACTGAGTCCCGCGGACTCTGTGGCCCATCAGCATTAGCAGAGGGTGGGCTGACTAGCTCTGATACAAGGGGTGTTGGGTCGGAAGATGCGGCAACTTTAGGGGTGTCGCTCAGGTCAACCAGAGGTCCAACATCAGGTTGGGGGTTAGATTTATGCGAATTGGCTGTAGGGCTGTTTTTAGGGTGAGACTTGGCATGGGCCACTTGGGTTGGGCTGGAGGTGTTGGTTGTTAGTGTGGTTCTCTCACTAGCAGGACTGCTTTGTGCCGTGCTAAAGCTCTCAGTAACTGAGTTAGCAGCTGTGGAGGACAGCAGATTTACCACCATCGGCGTGGTGTCTGCAGCAGCAGGCCTGTTTTGTGAGGAGAAGTGGGAAAAACAAGGTAGGAGAGGGAAAGATAGGGAGTTGGCACAGGGGAGGAAGCAGAGGGCAGAAAAGTGAGGGAATCAAGGACAACAAGGAAAATAAAAGAGGTAAAAGGAGAGTGCACGTCGGGGGATAAACAAAGCAGATTAGGTTTCTATTGTGCTGCAGTAAAATAAAAAAGAGACTACACAATCAAAATGTTAGCAACAAAATATTTGTAAGGGGAAAACATAAAACAATCCAACAATAAACTATAAAGGGAATGGAGGGAGTTTCAGGATTAAGATGCTCGGATGTCTTTCACAAGCAGTTTTCCCAGCAGAAGGCGGTGTTTGTTCATGCTTTGAATGTGTCTGAATGATTTATGCACCTTGGCAAACTCACTCAGAAGGAGATTCGACAGTGCTCGGCTTTGAAATGAGACGACTGAAGTTTCAATGACAATGTACTGTGATAATTGTTAAGTTGGTTGTTGCGCTTGTTGCTTCTTGTTGCAAAAATAACATTTGAATGGTTTGAAATTGTGCCAAAAAAAGGAAGTCAAGCAAATGTATTACTTTCAATATAAAATGGCAAAATCTGGAAAGTCTTAGTTAAGAGATGACCCAAAAATGCAGCGCCCTACAGCCTGCATCATGGTTCTGTGGCCGTGCATATAGACCAGCACTTGCAGAATCATTTCTATTGAGTGTTCACCGTAGGCAGTTAAGTGTGATGCGTCATACATGGTCATACATACTGTATAGACAGCGGGACATTTTAGCCTTGCATAAAAATGCTTACAGTGTAAATTACCAGCACTGCTCTGTGGTATGTATAACAGTCCTTACAAGAGAACTGGGTCAATATTTGAATGAAAGCTGGGCCGGACCAACATTATATTTGTAAAATGTTTCTGCTCAGAGCAAACCAATGATTTGCTTAATCTCTCTGTACTCTTGACACTCACTCAGGTTCTGTCAATGGCGTGGTCTCGTTGGGCTCAGTGGCACCTCCTCCTTCTTGGTTTGGAGTGTTTTCTTCCTCTGTTCTCACTTCAACAATAGGCTCCTTACACTCATCTTTGCTGTTATCCAAAGGAAATATTGTTACCAGGGTAATGAATTAAGTGCACTTAACTAGGTGTGTTATTTTTCAACCCTACAAAGAGAAAAATCTGGCAGTAACAATGTCAAATGAACAGGTTAATTTTAGTCAACTAAAACATACAAAAACCCGTCAAACGCACTCACCCTATCATCCTCTTTGATCATCTTCCACCTGCACTGACCTGTAAGCTCTGATTGGTGGTTTTCCCTGAGGCCTTGTGTTATCATCACACTGCTCTCTGATTGTGCTGAGCTGTGTGCATTGCTGGGACTGACCTGTTTAAACGCAGGGTGCTAAATAACGCTATAACTCTCACGATGCACTTTCACTAAATTTGTTTTGTGCGAGCTGTCAGAGCTGAAATATTTATTTGTTGCATTCGGAGCTGGCGAGATGACGGACAGTTCGACGCATAGAACAAAATGTTTGATCAAACACAGGCGAACATGCAGTAACTGCATTTCAGCGCCATTAAATATTTACAGTTGGTGCTGAATAATTGAGGGAATTTCCCTAAGGATAAAATATAAAGATTTGCCTGCTTTCACTTTAGCTCAGCACCTTGGGAATTTGCTCTTTTGTCTCAAACTCGTGGGCAAAGACTTAAAAACATGTTTTTAGTGTGTACTTACATACATCTACCCAGGAATCAATGGAGTCTAATAAGCCCTCATACAGGGAGTGCAGAATTATTAGGCAAATGAGTATTTTGTCCACATCATCCTCTTCATGCATGTTGTCTTACTCCAAGCTGTATAGGCTCGAAAGCCTACTACCAATTAAGCATATTAGGTGATGTGCATCTCTGTAATGAGAAGGGGTGTGGTCTAATGACATCAACACCCTATATCAGGTGTGCATAATTATTAGGCAACGTCCTTTCCTTTGGCAAAATGGGTCAAAAGAAGGACTTGACAGGCTCAGAAAAGTCAAAAATAGTGAGATATCTTGCAGAGGGATGCAGCGGTCTCAAAATTGCAAAGCTTCTGAAGCGTGATCATCGAACAATCAAGCGTTTCATTCAAAATAGTCAACAGGGTCGCAAGAAGCGTGTGGAAAAACCAAGGCACAAAATAACTGCCCATGAACGTCAAGCGTGCAGCTGCCAAGATGCCACTTGCCACCAGTTTGGCCATATTTCAGAGCTGCAACATCACTGGAGCGCCCAAAAGCACAAGGTGTGCAATACTCAGAGACATGGCCAAGGTAAGAAAGGCTGAAAGACGACCACCACTGAACAAGACACACAAGCTGAAACGTCAAGACTGGGCCAAGAAATATCTCAAGACTGGTTTTTCTAAGGTTTTATGGACTGATGAAATGAGAGTGAGTCTTGATGGGCCAGATGGATGGGCCCGTGGCTGGATTGGTAAAGGGCAGAGAGCTCCAGTCCGACTCAGACGCCAGCAAGGTGGAGGTGGAGTACTGGTTTGGGCTGGTATCATCAAAGATGAGCTTGTGGGGCCTTTTCGGGTTGAGGATGGAGTCAAGCTCAACTCCCAGTCCTACTGCCAGTTTCTGGAAGACACCTTCTTCAAGCAGTGGTACAGGAAGAAGTCTGCATCCTTCAAGAAAAACATGATTTTCATGCAGGACAATGCTCCATCACACAAGTACTCCACAGCGTGGGTGGCAAGAAAGGGTATAAAAGAAGAAAAACTAATGACATGGCCCCCTTGTTCACCTGATCTGAACCCCATTGAGAACCTGTGGTCCATCATCAAATGTGAGATTTACAAGGAGGGAAAACAGTACACCTCTCTGAACAGTGTCTGGGAGGCTGTGGTTGCTGCTGCACGCAATGTTGATGGTGAACAGATCAAAACACTGACAGAATCCATGGATGGCAGGCTTTTGAGTGTCCTTGCAAAGAAAGGTGGCTATATTGGTCGCTGATTTGTTTTGTTTTGTTTTTGAATGTCAGAAATGTATATTTGTGAATGTGGAGATGTTATATTGGTTTCACTTCCAGAAACATTCAGCTTTGATATTAATGAGTTTTTTGGGTTCACTGAGAACATGGTTGTTGTTCAATAATAAAATTATTCCTCAAAAATACAACTTGCCTAATAATTCTGCACTCCCTGTACTAACAGCTCTTTTAATAACCTGGTCGCAAAATAAAACTATTATTTCAGATTTGTATAAGTTAAAAAAAGAAATTTGGCTGACTTAAACAAGTAGTTTCAGTCTGCTTAGTTAGATTAAACCAATGTCTTTTCATCGTAGTACATCAGATACTGTTGTTCTGTCAGATACTGCTGGCCTCACAGAAATACACATTAGTGGTGCTTTAGGATGGGTGTTCAGTGCACTGGTTAACAATCCAGCTGTTAAAGAGTGATAAAATCTACAAGTTTCTCAGCTCTGAGACATGTCCTGCTTTGTTTTGCCTTGTTATCACTCCATTACTGGTTTCTTTTGTAACTGACATTTTATTGTGCGTTCACCCGCTGATTCCATTTCAGTTTAATACTTGCTGGGTAAGGTTTAGGACCCAAAACTACTAAAACATAGAGTTATTCTGCTCCTTAATAAAATGAATCCTTCACCCTGAAAAAACAATAGTCGAGGTTTTTTTTTTTAACAGGCATCCACGTGTGATTGGAACAGAGACTTTTCTTATCTTTGCTGTAACCAGGTGGACTTGGCACTGAAGCCAGTGGTTACCTTGTGAAGAGAAAATGCCAGCAATGCCGACCAAAGTAAAGTGAGCTGAATAAGCACATCTTTACTGGCTTTATTCTAAAGTTATATAAATAATAAGCATTGATTTGTATTTATGGTTCAAAAGATAACTTTAAGCCCTTTAAGTATTTATTCTGTTTTTTAGCTCTGCCTTCTTCTCAGTCAGCTCCTGAGAAATATGTTGATATTTGCTGCAAGTCCAACAGCTACACTCTAACTTAGGTTCTCTGATGATGGGTATTTTTGAAAATGTGCTAATTCTCTGTAGGCACACCACAAATAATCTGTGTTCCAGTCAAAAGATGACGCTTGCTTACGTGAATGCCGCCTTGCCCTCCTCGATGTCCTTGCTCTTTGCGCCTGGGCCAGCTTTCCCACAGAAGTTAACAGCAATGCACATGAGGAGCCCGCACTTGTTGAGGAAATAGCAGGTGACATCCACGCCCACCAGCAGCAGGAAAAAGACAACAATAAGGATGCCTACGATGGCCCCGGTGCCCATGCCTGAGCCACCACCCATGGCGTCTGAAGGGACAAAGACAGGTAGAGGGGATATACAAGCAAAACAGGCAGAAGAGGAGAAGAGGGTTCAAATATAGAGAAGAGGGGATGGGAAGGAAGTTAGAAAGAGAGAGGGAGAGAGAGATGATGAGGAATGCAATCAGGCTTTTAATACAGTGCTTCAGGTTTCAGTCAAAACCTCAGATGTGTGTCGCTCTTTTCAGAGGAAAGCTGAAATGGTGCAAGAGGGACCAACATAATTTCTAACAACTTTATATCTGTTCTTGACATCCCCGGTGGCCGAAACACTATGTTCAATTTCATACAGAATCACAGAAATTGCAAAGACAAAAACAAATCAAAACAAATGCAAACAAACAAAACTATCGGTAGCCTTTCGAGGGCTTCTAGGCATATTCTTGTTCTTGTCACTAGGCGTTTCATAATAGGCTTGTAACACATTTATAGACATTTGTGGACTGACTATTAATATTTGTGCCTGAGGTGTCAATATGGCACCATTAAATATAAATATAAATGCAATACACTACATTGCATACATATTTTACAATAAGAAAAAATGCCTCGAAAACTGCATGAGGAGCAAATAAATTGCAATGACAGTCTACTAGGATATATTACAACACAGGAAAACAATGTTGTAGCAGAATATTCTATGTGTACTCATAGTTTTAGCAATTCACATTTTTTTTTAAACACCCGCCCAATCATTTTACCAGTTTCAATCAAACTTTCTTTGGAAATGTGAAGGTTATGAAGGGTTACCTGAGCAGCATGTGTGAGCAGCCAACACATTTCTAATTCAGCTCTGAAGGCAGAGTACAAATACAAGTCATTTTCTCCTACAGATTATTTGAATAAACAAACGCACATGCAGATTATAGAGAGAATGGTATAAAGATGGATTTTGGAGGTCAAGGCCAGCTTAGACAGCTACATTTACTACCTTTTTTATCATTGTGTGCAACCTGCTGCAAAAAGCACGGAGCATGCATTGTCTTAGTGACCTCAGTCTGTGAATTAGCGCATCACACCTTTTATTAATGCTTAATTAATAATTAACAAATTGACATTTTATGTAAATTGCAATTGTTTCAGAGATTCAACTTAGAGCCACAGAATTCATGCCAGTGCAACTTCACTGCACACTATGACTTACTGGATTTCAACGTTCTTCTGGAAGAAACAATAGATCTGATTGATAACAGCAACAGAATAATGGAGAAACTGTATAATTGTTAAGAAAAGAATAAACTGTAATGCTTTGGATAAATAAAAGAATAAAGAATAAAAGGGATTCACTACTCCACTGAAAAAATGTGGATAAGTTAAACTAACAGAAAAAAACAGAAAAGACAAAATAATAATTAAAAAAAAAACACATATTTCCTTGACTGAGGTAATCACAGTAAGCAGGATTCGTGGTAACCAGGTATAACAAGATTTCTTGTAATAGTCAGTGGACACTTAAAGACATAAAGACAGGCCTCCCTCAACTCGCATTTGGCTTCTTACTGAGACTGTGAGAAACAAAAAGCAATCTCTGCTTGTTCATCCAATGAACTTAATGTTGTTCAACGGAAACACAACATTCAGGTGTATCCGAACTCAGACCTATTTCTACTTTATCATCAGAAAGGTGTGGTATTTATCATTTTTGCAGCCCACTTCTAGTCTTATGGGTCAGTCACACATTGGAGTGAGCTGTAAGGGAGCTTGGTGTTGCAAAACACTTGTAGTTGCCTGGTGATTCTGAGACAGGTCACCTGGCAACGTGTCTCCAAACAATCTTGGTCTGGCCTGGAGTGGCTGCAGTCACTCTCAGACAGACAAGGAAAAATTTGCAAATAACCGCAGTCTAATTTATAAATGCAGACAGATTACAAACATGTTGTACTTAATCTGAGTCAGTTTGCTCCAGTGAATGAACCTCGTCTCCCATGTGTCTGTTAGCAGTAGGAGACTCGACTCACCTACACAGCTACATCACTATTTGTTCAGACGTTTCTGAACTTGTGTTTCAAATCTCTATCGTCTTAGCTTGACTTTGAATCTAAGTAGTTCGTTTGAAATTATGTTAAATTAAATTTCTGTTCACGCAGATCATTTTTGCTGACTTGTTAAAAATATAATTACTGTGTTATGACAGCTTGCATGTAATTGCCAACTTGACCCCACTGACAAACCTGATAACAGACTCACTCCATCTTATTGCCATTTTAAAGTTGTCACGACGCACTAAAGCTACTGTGAAGATGACAGCTGACTGTGAGCGGTCGCAGACCCCGTCCTCCGTCCTTGAAGCAACGATTTCAAAGGCAACAAAATCACAAATTCCTTGCACACAGTCTCCAGCCACGGTTTTCCCCAGGGTGACTGTAGCCTTACTGACCACTACAAGTAACATTCACCCATTCACACCGAAGTTTAGTGAAAGCCTCACAACCATACCTGAGGCAAATTTCAAATGAACAACCTCTGGACTGGAGAACCTGGAAAAAAATCTGATAACATCAGAACATCCTGTATTGGCTCCATGTATTAACACAATGTTTCCCAATCAAGGCTTACATTTAATATGAAGATGATTTAAAATCAAAGCTGAAAAGATGTTTGTTTGTGTTCAGCGTGTAAAGTCAGAATTATAGTTCCAACCCTGTTATGTTTGTTATTATGGTGTCTACCGTGCCAGTAGGCAATCAAATTGGAAGACCTTCAGTTAAATTAAAGCCTCTCTTACATGTATCAATTTGGCTCTGCTTCAGGCAGTAAAGACTGCTGTAATGGCTCGCCAGGGTCTGATAAGGATCAAGGGCTCATCAAAGTGTCTGAGGAGAATGTGAGCGCTGTGCAATTTGAGGACCATCTTTATGTTAACTGTTTATACCCTCAGCCTTGGATATGGGAAAAAGGGAAAGGATCAGCCAGTGACAAATATGTTCTGCAGTCGTGATTCACTGGAACTACGGAACGAACCCCTATTTATAATGGCCTCTGCACAGCCTGCAGCGTATTCTAAAAGCTTAAAGTATAAATAAATGACAGCAGCGTTACCACTGTAAGGAAGCACTGTGAGCTGCGCTTTCAGTTTTCTGCCCATTTTGTGGTTTCACACATTCCCTACTCTTTAGATAAAAGGCCAAATATAGATAATGTACTGCCACATCAGTATACACTAGTTACTCCAGCAAAACAGACTTTGATCTGAAGTAACCACAACGAACGTGACGATTTAGTGTCACTTCCATTAAATTCATGTGCACTGGCGTCTAAAACTGTCATTTTGTACAGCTGAGTAATCACATGGGTGGGGGGGATATATATATATATATATATATATATATATATATATATATATATCCAATGCCAATGTCTTTTTCAAATGGAGCAAAGCAGTAACTGCCACACTGAAGTATCATACTTAAATGTGTGTGACAGGTAAAGAGCGAGCAGAACTGTTAACACGCTCTTTACAAAAATTCACTGGATCTTAAACCACATATAAGTCATTTGGGGTAACCAATTTACTCGTATGCAACCCTGCAACGAATAACTGCCATGCTAATCTTTGACTGTTAACATACAGCTTTACTTTATGAGATGTCATAGTATGACATCACACTTTCTGCCAGTGATTTAAATTGCCTACAGAGTGATGAACGCTCATAACGAAGATGAAACCTCATTGGGCCAGTTTATGCCACTAATATGTCAAATGTAAGTATTTTATAAAAGCACCGTGTAAATGTGCCATTAAAAGGAGACTGAAACACATAAATTAGACCAAATGAAAGCTCCAATTCTCTTGGCCTTTGAAGTAGAAACAATTGTTGACACACATAACACTCTTTAAATGCTGACGGGAGCACACCCCATGGATAGCTATGCTGCAGACTTTGCAGGAAAAAAACATTTTATGCCTCTTAAAGATGTTATGTTTGTGCTTACTGCACTCTGATGCATTCACAAGTGAAAGCACTGCCCTGGGCCAACTGAGACGTTTAATTCAAATCCACTATCTTCCTCTTTCTGGCTGGCCCGGTATGTAAACCTTCAATTTCTTTGATGGTTGTGATGAAAATAGCAAGAACATGCCAGAGTTCTGCGTACTTATAGGTGACTACAGTGGTGCAGAAAACACTGCCCATTGCTTCATTTGCATTTTAACAGGCACAATAAATCATGTGCCATGTATTCAGTGCTGAGGGGGGGTTTCTTACCGAGTGCTCTCACTGAGGGAGAAAGCACAAATCTACCTGTCAGGGTGGACTACACAAACATTTCTCTTTACGGGCTTGTCGGGTACAGTACTGAGACAGGTTTCCAGACGACTGCTGATAAACAGACCGCATGTGATAAAATATTTCACTACACACATTTCTGAGAAATCAATAAGACTGCCAGATATGTGCAGTTGTACTCTGATGAAACACCTTTATATCAGGAGTTAGATTTGAGTCCAACCGTGCAACTCTGCCCGTGGGTTGCAGTGTCTTTAAAAACTTGTGCTGTAAAACACGCAGAAATGCAATAAAAAAAATCTTCCAGCACTTGCTTTACATTTGATGGATTGGTTCAGCCATAAGTAAAACAGCCAAATCTAAATAAAAAAATATTAATTTTAGAGTAGAAATACAGTTTAAGACATTTTAACAACATTTATTTCACCAGAGGGCCCACATAATAGTCTCAGAACAGTTTGTGTTTGAGATTCAGTGGAATGCTGAACATTGCAGTGATTAAAATAACCATATGCATGCAACAGACTATAGAAAAGCAAACACAGAGTCCCCCTCATCTGTAAAGGAAGAAGCCCAGTTGAGGACAAATTTGTTTATACTGTAGACGGGGAATACAGACTGTCTGACTGAGGTGTAAAAATGTGTAAGCTGTCACCGTTTTTCAACCAGCACTACAACTGTATGTAACAACTGTCATTACAATTGTTCATACAACACCATCACAGACTCCCCATGACTCTTATTTTCTTCTTTTCCTTTCCTTCGTTGGGTCTATTTTTCCACCTATGACACATTTCTGGATACTGCATTGACCTTATTTGGCTTTAAAAAAGTTTCTTCAGTAATTCCCATGTCTGCGTCCTCCATCAAAGCTCTGCCACAGTGTGGCACTGCACCACCATTAAAAATAAAATTGGCTCCAGAATCAGTTTTCTTTTGGGGCACAAGGAGGCAGGGTGACGCTCAACCGGCGACCGACTCCCTCTCTGACTGATTTAAGATCCTTGGAAACTCTTCATGCAGAGAGCGGTGTGTGGCTAGATGGGATTTCAGCCCTTTTTAAATTAAGATGCTATGAAAACAAGTGCTACAAACTGATGTGCATGCTGGCTTGAAAGTTAGGAACTCTGGACTCATTTCCATAGAGTAAAGCTTATAGAGGAAAGAGGGGAATCATTCATTTAAAAAAATGCATCTATTTTAACACAATAGATATTTTGACACAGCGATGATTTCGATGACGCTTCTGTGGATTGTTTTAAGCTCCAACATTTGATTTGAAGTTTCTGCCATTAATCACTCCAAGCTAACCAGCTGAAGAAACGTTTCAGGCTATACAAAAAAGGAAAAATCCAATAGAAAGAGAGATGGCAGCTTTCCCTTTAATCTGTATGCAGTGGGCGACCTGAACCATTTGCTTCAGGGAAGAGAAATATTCTGTTTATATGCAACACAAGTAAGTTTGATGCAGACATTTAGATGGAGATCCTGATTAGCAAAAATGAAAATCACTCAGCACTGATCAGCACTATCATTACTCGGTAGGCACTGATGAACAACTGGGGGGACAAAGTGACAAAGAACACCTCAAGGGTGTCGTAAGCTCTTATTTTCCTTGTGACAGAACTTAGTTGAGATTAAACCGCAGTGCCAGGGATAATAAATGGAGGGAATACAAATCTTATTTTAGACCCCAACTCATAAAAAAGCGGGGGTGCCACGTTAAGTGAAAACTGCTCAGAGAAAAAAAAGTCAATAACATCTGAAATAATTCTCCTTCATTCCTGTTCAGAGAAATGGGGTGTTACAGATATTGATGTTATTCAGGTTTGATGATACTGCCTATTCTAAGGCTCAGGCAGAGAGCTTATGGGGATAGATTCACCTTAGCGTCCCATCAAAAGGCCATCAAAGATCATACGTTCAGTGGAAAAGCCTGTGACATTTGATTACTTGGAACTCAAGTGCTCTTTTCTGCACTTTTTCTATGATTTCTTATGAGTTTTAGTTAGGTACGTGTTGTGCTGGATGTTAAAGCACTCACTAGCCACAAGAGCACGCTTGATGGGAAGATAAATTTTTTCGTATTTCTAGTATTACTGAAACGTGCACTTACACAGTGCGTGTATATCCGTGTGAATCTGACTTTTAATACAGACATAATCAACTCCAATCCATCAGGACCATATGGCTCAAATTACCAGCAGCAGCACAAGTCTTAGTACCGCTTAGCTGGAATTTGTGATAAATCAGAGAAAAGTGGTTTTAAAACACACGCTAGCTGTATTCATTACAACAAACTGACTTTCTGTATGTCTGGCCTCTATGATGGAAAATGCTCATCAAGACAGAATAAAAACAATGACCATTCACATATGTGTGATTACTGAAAATGTATCAATGCTTTATTAATTCTCTCACACTAAAATGCTGTTGATCATGGCTGCAGGTGATTTTAATCTCTTAAGTTATGCATTGCAATCTGTCATCTCTCATGACTCTGCAAACTTTAATGAGTTGTACAGCAGAGTGATGAACAAATGTTGGAACAAATGGAAACTATATAGAGGACTTTAAGTAACCCAAACTCTGACAGCCTTTTTTAAAAATCTTTAGCTTGTCATTGCCACTGTTAAAGACGGACATTTAAATTGGCCTAAGGTTATTCCCTTGTTAAGTCTCAAGTAATTAGCAATTTCTTAGCCAAATGCTCCGTTAGTTAATAAGAGCTAATAAGCACTGAGGCATTACTGAGAGTTAAAACATTTAAACTCCAGTAGAGTTGCTAGTGTGGCCGTTCTCCATGGTGTTACAATCAGACCAGGCCTCCATGAAAAACTATAACAACAACAAAAAAAAAACTAAACATACAGGAGCGTGGAAACAGAAGCTAGCAATAAGCTAGCTAGCCATTAGACATGCTATTATGAAGTACCATATTTCAAGTGAAGTATTTAAAAAAAAAAATACTGCTACAGAATACATAACCTCCACCCTTGCAAAACATAACCACAGTGTTGTCAGATCACAAAACACAAGTAAGAATCCTTCTGTAACTGCGGATTTTCATATCTTTGATAGCTTAAACTAGGTTGCCTGGCTACCAGGTCAACAAAAATTAAAGGTGGTCCGGAAAGACTTACAAACAATGTTGTCGGCCATTTAATAAGGAAATCAAATTTCGGTGTTTTTTGTTGTGTAAACACTGGATACATTATTTTGTTGCTTAGATCGTAGCAGCTAACAACAGCCAAAAGAATCTACTCGGCGCCATCAGGGTTGCATATTGGTTTCATTCTAATGTTTAGCTAATGTTTGCATATTAATATCCATATTTTTGTGCTGTTTTACACTGCTGCAAGGCCTCTATACAATATACAGTTTACCATTTGTTCCTTTTTTATGCAAAATGCATACTTTATCTTCTTCACTTAGGCTACAGCCAAGCCCCTGACCTCAAAACATCTGGGTTCAACAGTCATGTTTGATGTAAAGCAACACTGAATGCAGAATACAGACATTTTGTTAAAGCTCCAGAGAAAAAAAGGGCAAAAATCAGCTTAACAATCAGCTTCCCAGAAGAGTCAGACAAAGATATCTTAGTATGTTTAGTCGCCAAAGCCTCAAAGTCATTACTTTCATGAAAGAAAAAGAAACAATTTATTTCAACCCTACAATGGTTACATGGAAATACACTGATAAGCACTTACAAAAATGTCTCAGGAATAGAGAAGAAAATAATTCCACATTTTTTAATTAAACAAAATTTTTTAGTGTTTAACAGCTGTTTCTTTATGGGTTTTTTTTTCTTTTTTTAGACATTTCACTGCTTTCAGGTAAAAAGAGAGCATGAATCCTCCAAATAACAGCTGATTTCTCGAATATCAGTTTGAAAAGAGTATGTACACTTCTTCACAAAACATTAGTTTTTCTGCACATCCTTCTGTTCTCTCCTGACAAGGCGGTTACATAACAATGTATTTGAAAATGAGCATAATATAATGTTGAAAATTAAGAATGAGTCTGGGAAAAATGAGTTCTCTGACCATAACCGATATTAAATTTCTCTGCAAATGTTATCTTCCCCTCAATTTGTACAGCAGGACATTTCAAGCTTGTATAAAAGAAGAAGAAGAAAAAAAAAACAGCCAGAATTTAGGCACAGCATTTGTACTCATCTCCTGGTTAACACATTCATAATGCTTGACTGGGGAGCTTTGAAGCAGCTGCATAGCACATTCATGAATACTGGATCATGCCTTGTGTCAGCTTTCATGCAGTGTTCATGCTTTTATGTCATTTGTGACATAACAGTGGAATGGATGTGTTTGTTTAATAGGCAGTAAAGTCCAAAATAAAAGTCTCTTTACAATTTCCGTGTCTGATTAAACCACTGCAGACACAAAATTAAACAGTGTAATTATTCTATTTATCACCCCCTCTTCAGATCACATTAAGGCATTATGAATGTGTTACTAATCAAATCAAAAACAAAGCTACAATACTTTGTCTACATTGTATCCTGAAAGAGCACCCGACGTCCAACTTGCAACATTGACAAAACCCTAAAAATCTCTCTCCTTCGGAATCTATTCGTACACAAGATGACATTACAGTGAAAACAGACAAAAAAAATATTAACAGAATCTAAAAACCAGAAAACTGAAATTGATGCAAGTACTGAGCACCCTGTAATAACGTCATGAAACCAATGTCTTGACTCTTCAACTTTTTTTTTTCTTGTGTGTGGCTGCACAAGGGTCAAAAGGCATAGAAAGCAAAGGTCTGGAGCCAAAGATTTGAACGGCTCAGACTATCCTCTTTCTCCTTGAATGCAATCAGTTTATGGGAGCCAGAGCACAGTCAGCACGGACAGAAGAAGAGCTGCCAGACTGCACGTCACACATTGGCAACCGAGGGTAGCTGAAGTTATAGACCAACAATAAATAAATATCCACAACAGAGTATTTTGAGTGATAATCACAGCAATAAAGTGTGACAAGAAAAAAAAACCCACACACACACAGTAAAAACACAAACAGAGAAAGAAATTTGTGTGTATGGCAATGTCATGGTCCATAGGTGCCCAAGAAGATCACACATGGAGACAGGAAGGACACGGAGAAAAAAAAGAAGCAGGAGAGAAAGAGGGAAAAGAGGGAGAGAGATAGAAAAATAGGTCAGAAATACAGAAATACAAGTCTGGAAGGTTGTTTTTTCTTTTCAAGACTGACTTGAAGAATAAAAAAGGAAGTCTAAGTTAAAGGGTAAAAATAAAAAGAAGTTATAGCATGTTAGTATCACAGCAAATGACACATGGTTCATGGCAGGCATGGGTGGAGGGTCACACAAAGGAAGGTAATGGGGGATGACATCAATAAGGAAGACATTTCAAACACACTGCAGCACAGTCTCTGTTTTCACCTTAAGGTTCAGTATAAAGAAGGGGAGTTTTAAATCAGCCATGGTGCAGAGCAGCGGCCAAGTTTAGGGTAAGATAGATGACAGCCTGAATGCAAGAACACATCCACATGAGTCAGGCTAGTATCTCTCACTCCTAATGGCCAGTGGTGTAATATAAAGTAAATGCAAGCACAAGCTTGCTTGCCAGTGATGCATAAACTGAATGCCAAAGTCTCATTAATAAACAGATTCGGTAATAATGGAGTAATAAAAAAACACAGCAACGCGTCTCTATATTTTATTATGTGTGTCTTTGGAAAGTTTGAGCTAAAGGCCAGAAAACTGGCGCATGGGTTTCCAATCAGCAGCTCTCTGAGCCTGCAGAGGAAAGAAGCTGGGCTGCTTTGCTCACGTAGCCTTAGCTACTATTGTTGCTCTTGACTTATCAGTAAAGGCAGTGCAGATTGTAGATGGATTAATTAAAATGTTTTTTGTCTACATTACGTAAGACATTACCTTCAAATCCTATTGGATGTTGCAATTGTAAATGGCTTCTGAATTTGGGTTCTAAAGGGACCCGATAATTACTTAAAAGAAATGTTAAAAACAATATGGCAGCTTTTTTGTCGGTAAATAAAAAGGAAATTATCTTGTTGACAGACCTCGTGGTTCAAAGTTCAAATATGTATGGACATCTTTTTTGTGTTTGTATGGACACATACGGAAAGAAAGCATAGGCAAATATTCACAATAGTACCACTTGTTCATCTAGCATTACACCACTGGTCATGGTTGGGGGAATGGCCCATGCAAAACCAAACATCCAAAGCAGACGCTGGTTATGAAGGTAAAGTCTGTGACATGGATGAATGGATGACCTCATGTTACAAAATGTTATTAGCTTTATAGTTTTAGTCCTAAGTCAACCTTAGCTGGGGAGATTTGGATGGATCAAGATGTGCCACTTTGTTTTTTATATTATCTCTTCACATTTGGGCAGCATTTGACTTTCCGTGAGACTGTGGCAAACAATTGCCGCTCAGCTGTACCTGTGTGCATTAAACCTAAAGAAAATTAGCTATACACAAACCCTTTCACACGTCCGATTCAAATAAATTCAAAGGACAACAAACTCCAATATGTTTTCAGAGATCTTTTATGCTGAAGTGCATTCACATTACTGGGCTGAATGAATTCTTGTGCGTATGGTTGTTTTTTTGAACATAAAACAGAAATTTAAACAGGCTGAAGCTCGACCTTGCGTCCGCACTGGACTCCCAATGTGAGATTCAGATAAAATTGAGCATGCAGAGTCCTGCATATAAAAAAGGAGCAGCTGTTGATCAAGCAGTACAAAGAACAGCTGTGAGACTGCAAGGGAATAGTGGAATTAAATGCAGATGTTGTAGCTAAAAATAAACCTCGGCAATAGCCCATGCTCCCTGAAGTGAAGAAAAACAACAGCAGCTTGGAAGTAATACCAAAATATCTCAAAACAAAACAAATAAAAATAAAAACTTGAAAAAGTAATTAGAAGACTTGAAGGGGGGCTGACTCGGATGATACTAAGGTTAACTTGTAGTCTGGTAGATTTATATGTGATCCAAACCTCCCACTGCTATATGGCTGTTGCCCAGCAAGGACATGAAAAAGAAAAAAAAAACAATTACAGCATACGAAAACTCCCAAAAACCAACCAAACTACCAAACAGGTTTTTTCATGTGCCATGCACTGGCAGCAGTTGCCTTTTAACAACTCCAGTAAAGAGCAGAAAAACATTAATCCAGCTGGAAAAGGCACCATGCAAAGACTGTATGGGCTGCATCCCCACCTAACTAGGCCACACATTTCAATTCAGGTCAGTCTTGGAGCCTGAACTGTGAGACCTACTAAACCTGGTAGCAGAAGGGAAGACAGATGCTGACAGAAAGAATGAAAATCAGAGAAAATGTGAAACAAAGATAGAGGCAATAGAGGCTCAGATATCGTAATACAAACAGAGAGAGACTGCAAACAAATCAAAAAACAATGAATGGTGTATAAAATGTGGCAGGATAGTAAATTATGGAGTATGGTCATTAATGATTTAGGAAAAAACTGAATCTGCAAGCTTCATTAAACTTCATTTTTTTCATAAATAGTGACTTACTCAACTTCAAAAGCTGAAACTGTGATGAAATTTAGATTGCATGCATATAATAGTTTCTTCAACATTTGCATTTTGGATGTAAAACGTCAGTAATCTATCCCGATTAATAATAAAGCTCAACTACAGTGACTATGACCCACAGAATTTTGAATGAGTAGCTATGTGTGTGATGATAGCTCTCTAAAGAACAAACACTCACTGGCCACTTTGTTAGGTATACCTGTTCAAATGCTTGTTGGTGCAAATATCAAACAGACAAAGTTAAGACGATCTGCTAAAGTTCAACCCAAGTGTCAGAATGTTGAAGCAAAGGTGATTTAAGTGACTTTGAATGTGAGAAGGTTGTTGGTGCCAGACAGGCTGGTCAGACTGTTCCAAAAAACTGCTGATCTGCTGGGATTTTTCCCACACAACCATCTCCAGAGTTTACAGAAAACAGTTTAAAAAAGAGAAAATCCAGTGAGCGGCAGTTCTCTGGGTGAAAATGCCTTCTTGATGCCAGAGGTCAGAGGAGAATGGCTACGCTCCTTCGAGCTGATACAGTAGCAACAGTATAACCTCTCGTTACAAGCAAGTTATTCAGAAAAACAACAGATTCCCCTACAATAGTAGAAGACTGCACTGGGTGCCAACTCCTGTCAGTTAAACAGGAGGTTGAGGTTATAATTTGCAAGGTCGTTTTTTAAAATTGGAAAAACGTTGCCTGGTCTGTGAGTTTTGATTGTGAGATTTGGATGGTAGGGTAACAATTTTGTCTGAACAACATAAAAACATGGATTCGTCCTTCCTTGTATCAAAAGCTGCTGATGGTGGGGGGATGTATTCTGAGAAAAGCCTTTAGTACCAACTGAGAATCATTGAAACACTACAGCGTACCTGAATATTGTTGCTCACTGTGTCTATCCCTTTATGAGCACAGTGCACCCATCTTATCATGGTTGCTTCCAGCAGGATGCCAATGCCACAAAACTAAAATCATGTCTATATCTATCATGTCAATACTAGGGGTGCAACGATACACAAAATTCACGGTTCGGTTCGGTTCGATACTTTGGTGTCACGGTTCGATATTTTTTCGATACAAAAAAAATGTTCATGCATTTTTTATTTGTCATTTATTAAAATTATAAATATATATTTTAACTCAAAAGTACAGTTTTTAAATTTAACCCTAACCCTTGTGCGTGTTTTTTATTTTGACAGCGAATGCGCACCTGCGGACCACTTATGTGCAGCCCTGGTTATTTAGCTCATCATATTGCAGCCACAGAAATTCTTTTGTCCATGAAACCATAAAGCTGCACTTTCTTTTTGCCTTATAGTCTGATTTGTCATAACTTCTCCGTTTTGTGGTAAGCTTTTCTTTGGCTGTCACTTCTTCACCCCGACCTGTCTTATTTGGCTCAGCAGAACTGAAATGCTTTTACACATGCACTCACATAAGCTCAGCGATTCTCTGCGCGATCAGCCTCTCACATGTTTAAGCTTGCTGCGGGAGATTTCACTTGTCATGTTTGCATAGTAAGCTAACGATTAATAAGACGATGTCAGAGGAATTGGTGCACAAATTATCATCACTCACAGATCAGTGCTGTCGCTCTCTATACACAGTTCGCACGATTGCAAAGTGAAAGCAAAAAAACAAGCGCAAATTCAAACGCGACTTCAATATGTCACATATTGACAGTGGCTCACCGATGCCAATGACATAATTACCCAGCTACATTTCTGAAAGAATGCAAAAGCATTGACATATATTTTTCCTACAGTAGCCCGACGGGCAGGGAAGAGATAGATTTTGGTAGCCCGACTGGAAAGATCGCTAGCTCCGGGACGTCGGGCTAGCGATATTGCGAGCCCTGTATCTGATTGAGGAATCACTCATCTTTGGAAAAGAGAGTTTATTACAGAGAAATGGCTCTTTCCAAAATAAAAGCTATACTATCCGCTTCTTCTGGGCTATATTCTCAGCAGCATAAGGAGAATCATGTGCTAACAGCTGTCTAAATGACTCGGCTAAAGTTAGTAGCATGCTTGTTGTTTTTGTCTTTGCACTAGGATGATGTCGGCGTAAATGTGCAGTCATATTCGTTGTGTTCCCACTAGTGCTTTCAGGTTAATCTCGTTGAAATGACCTTAACGCCACAACACGGCAAATCTCCGTTAACGAGCTACCGCCGATCGCTCCGTGCATGGGGCTAGACGGCCAACACGTTAACGAGCTAACTGCGCTAACACACTAGTTCACACCAATGTAATTGAGCATTGCATGGCACATCCAACATACTGTTTTACTTTAGTCCATGACTCGCTTACCTTCAGGGTCATACGTCACATGAAAACCAAAATAATTCCAAACGCCAGATCTGAATGAGGTTCAATTTGCCTGTTACAAGGAGAGCTTAACTTCTGTCTCGCTAGCTTGCCCTGCGCTCTTCCTTCTGACTATGCTGTCTGTGTTGAGCGCTCAGTGAATCTGCATTCGACTACTCCGCCTAGGCTGCACTGTCAAGCCTAGGCGGAGTAGTCGAATGCAGATTCACTGAGCGCTCAACACAGACAGCATCGTCAGAAGGAAAATTGATAAAATAAATTACAAATGTTGTATTGTTCGATACATATGCGTACCGAACCGAAAGCACTGTATCGAACGGTTCAATATCGATACGAATATCGTTGCACCCCTAGTCAATACGTACAAAATCTCTGAGGAAAGTTTACATAACTTTGTGTGCCACAAAGAATTAAGATGCTCTTAGAGACAAAACAGGGTTCAGCTCAGCACTTTCAAAGTGAACTTAAAAAACTAGCCGATGAGTGTAGTTGTCTGCTTTGACTGGTAGGAAATGATTACAGCATTGTCCTACTACTTGATGGCTTAATTTTGTGTATTATTTTATAAAAATGTTCTGTCAGTACTTTTGAATCTATAGCAAGGCACAGATTTTAATTTGTGTTTATGACTTGTGGGCTGTTTTCGGGCACATTAGTTTAAAGATTGGGCCATTTTATAAGTGATTTCGATTTTTCAGGTAAAATATTTTTCACAGTGTGCACTTGACAGTTAAAAGAAAATATGACTGAGGCAATCAACACTTCCTTTCATAAAGAAGAAAAGGGCAGGCGAATAGTGAAAGGGAGGGTGACAATGGAAGAAAAACAGGATGAAACAAAAAAAAGAAACACAGACAGAGTGTAAGATGTCAAAGAATTTTAAACTGTTAGCTAATTCAAGTGGGGAGGCAGCCCAAGTTAAAAAGTGCACTCTACACACAACACAGCAACAGAGCAAAGGCCGACCGTGACCACCTGTGTAGACGATGTATTTGGGAATAAATGGACAAAACTCTGTTTTCTCTGGGTCTGACTGTAGTCTGTTCTCACATCATTGGACATTAAGATTGAGGAGTTGAAGTCACCTCATAAGAAGTAATGAGACTTGGAGGAGCCGGATATCCAAGGAGAAATGCAGTGAGGATGCCTCTGCATGTCATATGGACTCATTAGCTACTTTTGATCTTGTGCTGCCTGGGCTTCAACATTTTTTGAAGCGAGTGCAGTGTTTTAAAAAGGTGCTCTGTGCATAGAAATTCATTCCTTCAGGAAAAGAGGATTTAGTGGAGATGACATTATTAAAGAAAACAAAAGTGTGGCACTGACTGAGAACTAGAAACAAAGAGCGTAGGCTGGGGGTAAAATGAAAATAGATTTCAAATGACCCAGCTTGCAGTCACTTGTGTATTTCTACTGACATCAAACTTTTGGTGCACACATGCCATGTTCAGTGGTTGGTTTATCATTTAAAAACCCATTTTGGCCTACAAGGACAAAGCCTGTGCTTATTAACTATTGTAGAACAATGTTAGATTAGTTGCACTGGGCATTTTAAGGTTATCTACTATAGTAAACTTTGTGGGCAAGTTAGTTTAGTTCCTTAAATGTAAATCTCATTTTAAAAAAATCCCCAACTCCCAAAAAGTAGCTCTTCAAAATACACCATTAGATCAAGTCTTTGTGTGATATTATATATAATGCCTGGATTATAAACCTTACAGTTACACTACTGTGCAAACGTTTAGCACCAGGTTCACTTTTTCTTTAAAATTTCCCCCCAAAATGAAAAATGTGTGATTTACTGAAACATATGCAAATATTTTCACAATAGAAAATAACACATTTCCAATGGGAATGAAATTTAGAGTTTGTGCTCATTTCAAACACTCTGTATAGGCCACACCACTACGTGCCCCTCGGCTTATAATAGAGTCTTTGCTTTACGCATCAATGGGGTTTGCATCGTGCATTTCCTTTTGGTTACCAGATATGAAAACAGTAAAAACAATACACCTCTGCCATGCGACAGACAGAGATAGATTATTCATGACCGACCCTGCAGCCAGCAAGCTTTGAATAAGCACCTAGCAAAAGTCAAAGATCCAAATAATAGATTTTCTGGTCACGGTAGAAGCCTATGTGCACTGTGGCTGGTGTGTGTGGATGCTTAGGGTAGGTATGATGGGAACAGTACCTGGGACAGTTGTGGGCTCTGTATCTGTCTTGAAGGTGAGGATGCCAGGCTTAGATTTGCCCTGCTCATTCTCTGCCACCACATGAACCTCATACTCCGTGTTCCATTCCAGGCTGTTCAGGACGATATAGGTACTGTCACTGGGAAGGCGGAGCTCTGGTTTCCAGTCAGATACACGCTTCTGAGAAATGGATTTAGAAAGGAACAATTCAACACTCTCAAAGGAAAAGCTCATTTTAGATCATCTACAAATGTCTCGATTTCTCAAACTGTTCTTGAGCTGACATAAAAGCAGTACATGTTCTTTCTCAACATGTTTTTCCGTTCCAAAGAGATTAACCTGGTCCGAAACAGTTAATAATGAGGGAAAAACAAGAAAATAATGAAATGTATAAAGTACTCACCAATTATTATGCACAAATTGTACACAAGTAGATCTTATAAGAATAAATGAAAGTGGTGTTTAAGCATTTATCTTTTCCATCAGGTTAGTAATGACTCTTTTTGAATACATAGTTATAATTCAGTGGACAAGTGCTGCATGAGAACATAACTTTATATTACCACCACTGCAGGAAAACTAGTCTGCTGTAAGGGTTGGTTGGTCTAATTACAGTCACCCTTTCTTCCTAGTGACAACTGTTAATTCCAAAGAGGTAGAAGATACAAATTGAAAGGGGGAAATGACTTGGATGATGAGGTGGCTTAAAATGCTTTGGAGTCATTAGCAGGCACATATTTTGACAGATTCCAGTAGATTTACCCCTGCTCAAAGCCGTAGCCAGATTTGACTACTTTATTGTAACTGCTATTATTTTTTTATGTTGTTTTTGTTTTTATATCAAATGCAAAAAGTTACCCCCATTGCCAGAAATACTCACAGCCTTGTATCTGATCAGGTAATGTTTAATCTTGGAACCACCGTTATCTTGCGTGATCCAGTTGATCTTAAGAGAATTGCCCGGGCTGTGCACCTTGGCCTGCAGTTTGGGAGCACTGGGTTCCCCTAAACAGGAAACCAAGGAATGATGATTAGATGACAAACGGTGGTTACTGCATCAACACATGTTTACCTTTAAAAACCAACTGCCTACATTAATTAACATGTCTGAAATTTTTTATCTTAAAAGAAAAGAAAACTGCGCTACAATAGACACATTTTTTTCACCAGTGTCTACCAGGAGCAGATCAATAACATTAATAATTTTCAAGCCTTCACCTCAAATAATAACTTGGTTAGTAAGTTTTAGTTAATGTTAATTTCTCAACAACCAAAATCTTTCATTACCCTTGAACTATTTGTTTAACCCAAGCCATTCGTTTTTGTGCCTAAACTTAAACTTTAACCACAGCAGTGCCAGATCAGGGGGCACACAAAATTGCAACAATTTTGGAACACCCATCAAAAGATTTGCTAAATAGTACATCTATGTGTTAAGTTTGGAGGACCCACTGAAAGAAATATAACCTCCATGAGAAGAGTATCTGATAATTAAAGACAGACTTTAGGTGGAATATTACTTCCAGGACGACTAGAAGCAACAGAGGTCAACGTGGCTGCCTCAGAACCACAGGCGGAGGTGTTGTTCTCCTTGAGGCCCTCATTATCTGCTCTGTCCTCCTGAGTAATGACTGCTGGGTCGCTGGATAATGAGCCTGTAGGCCTTGATTGGACATGTTCCTCTATTACTTTTAATAACATTTACATAGTCTTGTGCGAAAGGAGGTCAATGTGTTTTTTGCGTGTGTGTGTGTGTGTGCTGTAGCTCTTCGTGGCACTGTTAAGGCAATAAGGGTGGAGACTAACAACCCAAACTCATCAATTATGTGCATATTGGTTACACACAGTTAGCCTTGTTAATATGTTATTAAATCCCCTACCTTGTGATGCTATAATCTTTGCCCTGTGCTAACAATCTTAAAAGTAACAGCCACACCAGCAGGTAACAGAAAGGCTCAGTGGTGCTGCAATTTCTACATGCATGCTACTGATAGAAATTCAATAAGGAGTTAAACCAAAAAATCTCTCTCTCTCTCTCTCTCTCTCTATATATATATATATATATATATATATATATATATATATATATATATATATATATATATATATATATACACATTTTATATATATATATACATTTTGTGATAGTCACAAGAAAAAAAAAGTCACGTATTCAGTATTTAACATTTCAAACATCAGTGTTAGTGGTTGTAGTTAATTAAATGAATATGCATGAAGGCACTTTTTCTTGAAGTAATCAAATAAGCACACTTTCTAAAAACTGCATCCCACCAGGCAGAAGTGAGCATGACACAGGCTGAAAGTGAATCAGACGGTATTAGTTACAGCAGTAGTAACTCTGTGACAGGCAGACATTGATACATTCAGCATTGCATCATTCTGGGTTAGGTGAATATTTCTGAAGGCTAAAACAGAGAAAGTGGAAGATTAGAATGAAAAAAACTACACATGCAAAGCTTGAAATTTGGCCCACTGCTGTAAATTCAGAAGGGTATCGTGTGAAACACCACCCATGGCCTAACATGCATGTGGATGGTGTGGTTCCACATGCAGCCCAAGCTAATCACAAAGACAGTATACAACAAAGTTATTAAAAACATTCTGTAGAATAAAGAAATTCATTTAAGTTTTACGAGTTCATAGATCATAACGGAAAATCATCTCATAAGTGCTGTATGTGAGCGATTATTAACAGTATGAATTATACAAAAGAAAGGTGAATTTTGAAAATAGTAAATGTCTCAAAGTTGGAGTCTTTGTTCAGGTCAAATGAAAAAAAAAAAAGATAAATGTTTTTAACATTGCCCAATCGTCTCAATGACTTCCCAATACTAAAAAGATGTACCCAATGTTAGCACTTCTGCATATGCAAACTACTAGAAAGACATTACATCAAAGATACAGAGACATGCAGGTAGGACAGACATTTTCTTTAAGAACAGCTGAACAACAAGAAAGAGGATGCAACAAGAAAAAGGAAGTAAACTTGCATGCTGCAGTAATGCAAAGGATTGTTGTGAGTCCAACCGGTAAAACAGTGTGAGCTATGTAGCTCTCCAGGGGAAGAATATGAAACATTAGCCTTGTGGGTGACTATATTTAACAATGCATGCAATGCAAATTGTGGTTAGTGGCACTTTGTGGGGCTGCTCGTATGATGTTTAAAAAGAATTCATAATGAAATGGTTTGTTACAAAACCGGAAAAGTGGGGTTTAAAAAATGCTTTGCAATGCTATCTGTGAAGGCATTTGGCCATATTAAAGGCAAATCATGTTAACAACAACACATTTTACATGAAACATAATATGACACAATTATGTGTGACTTTGTTAAAGATTTTTCTAATTAGTCATAAGTATAGTCATAACTTCTATGTTAACCAGGGTGAGAACTCAAAAATTATGTTTAAAAAGAAAGATGAAATTAAGCATATGCATCCAGTAGCACTTTGCTCTGCAGCACATCCAATAGTGCCTAGGTGTCAGACATAGCTGGAAAATTTGCACAATGGCTTTGCAAAGTTTAAAAATTGCACTAATATCTTGAATTTGTTGCTAAAATGCACTGGTATTACTGATGCAGTTGTACCAGGATTACTACACAGGAGCGAAACTGTCTGCAAAGTTTAAAAATGTGAGCACTTCTGCAGCTTGCTGTTTGAATGGAATAAGTAAAACGCTATTATAGTTTTATTTCCAGAATACTGGGTGTGGAATGATTTTGCGCCTGTAATGGCCCACCGTTATCTACAAATTTTAACATGCATTGTTGAAAACGCACTGACTTTTTTCAAAAGACATTTCAAGCTGTGACTGTTTTGTAAATGTGAATGTTTCACATTCAGAATGTAGTTATTTACACTTACAGAAAGAGAAAATATCACAATCGTGTCATTATTTATTACGCAGTGGTCTACTTATTGATCCAAGTTAAGGATATAGGCTGTTTAAGTGCGTTTAACAGATCTGAACCTGATCTTATGCATCAATTTAGCGTGTGTATAAAATCTTTTGTCTATTTTCTCTGTTTTATTGTGCTTTAAGATGACTGTTGTGCTGTGATTTGGCACTACAGAGAAAAAAACTAAATTCTACATGTTAATTCTTCAAACTTACATCACTCTTGCATTGCTGGCTCTATGAAGATTAGTGTTGTTTGTGGTGTTAATTTTAGCTTAGTTGAAGCTCAGCTTCAGCTATACATATATATAAAAAACACCCAGCACGCCCCTGCGGGCGGTTTATCCTTCAAGCTCGGGTCCTCTACCAGAGGCCTGGGAGCTTGAGGGTCCTGCGCAGTATCTTAGCTGTTCCCAGGACTGCGCTCTTCTGGACAGAGATCTCCGATGTTGTTCCCGGGATCTGCTGGAGCCACTCGCCTAGCTTGGGAGTCACCGCACCTAGTGCTCTGATTACCACGGGGACCACCGTTACCTTCACCCTCCACATCCTCTCGAGCTCTTCTCTGAGCCCTTGGTATTTCTCCAGCTTCTCGTGTTCCTTCTTCCTGATATTGCTGTCATTCGGAACCGCTACATCGATCACTACGGCCGTCTTCTTCTGTTTGTCTACCACCACTATGTCCGGTTGGTTAGCCACCACCATTTTGTCCGTCTGTATCTGGAAGTCCCACAGGATCTTAGCTCGGTCATTCTCCACCACCCTTGGGGGCATCTCCCATTTTGACCTCGGGACTTCCAGGTTATACTCGGCACAGATGTTCCTGTACACTATGCCGGCCACTTGGTTATGGCGTTCCATGTATGCCTTGCCTGCTAGCATCTTGCACCCTGCTGTTATGTGCTGGATTGTCTCTGGGGCATCTTTACACAGCCTGCACCTGAGGTCTTGCCTGGTGTGATAGACCCCAGCCTCTATGGATCTTGTACTCAGAGCTTGTTCTTGTGCTGCCATGATTAGTGCTTCTGTGCTGTCTTTCAGTCCAGCTTTGTCCAGCCACTGGTAGGATTTCTGGATATCAGCCACCTCCTCTATCTGCCGGTGGTACATACCGTGCAGGGGCCTGTCCTTCCATGATGGTTCCTCGTCTCCCTCCTCTTTCTTGGGTTTCTGCTGCCTGAGGTATTCACTGAGCACTCGGTCAGTTGGGGCCATCTTCCCAATGTATTCTTGGATGTTCCTTGTCTCATCCTGGACTGTGGTGCTGACACTCACCAGTCCCCGGCCCGCTTCCTTCCGCTTAGCGTACAGCCTCAGGGTGCTGGACTTGGGGTGAAACCCTCCATGCATGGTAAGGAGCTTTCTTGTCTTTATGTCAGTGGCTTCTATCTCCTCCTTTGGCCAGCCTATTACCCCAGCAGGGTACCTGATCACGGGTAGGGCGTACGTGTTGATGGCCCGGATCTTGTTCTTACCATTCAGCTGACTCCTCAGGACTTGCCTGACCCTCTGCAGGTACTTGGTGGTTGCAGCCTTTCTAGCGGCCTCTTCATGGTTCCCATTTGCCTGCGGGATCCCCAGGTACTTGTAACTGTCCTCTATGTCTGCAATGTTGCCTTCTGGTAGTTCAATCCCCTCAGTTCTGACTACCTTCCCTCTCTTTGTTACCATCCGACTACACTTCTCCAGTCCGAACGACATTCCAATGTCATTGCTGTATAGCCTGGTAGTGTGGATCAGTGAATCGATGTCTCGTTCACTCTTGGCATACAGCTTGATGTCATCCATGTACAGGAGGTGGCTGACAACTGTTCCGTTCCGTAGTTGGTATCCATAGCCAGTCTTGTTAATGATCTCACTGAGGGGGTTCAGGCCTATGCAGAACAGCAGTGGGGACAGAGCATCTCCCTGGTAGATCCCGCACTTGATGGTGACTTGTGCTATGGGCTTGGAGTTGGCCTCTAGTGTTGTACGCCACATCCCCATTGAGTTCCTGATGAAGGCTCTTAGGGTCCCATTGATCTTGTACAATTCTAGGCATTCCAGTATCCAGCTGTGGGGCATTGAGTCATAGGCCTTCTTGTAATCAATCCAGGCAGTGCACAGGTTTGTCAGTCTGGTCTTGCAGTCTCGGCTGATTGTTCTGTCTACCAGTAGCTGGTGTTTTGCGCCTCTGGTATTCTTGCCAATTCCTTTCTGTGTCCCGCTCATGTATTGACCCATGTGCCTGTTCATCTTAGCCGATATGATGCCTGACAGGCATCATATATATATATATATATATATATATATATATATATATATATATATATATATATATATATATATATATATATATATATATACATATATATATATATAAAGGAGGAGATAGAAGCCACTGACATAAAGACAAGAAAGCTCCTTACCATGCATGGAGGGTTTCACCCCAAATCCAGCACCCTGAGGCTGTACGCTAAGCGGAAGGAAGGGGGCCGGGGACTGGTGAGTGTCAGCACCACAGTCCAGGATGAGACAACGAACATCCAAGAATACATTAGGAAGATGGCCCCAACTGACCGAGTGCTCAGTGAATACCTCAGGCAGCAGAAACCCAAGAAAGAGGAGGGAGACGAGGAACCATCATGGAAGGACAGGCCCCTGCACGGTATGTACCACCGGCAGATAGAGGAGGTGGCTGATATCCAGAAATCCTACCAGTGGCTGGACAAAGCTGGACTGAAAGACAGCACAGAGGCACTAATCATGGCAGCACAAGAACAAGCTCTGAGCACAAGATCCATAGAGGCTGGGGTCTATCACACCAGGCAAGACCCCAGGTGCAGGCTGTGTAAAGATGCCCCAGAGACAATCCAGCACATAACAGCAGGGTGCAAGATGCTAGCAGGCAAGGCATACATGGAACGCCATAACCAAGTGGCCGGCATAGTGTACAGGAACATCTGTGCCGAGTATAACCTGGAAGTCCCGAGGTCAAAATGGGAGATGCCCCCAAGGGTGGTGGAGAATGACCGAGCTAAGATCCTGTGGGACTTCCAGATACAGACGGACAAAATGGTGGTGGCTAACCAACCGGACATAGTGGTGGTAGACAAACAGAAGAAGATGGCCGTAGTGATCGATGTAGCGGTTCCCAATGACAGCAATATCAGGAAGAAGGAACACGAGAAGCTGGAGAAATACCAAGGGCTCAGAGAAGAGCTCGAGAGGATGTGGAGGGTGAAGGTAACGGTGGTCCCCGTGGTAATCGGAGCACTAGGTGCGGTGACTCCCAAGCTAGGCGAGTGGCTCCAGCAGATCCCAGGAACAACATCGGAGATCTCTGTCCAGAAGAGCGCAGTCCTGGGAACAGCTAAGATACTGCGCAGGACCCTCAAGCTCCCAGGCCTCTGGTAGAGGACCCGAGCTTGAAGGATAAACCGCCCGCAGGGGCGTGCTGGGTGTTTTGTTATATATATATATATATATATATATATATATATATATATATATATATATATATATATATATATATATATATATATATACACACACACACTCTCATATATGTACTCATATATGTACACACACACACACACACACACACACACACACACACACACACACACACACACACACACACACACACATTCTACAAAGTTCTGTACACACACACCCACACACAAATACTCAAGGCACCAAGAGTAAATTTGGTGTTACTCTATAAATGCAAGGGAAAATAATCATTGTGGTTATTATTATTAGTAATCGCTTTGATTATGAAAGTCATGGTTAGTGAATGTTTGTTACTTAATTACATAATGGCTCGTAGATGAAACAAATGGCTAAATGAATAAAACTGAAAATGTTTTAATGCCTCTTCTATGAGCCTAATTTAACAAAGGCCTTGCGCATGATTATTGCTGATGTAATGGTCTCGAACTAAACAAAGGAAATTTACCTTCTGTTGGTCAGCGAAGACGACATCATCAGCACCATGCAAGAGCCACATGACAAAGTCACATGATGCCACGGACATGAATGGTTGAAAGGATAACATAGAAGAAGAAAAAGAGGGAAAGTGTTGGGGGTAGCAGGGACAGGTGGGGGGCATATGGGAAACATACAAAACATTTTGAAATGATGAAAACATGTCAAAATAATAATAAAAAAACAAAAACAAGAATGTTAAAGACATAATGACAAAACAGAATAACAAAAACAAATCGTAAATTGATAAACAGAAGTTTTTGAACATATAAAAAATATGTTATTGAATATATGAGGTACTGGATATTTAGTTATGGCTGTTAACAACACTGAGAATATCAGTAAATAACCAAACAAATAAACTAATTAAGATATTGAAGACTCAGCCAAAACTATACACCCAGAATTGCCTCATGCATCCAGTTGACAGCTTTTCCTCTGGCATTTTTTTCCCTCTGTTATTTATTTTGGTAACAATTTGGCCAGATCTGAATTTTAACTTGTACCCATTCTAGTAGGGCTGATTGTCTTTGAAAATAAATGACATGTCGAACAGAAAATCAATTTTAAAATCAATACAAATCAATTTTAGTTGTTGTTGTGTTTTTTTTGGTAACAATAGAGCTTAAATGAAAACAGAGGAAACTCTGCAGCTTTGGGAATAAAACCATGCCAACTAAGTATGATACACAACACAGCCGACAACAATAGGAACACATGAAAAATCTGAAGAAATAAGTTCTACGACAATCTAAAAAAGCACATGTGGCATTTGTTCTGAGGAATGCATTTGTAAAAGCACTGAGCAGATACACTGCCATCAGCTGCATCCTATTTCAAGCTAATGAATAGTCACAACTGCATTAGACAAATGTTATTAAAATGGTGTGTCAAAAAGGAAAGACTTGTTAAGAACAATATTGAGACATACAGATCTCACACAGCAGACACATCATACATCAGGAACTTAAAAGGAGCAACTACACTTACAGCAATTACTCCAGTGACCAAACACACATGTTATGCTTCTTTACACACTGCACACTGTTAACCAAAATGACGTTTTAAGGTCTGTGAAAACCACAAATGACAGCAATAAGCAGTCAGACAGGTTAGTCACTTAGCAGTGCTACTGGTTAAAATTTTACTGCACACAATGACGTTAAAAACCTCAACCCGGGTCTGCTTGGGCTTTGTTGATCAGTGTCAGCGATCTCCCTTTTTCTTGTTTTTCAGAAAACGGGCTAAGTATTCACAAAAAGTATTTGTGGAGGAGCAAGTTATTTTTGGTCCATTCCCTTAAAACATTCATTAGAAAATCCTGGTCTCTGCTTCCTACTTAGTCACAGCTTTCAGTCCCAGTCAGATAAAGAACAATTGGCAGTGGCTATCCATGCTCTGGCGTAGCCAGTCAAAACATGTAGGATGATTTTGAGATGCTGTTAACACGCTGCTGTCTGGCTTTTCAGAGAGAAATGGAGTGAATGCACACTAAGGGGAGGATTCAACTCATGAGCGATCTGGGAGAAAACAAGTTGTGATTAAATTGAGTGGATGAAACAACTGAAAGATTCACCGAAAAGACAGATATCCTTCTGTCATTTTAAAGAATGGCTCCTCATGGTTCGTTCAGCTGTGAATGTAACAACACTGCGGGACCAACCAAACTGTACTTTAACAACTGTCAGATCAGCTTAACTATATGCTGTGTCTCACCTAAACAGATAACAGGGTAAGAACCAGAAATAGCTTTCAATACTTTAATAGCTCCTCAGTATGTGAGATCTTAATAGTAAATTGTTTGATCATTTTTTGGGCGGTTGCCTTCCCTTTTTTTGCACGCTTTTTTTTTTTTTTTTTTTTACAAATAAACAGATACATCTGAAAATTAGCTTTCATTTGTCATTAGCAGCCATGCCCGTTAGCGTGAACAAATGGCACATTGAACATACGCTGATTTGATGTTTAGCTTTGTTTTTAGGAGAAAAAATGGTGCAAAATAAATGTTCACTGAATCTACTTTAAGATCAACTAAATATGTAAGTACACTAGAATTTGCTTAAATTACGAATGTTTTTACTCAGTAAAAGTATAGAAATTGCAGCATTCTGTTATGACACAAACAGAATATGAGGTGTTAGCATGGACCCTACTACCTTAATGTTTATAGCAAATAATAGCATAAACAATTTGTATGATGTAGTGGTATGAGTTTTCTATAAACCACCTAACTTTATACTAAGGTGTTAGCATGATACCTCTACAAATAGCAATTAAACTACAGTAAGTATCCTCTACACCTGTCAAAGTAAGCGGCTCAGTAGATAAAGCAGGCCTGGTAAAACAAACTCATATATTCCAACTGCACAACAACGGTCTCAAGAATCTAATTTTGAATATTAATGAACAGGCAAGTTGTGTTAATTCTGCAAACACAACACTATGTCAGATGGTTAACCTTTAAGTGTTAGTAAAAATCTAAATTTTTAAGTATTTGAGACAATTAGCAAAGCTATTCGATTTCTTTGTCAATTTTCACTCTGTAGAGGGATTCTGAGCCCTCCTATGACCCACAACAAATATAAATGAAAACTAGATGCAATGCCAAGCAGGTAAGAGAGGTAAAGAGACACAGCGCACACTGCTGGACTGGCATACTCACTACGGGCCATACTGGTGGCAGCAATAGGGGGTGGTATCTCTGATGAAACTGAAAGATGGTGAAAACAAAATGAGAGGCGCTGGAGTCCTCAACAGAAAAAAACCCCCTCAAGGATGGGACTGTTTCTTTTTGTCTCTTGGTCATAAAGAATTTGCCTGGATCACTGACAAATCTAAATCAAATCTAATGTGTTAATATGGACATGAAATGATATGAATAAATGCAATTTTATATTTCCATTTGATATTTTCATACTGATTATATACTGGTTCTCTCAGGGTGCATTGTGCCACTTATAAGAACACAAAACTTACTGTGTAATTCTGGCCCAACCAGTAGCATTTACATGCTCACTAAGCTCAGATCTTTGCTCTTTAACAGCAATGGAAATGTGAGCGCTTGCTAAGACATCATTTCTTCTTGCTGACAACCACTGACAGCTATTCATCTAAGAGTTTACAAAGCTCATAGTTCTTCAAGTGTTAGATATTGTAAACTAGTGGGCTGCAAATACACTAAGAATCATAACATTTAGGCAGTTTACAGGAATAGGTTTGTTCATGTCCTCCCACTGATCCAACTGAAGCCAAATGGTTCACAACTGTGGTTTCCTAGGTTCCTCCCACATTGCATGCATACATGCATTTTAGATATTTGCAAACAGATTTAGAATTTTCTTGCCTGAAATACTGGGCTCAGGTCTTGACAGCCCACCTGGGTTTAAGACCGTGGCTGCTTATAGCGCCTCGATATTTAGAATGCATAAAAGGCTGAAATGAACAACTTATAAGTTGACAGAAATTATGCTCCTTTATCTTTTGAAAGCTCAGGCCTGTAGCATTAAATTAAGTTCTTATGAAAGTAAAATTATGGCCAGATTTACCAAAATTTTGCAGCGCTTGTAAGACTTTTGAGGAAAAAGCTGCATTCTTGTTTGTACAGTAGTGACTGTAACATGTCATATTGATTTCTTACTATACCTATGGCAACTGCCTTTTGTTTTGTTTACAGCAACAACATACAATTACTCGCTTAACAAAATTATAAGCACAACAATCAGACACACACACTCACCCAAACACTTAGGCGCTACAGCACTATTACACTCTTTACACCAAGTTAATTAAATTCTTCTCTTTAACTCTCTTTTAAAAAGACGCAACTTATTTGTCCCTAAAAGTATTATACGGCAGAAAACATACACACAATGTAAACAGCTGCACATTTCCCAGTCATGCTTCTGGAACTGAAGCTTTTGACAGTGGTACTATGAAGTCAGTGCACTGTGTTGAAGAAAATGTAATCAGAAAATCTATCCATCTTTCTTCTGATTATCTAATTTAGAATCACGATTAGCTGGGTACGTTGGGGCGAGAGGCAGGGTACACCCTGGACAGGTCGCCTATTTATCGCAGGGCGAACACAGAGAGACCGACAACCATTCACACAATCACATTCACAACTACGGCCAACTTAGAATGTCCTTAGACCGTGGGAGGAAGCCAAAATACTCAAGAACCCAAACGGTGAACAAGCAAACTCCACACAAAAAAGTCCCAGCAGACTGGTGGATTCAAACCCTGGACCTTCTTAATATGAGGCACTGGTGGTTAGCACTATTGCCTCAGGACAAAAAGGTCCTAGGTTCAAATCCGATTTACATTTCAACACTATTGTGTTGAAATGTAATTGGCAAGCATGTCGAGCTGTTTTCACTACTTTTTAGTTCTGGCTGGAAACTTTTCTGCTGAAGTTTACTTGCACTGCAGTGTTTCAGTATTTGGTTGTATTTTTTCACTTTTCAACATTCTTCTAAAGGTTGTAGATAAAGTGAACTGGTGAAATGTTTTTCTGTGTGTGTATGTGTGTATTTTTCTATTAAGGAAGATACAATGCATTGAGCTTCTGGGTCTCTGTATTATACGAGATATTAAAACCTCTTCCTGTGTAACAGTAAGCACAGTCTTTTCTCAAAGAAAGCTACACCTCCCTCCTCCAGTAATCTACTGCAAACTAGTAGTTTTTTTATTTTCTTACTTTCCAGATATTAATCTCTGTGTCTGAAAACATCTAATATCAAAAGAATGGGAACCCAAAAGATCTGGGGCAGTTGAAGACTGGAATATACGTAAAATATATGCAAAGACACCTGGTTTTTAAAATAATTACCAGAAATGATTCCATACATCGTCGGATAATGCAACTATATATAGTCTTTAATTTAGGCGACGTCATAGTCTGAAGAGAGTATATTCCTTATATAACATTCCCTGACTGAACTACTGCAATGCAGAAGTACATAATTTTTTTTTAAAGAAAAAAAAAAAACACACCTTTAAGGCGTCATGAGACAAAAAACACTAAAAAAAACAGGAATTACAAGCAGGACTGTTGCAGAAAACAACCTGCTCTTTAAGACCATCACACATATATCTCTAAAATGATCCTGACACTGCATAAAAGTATTCCATTTGCTATATTAGGAAAAAAAAAAGAAGAAGAAACTAATGCTGATTGGTTGGGGGGAAAAAGAAAATTCATAGTTCTGGGGCACTGGATGATGATTCTGTGGAACACTGTGTGATCAGTTCTTACATCCAGTTGGCTGTAGCATCATTTAGTAACCACTTATTTTTTTTAACACAGAGAACGGTGAGGGTAAAATACAACGGGAGGATGGAGACAAAATGCAGACGAATATAAAGCAGCCAAGACATGGAGGACAGAAACTTACTTGTGACAGAATACCCTGAGAAGTCCAATGGAAGAGAGAACAGATGAAAAACCAGATGAGAAAACAATAAAACAAAGAGAAGAAAAAAACAATGAAATGAGAAATATGATCAATGAAAGAGGCCAGCTGCCCTGTCAAATCGTTAACCCACTGTCTATTGTGCCTTACTGAGTATTCTGTTCACACAAAGTTCTGCTTCTCTCTGTTTTACAGTTGATAATACTGGTACTGTATCAGCAACTACAGTAGAAAATACTTTTAATGACTTCAAGGTGTCGATCAAGGTAAGGAATCTGGATTTGCGGCTGATAATCCCCCCCTCCCCCCACTCTGATGCAATATAACAAACTGATTACAGCATCTAATATGATTCCTCCATCAAATTTTAGTCAATTTTTGTAACGTCTGAGCTGAACTTCAAGTTAAAAGGGTTTCCAAAATAAGCATAATGAACACAGGGAAGAGATTTGTTTTTTTTTTTACTGCAAGCAAAATAAGAGGATGCTGAGGAGCTATTTCTAAAGGGGGGGGGGGGGGGTGAAGAAGCACACAAATGGAAGTGTGACATGAAGGCAGGCACAAAATAAGACAAAGATTTATTCCTGACCTTGGTTTGAAATGCTGACTGATAAAAAGCTCTGTTTCCTCTCCCGTGAATTTACATCCTTATTATTTTTTACTATGTTACAATGTGCAATCACTTGTTATCATGTTAAACAGCAGTTACTGGATCATTTTTGCTATATGATTTGGATTTGAAAGAGAATCAAAATGCAGAATGTACGCGTATTTACACTACTATCTGGCCCAATTTATACTTCAGTGAGAAGCGTGTGACAAAAATACACTCAAAGTCACATTTCATGTCAGGCCGACACATCCTGGTGATGACAAGTGTCACATACCTGCTCTTTGATGTAAAGTTTGCCCCATATGTCTAACTAACTAAGCTGTGATATATAGGAAGCACCAAGGGCAATGACAAATATGTCCAGAATATCCACCAAACCCGCTTTAACGCCGTTAAATAGAAAATGTTCTTGACCTTCTAAAATATCCAGTAATTCATCATGCTCTGCCATCACTATCAGAAAATATAAACAATTCTCAGCAGGACTCGATGTGTGGCTGCTACATTAAAAATGCATGCTGTCACTGAACTATAAATACAGAGACAACACTCCTTCACACTGAAGTATAAATCAGCTTTAAGAATGTGCACGTACTTTGCAGAAAGCTTTCAGTAAATCACCTGAGCTGTGGGCTATGAAGACGAGGGTTCATTCAGACTTACACGCTGCAAACATTCACCAAAAAAAGAGGTACATAAAAGTGCTAGGTGATGAAGGAGAGGTAGGTTACACATTGCATCGTTAACCCTATTAACAAAGTTGGATCATGGAGTGACGGCGTCGTCGTGAGTTATCGTTTCTTCTGGCCTGGATGGAAAAGGATTGCGCTGGGGGCTTGGCATGAGAATAGAGGAACGTAAGGGTGAAAGCATCTGGGCACAGCTAGACACGGGGAGGCAGCGGAGTGAGCTACGGCATTAGGTTCAAAGCATTTGGGTCAGAGGAGCACTTAGAGCAGGAGCAAGAAGCGAGGGGAGTACTTACGGACTGGCTCAGTCTTGAAAGTGCTGGCCTGGCTGCTCTCGCCTTCACCTTTCCCATTGATGGCGGACATCCTGACCTCGTATGTAGTTTCTGGTTTCAAATTAGTGATGGTGATCCCAGTCATGTCTGTTGGAGGCAAGGTGGTGTTATTCCATAAAGGTGTACAGTGACCCGAGGAATTCAGAACTGAGACTCTGGGAACATTTCATATGTGACCCAATCATGTTGGCTTTTACCAATTTATGTGAGGTTGGTCAGTGTGGCTGCCTGCGTGCTACTTACCTTCTCATAGGCCGCAGTAGAGTAATGCACTAGTCCACCCGTTCAAGATTGTTTTCATTTTGTTTTTTACACTCACACTTTGCTCTGCTTCCCAAAGTAGAGATCTCTGTCTCCTCCTTTCGCTTAAGCTCACCACAATATAATAAAAATGGGGTATTTCTCCTATAAGTTGCTCAGAATGATTCAGCGGGATGCCTGCTGTGGCCTGATCCATGTTAGGAGAAGAAGATTTCCTACATGAAACCTTGGAACTACAAAAAACCGAGGCAGTAATTCCATGCTGAAAGCTTTTTGTTGACACTTGATGCCAGGACCCCACAGGTGAACTACAATTTTAATGAGTTTATAACAATGACTCAGTTGCATACAAACAGCAACCGCAATGACCAATAGAGGGGTTATTAATTTTAATTGTATATGTGAAAAACAAATCCCAAGAAGGGCATAAATTGTAATTGCAGAGGGGCTCTGTGATTTTATATTTCAGGTTCTATTGTTCTATTATTTTTTTTAAAGGCCATTGCAGTGATCTTTAAATGCCATTTTTCAGGGTAAATTCCATTGATATAACCAATAATCTCCCAACAACAACAACAATCTATATTCAATAATCTACATTGAAGTGTAATACATCTTATAAAATTATTACTTTCTAAAACTCAGTTTTAAGATTTTTTTAAGTTTAAAATTTGCTTTTGACAGTCACGTTGTTCCTTCCAAGGAACAGTTGAGATTTCAGTCACGATACACATTCACGGTCTTGACATTTGTTATAAAACTGAGTTGGCTGATCTCTCAGTGTGCTATACAAAGAATAGTAATTTCATGGATGAGAACAAATTTAGGCTGTGAAAACCAACTGAGAAACATCTCTCCATTACTGTGACCATTTATGTCTCAAATTTATGTATCAGTGAGACGGACTTGCAGAAAGAGCTGAGCATAAGGCTGCTTGGGGAAACTGCATGAATACAGCTTTCAAGCATTAGAGCAGATGAATTGAGAACTGGGCTTTTAGCAGCAGCATAAGACTGATGTCTTTGCTGAGTCCATTAATGGTCAGATTAAATTTTTACAGCCAGCTCAAAGTAATATACCTGTGGGGGGGCATGTTGGTTGCCTCTGCTTATGTAAAAGGTTTTCTCCACAAATAAAACGTTATTAAATTCGGTGCATCTTAGTCAGTGTCTTTCAACATTACTGCAGCACTAATATTGTAATTACGTGTACAATGTGAAAAATTTACTGTTATTTCCATAAACAGTAAGGACTAAAATTCAATATTTGGTTAAAAACATATAAAAGGACATCCAGATACTGGGTATCTGAGAAAATGATTATTAGTATTAAGGATTTGTGATTAGATTTAATTATAAAAATGTATAATATCCAGGTACCGATTAGTATTAATAATTTTCAGTCAAAAGGTAGGTAAATAATGTGAAATATTACTTGATATGCTCACTGATTTTAGAAATAGGTCCTAAAATGATCAGTACCTATATAGCATGGACCCACAGTGATATGGGTGTGGTATCTATATCTGGCAGTACTGCTTTTAAACATGTGATGGCAGCTCTGGGTCACAGTACTGTGACAGACACAAAAGCCTTTTTATTGACACAGTTCAGCCACTTGATAATTCAGTATCAGTAACAATATACTGCCTCCCTTCATGGCATATTGTAGCTTCAGTAGCTAGACCTTTAAAAAATGATATTACAAGTATCTTAGGAAATACGATGTGTTTTGCAAGGTCCTTTCACAGCATGTGTGTTTCAAAATCGCTCAGATTTATTAGACACAGAGTGGTTTAACTAGCTGTATGAAATATTTCTGACAACACTGACTGTTTGCGTGTGGGTCCATGCATTTCGTTTTGTGTACACGCTCACATGTCAGGCGGCTCATGGGCCTTGAGCTGACAGCACAGCCTGTCAGCCACTGACTGATACATCCCATGTGGCAGACAGGACGAAAACCATCCAGATTTGCAGGAGCCACAAACCCTCAGCGGGACGGGGATATTATCTAGGGCCTGTCAGTGTCGGAGCTGACTGTCATTTAGGCTATACTGTGTTCCACATCTCTTCTTGACATCAGCTACTGTCATGTTTGGATTAAATGTTGTCGCAGAACTGTTTTCGGCATGTAGGAACTAGACATAAACACATAACAGTCGCGGAGCTGAAACGCTGTGCTGCGTTTCTCTTTGCACCGCAAACTTTACAGTGGATTACCCTGGAATTTAATGTTTAAATATTATGATTAACAAGAAAATCTCAAGCCTTGAGCCTTTTTTACCTAACGGCAGAAAAGAATAATTCCATAGATTTGCTGACAAAGATGGACTCTAGAGTCCTCCCCTTCAGGATGGCTCTTAAAGTATGATGCATCAGTTGGATGCTAAGAATTAAAGTGGCCTAAGTGGTACTAAGGTGTGGATGATGCAGCTGATGCCGACACGGAAAGTGGTAAATAACAACCCTTCCATCCACTGCGCTTCACTGAAAGTATGTTTTTCAGGGCTCTAAGGGGAAATGTATGGAAGAGATGACTACTCAGGAATCATAGCAAACCTAAATCATACAGAGAAATCTTTGTCCCAGCAGTCATTTTCAATCTCCTGCTAATGGCTAAATGAGGCTATACGAGCCCTAAACTTCCATAATGGCATTTTTTGTAAAGGCTACCACTTCTACATGTGCTTGTTATACACAAGGAGGGATAATCCAGCAAATTTAGTTTGCGTTATGACCGACTCACCATCCTCAACATCTTCCTCCTTGCCAGACCAGTCCTGGCCAGGCAAACGCCATTCCACTCTATACTTGATAATTGGCACTCCACCCATTGAATCAGGCTCCTCAAACTTTACCACTGCTGTGCTTGAGAAAGGCTCCACTTGTTGAATTACAGGCGATGATGGCACCTCTGCAACGGCAAGCAGGGAAAATAATGTGTTAATACTTTTTTCAGTTTTCAAAAGCTTTTTAAAAAGCAAAAAAAATTACAGCTTTTCATAAACTGCTTTTAGCTTCCATTGTGCACACTATGTTCTTTGCTCTGCTGCAGTGTGGGGAAAAAGAAAAACAACAAAAAAAGGACTAATATTTAATGTTAGGAATCGGTTTGATTAATTTAAAATAGGTTTCAGAGCTTCATAAACTCTTCTTCAATCGACTAATTTGAAATCTAGCAGCAGCAGCAGCAGCTCTTATCATAGCGGTTTTATATTTCTGGCTGTATTTGCATCTCTATCCTCTCTCTCTCCCTCTTTTCATGAAACTCATTTCAGCTTACTACAAAAATGTTACCATGCTGGAAAAGTGCTCACGTTGTGGCTAAACATAGGATGGTATTTACCACAGTGCAATTTCAGTCCTCACTTGAGATAACAATCACACCCACCTCTGTGAGTACTATGACAAAGGTCCTCACTGACATCATCAGCATTAACTGTTTTCATTTGCGAGGCTTTTTTATCAAACTTAAGAGAAAATGCTTCACATTCATTAATTAACAATTATGACACCAAGTTGCAGCCGTGCTAACTGTGTGCCCGGTACTCAAAGTTTGCAGGGACAGTACAACTTCAGCTCATCCCTGGGATTGATTTAATAACAAAATGAAACTTTCCTCTGTGGACGATGTCATTCTGTTTTTAATCTTTCAGCCTTTACGATGCTAATCAGTATATTAGTTCTGTGGTACACTGGTCTATTATTTGTGTCCCATGTAAATCACTGGTTAAAAAGTGACAGTTTCTTTTATTCTAGCCTTTTTGTTGCATGTTCATGTCAAGGTAAAACATCTAGATATAGAAAAATGATCAGGTCAATGCACAGAGTATCGCCTTACTGGAAATAAACCCACATGGATCCAGGGGGATGAAGTCTTTTGACTTTGCTGACATTGTAATACCCTTTTTACCAGCAATACCACCGCCGCCACATACTAAAATCATGATTAAGATATGTGTTTAAACAATTATTCCACGTTATTATTAATTCATTTGTTTGGTGTAATGAACATTGCAATGAAACAGGTTCACTAGCGAGGCTGAAGCACGTTAATCTTCTTTGATATCAATCTGCTGATAATTAAAAAAAAAAGCAAACTGGGATGACTATGTCACTGTCAAGAGGGATTAAACTAATTATAAGCTCATCTGCATATGTCTGCACGCGTCCTGGATCTGCTTACCCAATGATTTCTTTAATGATGCCTTTTCTGGACTGAGTACCGTGTCTCAAATAGCTTCGTTTGGTCGAGCTCTTTGCCTCACATTACATGCAAAAATGTTCTCACGGACATAATTGCAGAGAAAAGGTGTGGAGACTTATTTACAGGGTTCTTTTTAGGATAACTCTGTTTGGAAGCAGTCACTTTAGGCATACAGACGAGTTATGCAGCAAATTACAAAAAATACCTCAAAAAGCCTACAGGATATTACACAATGTCAGCACAGGGTGTTACCATAATTAATTTGACCACCCTGCATTTAGACAAGGTCCTGAGCGACCACCTACTTCTAATGGGTCCAAAGCAATTTGCATACCAAATGAAGCTAACGCGAGAAAATAAGACTTAAAGGGCAGTTCCGCTGTGATTTCAATTTTCTTCCATTGCCTGTCTAGCCTGTGCTCTGAGTGTCTCCAAGTCCTGGTTTGTTTTTCTTCCCTATTTATACTGCAGGATGCCTTTGTGCTTCCTCATACACAAACACAATGCCACTTTTCATTTGTATCCAGGCAATACACGCATATCTTTGCTAGAAGTCTTTTAATCATCTGAAGTCAATTCACACCATCCTGACTACACTTTCACAAGTAGATGCTTCAGATCTGCGCACTGTTGCTCTAAATACAGACAAAGCAGATAAATTAGTTCATCATAAATTCTAAATCTTTCATTCATACTTCTCATTCATTACCACTTGTCTTGCATACAGCAGTGGTTCCATTTGTTCCTGCTCTGCTAGAACTTCTGATGGAGATTTTTTTATACCTTTGCTTCCTAAAGTAGCTTCTGATTGCATTCAGAAATTACTTTTACATTTTTACTGCTAAACTGATCGACCTTTCTCTTGGTTTTACTGGTGAGTTGTCAAACCATTTGTTTTTAGGTGGTTAGATCCATATTGGGAATATGACTCTAAAATTCAGTCCATGGCAGTGGTTTGTGAAGTTCTTATTTCACTTCTGCATAAAAGACACTGGCCAGCCTGGAAACGTGAAGTCTCGTCATTTCATTATTTAGAGTGTTTCTTTTGTTTCCCCAAGACACTAAAAATTTCACCTAAATGGGAGTAATTTCTGGTTAACAAACCTGCTTGGATAAGAAGGAATTCCTTGGATTCAGAACCCATCACATTGGTCGCTGTGCAGTTGTAACTGCCAAAGTCGTTTTGAGAATCAGGGGTAATCTGAAAGACAAAAAGAAACAAAAAGAGACAAAAACACAGAGAAATATCAGGTTATGTCTCAAGTTTTTGGATGTGAACACAAAAAAAAAGAAAGAAAAAAAGACTCTGACTACCGTATTTTCCGGACTACAAAGCGCACCTAAATATTAGCCGCACAAGCTAAAATCAGGGGAAAATCCTGTTTTGTACATACATTAGCCGCACCTGACCAAAAGCCGCAGGTGTTTCAATGTTGACTTATCATATGTAAGAGAATATGCACAAAGGGAATTGCCAGGAAAGAGATGGCTGTTTGGAGACATCACTTTTATTAATATTTTGAAAAACAAGTTATGGGTACATATTTGCACATGTAGTACATAACAGTAGCCTACAGCACACCAGAAAAATAGATTCGGACTACCTTTTAGGCTGAGGTGCAGTGACACAGCTTTAACAAGAAGAAAAGTCAGTCATTCACCACCATCTTTCTCTTCTTCCTGCGCACTAAAACCACCAAAGTCCTCTTCTCCAGTGTCGGATACAAACAGGCTCAGGATGGCTTCGTCATCCACTCTTCTTCTCTCCTTCGTTGTCACTTTCAAAACCAAAGAAATCCTCATTGTCAGTGTCAGAGTCGAACACCCTCAGAAGGGCCGTGGCGGTGTCCTCCTCTCCATCATGCAGCAGTCCAGCCCTTCAAAATCCGTTGGTGATCGTGGATGTTTTCACACTTTTCCACGCTGTCAGAATCCACCGGTGGAGTTGGGCATAACTTGCTTTTTGGGCATAACTTGCAAGTTTATCGCCGCTCATCATCCACGCCTCCCGCTGAATGCGTAGCGCTACTTTGAAGTTTGTTTTTCGCGCTACTTCGTATGGCACTACGTTGCCTGGCGGACGGACATGTGACTAACATACCACTCTTGAACCCCGATCCTTCCGCCAGGCAACGTAGTGCCGTACAACAGCGGAACACACAAAACAAATCGTCTTACGATATGACAAAAATCATGGAAAATCCATAGAAAAGCCGCACCTGACTAAAAGCCGCAGGGTTCAAAGCTTGTGCAAAAAGTAGCGGCTTATAGCCCGACATTTACGGTATATGCATGACGAACTTAAACACAGTGTAGATCATTAGGGTGTAGTCTCACTTAATGCTTTTCTGCTATTTAGCATTTGTGTTAGATCTGGAGCCTGGTTGGTATGCAGATGCACAAATTTCTTGATTTTAATCATTACCCATTGGTTCATTAACACAGTGTCTAGCAGTTGAGTGTGCTCAACACTAGGCCTATAATTATAGTCCACGTTACTCTTTAATCTCACTAAAACAGTGGCTTATATTAGCCACAATTCATTCTTGTGTAACAAACAGAAAGCCTTTTGTGAGCTACGACTCTGTTTTTTTGTGTGTGCGTTTTTGGATACTTCTCAAAAACAATAAAAAAAACGGAGCTGCGTTCTAAGTAATCTGCCAAACTATGTCAAATATACAGAGCATGTTTGTGTATTTTGTGCCTCTTTATGTCAGTAGAAATCAGCATTAAGAAGACAGATGCAGCACACCTCAAGGTAGCTGACGGATGGTGTGTTATAGATCTTCATATTAGTGCTGTTGGCAGTGGGCAGCTGGAAGCCGTCTCTGAACCAAACCACTGAGGCTCCAGGATGAGCCTCCACCTCACAACTGATGTTGGCCGGGTTTCCCTCCCATGTATATACTGTCACCGAACCCAGGATCTTTGGAGTATCTGAAGGAATAGACAGGGGAGTGAGGATACTTGAAACAGATAAGCAGATTGTCAAAGGTTTACTGAAATTACTCAGTGGAAATAAACTGAATCTGACAAGTTAAAGAAAACAACTCTTATGGTTGGCCAAATTTATGCAGATGACTGACAAACCCGTGGAACAAACTCCTTTACTACACATGTGATGCATTATTAGGTAGTGCAGAAAGTAGTACTGGATACTCAATGGGGAGAAAAACAGATGAAACAAAAGAAGACATTCTGGGTGATGTAGGATTCATCAAACAGCACAATAATGACCCAAAATATCTGCAAGATGAAACAGCCAAGATGTAAATACTGCATATAATCAGCTGTATGTGAGTAAAACGTTCACTTTTACAACAGTCTAAATTGAATCCAACAGGAATCTGCTTGTAAAAAGCAGCACTGATTTTTAAGAATGTGCGGTATAATAAAAACTCCAAGCTCTGTTGAAAAGTCTAAAGGACAGAACGGTATCAGTCAGTTGGATATGGCCATTATATCTTGTCACGAATGGCAGTATTTCCTTTCATCCTTGAAGCTCTTCTCCACATTTCTAGCAGCTTTAATCAAGGCTACCAGTAAAAATACTCGATTTAGAATTCATGGCAGCAGAAAAAAGACATGTAAAACACACTCACTACGGAAAAGAAAGCAGTCGTGGCAATGGTGACAAAAGCTACAGTTTTACAGAATGGTAAACAGATGCTAAATGAATTCTAATGCTTTACTTGTGATCTATAAATTTAATGCCTTTTATGGTATGGATTTATGTTTTACAGCCAACTTGTGCTGGTTTTATAAGACATGAAAATGCTTCAGAGAGTTTATGAATGTGTTACAAATAAAAAACCCCCATTATAACTAATAATTATAAATTAGCACAACCACTTAGTTTAAAGAAATAGCACTGCTCGGGGTTTGATGACCAGATTATTTTTCTTTGATTTCTTTAATCTTATATGTGCCTGTAGCATACTTATGGATTATGCAGCAAAAATCAAATAAACGACTGAAACCAAGCAACAGTTTGACCAAGCTATTTTCACTTCCTACATGAAATGAGTTGATACCATATAGCCAAACCTGTTACACTGCACCCCAATTTTTGACAGGAAAACAGACAAGAGTAAAGGTAACGGACGGTAAAGTTAATTAATTCTTCCCTTCATTGTTTCCTTTTAAAATCTCCTGCTCAAATCACTGAGCATTGATTTTAAATTCAGTGAAGTATGCTTTGCTTCACGAGTGCCGTAAAATGCAGTGGCCCCTGACACTGCCAGGGCTTTACTTCTGACCCGATCCTTTAAAAGTCTGCAGCATGCTGCGGCTGGGATTGATGGACAAGGCTGAGTCAATAGGTGTTCCATCTCCTGCAGCTCTGATTAGATTCTCACTCTTTCTGTCGGTGCTGCTTTTGGTCTCATTGACTCTATAGGACCTGCGACTTGCCTGTTTGATTTCTGCAGGCTGCTAGCCTGGTATAGGTGAACATAGGAGGAATGCATCTGCCACATAGGGTTCATACATATCAAGTAGGCTGCATAGAGCTCATGTATATTAAATAGACTGCACAGTGCCCATAATGATATCATATAACAAAGTGCATACAAATGCAATAGTTATACAAAAAAGATGACAGCGTCACATTTGCATGACTAGTACATTCATACAAAAGTGGCAGCAACAGCGATACTTACTACACATAATATAAAGACTGCATTACTATTAGAAGGAATTTAGTCTTTTTTAGTGGAACACTGAAATAATACTCCATAAAACTCCCAACCAAAAACCCCTGAACTATTTTACATTCAAAGTGTTTCCTGTTCAGCTTCTTTGGGGAATTAATCTGTAGTATGAATTAGTTTTTCTTTCTCTCATTGATCTGTCAGTTTCATACAATATGTAATCAATATCAGTATCGCAGAAAGAAATGCTGTCTTATGCCCATACACCAAGTAGGTGAATTAGCTTGTCTTTGGCTATCAGGACATCCTAACTTGAATGAATAATTGGCTATTGCAGGGGTTACTCTTCAATAGAACTACAGGCAGCCAACAATGGCTCTGTGCAGCTTCAATACTAAAATATCATCATGCTTGCTGATATTCAGCTCTTAACAACCGCAGGGGAAAAAAGCCATGCATAAGTCTGTAATAAAAAGCAAAATCTAAAGTTACAATTTCTAATTCTCCATCCAGCAGGACTAGGAGAATCAGAAAGAGTATGTAACAGGTGACCTGCTTGGAGCTCAAACAGTGTTTTCATTAGACATTCATGTTAAACAAACTTCAACCTCTGACAAAATGGAAGTCAAACAGAAAGGACATTAACACTTTCCTATCAGTCCTTCAGGAACAAACCTAGACATGCTCAGCCTAGCTAATGGGATCATGCTGTGAGGCAGATAGGAACTTCCATGCTTCGATAACGTCTCCAATGTGTGAGTGGGTGAGCGGTGATAGAGGGGACAGTGAGTGAGAGCTGTGCCCACGACAAAGCACCTTTTCTTATCGATAATTGCTTGGCAACAGTAAATCAGCTACCTGATAATTTGATGATTACTCTAGCAAGCCCTTAAACATCTCTATCAATGCTGAATTGTGATTATATCTCTAAGCAAATTACAAGCGCACTGAGCACAGGGGCATATTAATCCAATTAAGCATCCATTGGCCTTATTTCCCTCTCTCATTCTCTCTCTCTCTCTCTCTTTTTTTTGTTAATTAAGTAACATTTGATAGGCGTCAAAATGAGATCAAGTATAATTTTATACACATCAAAGCACTAGTTTATAGTTTGGTGCTGATGGAGCATTAAACCATCACCAGGGTACATACACTGTACTATTAGGGTCATTTTGTTTTTTCTTGGTGCTGTAGCACAGCGGTCCCCAACCCCCGGGCCTCGGAACGGTACCGGTCCGTGAGTCGTTTGGTACCGGGCCGCGAGAGTTGAGGCTCAGATGTGAAATGTATGGTTTTCAGGGTTTTTATCGGTTTTCAGCGTTATTTTGTTATCGTTTTAATCGTTAACTCTGTTTTCCTGGGTCTTTTCAAGTGTGTTATGAATAAATCTTCTTTTTTTCGGTACCAGTACTAGTTTTATTTTGTTGTATTTATCCGCGACACATTAAAGGCCGGTCTGTGAAAAATATTGTCGGGCATAAACTGGTCCGTGGCGCAAAAAAGGTTGGGGACCGCTGCTGTAGCACACTGGAGCTTTGTAGTGTCTATATAAAAAAATCAAACTTGTTGAAATTGTAATTCTCCTGGTACACCGCCCTAAAGATCAAAAGGGCCAACAGTCTCGCACTGTTGACCCTTACTTGGAGTGTCACAGACTCTCACGGTTGACCAGCTGCAGAAAGTACAATTTAGGCTTTACAGCATTTCTTGCAAGCTTCAAAGAACATGTCCAGTCCTGCAAAGACAGATGTGAAAAATGCCCACGATTAAGATCCAGAACTTATTTTTAGTCCTACGTGAAACAACGTCAGCTACACTATGGAGTATATTCAAATACTGTTGCTCAAAAATAAAGGGAAGTTTAAAATCTGCTGTGTACCCCTGAGTGTACCTTTTGACTGGTACCATGCCAAGATGGATGATGAATGTTAACTCTCCATCAAAGGTAATGTGACTGTCCCTGATGGGCTGAGACAAATGCAACCATATGACAGAAGGAAGATGCTGAAAAATGACCAAACTTCAGTCAAGAGAACATCTGAGATGATCCATCCACAACACGAGGTTAGTCATTGATATGCTGCTGTGCGCTCTGGATGATTCTGAACTGAAATCTTAGTTCGCCTCTGATTGATTCTTCATGTGTGGCAAACTATGAGCCAATGGGCTGTAGCTACATTGTAAGGTTTTAAAAACTGAGCTTAAAGGGACACTGCACATGAGTAGTGCTAATGGAAAGCCAGAGAGGCTGACAATGACCATAGATTGTTTTTAGAGGCTTCTTCATATCAAATAAAAGAAGATAGATATTAAAAAGACATCAGTAAGAACTAGGATCCAAAAGCAGGGTTGATACCTGATTTCCTGAAGAGTTGTTCTTAATTACCTGTAACTGCTGTAGTACATTTAAAAACACTTACGACACAATGTTATAAGAATGTTATTTTAAATTTAGACGTATGGAAGTTTGCTTTTGTTTCTTTTGTGCTGTTAAGTCATTTTTAATGCATCAGCTAATTTGAGAATGGGCTTGAAGATGATACCCTCACCCTTAAGGACTTTAACTGATCTTGTTACTATCTGCGATAACATTGGTCACCTTTCTCACTCACTATGTGCTAACAGACCTCTCCGCATTGAATCATACTTGTTATTAATCTCTGGCTCTCTTCCACAGCATGTCTTTTATCCTGTCTTCCTTCTCTCACCCCAACTGGTTGCAGCAGATGGCCCCGCCCCTCCCTGAGCCTGGTTCTGTTGGAGGTTCCTTCCTGCAAAAGGGAGTTTTTCCTTCCCACTGTCGCCAAAGTGCTTGCTCATAGGGGGTCATATGATTGTTGGGTTTTTCTCTGTATGTGTTATTGTAGGGTCTACCTTACAAAATAAAGTGCCTTGAGGCGACTGGTGTTGTGATTTGCCGCTGTATAAATAAAACTGAATTGAATTGAAAATTGATACTGTTAACAGCTTGGTATAAACTAAATAATAATGAAGTAATGTTAGACAAACCAAGCACAGTTTATCTAATGTTTGCTACACCTGACAGCACACATTGCCTCTTTAATGTCTAAATGCTTTTCTATCCTCTCTTTGTGAAACCAGCTCAAGGTTTTGGTGTCACACTGAGACCTTCCATCTAGAGACACCTTTTTGAATAAGCATTAAACATGCATATGAGGAGAAATATCTGTGTGAGATGAGAAAAAGATTTCCACATGCAAGGCAGCCACAAGGCAGCAGTGGTTTAAATCGATGTCATGAGTATCAAGTTATTCTTGACTGGGGAGACATGCTCTCTTGCTCTTACTGTTAAATTGCTAGTGCTATAGATTTCCTTGCCTACAGCTAAAACCATCAGCTAAAGAACAAAACCCGAGAAAGTTCTCTAGGTGCTGTCAGAAACCATTTTTGGAGACAGAGAAAAAAAAAGATCCAGTGCCTGAGCACAGATAGAAATCGACAAAAACATCTGGGCTCCATATATGGAAAGAAATGAATTACTGCAGGAACAAACTGACCTTCACTGCCTGATAAATCAGTATATTGTATCACGGTTAACAGATTTTCGTAATTTAACAATAGTAACTAACACTTTTAACATGCTCTTTGAAGACTGTTTTTTGGCTGATGCAACAACTTATAAAAGATAAATGTAGCAACAGAGTTTCCATAAATGAATTCTTTTAGACACTACTCCTACCCCGTTTCCAACAGACTAAAATGAAACGTTAAAACGATGACATTTTATTAAGCAGATGTCAGCAGCAACAGCAGCTCTTATCAGTTTCATATTTGTACATATAACAGTGCAAACTTATGGTTATCTGTGTTGACAGCAAAGATAAACCACTGGAGCGTGCGGCCAGGCAGAGTTTTGTGACTTACAGCGGACTTCCAGGTACATGTGCCGGGCGTCCTGGCCGATGGAGTTGCTGGCGGTGCAGAGGTACTGTCCAGCATATGTAAACTGGACATTTTTCAAGGTGAGAGAGGACACCCGTGCATGACTGCGCACCACCACATTTCTATCAAGGCTCTATAAAGAAGAAGAGAAAGAAATTATTCTCACTTATAAACAGGTAGTTTTATATAAAACAGGGCTAAAGGGTCAGTCTGTATTTGTTGTTTTGCTAGCGCAAATGGGACAAATGAGTAGAAGATAAAGTGGGAACTATAAACTGAGAAAGCAAGAGTTAAAAAAAAGAAAAAAAATGTGACGACTGACTGACAGGTGAGCCATGTGAACTGCAGTGCAGAAATACCACAAGAACAGCGGGATGGAGACAACATAAAAGCTACAACTGCAATGAACTCTTCTGAGAGAGAATTTAGTATTCCTTGGATGCTATTAGCTGATAAGGCTAAATTTATTCTATGTTTTTTTTGTTTGTGTGAAGTGAGTGCCACAGGAGCAAACAAATCCTTCCTTTAAATCCTAAAAAAAATAACGTTAGTTATAAAAATCTTACAAATATGCTGCTAAAATTTATTCTTTTCTCATATATATATATATATATATATATATAAACAGCAACAGACTGGACATCCTGGCCTCTGAAAAACTATTGCTGGGATAACTATTAAACCAGCGTCAGAGCCCTGGCTAATAACCTGCAAACTCGATTGCTGTCCTTACCATTTAGCAGTCTGGTTGCAGGGTTACAGGCAGTCTAATTGCACTTGGAACAGTATAACTGCACTTTTAACAAACAGCTTGTTAAATCTGGTTTGTATTTGTATTAAGAGATCACATTTATTAGCCTGCCTACTGAGCTAATACTGCTATTCCAAGCATGTGTTATGCCTTACTTAGAGTGATCTCTTAACAGCTGTGCAGCTGACATCAAAAGTGGCCCAACGACCTCATTTGTTTTTTTTAACAAATGCAGTGGATCCTAGCTTCTCTCTGTTGTGCATGTAACCTGATGCAAATACAAGCCCAAAGCAGAGGGGGGGCTTCAAGTTCTGCACCGTTTTTGCGAAGACAAAAAGTATATTTGTTTTGAAATCGCATGGTGAAAGTCAGTAGGTGAAAAAAACAACATCGGTAATAAAGAGAAGCCCTATGAAATGATTAATAAAACTGCAAGCCTATAAAACCCATGGCTGTTAAAAAAACCTGTAACAGTTTATCTTCCCTTTGGGGGACACAGGCGACACAAAAAGGAGATATACATCTTCGTTCTAGGTGCCATAGTATTTGCTTTTTATTTTAGGCATTCTAGCTAGAGCTTCGGCGTGCAAAGCTCTGGCCGGTAAACTAGAATATAGATGTAGTATATAACCGAGTCATATTTGTTGTGTAAGTATTACGTCAAAAACAGCTTTTCTTTGCAGAGCAGGGTGACGCAGATGTGGCAGAAATATTTCTGCTGTTTACGGAAGATCTGAGGGAGTGTCCTGGAACATTTTGAAAGGGCAGCATTAATCTTGTCTTACTGCAGTAACACAGGAAAGAGCTGTACTGGGTACACTGGTGGAATATAAACAGGAAAAAAGGTTAATAGAGAATAATGCTTTAATGATACAGCACAGGTAGCAGGGAGAGGGGAGACCTTTGAACAGGATTCATTCATTAACCAAATCATTTTAATTACAAAAATGAATTATGGTGGTAGACTTGTAAGGCGATGTATGGACAGGATTTTTTCAGTGTCTTGTATTTTGCAGTCACTACTGATTTGATCTGCAGAGCAAATCTTTGTACACGTGTTTTGCTTGTCGTACATTCTGTCCGGCAAGTGTTACATGAAGAGGGAGACTGTCAGGCATAACATGCACAGGCTCTGTCTGTGTATTCATTAGATGTAGATCTGCTATTCTCAGCAATCACGGTGCAAGAGCCATTTATGCTTTATCTTCCCAAAATACTAGCTCAATAAAACGATGTTAGCGCTGTATTAATAACATGCTGAAATTTTATAACCACCTCCTCCTTTGAAAAAAATGAGGCAGTTTAGGCAGCTAAAAATAGAACTTTTTAACAAAGCAGATGTCGGCGAGCTGAGCCAACAGTTTAAAAAAATGAACTCTGCTACATCAAGAATTCAGCTCATGAGTAACTGTCTCCCAATTTGGTATCAGGATCCTTTAACACAACGTGGCACATGAAGATATATATTTGTGGAGAACACCTGACGGACAGGACAAACCTGTGCCTCCTCCAAAAATTTAACTTTGAAACTACTGGGAGTGGTCCTTGTCAACTTTAATTTCTAGAATGTTGATTTATGGAGCACCCTGATGGCCCAGGGGTTTAAGGAACAGAACATGAATATACAAAGGGGTAGGCTATTCATACTTTTAATCCAGCCTGGGACTTGTGTTGCTTGCTTATCATTCCCCATCTATTTCTGTCCTTAATTCTTTTAATTTCTCCACTGTCAAATCTTTCATCAAGGAGAAGTATACCAAGAAAAGTAAGTGCAATTTCTCTACTTGGCATTCTCAAGCCCTCCAAAGTGTTGAGGCAGGAAAAAGGTTACGATTTTAAGACAACGGTTAATTTAAGGAGACGGGTAACTAAAGGCAAGTGGTAAATAGAGTTCTATTAAACCATTTCCTTTATCTATAATTGTCTTTACTTAACATGCACTGAGTTGCTAAAAGAAAAACAAGCAGTCAACAACATGGTCATATGATCTTCTTATGAGTTGAAAATCAGTCAGTAGGCAGGTTATAATAATCAGACTTTTATCTGGTTTAAGTGTCAAACTGTCTTCCAAAGTGCACTTCTTAATGAAATAAAGATAAAGTGAAAAGGCTTTGCTGTTGTCCTTAGCATAATTTCACCTTTCATGTTCGATTGTCTTCTATGACTAATTGTTTAATGACTGCTTTTTAGGGTTGCTGATTAACACCTGTCAGCTCGGTTCACCTAACGTCCAATGAAAGCAAGGCCGACGCTATTACTGAAGATCTGTTCGATCCATTCTGTGCCGCAATAAGTACATTCGCTGACAGCTGACTTTCTGTGTGGGCCTACAAGAAAAATATTTAATGGGCTCGTTTGTTCACATCTAACTCTATGGCTTTATTCTTGGAATTTATTGAAGTAGTCTGCATGATTCACAGTTCAAAGTACCTGGGCCTAGGTGCAGCCCCTCAGTCTAAAACAGGCAAATGTAGATCCCTTACTCCTCCCTTTAGGATAGCTTTCTTCATATAGGTCTTTGCATAGGTCTGTCGTAAGGAATAGCTGCTCTCATTGACATCATACAAAGCCAAAAAAAAGCTTCTTTCAACTGAGATGCAGTCTTTAGCCTTACCTCTTTGCTCACATGTATTCCTACATAAGCAAGCAAGCAAAAGCATCAGTAAATCACTAGAACAAAGTAATAGCAACAATAAAAACACCAAAGAAGTAGTCTTTAATTGAACTTCTGTAATGAAGTGCACAGTCAAGGATGTCAAGTACTGAAAAATCTGTAGTGACCCTTGGATTAGACTGGGCTCAGAGAGGTAAGAAAAAATGTGAAAGTGCTCCCGCTAAAACATAAAAGCATAGGTCACAGCAGTAGATCCATAAAACGCAACTTAAAACCCAGTCAACAGCCCAACAAGGTGACGTGATTATTGTCACATGCTGGGATAAGGCTATGTTAAACAGGCGTGTGGGAAAAAACTTTGCAGCATTACATCAGCAGGAAATGAGTGCTATGACTGATTGAAGCACGTTATTGAAGCCAGTTAGGACAAACTTGTCAAAACTCTGAATCTGTGTGTTATGGATGCTGAATATGACAGTTAATTCTTAGCTTGGTTCCTTGTCACAGTGGTGAGTGAAGTGAGCTGATTGTACTGTGTCAGTTCTATCCAAAGGTAGTAATTGTTTTTGCAGCAGGCCAAGAGTTTGCATGTTTTTCTTTTGTGCCAAACAACAGAACAGGAAGCTCAAGTGCTTTGGGATTTTTTAAAAATGCAAACACACTTGGCATCCTTAAGCTTACCCTGTAAAAATGCTTGTTAATGCCATTCTAAGAGTTCTACCTAAACATGAGCCTTAAAAGTGGACAATGCAAACAGAATTCTGTCAACCTTCTTTGTATTAGAGGTTGAAAAAAAACCTCTCAAATCCTGGAGAAACAAAATCAAAACTCTCTACTTGGCTACATATGATCAGGGGCAAGGAAGACTTTTTTTCCCATTTGGGTGAGCTGACCTAGTGAGACCACAGTATAAATGAGGCCCCAAGGTGACTGAATGAGGCAGCTACTTCAGTGCACAGTTGAAACAAAAACATGCAGGCCCCTGGCCCATGACAGAAGGCTACACCATTAAAATCCATTCTGTTATTTGCTAGAGTTTGGTGAGTTAGAGTTAGTTTGCTCACAGCAGAGCAGACAGTGTGTTTTTTTTGGGTGTCCAGCTGCTGATCAATCAACAATACAGGATTCATCTTTTTTTCATGCAAAGTCTGAGCATTCACCACACTGTGCAGCAGGAAACAAAGAATGGAGCTACTTGGTCTAGACCGAGATGCCTGCGTCTCACATGGAAATTTGTTGACAAAAATAAACAGTGATAAATTAATGGAGCAAGTCTAAATGCATACTGGAACTAAATGTATTAAATGAACTGTACTACGTGGCTATTAGTCTACACATTAAGCGCAAAACTAAATATGGTGCATATTAAATGTGGGCTGAGTGATAACACTTCTGCTCTGCAAACAAAAACAAAAAAAGGTGGTGGGGGTAAAAGTGGTAGTCTATGATGCAAGTCTGGGCTAGTACATCTAGAATCAGGCTACGATATTTGGTAGCCATACCTCGTATGTGTCTGGTCGAGTCCAAGAGGCCTAGAGAGGACAGAAGCAAAGAGGCAAAGACAAACAGCGACACAGTGGAACAAAGTGAGCTTTTGGAAATGACCCACATAGAACGAATGCAGACTGGCTTCAATGTGCAATGACTGAATCTTTTAAATACCGTTCCATGGTTTTGTTTTAGATTGTTAAAGCAAACTCAAGCAAATACATTGTTGCCAATTAATTTCCAGAATATCTACAAGCGCGTTTTCTCCGTTCTTGGTAGTTTCTGGTTTTTATCTGTCTTTTAAATGCTATCAATCATAGTTTACTTTGTTTTTGCAACGCACAACATGTTAAAGATGGAAGTAGCCTCTAGGCATGAAGAGGTAAGCAGATTGCACATAATGACTTCAGTAAGCACTGTCCTTAATAAGAAATGCCCATAAAATATTCACATTTTGAGTAAAATAGGTAACAGAGGAATGAGGGATTAAAGGTGTAGCTACTTGTGGGAGAAAAGTTAAAAACGCATGAACGTGTATCCTCATTTTCTCAGATTACTTCTTGCTTAAAGGCTAGCTGAACATTTGGCATTGTCTAGTTCAAGGTTTTCTTGATGTGAAAATGACTGTTATGATGAGGGCCAGGCTTTCCAACTTGGCAATCAAGGAAGTAACAGAAATGGTCAAAATGCCAAACTCGAGCACATTTTCCTAGAGCTGCATGGGGCCAGTTATTAATTAATGTACTCTAATAAGAGAGAATTTGGAGGCACACTAAGGAAAACAAGGCACTGCAACTAATTATACAAGAACCACTACCGGCACCTAGGGACTTTGTTTCCTAATCAGCACATTTTCTCATCATGGCTTACAGTATGTATCTTGATTAACTCATTCATGTAAGTACAGAACATTGACTTCCACCACTTATCCTCTATTAATATAAACTACGTACAGATTCCTATCATGTGGTATAAACGTTCAAACCACAAAGACCTTCAGCTGAACTGAGATGATGTCTTAATCATACATTACACAATGACGCCATTAGCTGTGTTTTTCTCAAGCCAGTAATATTCAAAAGAAGAAGCCGAAGACAGAAAAATTCCTGTTCTGTCATTGCACATCATTATGAATATGTCTGTGCTCTCGTACCCTGGCTGGTATGAATGTAGAACTAGAATGTGAATGGAAGACAGAGCGTGGCAAACAGGAAAGTAATGATGAATGAAGATCCAATGAAAATTAGTGACAGCTATTACCAAATGATCAGCGGGATTTTCTGACTACAGCAACATTAAATCAAAATGTATCTGACAGTGATAGATAGGGAGGAGAGGGATGATGACAGCCTGTGAATAGAAGACATTCAGTGGCAACTGTGAATACGACATGCAAGTCCTGTCTTGCAGGTGGAAGATTACATTCAGAAAGTCGCAATACAGTCACGGCTGCCGCAGCTGATTGGCAGTGATGAATTGCACAGTTAATAGGAAAATATGAGAATATTTTAACTGACTCAAATGTACAGACTGATCATTTTCCAGCACAACCGGAGTGGTGAACGGATAATTTGCACAAGTTTGCCATTAAGTCTAAAATAAAATCCGTCTCAGTTTAAGAACAACTTAACGAGATGTCTGCATTACAAGAACTGAATAAATAACACATTCTTCTTTAGTACAATGTTGTTCAGAAACAACAATATCCTACAGTTTTTTCCATTCTTAAAGACCTCATAGTTCCATATCCCCCCCCCCCCCCCCCCCATTATAACACTTTGCTCTTGGATTGAAGGCTTACTTCATAGGATATAAAAGTAGAGTGGGAGCTTCAGCTGCAGGCCCCTCGTCTGTCGAACCAGCTCCCAGCTTAAATTTTGGACACACACTGTGTAAACTTATAAATTAAATTTAAAAAGTAAAGCTTAAAACGTTCCGTTTTTGATAAAGCTTAACTATTAGGACTCAAGTGTTTCTTGTTTGCATCTAATCATTAGTTATTATTAATCTCTGGCTCTCTTGCACAGTGTGTCTTTTGTCCCATGTCTCTCCCCAGTCGTAGCAGATGGCTGCCCCCTCCCTGAGCCTGGTTCTGGAGTTTTCTTCCTGCTAAAAATGAGTTTTTCCTTCCCACTGCCACTAAGTGCTCGCTCATATGGGGTCATCTGAATGCTGGAGCTTTCACTCTATTACTGTGGGGTAATAGATAAATAATGATAAAAAGCACCTTGAAGTGACTGTCGGGATTCGGTGCATTATAAATAAAACTGAATTGATTTAAATCATCCTGCTGCTGTAAATATAACTGCCACATTTGGTGCACAGTCTCACAATAATGTTATATTTTCTCCAATTAGCCGTCTGAATGCTTAAACAACTGTATCAACGATATTTACAATTATTAGTATAGAGAATGTTTACAATATGACTAGAAGAGAGTTTGTCAGACAGTCATTACCATGGTCTTTTTAGTTTTATATTATTCCACCAAAAATCAATAGTTCATTTCACAGAGATATATTTAATGTGAAAATGAGCTACATGGTAACTTTCAGACATAATTCATCACAATGCACCAGCTGACAGAGCATGTTAAATGAAGTAGGCCAGCATGGCCCAAAATACTGTGCAGCTGACTCTCTTATGCCCTGTGGGAAATAACAGGACAGGTGCTTTCATTGCATTTACAGTGTGTAGCTCCAAGAGTAGTTCTTCTATTGTTCTTACACACCTGTGTCATTTGAAGAACAACTGTGTCTGCTATGGCAGGACAACAAACACTGTTGAACTATTTTTGTGTGGGAACATATTTCACAGGAGTTACAATACCTCTCAACAGTCAAACAAAAAATGGACTCAGGGTTTTCATGCTAAATGCTGCTTGTAGTGACAGGGTACAGCTTATCTTATGCCTAATTAAATGCCAGCATATTGTTGGCAGGAACAAGTTTTATGCCAAATTGTGCTTTTTTCCTGTTATTCCACAGCAAATGTCCCGAGGCCAGCAACCAGTCTGCAACCCAGCTGTTCTGTGTATCAGGGAAATATGCAGTGTCCAACTTTAGTGCTTTTAGAAGTAATATAAACATGTGGCAGTATGTAACGCAAGCTGAATCACAAACCAGTGCATGAAATGTTTTTCCCGAATCCAAAAACCCGGTGGAGGCAGCGAGGTAATTATCTTAATACTGTTTACTGCATTCACAGAAAATTACCCCTCTGAAGTGACTAATCTGTTTGCTGCTAGCACCATGTGCATTGTCAGAATAGACCGTTAAGATGGATTTTTCAAAATTATACAATTTTAATGAGCTGATAAGAGCATGACAATAGACTTCGGATGAGACTCTCTCACTAGGCTGGCAACTGCCAGAATGCTGTGACCACTGCAATGGAGAAAATAAGGAAAGGAATGGTGTTCATAGCTTACACATCCTAAGAAGCCGTTTACCATATCCTATAAGCAAAGCTTTAATCCAGCGTTATCTCCAGTGCTCCTGAAGGACATGAAGAGGAAAAACTAGGATATACGCCAAAGCATGACAAAGATGCATAACCCTTATGTGGCTGCTTTACTCATATCGTGTTCATCCTGGGAAAAAAGTGCCCACTCGTTCCCAAAGTGGATTATCACAGTAGTTTGCCAGAGTGGCATAATTGGAATCACAACAATCTGATTCATAGCAATAATTAAGCTAATGCCAATTAAATCATTTTCACTTTGTTTTTTAAACTCTTGTTTGATTTACTGTGAATTTTAAAAGAGCACTTTTTATAGTAAATTCACAAAAAAAGGAAAGAAATTTCCATTAAAAGCCAATGAATAAAAGATGTTGTAGCGTGTCAGATGCGCTGTTAAAAACATGTGGGGAGACATAAGAAGTCTGCACTCTCTCTCCTCTATCAGTCACAATGTAAATGTACAAAAGCATTAAAGCAACTCGGGCTGTATAAGACAAGGCTGTCAAAAGTTCAGAGAGATCGTGAAGCAACATCAAAACCTCATTGTGCAAAGTTCAAACTCATGTAACAATGAGAAATGTATGAAGCACTTTTAGCTGCATTCCCAGCACGTGGGTGGAGTTGAATAGCCAACTGATTAGTTATTAATGCCATGAGATGAAAAGTGATGGAAGTGAAAATAATTGGTGGGATTTCAAGGCTGAATTTAAAAAAATGAAAGTCAGTGAATGGCTGACAAAATTCCTTAAAAATGTCCATGTGAGTTTTTGAAAATTGAAATTGAAGCCTTTTTCTGAAAATTGTATTTAATAACAGCTGCCAACAAATCTGGAGAGCATGTGCTGTATTGTATATTACAGTGCAGGTCATAATATGTAAGTGGTGCAAATTATGTGGAGGCTCTGTTCTAGCTTTCATCCACTTTATCTTTTCTAAATGACTTTTTTTTTTTAATTTGTTGTTTGCCATGTTGTTCCTTAAGAGCAGAAACGTTTTAGGCAAATTTCTCAAACAACTGTAGTTTTATTTTTTGGTACCTCTCTGTCATTAGCACCCCTTTTCCTAAAAACACTGGCTTTTTAAAACACTTCTATTAACTGGAAAAAAATGGTTTCTGGTGCATGACCACACAGCAACTCTACCTGTTCTCCTTCAGTGAAGACCTTCTTTCCAAAACTCCAGGAAATTGTAGGTGTTGGGTCACCGGAAGCCTGACATGTCAGGGTGACTTGATCATCAAACTCCGAAGCAGTTTGGTTACTCAAGTAGGTAATGTTGGGTTGGACTAGAAGCAGGACAGAAACTGTTATTAGAATTGGTTTTCTAGACACATAAATGTGGGTACCTTTGGTTTAAAGCTCCTTCTCCAACGAGAGTCAGCGGGGTAATTTCAAATATTTAATCTGTTTCTTTATTCTTTTTTAAACAGCTAATAGATGCTTGACATTTATCAACAGCTATTACCACTAATCCACCTGCCTTTTTTCTATTAACTGGGTTTGATAGTAGAGGTGGAAAAATTCTTAGGTTCAAATCACCACATAAACTCATCAGCTGCTGACAGATGAATATATGCGATCAAATGATCACGTCACTGTGAATGACACATTTGACATGGCCATTTGATCCATGGCTGATAGAGACGTTTCAGTATTACTGTGGCAAGAAATACAGAGTGGTTTCATACCCCACTGAGTTATAACAGAGCCACAGGACTACATAATTTCCTCATAAAGAGATACTGCACTTTATGTTTCACAGCTGCGTAAGGATACGAGTGTGCAGCAAAGTGCACAAAGTACAACAAAGAAATGTCAGAGATGATACAAAAAAACCAGCCGCCGTGTTCTTTATGCTAAGCAAACCATCAGCAAATGGAGTCATTTTCTTACCAAACACGCTTAGGCTGACTTCCTCCGCTTTCTCTCCCGCCTTGTTCTTGGCGATGCACGTGTAATCTCCTTCATCCACTTTGGTGACATGTTTTATTAACAATTCTGAACCATCCTCATTGAGGCTGTACTTATCGCCGTCTTCAAGGACAACGCCGTTACTGTAGCAAGGGGGAAAAAAGAGGAAAAGAGAAGTGTCCGCGTCACATGTATTTACTTGCACAACTTGAGGAGCCTACGAATAATTTTCTAAACTCACTGACAAAGAACTGTTGGGGTTTTATCTACTGAAGCAAGCAGCTCGCAGACAACAAAGCCTCGCAGACCAAAAAACGCTGTCCTGTGCTCAGTGCTTCTAAGAACACCTCCAACATTGCCTCAGATTCTGTTTGCCTTTGGTCTCCTTCAGCCTTGTTTTTAAGAAGGTCATACACCGATTGTATGATGACGATGCTTCTTTTAGATTTCAGAAAACACTCCTACTCTCAGGAGCCAAACTTTCACTTGAGGTTAGAATCTCTCTCTTTTTCTTTTTTCTTTTGTAGTGAATTAAGTGTTCGTAGACCTGGAGTAGCAGCATTGCTCCAGCAACCAGACAGTGAATGACAGGCCTGTCAGCGACTAGAACAAATAGAGCTTTACCCCTATGTTTTTTTCACCGCCTCATACATCTATCCTCCCAACAACCTTCCTGTCCATCTTAACCCTCTTCTAGCCAGGGCCTGCTTCTTCCTCAGGATCACACATTAGATCTGCTGCATGAAAGACAGCTGTGAGCGGGATTTGAGTTCAGTCGTCTTATTTACTCATGCAGCAGCAATCATGCTTTGTCTAAAGGTTTCTCCTCACTGCTGCATTCAGACATGAATGATGCACCAAGAATATTAACGTGCACTGAGCAAACAGCTGCATGAAGAAAAAAAACACGTTCGGGCTGACGTCCTTGATTTCGTCTCCCGAAAGCATACATTTGCACAAGTCGGTGGTCGTCAAACAAAAATATCCTATTCCAGCACGCACATGCTTGGTGTATTGGTAAGTTAATGTTTAAAATCATTACTAACTCAGTAAACCTCCTCTTTAATCAACAGAACTTACTTAATTAAACACATTTCAGGTACCAATTTTTGAACTACTACCAATTAGCGGTTGCTAAGATGCATATGCACCTTGTTCTCACTTTGGTTTATTCTGCTTGTTGACCTATTCATAATCCCTATAAATATATATTAACAAGTGTCATGTAAAAATTAACTTTATCAAAAGCAAGCCTGCATGAAAGGAGTCAGGGACAGAAGAATAAAGGGGACTGACTGGTAAGCTATGAACAGCAAAGTCACAAATCTGGTCTGGTCACGCTACTGTATGCAGAGATGTATTATTTCCTTATTATTACTGTGTCCAGCAGCTGGAGAGCTGGAGAAAAAACAACAGAGATACCCCGACAGCTGCCTCGGGTAGCGCACATCCTGCTAAAGGGTAGCCTCGAACTTATAAAAATGTCCCCGTTAAATTGATGCTCCTTGCTGCACAAAAGATAAAAAACCCCGAGGTCCTTTTTGATTAGGAATGTTTGTAACTAATTGAACTGACCTGTAAATATAAATTGCAGCCATTAGCGTAGCATAACAAATTCCTAATTGCCATGGAATGAAGTTTCAGGAAGACTAATTTTATGCAGATGTAGCTCCATCCTATCAACCCTTTATCTAGTAAGAGGCAAAAACACATGACTCATTTACCCTTTTACTGTGGATGTTATTACAAGGATTTTGATCATTGAGGTAAAAAGCCATCAGAATATCTCTCCATATCATTGTGTCATAAAATGGACTGCTGAAGTGAAAAAGCAAAAGGTAACAGTATATAAATCTCCCGCTCGCTAATGAATACTAATGAGTGTGACTTATAATGAGTTTCTATTGAAAAGCTGGAATTAATAAAAGCCCTCTATGTGCTTTAAGTACTAGTACACTGTATAGTGCATAGTTTGTCTTCCATTGCTCTGCTGCAAATATCATTCATCTCAGCTTAATCTTATCAGGCTGCTTTTACCTGCTTGGCAGATTGCCACTTAGGGGGGTGGGGGGGGGGGGGGTCATTTGTATTGACGTCAGTGTTTCTTTTTGGTTTGTCGTTGAAGTTTTGGACCTGAGAAGGATTACTGTGCACCAAGAATAACAGTTTGTAATTCATAATTATTCATTTCATTGCTCTAACTAATATTGCTTGTTTCGAGGTCAAGAACAAGAGGATCTGAAGATGAAAAAAAGAATAAATAAAATGCTTCATTTTTTGTGGAAGCTCAAAATTTCTCCTGACGTGATCCGGGGTAAATCTGAACTCTGCTCGTCACAACAGCCAGATAACAAGATTGAATGACGTACTGTGCCCAAGTCACGGTGGGTTCCGGGAAGCCATCTGCATCACAAGCCAGTAAAGCTGATTTACCAACGTCTGCTGTAGCGTTGACTTCTGGGTGCCTGACACGGATGCTGGGAAGCACTGAAAAAGATACAAGATTAATTTGAATTTCAAGTAACTAATGTGTATTTATAAATTATATTTAAAGAGGTTTAATCTAGATATGTAGATTCAAAACCTATAAATGATTTTATTACTTCTTTTTGCACATTCCATATAAAATTAACCAAACACTGAAAAAACGTTCACAAAAAAAAAAAACCTTTTTGGTTTGACTTGTTTTAAACAACTACCGAACCCACATGGGGATAATGTAATTGTAGTAAAGTTTATCCAAAATGCACTTCAAGTTTCCTCCATTGAGTCGTGATAAAACAGACTGGATGTTTCAACATAGCTGAAATGAACATATTTCACACACATATAACGATATTTCCCATAGTTACACGTCTATTTCTTAATTTAGTCAAAGGGTTCGAAAATAAAAATGCAATTATCCCTGAAAATCTACAGAGTAGCTTTTAAGAAGTGATATTTCCTCAAGAAAATTGCCCAAAATCATTTTTTTAAATAGATTTTTCAAAATTCTTCATCCTGATAGTTAAAGGACTTTGATATTTAAAAGCAATTTGGGGATAATGTTGCTACTAAAGGTCAGAGCATCTGCAACATTTTCTGAGAAATCCACAAATTTAAAACCAATTTCTCGTCATTCTGGTCTGTAGTTGTTTGAATGTGTTTCTCTAAACCAGAAACTTGAAAAAGATGGCTAGATGATCTGACTAACTATCTAACTATCATTGGAGCAACAAAAAAGTTTTAAGGGTTTTAGAGCCATCTGGCTCATTACTGAACCCTGCTCTGTTAAGCCACACATTGATAAACAGCAGGGCAGGCAGAGCATAGAAGGTGGTGTATACACTGCTTACCGTTAACAATGACCTTCATAGTCTTGAAGTCAATTTCTCCCCTGGCCATGACACGAGCCTCACAAGTGTAGTTGCCCTCATCTGTCTTTTTAATGCTGCGGATCTGCAGGTGGCCATTATCCATGATCTTAAATCGAACTACAAAAAAAGGAAAAAAGAACAAAGGTTCGAGATTGTGAAGATTACATTCTCAACAAAACAGTGGAACAAAAGAAACGTGATTTAATAAGTCTTCTATGAATTAAGAGATGATCAGTTGGGGCAAGATTGAGAAAATCCTTCCTGGTAATCAAATTATTAGATGAGAGAGCTTCATGACTCTCTGGCTACAGTAAACATATTTTATCAATGTTTTAATCAAACCCAGATCCTTGACAAACAGTTGCAGCTCTAATTAAACAATGCACAGTAACACAGCGAGCTGTCTTAACAGAAACCTGGTGTTATTTTTCACACATTATTGAGAAAAACTATCCAGCACTTATTAAAATCCACAATTTACACAGGGGACTCATTAATTTTAGTAATGACTGTTGCCTCAATCAAGTGACGTGTTCTTCCTATCAAGTTTAAGAGTTACACAGTTTACTGAACAAACAATTCCACCTCAGTGACTCCTACCACATCGCACCATCCATGGGAGTGAAACATTTACATAGTGTACAAAAAATAAATGACTGAAATGTTGAAAAGCTTTTAAAGTTTAATCCAGGAGTCTAAAAGTTAAGAAGAAACAACGCTTTTGTTAAACAGCTCTTATTCAGGTCACCGTGACATATTTTACAAGGAAGAGTTGCTGTTGGGATTTTTAACTCTGCAGCTTGCAGCACAGGGTTAGGTCAGCGACTGCACTGAAGAAAATTGCATAAGCAGTTTTTAGTTTTCAGTGTTGGTTACAATTAGTGGCTTTTCCAGTGAAAAACACATTCCTTGACAAGAATCCAAGAACAAAGGCAGGCTTAGCACAACAGTGTGGTGACTCCAGGCTCTCCAGCGGTCACCGAGGGAGGGGTTACTTCAAGGTTAAAATAGTCCCCGGTTCAAGTGTGAAACAAAACCCAGACTCCTGTTTTATGTCCAGCTCCCACACTAGATCCTAGTTTTTCACTGAACTTGCTAAGCCATGGCTGTTTTGGACCAATTTGGTCAATGCTCCTCCCAAGAAGGAAGCTATTGCCAGATTAAATGATTACCAAATATTGTACATGAATTTAGGCCCTCCTCATATTTTTGGGCAGAAGAGACCAAATGCTGAAAAGCTCATAATTTCATTTTACACAGAAGACAGCTTGGATTCACAGCAGCTACATTAGATTAGATTTTTTTGGCAAAGTGTTCAGCAACACTTACAGTTTTATATGTTCGGTATGTGCACGCTCACAGTTTCCTCCACAGCCGAGCTAAACACCTTTGTTCTGTGTGCTTACTGGCAAAGCAGAAATGGTTCAAAACCCAGGACAAACAACAGATAAAGGGATTATAATACAAGAAGAGTTTGAAAAGTTTTTATAGTGTTTTTTGATATACTAATGTGACATATGGATAAAATAGATGTTCAATTACATCAAAGCTACATCTCTGATCGCCCGTGCGCAGTGAGAACGAGACCCAATTGTGTACATCAAACACCTCTAACTCCCGAAACACAAAATTCCTTTACTAAGAAAGAGTTAGAGGTTAAAAATGTTGTTAAAATGTATGTGTGTATTTATAAAGATAAGAGGATCCTGATAGCTGGGGGGGGGGAGGGTCTTTTTTTATGCGTTTCAGGATTTCCTGCTTCCAGTTTTTCTGTTGTTGTGGGTTTATGATTATTATTATTGTTCTTGCCTCCCCACTGTTCCTCTGTAATGTGTTTACTATTAGTTGTCTCTTCTGTGTGATTAGGGTTGTTTCCTGCTTTACTTTAACAGTTAATTTTCTCTGGTGTTTCAATTCGGTTTTGAGCCTCTGTTTGTTTGATTTTTCTGCATTACTTTCATCTACATTTCCTTCCTTTGCCGTGTGTGTGATCCGCAATCGCTGTGCAGTGTATAAAGAGCCCTTTCCTTCTCTTTGTTGCATTGCCTGTGTTTTTTATGCTTCTTTTTCTCCTCTCGTGCTGTCTGTTTTCTTCTTTGGATTCATTCTCTGGCTTTTTTGGATTCCATCATTTTTCTTTTAAATCGTCTTTCATTATCTGTTGTTGTTTATATGAAATCATAAGTGATTAAAGCTCGCTTTTTGTTTGAGATCTCTTTCTCGCGGGTCCTAGGTGTGGGTCCTTAAGTCTGCAATCCATACAAAATCAGAGTGAGACATGAGGAGCAATAGTAAGATCTCACCACCCTGAAAGACAGTGGTTCCCAAACTTTTTTTGCTAGGCCCCCCTTTGTTTTACAAGAAAAATGTATTTCATACCTCAAACATTTAGTAAACAATTAAGCAAATACAAGTAAACTGCAATAAATTACAGGTAGTAATAAACAACTCTTTTACGGTACGTCCACACCTACACGGGTGTTTTTAAAAACGCAGCTGTTTCTATGCGTTTGGACCTTTCGTCCGCACGTAAACGGCGTTTCGAATCACTGAAAACGGAGATGTTTTTTTAAAAACTCCTTTTTGCGTTTACCTGTGGACGAGGAATACAGAGTTCGTCACGCAACGTCAAAGGTATGCGCCTTTTTTCACATCATGCTGTGCGCACGTTATTGTTTACATGAGATGAATTGCAGAATGGCAGATAGAGACAAAATATTGTTACTGTTAATCTGACTATCTGCAGGTTTTACACGCTTACATATACACACGCAGTTACTGTCCCTCCATTTACAAAGGCAGATGCGTCACGGTGCAATTATTTTATATGTAGTTGTTTTTTTCCTCTGTAATAATATTCAACATTGCTATCAATACATTTTTCAAAAAAATGCCTCTCTGTGCAAAATGGGTTTAAAAACATAAACAACTGTGGGATACTGTTTGTCCGTGATTTAAACAGCCCAGCGCTGCTCCCGACGAAGGGAAAACCAATTCTGCAGGGGAGACCTACCTTGGCACTTGTGCAGGTGAAACCAAAGGGAAGATAAGCTTCACCATATTTTCTAGTCTTTGGCTTAGAATGAGGTTGGTTTGGAAACCTATTCAGCTATGCTTCACCTCCTGCTTTGCGTTTGTGTGGGCGCCCCATGCTAGCAGTGTCCACGCGTTTTTTTTTTTTCCCTTTTCATACCACGCCCCCCCCTGCAATGGCTCTGTGCCCCCCCTATGGGGCGGGCCCCACACTTTGGGAAGCTCTGCTGAAAGAGAAGGCATCAAATGTGTCAGGTATGACCTGAAGTCAGAACATGAGATGGAGGTGGTTTGCAAACTGTTTATGCACAGAGCACCAACGATGGTCAGACTTAAGTAACTTTTGCTTTTGTGGCTGAACTTTACTTCATCATTGCCGAAACAGATGCTATGATTACGATTTGCAAAGCAACAAAAAAAATCTGATTCTAAACTAGCAAATCTGGGTAGGTTTTATTACAGGGTTTTTTTGCTGTTATTGTTGTTAGTGACAGCAGAAGCTTTCTTAGATTACACTTTCCTTCCTTAAAAAAAAACCATGCTGAGTTTTTCAGATTTTTTTTTCCAACTATAGTTTTCCTTTATTTGGCAAAATTAAACTCAGGTGTGCCCTCAGACACATTTTCTAGTGACAATAACCACCTCTTGCTAGGCCTAAAAATACAATTTTCATGTTCACGCATCATCTATGAGGTCTAAAACTACTTTCCAATGGAAAATGGTTGGCTTTGTTCATAGATGATGGGCAGCAGGAGAGGGAGATGAGGAATAGTGTGGCAAATTGATTGGAAAGCATGAACTGGCAAACAGCATTGGCAGGGAGGTAAGGTGGCTGCTCACAGAGTTAAGAAGATGGAATGGAAAGGCAGGTTGGATGTGAGAAAGCAGCTAAGCAGTGGGGTGTTTTTTCCCCTCTTTTTCTTTTTTTTTGAACAGACTCACCATCTTTGGCAGGTTGGATCTTGGAGCCCTTGTGCTTCCAAATAATAGTGGGTGGTGGTGAACTGACAACATCACAGACTATGTCAGCATCCTCACCCTCGATGAACTCCTGCGGGTTGGAAGTACTCTTGAACGTGATCTTTTCTGTGGGGGAATGGACATATTACACATTTTTATATGTATTAACACAGAGAGTGACATTTGTAAAGGTGAAAACTTACACATTTTCAATTTCAGTGGTTCACTTTGGTGTTTATATTACACATACCAAAGTTTCCAATAATTAGGTCAGTATATTTGAAATAATCCCCATGAGCCAAAAACTTCAGAGTGAGCTAAATGCTCAGTTTCCAGTATGTTATAGTTCAGTTCTTATTATGGTCATTTCACACAGCCCTGGCTGGGAGAACAGCAACCCCTCACACCTGCTGTTTAAATCTTCTGTTTATGAGAGGGGCAGCCAGTCGGAAGAAAGCTGTCTTAAAGGGACGGTGCTTAAACGGCTGGTTTCATACAGTGGATAAACTCACCAAAGTCCAGCTTGCCAAGCTAGACTGAGAATAACAGTATGGAGCTGGAAATCAGGTTACCTTTAATAACATAAACACTGGCTCTCTCTATTTGAAATGCATTACTCAAAGAGAGCGTTGATAGTGGCTGAGTTACTACAGTTTATGCAGTAATGTTGACTACCAACATGTGAAAAAATAACACTCTTCACTGGTAAAGTCTGTAAAGACTGCAAAACCAGGTCATACTTACGGAAGATCTTTACTTGGACAGTGGCCTGGGCTTCCTTGTCTCCATCCTTTGCCACACACTTGTAGATGCCAGCACTGTCCACGGTGGCGTGGTATATGGTGAGAGTCGACGTGGCTTCATCACTGCGGCTCACAAAAATGTCTGCCCTGTTGGGAAGGATCTTCTCACCGCTGGGGGCGTACCAGTCTATGTCTTTAGCATCTCCTACCACTGAAAATAACAAAGTAAATAATGAGATAGAAAAGCAAAACTTTTTTTTTTTAAGAATTTCACAAGTGGCCTGTAAATAATAGTCAGAACCTATAGGATTGCAACTGAAATCTGTTATCTTGTTTGGTGCTTTTGATGTTTTGCTATAGCTTAGATATGCCTCCCGCTTTGCAAGAAAAGATATGACTCTGAGCATGAACTTGTAGAGGATGCCATGGGCCTGTTACATCACATTACAAAGCTAGTGTGTGCATCTTAATTTAAAATTCAAACTTAATTTACTGCAACGATCACTGCACTGTGTGATGACCTGGGGAAGAACTGTCATTGCTGGCATTCATATTCTTCACATCTGTTCATGTTGGAATAAAGTAGTTGTAGTTCCTTATTTCCCTGATGAATGCATATGTGGAGCTGATTAAGGTTTGAGCTAGACTTTGTTCTCATTAGAGAATGTGAATAAAAATTGTTAAAAATGAATCGTAATTTGAACAGAATATATCAAAACGAAATTAAGAATTCTTGGTTTGAAGATGGTTTGGAAGCATTACTGTGAAATCACAATCTGTTTTCATCCAGTGTATGTTATGTAAAGCCAAAGACTAAACAGACACAGCAAAACATAAAAAGGGAGATATGAATTATTTCTGTTTCCTCAGTAGGATTATTCAGTAGGAGGAAACTTTGACTAAAAGAAAAATCAAACAACGTTTCAACATTATTCATCTTTTTATAAACAGTAGTACAAGCAGAGGCAGTTTTTTGTTTCCCTGAAAATTATTAATACTATCTCTTCTCTCAAGGAGCACAAACAGCTCTAAATGTATTTTGACACCCTTTTCAAACGGAGGAATTCGAGTTCAAACGAATGCAAAAATTTCTTCATAGAACAAAGAATGAAATCACTTAGTACTTAATGTCAAGGCTTCATATTCCACACACAGACACCCATCTTTGCTTTTAGGGCTTCATTTTTACAGAAACATTCTGCTAAAAGCAGTGAAACAACAGGTCATTAGTGGGAGAGAAGTGGTTATTTTTTCAAAAAGAAAAAAAAAACATTGATTGCATGTAGTATGCAAAAGAAAATTTTGACTGGACTTTGTAATTCCTGTGAAAAACAGTCCACCACTACTCCTTCCATAACAATTGGGTATGTAGCTGCCTGGTGCTGAAAATCAAATAGACTTGTTGACTTGGATATGTGCAAGTGTGAGCACCTCTGTAAAATTCAGCTGTAAATTAACACATTGCCATGATATTCCCAGGAGCAGACATCTCAGCAAATTCACCCCAAGATCAAACCGTGCAATGCTCAGAGAAACTGCATCTCGGATTCAGCAGGTCTCAGCCAACATAAGAAATATTAAAGTTCATGACAGTACAAGTATGGGATGTTTGGAAGTGTTCTTTGGAGAACTGAGAAGTGGAGATGCTTTGACATAATGCACCGCAGTTTGCAAAAAGCAAATACAGCTTATCAGCACAAACACCTCAGAACAACTGTCGAGAGACAAAGTCATGTAGGAAATGATTATTTCAAGTTAGTCCGGCTACAGGTGGTTCAATAAACTATTTACTCATAAGTCCTATGAAGGTAGCTGTGCAGTGTTTTGAAGTTTCTATTTCAAATTCAAGAAAATGCAATTCATTCATTGTCCAGCATGATTGTAACTCACATCAACGGGATAACGAGAGAGATGCTTTGAATTTTCATACTGGACGACCCCTCGTAAGGGCTATGGGTATGCTGTTAATTCAGTCCCCATCAGCTTTGTTTTGTAGTGTAGAAGTAACCTGGGTTAATAAGACCAAATGAATGAATAATCTCTATTCAGAAAATTAGGACGTTATTTAAATGTAAGAAGATGTTGTGTAATGGCAGACTGCAGATCTGTCTTTTGTAAGCAGCATCTGTATCACAGACAGGCTGACAAATGCACAGAGAGAATGTAAGACCTCTGTCTCATTATCTTCTCATATAGCACCTCTCTCCCACCTCTTCTATGTCTTATTTCTTACATGACTCAGATCCCACCACCTCCACAGAATAAGCCCGTCAATTTATCCTTGTGATCTTTTTCTCTTTTTTCCTCCACCAGTACACCAATCTCATTATTTAACCTAACTTGTATTACTTTCATCAAATTACCTCAATAAATACTGCCAATATTGCTAGATGAGGTGACATTTGCATCAAGCCGCGTTAAATGAGGGATGTAGGAAGATCACTCTTACCTTCGCAGATGAAAAATTTGGAATCTCCTACGCTGATCTCCCCTTGTGGTGGAGTAATTTCCACCTGAATGGCAGCTGGGCGAAGAAAAAAAGACAGGACAAAATATAAATTAGTCTCTGGTTCAATCGAAAGGAACGGTGACACGGGGCTGAGACACAATAAGGCAAGACTCAAAGTGAAATGGCCATGCCTGCTCAAAGGAACAACCATGTTCAGGCAAACACTTGTATGTAATTTCTATGCTCACTAGAGTGCAACATCTCAATGTGCAAATGTGTTTGAGTTTAAAGTTGCACCCACAAAGCAAAGGAACTCACAGAAGAAATAATATGCGTCTTTTGTGGCGTATGTATTTATTTTGCACCATGTTGTGAACTGAAACCTGCACTGCTGAGCAAGGACACGTTGGTTCTGGAATTTGCTTTCCCTTATTTATAATTTGCGATTTACCCCTAGGAAGCAAAACTGTACCTTTTGCTACCAACACTTCCATTTTTGTTGTTAGTGAATTGTGTATCTGATTTCCTCTCTGACACTTGACACTCAAAGCACAAAGCTGGCACCTGAAGGCAGCATAAAAGAAAAAGTAGCAGAGTGAAAGATAAACTGAACTCTTAAAGAAGGACAAATCCTAACTAAATTAGGCGAGACGCGGACTTAACATTTGTTTGCTCACCTTATAAAAACGACCTAACTAAGCCACTCCGAAGCATTCTTGCATCCCGACTTCTGTTTACAGACGCTTAAGAATACATAATACCATAAAGGCTCTAATGCACATCTTCTCTCAGCATCAGCTAAAGCTACAGTGACAGAGATGAGATTTAAAAAGAGCAGAGAGAAACGCTTGCATGCACCCTAACAAATTTGAATTGATTTTCAAAGGCTTGATCAGCTAATCCTAACTCGCCAGTGCTCCACTGTACTACAAGGGATCTCATGACTTTTTAGAGTGACATGGTTTAATATATGACTCCTATCTTCAATGATATGTGGCGCAGGACTAAAGCAAAGCCTGTGAAGTAGAAATACCACAGAATCGTGATCGGAGCTTGACAGAGAAGTCCCGCGGAGCCTCCAGCATGTGGCCACTTCACACAAATGAGTGAGTCAGTCTCAGCTCAATTCTCACCAGGAGATTCATGGGAATGGTTTGCGAGGACTTGCCATTCATAGACAGGTAGCCAACTATCATCACAGCACAATGTGGCATTGTTTCGTAATGCTACAGTTTCGCCATTGCAGAAAAACCTGCATGACTAAGAAGATAATGTCACATCAAAGACCTTTGCTGCTCTTTCTCTCCTATACACATTTTATGTGTAAAGGCATCATCATTATGGTGTGAAGCTTTACCCCAGGCATAATTCTGGAGTGAGGAGAGTGAACACCGCATCCAGACACACAATGTGCTTTTGTGTTTAGAAGCATTTTGAAACCAATATGGTTCTCAGTGTTTTGGCCAACCGTATTTTCTTCTTCTTTTTTTATGCTTGACTAAAACATTTCAGGAATGCTGTTAAGGGTCCAAAATGTCCCTTTCATCATATTTACACACATTGTAAGACACTGTGAAATGCATGGTCCACATGAACAGTGCAAAGCCACAAATAAGAACAGCTAAATTATTAGGTACACCTGTTCGCAAATCAGCCAATCACATGGCAGCAACTTGATGCATTTAGGCAATGGTGTAGATGAGATAGATCGGTAGAGAGGTACTGGCATAACTATGCTACTCGTCAAAAAAAATGTAAACACTGGTTCTTAAATTGAACCGGAAACAAATGCTGCAATCATCATGGTCAAGGACAGTCACAAGTATTGATTTCATACATGTGTTCAAAGTGTGAATAATATTCCCTTTATGCCTTGGTCAAGAAGTCACACAAATATTGATTTGCAGTAAAACACTGCATCTGCCACATGAATGAACCAGCCTTTGTTCCAAGCCAGCACACAGGCTGCAGAGGCATGAAAAACCACTATGTTTGCTTTTAGAGGCTGGAGGTAGATACAAAGACAACAACATATCCATTTCCTTCTCTCATCTAGTACGATCCCAGATACCATGCTATACCCATGCCTCCTAAGACTAAAAACACTGGCCCAAAACCAACTGATCATATCTGCAACACTAAAGACAACAAAAAGGAGTTCAGGCAGTGTGGGAAAGATAGCTATTCCCAGATCCACTTTCTCAGTCTGTGTGTCTACATGGGCACTTGTGCAGTATCTCCAGGATGGAGTGGTGGCTGAAAGTGTCGAGTGCGACTGTTTCTTTGATGAGAGCCAACCATGGAAGTTAAAAATAAAGATTTAGTAAAGGTAAGCCATCAGGTTTAATCACTGCACAAATGTGAGTTGTGACATGAGATCGACTGAGAGGAAATTGCACTTTCAAAAGTGGGTACCAGTAAGTACACACCAAACACTTTGCGCTGCACACAACAGAACAAAGATTTGCTGATCATTTGTCTCACTTGTCATTTGCAGTATTGTAAAGAATCTCCCCAGGCCCACTATTGTTGTCAAAGACACAAACATAAAGCTGCTGACAAACTAACTACAAAGTGAATTATTTCTCTTTGTAGCAGTTCGTACCTAAGATTATTCATATTCATCTCAACAGCATCAAAATATAAGGCAGAAGCTGAATATTCCATGAGAGCCAGCTCTGAGAATCAATCAAATCAGAATCGAAATCAAAACTTGATTACCCCGGTGCCAGATGGGTAATGTTAAGCTTCTGCTCAGAGTAATAAAAAAGCAGCGCAGCCCTGCTTCAGTCACGAATCTACTGGCAAAGAAATTCAAGTGAGGGGGATGACTCCAGGTGTGATCTATAGTATACAAAACTAACTGTGAAAGAATCGAAATATGTTATTTAAACAAACAAAAATAAAAAGGTGTGATTTTGAAGAGCTGCTTTTTTAAAGATCTTGTTTTTGAAAGGTGTAATGAGTTTTCAGATAGGGATTTTGGTTGGATGCGGTTCCTAGATTAAACCGTTTTGCAAGGATCAAAAGATTACACAAGTAACTTAATGCTAAATCAATGCTGGGGTGAGACAAATGCAAAGCACACCCAGAACACTCAAAAGTATCTGATTGCTGCAATTTGGGCTCAAATGAAATGCTCCTGGGAATTTTAACTGCATTTGCAATTTGCATCTAATGATATGATCCAGATGCCCTAAGACTGTAAAAACATAAAAGATATTCTTCAACTTTAATGTTAAAATAATCCAACATTAGCTTCCATTACAATTATGAGCACAATGGAAAAAGGGAACAATTATATATTTAGGCATGATTTAGTGGCATAAGATAGCAGGTAAAAAAAACAAAGAAATCTGCCTCACACATCTCACAGCTAAATATACAGCATGGAGCATAAAAGCAAAAGTGATGTGTTGTAGATTAAATGGTAAATGGCCTGTATTTGTATAGCGCTTTTCTAGTCCCTAAGGACCCCAAAGCGCTTTACACAACCTGTCATCCACCCATTCACACACACATTCACACACTGGTGATGGCAAGCTACAATGTAGCCACAGCCACCCTGGGGCGCACTGACAGAGGCGAGGCTGCCGGACACTGGCGCCACCGGGCCCTCTGACCACCACCAGTAGGCAACGGGTGAAGTGTCTTGCCCAAGGACACAACGACCGAGACTGTCCAAGCCGGGGCTCGAACCGGCAACCTTCCGATTACAAGGCGAACTCCCAACTCTTGAGCCACGATCGCCCCATTAAAAGCAAGGAAAGAAAGAAGTGCTTGGTTTTGTGAGGAGAGAGCTCAGATAAAGGATGAAGCTATCTTTGCCCTAACATGCTCTCTCATGACACCAATCTAATACCCATCCTCTAAGCCTGTCCCTCACTTCCAGTCCTCTAAAGACTCATAAACCTCTCTGTCTACTCTGAAGAGTCTCCCTTTAGTCTTCCTTCGACTCCTAACGCACATGCACAATAACCACATCACCTTGCTTTTTAATAAACAGAATTTACTGTCACTGCAACCGCATGTTTTCACAGAGATAAAAGTATACTGAAGGTAAGCTGGGCCAGAAAAAAATTCTATAAATGAATGTAAATTTAAACTTCAGAGAAACACAGATGGCAGAAAGATGCTGTATAATTTTCACAGTTGCAATCAGATGCACTGCAGCATGCACACATGTCTTCCATTCTAGCAACAACTTTTATCTCGGAGCTAAATTAAGCATTGTGTCCCTTTTTAGAGAAGCATGTTGTAGCTAATGAGCAGACCAGAGAAGTTAGGGGCTTAACTTCAGTCAGTCATCAGAGTCTATGTATCGATTGCAACGGCTGTATTTTAGTTTACAGCGAGTCAAAAGACTTGAGTAACTTTTTCATATGTTTGATTTCTTTGTTTCTCTTGCACAAACAGGAAAATAACAACAAAAATACAACATTTCTTTAAGCACCGATGGCCAAATTGCTGTTTTAAATATTTGTAATGCGTTAGAACAGTTTGTGCACAGGTGGTGAATATCTCACTTTACATCACCCACAGCATAGCAGCTCAGCTTCGACCTCTGAGTTTGCATAAATAAAAATTACCCCATCTCTCTTTAGCATAGCCTTTCTATTCTACTGTATCCAACTGTTTAACCACACATGGCAGCTTCCACACTCAAACCTCAGTGCTCATGTTGCAGGTTACTCCCTTGTCATGGACCATACATGAGGGTTACAGTATTTATACACCTTTTCTTTAGCGACATACACTTCCACACATAGACAAATGCCCATTCACGCATGAACAGCTTGCCAACCGTGCTGACCACTTATGCTATTAATTTGACAAAGTAAGAAAAGAAGTTAGATGGAAGAGCCCAAAAAGCTGAGCTACTTATGGTAAGCTCAGAGGCGAGATTAGTAATAGTGTATTAATCTACTGCTAAGCTGTCCATACTTTGAAGCAAATATGCCTGTGAGGCTTTAGTAACAATGACCAAAACTAAAATGGCAGTGCTGACTGTTCTCTAGCAAGAGGATTATGGAGTTTACAGCCTGTTGCTGGTAAACATTCTTTAAGCATCTAAACCACAGAGTTCCTTAATGCCAAATTATGTAAGAGCACAAGTATCTATACACGGCCACATTGCTGTCATTACTTCATTTTAGGATGTGCAAATTTGAAAAGAGAACAAATAAGAAGTTGTCAGGTTGGCTGGGAAAAAACCTGAAGTTTGAAGCAGCTTCTGTCCCGTCTTGGATCAGGAGGTTTGCATGCCTAATTGCAGCCTGGCAGCCTGTGGTGACTGGCTCCATTACAAGGAGGCTACAACAGTCAGCTGTTGGTGCTTAACATGCAAGTCATGTCGGAGTAAGCACACACTATGGAGCAGACAGTGCTGTGTAGGGCTACACATCAATAGCACATATGCTTGAAAAGCCGTCGTCTGGGGACGTACAAGAACAGATGAAAATGTCGTCATTTGTGTCCAAGATTTACATTTCTCTTTTCTTCCTGCGGCTGGAAGAATGTCAAAATGTCAGCCATGAAGGTTCCAAGCACACGCCAACCACATAATGTTACCCTCTCAAAGCTTTCCAACTGGAAACACATTTCTCTGAGATTTTGTATTCCTTAATTTAATACTAAATTGGTTAGACAGGTTAATCCTTAATTCCCATCTGGCTGTTTGGAGGAGGAAATAGCTGAATTCTTGAGATATTACGAGGCAATTCTGATCACAAATTAGAGCTCCATCATTTTATATGAATATTTTGGGACACTTTTTTCTTTCCATTTGAAAGAGAAAGAAGACAGGAAAGTGTCAAACTCTATTTTGAAACTGTTATTGGATATGCCCTATTAAACTAAGGCATAAGGATTTCTGGTTGCTTTTCAAACTGCAATTTGCAAAAAACATTTTGCAGCATCCTTCTTGATACACTGGAGGAAGATTATATTTGCTATATTATAGTATAGCTATATTATTTATATAGCGAGTTTAATTATTTAAGCCACTATTTTGTCAGTCAGAGATTAATATGATTATAATTTAATTTTTAATATTTCTAAAACAAACAAATTTATCTTTTTAAGTTACTTGTTTACGCTTAGCCTAAATCTGATTGGATTAGCTGGTTGTTGTTACCAACAGGGAAGTTGCATAGTGCCCTCTGGTGGATAAAGTATGGAACGTCAGCTTGGTTGAAGGGTGTTTCTCTTGCCCCTTATACAATTTTTAAATGCCTATAGTGATTGATCAGCAAATAGCTAATATCAGCTGATAACAGCATCATGCCATCATCATAAATCGGTCAATGATCTTAGCTCAAAATTCTACAAACCTAAAAACCACCAACCAGTACAGTGCTGTAGCCTTAAAAAAACGTCTCCATTAACTATTATTTCTAATACTTCTCATCCATCACACAATATTTAGCAGCAACAGTGAATTTTTAAAATATTAAATGATGAAGCATAAATGTCAGATAAAATCTAGCCTAAAATCTTCTGCCATCTCAGAGCTTTATCAGTCAAGTCTGCTTGTATTGCCTGACGAGAGAATAGAATTTCTATACACCTCACAAACCCACACTTAAGCTCCCTTTTGAACCCCTTTGCAAACTTTAGGAAACTTCTCTACAAAATTCGAGAAGAGTTCTAGCAGCAATTGTCAAAACCTACATTCTTTCCATAAGTCCATCTAAGTCATCATTCCCACAATTACTTCTCAGTTTCAGTTCCTCAAACACTCTAAAACTTTTTCACTCTACTTCTCTGACTTTCTCTGACTTGCCAATCAATCCACAAAAACAACTCACACTACTTCTAGCAGTTTTTCACCCTGATAACCTTTACAAGATGTCTACACAAAGGGGGTTGTGGCCTGTTATTAGTTTCCATCAATGTCGTTTTGTTTTTGTCCTTTCCTTGCCCTGAAAAACACAACCTCTCTGATCTTTCCTGCAGTGTATACTGATTGAAAGAAAGCCTAAGCGAGCTGCATTTCTATTGCAAGACTCCAGTCAGCTTGGCGTTTACAGTACTTTTACATTTTAGTAAAATGAAATTTAATCAATATATATGTAGAACTTAAAGCCAGATGTTGTACATGTTGTCTCTTATATTCTGATAAAATATAGTCCCTCTTTTGGTGTTTTGATTTGTTGACGTTTGAGGCTATAGCTTAAACTTCCTATTAGTAAAAGTATAACCCAGAAGTAATTCTAAACACTTACTGGAACTTCAAAAGGAAACGAGTTTTGCAAGTAAACAATGAATATACATAACAGTTGTTAAAGCCATTTTCCTACCTCAGCTAACTTTGAACATTACGCTTCTAATTTGTTTTTCAGTAGCAGATAAATTAGCCTTACAGACGCACATTCCAAAGTGTCTCAACCACTTATCATTAACCTGCTGCACTTTGAGGCACTGCACAAAATACTAAGCAGCTGTTTCCATGTGCTGCGTGTGGGTGTCAGGCCTTAATCAAATTGACATAGACGTGTTACCTTCTAAGCTCCTTCTCCTCACATCTTTCAGTCATTCACCGCATCAGCTTTGTCGGGATTATGGTTGTTACCAGCATCCCCTCCAACCCTTCAGCACTTGAGTTGCCTTCCAAGTGCATTTTAAGTGGAGAAAAGTCATTGTGGAAGAGCACAAACGTGTGCTGCAGAATTCACACGTTTCAGATCGTTTTTGCACTAAAGTTTGAGGCAAACTATTGTGTGAGCAAAGGCTACTTCCAACTTCAAACTTTATATTTGCCCTCAAGTTCTGATGAAAAATGCATAGTCTAATCTGTCCTCCTTAAAATACACAACACCGTGATACATTTCCAATAAAGGCTCTTCTTCCCTCATAAATATTTGGATATTAAACAGAGGCCAGTATGTCCTTCTTTGATCTGACTAATTTAAGCCTTCTCGTTTTGACAGGACCTAATTACAAATCGTGAGGAGAATGCTGTGCAAGAGGCTGAAAGGCTGGAGAGGGCAGTCGAAGGGAAAACGGCTACGGCAAGAGGTCTGGCTGTGAAGAGATTACATGTAAAGCCGACTGTGGTAATAAAAGGGGAAATGGCTAAAGATTACAAAACACAAGGCAAACATTTACAGTTCTGTATCAACGCTATAGGCTGCGGTATGCATTACACCACCGAGTAGCTGGCCTCACCCGCAGTGGGAGTAAAAACGTGTAAAAAGTTTGTCTAAAGAGCTCTTGGGTGGTTCCTAAGGAAAGGAGATATGGTCATTTAAAACACTGAAAGGGGTCATTCACTGAGGAGCAAGACTGTGCTCAGCAGTTGCTTGGCATTGTGCCCCACCATTTTTATAAATATTGTGTGAACAAAGTTGGAATTTCAGCTTTATGCTGGCATACAAGTAGGAAAGTAAGATTTCAAGGATCGACAAAGGAAACTGATCATCTTCTGATAGCTGTGGTTAAATATGTATTTATTGAGCGTTGACATTTTGCTATAGAAAAAGCAGCAGGTTTCTTTCATCTGGAGTCAATCTCTCAGGATGTTGAAGGGCAACATGAAAATTCACAGCACATCCGCCTCACCGGGTGAAGAGGAACTTATACAGGTTGACCAAAGTTGACAATGCCCCCCTAAAGAGCCATGAATATTTACACAAACCTATATGTGCATACAGCACAAACTTGGATCAGCATTAATAAAGCTCTGTAATGGTTAGGCACCCAAATATTGGACTTGTGCAATCAGGTATCGGTCCAATCGAAAGGCTGGATAGGAAACAACCGTGCATCATCAGCTGTGGGTTGCTACTGGGAGAGCTAACGTAGCACGGAGGAAGCTAATGGCAAAGTGACACCAGTTTGAAGTCACTTAGATACACGTGTGTGTCTGTGTGTGCGTGTGTGTGGCAGACTGAGGAGGAAAGGAGAAAGTAGCGTGACCGTAAATGACAGCAGTACACAGCAGTCTATGACTCACAGTGAGCTGGATGACAGGTGGATAACACAAATACATTTTTAGTTTTATCCATTTAGTCCTGCTTACATTTATTTTCTAACTAATAAGTACAAATTCAGTCAATTTAAACGCTATAGTTGTGATTTTTTGCAACATTTTTTTTAAATTAAATTGGGTATGTTTGAGTTGAACCGGAATGATTTCTGGTATTTTAGGAAAACAGCTTATAATAATATCAGATCAATAATTAGCATCAGTACATACTTTAAGCTAATATTTCTGTATCGGATCAGGAATAGGAAAAAGTTGGATGTCTCACATGGTAATAATTCCATTACACTATTAGTAGCTTGTTTATAATTGTTATAACACGCACAATATACCATTACTAGTGGTCATCCCGATTATTACGTGGAGACTGGCAGAATTCAAAGGTTAGCTCTCCAAAGCTTCAGATTATTGTCCTACATTTCACACACTCAACCAATTGCACTTCTCAGCTAAAGCAGATCATGAAAAGTATTTCCAAGTAATTTGAATCTGGCCTGACCTGAATATGCCACAGCTCCTACCAATTAACTTTCAGCAGGGTCTTTCTGTCACAAGGTCAAATCCCCTGGTGCAATATAATTAAAAGCAATACAAGTGAGGCCAAGCTTTAATTCGGAAGAAGAAAATGTAATATGTTTTAGGTGAAGGGAGGGCAGAAATTATAACAGATTTTCTCAACAAAACAATAATCACATTAGCATAAAAAAATGGGTTCAAGTAACAAAAGAGCATTTTTGAAAAGGGAAAATACTCTGTCTGCACTAGCGCTGGTCTTTCTAGGCCATTCTGAAGTCTTACTGTGCTTTCTTTTGGCATCTTGCAATGTCTTCTTTCAAAGTTAAAATAAAAAAATCCAAGCTTTATTAAAATGGAAAAAAAGAGCCATGGAGTGACGTGCACGCCTTTTCGTCCCTTCAGGTTTTAGTTCTCTGTATGAGGTACTTCTACAGGCTTTTATGCCTTTAAAGTAGTGGATATGTTGCTTTGATTTAAAGAAGAGTTCAGGCTCAGAATTCCTGAGCAGAGATCCTACCAAGGTTTAAACAAGATAAAGTGTTAATCACTGAGGAAGTACGAATGTCAGATAAAACCTCACCCGCATATCTCTGGTCTGTCTACAAAGCCTTCTTCTCCCAACTTAAAGCGTTGTCAGTCAAGCAAAGTTTACTTATATCGCTTGATAAGAGAATAACGTTTCTATAGAGCTCACAGGATCACACCTGTGCTCTCTATTGAGACCCTTGCAAAGTTGAAGAAACTTCTCTCCATGTTTCTAGCAAGAATTCTACCAGGTATTCTCAAACTGTATATCCTTTATTGAACACACCATCCCTACAATAACTTCTGTTCTACTGAGTCGCTGTAACTTTTTTAAACTAAACCTCTGGGAAAAAAAACAGATACATAAAATTCAATCAGCGCACAAGAACCCAAGAACAAATGCAATTTTGGTGACCTGTTTTTTCCTGACTCCTGGAAGCCATAAGTTCCCTCCAGTAATTAAAAAAGCCCTTACTATTTCAATTTGGCATCACCTGTAATTACAACTAGTAACTGTGACAACACCCCTTGGTTTGTACCTCTACGGCTGTGACCATTTTATCACCAGCAAGCTCAGTTAGCATGGTGGATCCATAGTCTTTATGGGTGCATGGCGCACATGTAGATACTTAACAGATGTAGAAATTAACTTCCTTTTGGAGCCAGCGTTGAGTAAAAGTTTAAGAAACAGAAGAAGAAGAGCTACTGGTCTACAGGAAAGTACAGCAAACATAAAATGGACTCACAAATTCCTTCTAAAGGACAAAATTTGAGTATTTGTTGCATTTTTATTTAGCATCATTGGCAGGTACCCAAGACGAAATGTGGAAAAGATTCAACTTTAAATTACGTATTTAAAATACAAAATATGAGTAACTGTATTCCGTTACAGTTACTTTGTTGAAATGAATGGATTACACGACATATTTTCCTGTTTCATAAGGCTATGCCCTCTCTATTTTATGTAATTCCACGCCGGTGGAAACCCAAACAAAACACGCATTAAGAGGCTCTAATGCCTGTGTCTCAATCAAAATGTGACCTGGACTTGTGGCCCGCATAATGACGTGAAGAAATATTTTAAAAAATTATTCACAAAAATTATTTAATATGAAGGCAATAGGCAGAGTGTTACAGGCATCGAATTGTTACAGGCATCGAATTTTAGCCTCATGGGCAGTGTAGTCCGTGCTGCAGGGAGCATGGACTGCCATACCCGTTATGTGTCTGAGAGTGTGATGAGGGAGATAAAGAGTAGAAAAGTACAAGTTGTCACCGACCAGAAACGGGAAATGGAAGCATGTAAATATAATAATAACCACTGCAGCCAAAAAGAGTGCCTGACGAGCCCAGCTGTAAGTAAGCTATTAAGACTCGGCTGTACACTGTGTTCGTGTTTTCCTGCGAAACAACAAGTTCCGTTGGAGCAGCCTTTCAACGCCTCTCTCTTTCTCTCGCTAGCAAAGTTGACCCAGACAACAAAGTAAAGCTAGTTTTCGGCTACGAGCCCGACACAATCCCAATGTATTAGCCAGAGGTCCCTTTACTACAGTTCGGAGCCACGACCCTGTTTTATATACGCGCGGAATAGTTTACTATACGAGATCGCTGCAAAAAGTGCAGCCTTACCTAATGTCCACCCTACTGTTACTCATTTTATATTAAGATTTAAAAATCTAGTTGCTATTGGTATGGTATAGCCTTCAGTAATAGTAATAAATCACACAGCAATGTTACATTCATGAAGTTGTAAAAAGCATGATAATATATTAAGTAATCCAAAGTATTCAGAATGAGTTACACTTATTGAGTAACGTAATGGAGAACATTAAAAAAATACATTTTGGGGCATGTATTCTGTAATCTGTCGTGGAATACATTTTAAAAGTAACCTTCCCAACACTGGTTAACTGTACATGTAAAAATGCATTTAACTTAGACAGATAATAAGAGTCCGTCTAATATCTACATAAGCGCCTGTATGTCCAAAGGCCAGTATGAGTGAAATTGCCGGTCTGCACCCTAATTAACTAATGAGGCCAAACGGGTTAAACCACTACCCCTGTCTTCTTTCGTTGTTTGACCCTGAAGTGGCCCTGCATCTCACCAAGTTGATAATCACTGCAGAGCTACAGAATACTCCCTCGCATACTAATGGCGAAAAGACCAACACACCAAGTACAGCAGCAGTTTGTGTAAACAATCTTTACAATGCCAAAGTGCTTCTTTTACAGAGATTTTTTCACGCTCATGTCCACATTCAAAAGGAAACACAATCAGCGCATCCCACTGAGATATTTTTTGCCCTCTCTGTTCACATTCAGTTTATCTTTCACTGAATCATGACCCCATTTTGTTTACAGTAAAGCTCCAGTTTGAAGCCATAAAGTGAGTTTGAATGCATCTCACATCAAACCTGTGCGAAAGGGAACATTACTAGCAAAAGAACTTGATTCTATAAGCTTCTTTTACTGCTTGTTTGTTCTAAGGTTGTGCTCCTCACAGTACACCAGGTTTTGTTTTGCTATTACAAAGCCCAAGTAGCAAGTCTACACTGGCTGGATGCAGTTTATGTCAAATTATGCACACTGCAATTATTCACACTATTATTAACTGTCCTTCAGCCCGAGATAATGCAATAAAATGTGTCACCTAAAGCTCCCTATCATCACCTCCAATCATATCGTCCTTTTACTTTCCATGCCATATTTACAAACAAATTTGCAATTAATCAAATGTGCACAAACTGATTGGAATACTGTGAGCTCCAAGCCTCTTCGGGTCCCAGTGTCTGGGGCAGCATGAAAGTTAGCTGCTGTGCACAGGTTGTAATCCAGTATTGCTCACACTTCACTCAAAATCCTGGCTCTACAGTAACAATTGTTTTCTCTACTCTGTGTTTTGATGTAAAATCCTTTATCTACAGTAACTCGCTTCTTGGCTAAAGAAAGAAATTGCTTTCCAAAGCAGAAAAGCAATTGCCTATTTACAAAGTTCTGAGAGTTGCAGGAAGGTTTCTGTATATCTTTTTTTTTTTTTTTTTTTTTTCTTTTTTTTTTAAATGACATCAGAAACAGCAGTATGCGACATTACGTGATGGCAGAGCTTCAGTTCATCCTTTGTCTTTTTTTTTTTTTTTTTTTTTTTTAATAAATAGGACAGGGGGAATGAATGAGAGAGAGAGGGGGAGAGAAAGAAAGAAAACCAAAGGGGAGAAGAGACGGTGAGAAGGGGGGGGAAGAGAGAGAAAAAAAAAAAACAAAACTCCTGGGTCACCTGTATGGAGAAAAAAACAAAAAAAAACAAACAAACAAACAAACAAACAAACAAAAACAAACAGAGGAGACAGCAAACAACAAAGAGCAACATAATAATAGAGAAAACAAAGCACCATCACAATAAACTAGCTAGTCATAGATATCAGTATTTACTAAGTAATAAACGATATTGTGCAGCACGCAAGATAGACAGCGCACAGTGTGCTTTGAGGCAGCAGCCAAGAAAGCTTTAGTCCGCGTCTGTGAATACCCATGTGTGCATACCTGTGTGGATCAGCATGCTTGCATTCCAAAGGTTTCTCCATGTAATGATCTGCTAGGGAGTGTGGGGGGGCCACAGCCCCGTCCTCCAGGGTGTGAAGCGGGTATGGAGGAGATCAAAACTCCAGACATCCAGAGGCCCCCAGAACACAAGAGACCATGGAAGACCAACAGAGGGGCAGCCGCGCCACTGTCCCAGTAAGAGCTGAGGAGAGTCCCAGATGAGGGCTCGCCCAGCAGCCGCGGAGCAGAAGTCAGGGGGAGTTGCAGTGACGCGCCCGTGAGCTCCGCCGGCCCCCAGCTGCGCCTGAGTGACCGAGCCCTAGGCCGAGAGGCCGGGGGCACCCCACCTCCAAAGGGGCCCGAGCGAGCCCCAGGCCCCAGGCCCCGACAAGCGGCCGCCAAGGAGTGAGCCGGTGTGTACCCGGACGCCCACCCCCAGACACAAAGAACCACCAACACACCGACACCTGAGGGAGTCCGCCACCGGCAGGGGAAGTGGTGGTGGGTGGAGATAGGCCTCCAAACCTTGGAGGGCCTGAGATGTCCCCAGAGAGGTGGCGTCTGATACCCAACCTGACATATAGACACAGACATACAGGCACACACAGACACAAACATCCATTCCCACCCTCATGCTCTCATATGCACTCACTCCACACTCAACCAACGTGGAGACAGACATAAAGAGACGCTGTACACACAATCACACTCCCCAAGCGTACTCTACAAACCGGGTCTAGGTACCCTTGCCCCTGGAGGGGGGAATTGCACCCAGACCCAGGTGGTGTTACCCTTTTCCCTGCGGTGGGGAGAGGCAGACCACCCCGACTCCGCAGCAGCAGGGAGGCCCCACACCCCAGACCGCAGTCGGACGGCCAACTCCTCCTACTAGCCCTCCCGCTCCAGCAGGCCGCAGAGAATGGGGGTGGGAGAAGACTCCAAACCTCCCTCCACCCGCTCATTGTAGTGTTGATGCATATGTGTTCTAAGGTGCAATTAAAACCCAGGAGGGCATGGAGCTACCTGCCAAGGAGCAGCAGGTAAGCGCATAGTCCCTCCTGCTAACCCTCAATGACTAAGTGTATTTAAAATTGAGAGGTGGGCAACGACGTCAGGGGTGAGGTATACACCCTGATGGTGATTTGGACTCCGTGATTGTGCCCACCCCCAAGATCCTATATGTATGTGTAATGAGAGTGTGAATAATGTGAATGTCTAAGTTGTGGGATAAAATTGAGGCAGAGGCAGCCAGAAGGGGACAGGGGGGGGGGGGGGGGGGGGTAGCCTCCTCTGCACCCTGGTGACATACCCCCACTCCAAGGCCCTGCATGTGTGGGTGGTTGTGGAGGAGCGGGAAGAGGGAGGCAGCTGGAGATGGGGAGGGAAGGAAGGGAGGGGCAGGTAACCCCTCCCTGGGGCCAGCTCCCCCGCTGACCCCAGTAGGCACTCCCACCCTCCGCGACCCGCCAGGGAAGGGGGGCCCAGGCCCATCAGACCGGGGCCCAGTGCAGTAGCGCCCCCCGGCTCCACAGAGCCCTGGACAGTCCACCCAACCCCACCACAGAGAAAACTGCACCCACCCCACCATCCACACATCTTCCAGACTACATAAGACGGTAAACGCCCAGGCTGAGATCTTCCTCCACCTCTCCTGTATCTCCCCCTCCTGCAGAGAGTTCCTGAGAGAAGAAAGCTCCTGCAAGATGTGACCATCCCCCCCACCAGTTGAAGAGCCCCCCAGGCGGCTCGATGCACCGGCGGCACCCTGCTCCAGGGCCGGGCCCCCATGCACCCACCCGCCCACAACCCCGGCAACACACCAACCAGGACCCGAGCCCCCGAGGCCCGGCCCGGGCCCCAGCCCAGAGACGGAGCGCCCCCAGAACCCCACGCCCATCCCGGACCCACCCAGGGGCAGCCAGGTTGCCAGGTCAGTAACCCGCGTCCGTCAGCACAGACCCTCCCCTAGCCCCGCTGCACGCAGCCGCGAGGACAGTCACCTGAGAGCCAACAGAGCCCTCAACCGGACGTGACCGCTACCCCGGGTTGAGCCCCCCAAGGAAGATGCCTCCGGGGAACCCCCCGACGCCCTAAGCCTGTCCCTACCCCCTCACCAATCACAACAGTGAAGGCGGGACCAAACTATGACCCCCCACCCCCACTAGGTGATGGAGCTGATAAAAGGGGCCCAGAGCAATTGATCTAATGTGGTGGCAGAGGCTGTGTCAAGACTAATGTAATCTAATAGATAATTTCTATATTGGTTAGAATTAAGATTATTTTTATTTTTCCAGTTCATGAGGACTGTTTTCTTGGCTATGCATAGGGCAGTGAAGATCATATGGGCTATATTCTTTTCTGAAGTGACATTATCTAGGCTGCCCAACAAACACACTAAGGGGGAGGTTGGAATGTTACATTTCAGACATTTTGATAAGTCTTCACATATCTCGCGCCAAAACTTCTGAACTGGTGGACAGAACCAAAGAGCGTGGATGTAATTGTCTGGTGTATTGCCTTGACAGTGTGAGCAGTTGTTGGAAGATGTAAAGCCCATCTTGAACATCCGATGACCTGTATAGTGCACTCTATGAAGTATTTTGTATTGTATTAATTGCAGACTGGGATTTTTAATTAATTTAAAAGTTTTTAAGCAAATCTGAGACCAGAAGTTTTGGTCTAGGTTGACTGATAAATCTGATTCCCACTTTGCAGTAGGAAGGGATATTGATTCATCTAATTTAGAAAGTGTTCTGTATATTTTAGATAATAATTTGGGGGATTTAAGAGTAAGAAAATGTGCCGCACTTAGTGGTGTTTGTAATTCAACTTGACTGAGGTTAAATTTCTTTTTTACTATGGATTTAATTTGTTGATATTCTAAAAACCTTGTCTTGTTGATCCCATATTGTTCAACTAGTCTGTCAAATGGAATAAATTCTGTTCCCTCTAATATATGTTCTAAGTATTTAATTCCTTTACAACTCCATTCTGGGAAATTAATCATATTATTGTTTTGTAATATGTCAGGGTTATTCCAGATAGGTGTACGTTTGCATGGGATTAATGAAGACTCCGTTATTTTTAGAAACTCCCACCATGCTGTTAGAGAAAAGCTGATGTTGATACTTTTAAAGCATTCATGTCTTTTGATGTTTGAGCTAATAAATGGTAGGTCTGAAATCTCTAGATCCTTGCATAGTGCCTGTTCAACATCTAGCCAGGGCTCAACTAAGAAGGTATGTTTTAACCATTCTGAGATGAACTGAAGCCTGTTGGCTAAGAAGTATTGGTGAAAATTAGGCAGATCTAATCCTCCTCTATCCTTGGTTCTTTGTAGCGTTTTTAAGCTAATACGCGGGGGTTTATCTTTCCAAAGGAATTTGGAAATATATGAATCCAGAGATCTGAACCAATCTTGTGATGGTTTGTTAGGGATCATCAAAAATAAGTAATTTATTTTTGGCAAGATCATCATTTTTATAGTGGCGACCCTTCCCATGAGTGATATGGGTAAAGATTTCCATCTAGTCAGATCGCCTTCTACTTTCTTTAGAAGTGGGATGTGGTTTAGTTTAGTTAAGTCTGAAAGCTTAGGAGAGATATTAATACCTAAATATTTAATATTTCCGGATTGCAGTGGGGCAGAGGAAGAATTATGGAAGGAGCAGTTAATGGGGAGAACTGTAGATTTTGGCCAGTTAATTGAATAATCTGAAACTCTTGAAAACCAGTTTATTAAAGTAATTACCTCAGAGAGGTTGGTTTGTGTGTTTTGCAGAAAAAGCAACACATCATCCGCATAGAGACTGATTTTATGTTCTATGTTCTTACATTTTATGCCCTTAATTGTTGTAGCCTGTCTAAATGCTGCTGCTAGAGGTTCGATAAAAATTGCAAAAAGTGAGGGGGAGAGTGGGCATCCCTGTCTGGTGCCCCTCAGGAGACAGAAGCTGGAGGATGTCTGGTCATTTGTTCTGATACGAGCCGTTGGGGAATTGTATAATATTCTTATCCAGTTTATGAAAGAGTTTCCAAAACCAAATTTGTGTAAAGTTGCGAATAAAAATTTCCAATTAACTCTGTCAAATGCTTTTTCTGCATCTAGAGATAATATTATGGCTTCGATGTTTTTATCGTATGAGTAGTCTATTAAATTAAGTAATCTACGAGTGTTTGTTGAGGAGTGCCGACCTTTTATGAAACCAGTTTGGTCAGGATGAATTAAGAGGGGGGTCATTTTCTCTAATCTCTTTGAGAGAGCTTTGCAGATTATTTTAAGGTCTACATTTAAAAGAGAAATTGGACGATAGCTTGAGGGAAATAAAGGGTCTTTGCCTGGTTTTAGCAGGAGACTAATGTTGGCAGAATTCATATTTGGTGGTAGTCTGCCCTTTTCCTCGATTTCCTGCAACATGCTGTGGAATACTGGTGCCAAAATTGTCCAGAATTCTTTGTATGTTTCTGTATATCTGACGAATGGTAGTCCAACATTCACTCTTCTTTTTGCTCTGCACAGCCAATACAACAAGTGAAAAAGGCTGCAAAGTGTGTAGATGCTCAGGGGAATCTCAGAGATTGGAATGTGTGCTCATCTTTTCAATGACATGTAGTGATCATTTTTTTAACACTAATGTGACATTCGTAGGTGGACTTGTAGCAATAAATTTTATATGATAACTTCAGTGTTCCAAAATGAAACGTATTCAATTTTAAATGCTATTCTGGCTCTAAGCTCTAACAGGAGTTGTGTTATCCTTCATGGACCAGTAGCCTCCTCATCTGAATTGTTGACAGTGGTTTAATGATCCGAGAGGCTTTTTTGGCAGCGACTGGTTTAGATTAACTTGCAGAAATTGAGTCAGCCAGAACTTCGCCTCGAGGCACCTCAAAGCCCCTTGGCTCCAGGATTGAGTGGTTATCGCCATCCATACTTAGACTAAAATATTCTCCAGATATAAATCACACTTTAATGTCTGCACAACAAATGTGTAAATCGGGGCCAGTTTTGAGCAGAAATCCGAAAACTCGTTCAAATGGGTCTATTACAACAACAGTTTGGAGAATCCAACATTTCAGTTTCTGAGAAACAAAATCGGCATGTTTCAGAAGCTCATACACTCCAAGTAGTAAACACAGTTATCACAATGACAAAATAAATTCTGTCAGTCTGCCAGAGGAGGACAGTATATGCCACAAATGAAAGGTGCAAAGAATGGCAGAGAATGAACAACGCCGATCTTTTCAGAGAGCTGGGAGCTGAGCTGACCCCTGTTTAAGACTTTATTCTTATCAGTCTAACCCACTCGTGCAGTGGATGGCCTTCCTTTATAAAGGACTGGCATTTTTGCTCACTTACTTCCTTTATGACTCTTTCCTGGCTGATTGTAGGCTATGCAGCGCTAGGTGATCTTTAGGTCAACATAAATGGTAGTGTGTGATTTAATTGGTTCAAAAGCAGCTACAAAAGGTCTCAGGCACCTTACAGGAATGAGGGATGTATAAATTGTATAAATCAGAACCAACTGTGACACCATCTTCTTACAAGGTGAACTGCTATGCTTCAGAGATTATCATGACCAACACATCGATAGCTTCCTAGCACCTCTTACAAGTAGCTTCTTTGCTGACCAAAACTGATGTGAGCCACATATGTATATCACTCACTTTATTGGTTAAGAAAATAAGTAGGAGAACAAGAAAGACAGAAGAAATACAGCCTGCTTTACACAATGGGGATGATATCATTGAACCAAAAACAAAAACCAAAAAGAGCTGTTCATAAATTCTGTTTCCTACTCAGGATAGAATTCAGAAATATTGTGATATTTTCACTGTTATTCGCGTTCTTGAGCTTCACAGCAACGCAGTGGGACGTTTTCTTTGAAATATGAAACAAGGTGGTTCGTGCAGTACGTGATCTTCATTTAGAGAAACGCTAGCATTAACAATGCCCCCGCCGGTGTGAGAAATTCTTTCATACATGCTCTCATTTGTTACGGGTGATTTTACAGAGGTACTGCAATTATCTTGACAGTGATATATGGGTGTTTAAATCTGCTAAACATAGCACTTTCATAGCAAACTGTGGATGACTTCCATGTATACATGCAAAATAGCGCGTGGCGTGTGACCAAGACACAGAGGCCTCAGCCTTATATAGTCCACTGAATGAAACTGAGCCTGTAGAGGGGATTGGATATGGCAGGATCCATGAACAGAGGCTAACCTTAAATCCAATTGAATCTTTTGCAATTGTTTTACAGCCCCTGGCCAGTTCTGTGCTTATTCCTCACACCATGCCTCAAAGGACCAGATACAATCCCTGCTCTCTGTAAGCACTCTCAATATCATCCCGACACAGACATAAAAGCAAACCAAAGAACCCCTCATTCATGTATCCATTGATGACATAAGGAGTCAGAGTAGATATTAAGAAACAGAGGCTGTAACCTCTGGGATGTGGTTCTGGATTTATAATGGATGGGGATTCCACACTGGCTGCTTGAGATACATAATTGAGAGTGGCCTGTTAATTCTTTCCACTAGGACCTTTCCATTTGACCATGCACAACTTGCCATGATGAAAGCTTCTAACAAAAGGATATTTATCTCAAACATTCATACACATCGTAAGAGTACATGACTTTCTTGCCACCTTTGCAAAGTATCACTTGGGAGATGGACGATACTGGTCACAAAAAATAGAACTTGTTCTCGCAACTGAGACACTGTCTGTCACTCATGCACAGCTGCAACTTCAATATCCTTTAGCTGCAATGGAGGGACCTTAATCCAGCTCTATGTCTGGGCTGTGTTCCTGAAGCACATTTGTCATCTCACTCAGTGAGTGATATACTGTAGCACATCATTATATACCAGCTAGTCCAACTTCAGTAACCCTACAAACGTCACTGCTGTTTAGTTTTCTGTCTTCATTTATGTTGGGAGTGATAGCAGAGCTTCACGTTTTAATTTTTTCAGAAATCCCTCAGTCAGAACATGCTACATCATGTTTAGGTGTAAACTAGTGAGCTAAGCTGATTACTCCGCGAGGCTCCTGACTACGGTAGCCGCACTGCTCCGACAATCCATCAAGCGGTGCGGCTTCGTAGCTTACCAAAGTCATACTAGAAAATTTTTTAACAGATTTTTGAGCGCAGTGTATCACATAAAATCACATAAAAAAGGAAGGTTTTCCTCCCTTTGTCACTCTTACTCATAGGGGGAGCAAGCATGTGGTTGCCAGATTGTTGGGGTTTTCTGCATTATTTTACAGTCTTTACCTTACAATATGAAGCTCCTTAATATGACCTTTGTTTTGATTTGGTGATATAAATAAAAATTATAAAATAATATGGTGTGTTCAATAAATAAAACTGGAGAAAAGGTACAATCCACATACTCCCTTTGTTCTGTTTTTGGAAGATATACCGTCATTTCCTAATGTGAAGAATTTTATTGGCTGTGTTGTCAAATTATTTGTAAAAAATAAAGAATCATTTGTTTAAATCGGGCACATGGTTCTGAATATAATTTTTGAATTTAAGTTTTTCCTTTTGCCACTACTTCTCATGTAATAAAATATCAAGAACTATCCAAGACTTTATGACTATATATATATGATTAAATATAAATATACACTAGCACAATAATTTGTCCTCTTGTGTTTCCTCTATTCCATTTCTGTTTAACTTTAGCATAGCCCTCAGTTCTTGGAAACAGCATTTAATCAAGTGGCAGTATTCTCTGAGGTTATCTTCTGTAGCTGTACATTCATTATTTCCAGGCTGCTAAAAATGTTCAATTAATAATTGCTGCCTGAGCTAGTTTAGCATTTTGATCTTTCAAAGGCTTTATAAAGCAAAGTTTAGAGAACAGGGCTTTTTATTGAGGAGTGAATTTATGTTCACTTCAAATGGCCCAGAAAATCAAGCAAGCAGTGGTAATAAGCACACTCGTCTACATGCGTCACTGTGTGAAACTCCTTCTACCATCCCACCTCAACAACGAGGTCAAAGCTTTGTCTTCTACACAGCTGCACTCATGGACCCGGTCATGCTCATATTGACTTTGCATTGAAGGGAGGTCTCCCTAATCACTTCGCCACCCCGATGCCTACGTGAACTTTGGAACTTAAAAGAAGACCACACCTATCTGAACTAACCTGAAAGTATACACAGAAATCTAGGAAATATTAGAAATACTTCAGCAGTCTGCAGGAATTCTACTAGTGAAAGATTAGCAGTTAAGCTTTGATAACTGTTCATTGTAACTAATAATCAGTCAGTTGAATATTCAAACATTTCACGTTATTAAATCAAATCGATCACATATCTTCCTATATTTTACAAATGTGCACCACTATGCACACCTATGCACCACTCTGACTACAATCAGCACAAAATTAATCCTGAAATATTCAGCTTTTGAGGTTTGTTTTTGAGAAGGGGGATGTTGTCCTACAACCTTGCTTCATGAATCTGGATGTTTTAAGGTCATCTACATTATTGAAGTAATTAATGAGCAAACTTTCCCTCTATTGCTAATTTATATCTATCTAATCTATCTATCTAATTTCTTCATTAAAAATTGCTACTCTTTGGTATTTGATCATTGTCATATCCTAATGGGAGATTTTAAAAAATATGGCACTATATTAAAATGCAAATAATCGAGGGATATATGCTTAGATGAACCTAAACGTGCACTTATGTTTTACTTTCAGCATTGGGGGAAAAAATGTAAAAACTCTCTTAATTCACAAATTGCTTTTGCTTGTTCTTTAAGCATTGCAACTGGATGCTGTGATTTTATTGTCACTTTTTTTAGATGCGCAACACAAGAGAGTGGGGGCTTAGAAATGAGAAATATTACATCTTTGTGGGAAAAAGTGTGACTTCACATAGTGGATTTGTTACAGGTTTGAGGGTGAAGTTGTTTTGTTTTTGTAAAGCATTGATTTACAGCCACAATGAAAATCTGCAATCAGCGTAGACAATCTGTCTTATTTCAGCTTTTTGTAATCAAACAGGCAAACAGACATTTCATTTCAGCAAGTTTAGGTGGGAAGACTAACACACCGCAGATTAAACCTTTTTTTTTTTTTTTTAAGAAAGAAACAAATTTAAGCTCAAAGGTACACAGACTCCACTGAGGTATTATCATGTTATCCTTTATATACGACCACATGTAGCAACACATTCTTAAAACAATCCATTCAGCACAGAAAAATAAACTGTTTTTTTATTGCTTCTGTAACACAATCACCACAGAACTCACTAAAAGCCAAATGAAGAAACATTCTTAAAACTGTCCTCAAGCGAAATTTTGTCACTGCTTTCAGGCAAACATCTAATTATCTATCAGTCCAATTTGTAAATCCTCAGAAGGAAATTGATGATTGTGGAAGAAAAGGCTAATGTAACTCGCAATGTCAAGAAATGTTAGAAACAACTTTAAAAACCTCACAGTTGCACATTTAATTGTTAATTTAGAGTCTGGTAAGCACAAAATATTACATTCAGTATACAAAAAGAAGAAAATTTTGTATTAAATCAAAAGCATGCCTTCATTACACGATCATAATGGCTCAGTATAGCGTCCACACTGACCCTTCACAACACATGTAAACACTGCTTTGCAGTTTGGGTTTGAATTAGACTGTTGAATACAGTAGCACAATGAACTTAAGCTTGTTATGACATTGACAGCTGAAGTGAATGGAACTGTATCAAGAGCATTAACACCATGTCAACTTCATTAGGCATGCAGCTGTACTTAACTTTTGTGTAATCAGTGTGGTCACATCATTTTTACCCCATCATCATTCTCAGAGACTCTCCCAGAAAGAATCTGCCTTAAAATAAACTCTGCTCCCACTGACAACATAGGAGGGGAAGTTAAATATGTATCAACCATGAAATGTATGCTAACTAATTTATGGCAGTGCTTAAAGTGCATTAGGTGCATATTTCTGACTTCTCATCCCACCCTCTCTGTCACCCAATAAATTTGTCTGGTTTACATGATTATGAACATTAGAAATGCATAACTCCTACAAGTTTTTTAGAGACTCTGGTGTTTGAACTTCTGTGGATGGCCGCCGGCCATTAGACGCGACTTATAAATGGAATGGAAGGGAGGACACACAGAATGGATGGTTCGCCTGCGTGTCTTGTGAGGAAATTGTGTGATCTGCAAGTTATCTGGAATGTCTGAGATATGGAGGGAGTCTGCATCCCTATATTCAATCTAAAGAGATTGTGGTCCTGACAGATTCCATTTTAATTGGATTTTTCTGTCCAATTCTTTTGGAATAAGGAATAAATCTTCCTCAAAAGGACACCTAATGTGACACTTGTCGTTGTCAACAAAGGCCAGAGAACCATCGATTAAAGAGCTTATTCCTCTCGCTCTGCTAGAATTGCTGAGTTTCCTGAGGCTCGTTTGGATTCTGAAACATAAGGGAACACATGAAGAGTTCTTCTTTATTACTGCTCCTTTTTTGCTCATCGTTGTTTATATTCTGTTGGGTTTAAGATTTATAGTGCTTCAAAACACACTAATAAAGCCTACTACTTATTCTATTTAAATAGAGTATTATTTTCATTATCATTTTCAGTTTTTGCCCAAAGTGTCATAACAGTTGGATCCGGGTAAATTGTGATAAGGACACTATGTGCAAAATGCCCCAAATAGCCTTTCAAAGAACCTCAGTGTTGGACAGACTGAAGTTTTAGTACACAAACAACTGTTCAGATGTGCATTTCGCTTCAAAGGGGAACACAGCTTTTCAAAATAAAAATACAAATCAAATTATATTGTATCTAAGAGTATTTGTCAGAGAGCGACACGTATAATAATAAGAATAGATTGATCAGTGGTATTAATAAAAACTGACAGCCTACTCTGTATATACTGCAGTGTCATGAGTGGGCTCGTCTGTGTTTTAAATACCTTTAATTAATATTTGGAGGGCTATGACACTATGAATAGCTGGGTTAGGACAATCCCCATGTTAGTACAAATTATTGTGTTCATTGTGATGCTCTGCACGCTGTTTAAACAAGAGCTTTGGAAGCTACCCAAAACAGAGAGTGGTTTTCTCCAAAGCATACCTCATGGGTGCAAATGCCATGACCAGTGACTGACCCATTCAATTCCAGGCAAGCTGAACCTTTACTGCAAGTAATACCCCTGTTTTTGTTTTTGCCCCACATTTCCCGTTTTTCATTGTCCAATAACAGCAAAGTGACCTAAACAAAACTAGTAAATGGACTTGCTGTTATATAGTGCTTTTCTACTCGAGCACTCGAAACATGTCTCATTCACCCGAGAATGTTTTTCCTTTTTCTAAGTGCTTCCTATCTAACATTCACAGTCCGTTGAACACATCGAGAGCAACTCGCATCGAGAGAGTTTAGTAGCTCGCCCGAGGATACTTTGGCACGCAGACTGGAGCAGGCAGGGATCGAAAAACCAAACTTCCGATTAGTAGACGACCTGCTCTCCTGAGCCACAACTACCCCTAAAAAAGGTTTATGATTGGAAAGTCAAGACATCTCTCTCAAGTCTTATTGTAGATTTATTAAACAAAATTACTTCTAGGGACAATGCATTTAATTATGTATTTAAAAGGGCGTGATATATAATAGGTATATAATACTGTAGGAAGATTATTAGACTGAGTGTGATTCATTTAATTAAATGAAATAAAAATTATCCATCCATTCGCTTCCGCTTATCCTTTTCAGGGTCGCGGGGGCGCTGGAGCCTATCCCAGCTGTCATAGGGTGAGAGGCGGGGTACACCCTGGACAGGTTGCCAGTCTGTCGCAGGGTTAACACAGAGAGACAGACAACCATTCGTGCTCACATTCACACCAATGGGCAATTTGAATTAATCAATTAACAAATCCCCAAATAAAAAAAATAATTTAAGGCAACAAAAATCAATTAACATAAACATTTACAGGACATTTCTTTACTTTTAATGCTTTTCTCTTCAGTCAAATTTTGTAAATCCCACAAGCCTGGGGTGCATATTTTTGAAAATCAATGTCTTTGTTAGCATATGCCAAATTATATTGTGTTATTGCACTGTTGTGGATTTTTTTAAAATCTTACAGCGCCATTGGTCTGACAGGGTTATAAAACAATATTTTTGTATTTAATATTTTTTTTTACCCCCTCAAAAAAACCCCAAAACCCCCCCCAAAAAAACCCCCATCTAATATGAAATTACAAATCTATGATACATACAATCCCTATAAAATTATACGCCAGTCATCTGCTTGTGGATTTGGTTTAATTGGCACTAAGATTTTTTCAATTGTATTCATTTTCATTTAATTTTCTGAAATGCTTTATACTGTGGTACTGTAGCATTATGTCGTAAAGTAAGGAAAAAATAGAAAGTTGTATAAGCTTCAAATTTTTTAGCTTGACTGAAGCCCAAATAAAAATAGAGGTCTAGATTTCCTAAACAGGACAAAACAGCATGTGAGCGCAATCCACAAATAGCTCTCATAGCTATGGTTAGTTTTACGGGTCATTTTGTAAAGACAGGCACAGTTTCTCCCTATATTTTGTAAGTTGATGAAAGAACACCCTGGAATACATATGCAACAGGGTCGATTCCAAAGAGCTGAGCTTCCACCTCATTTTAAATATTGATAGTACTTTTGTCATGCCAAATCCCACTTTGGAGCACGGTGGTGGGGTGGTTAGCACTGTCGCCTTAGGTGGTCCTGGGTTTGAATCCACCATCTGCCTGGAGTTTTTCTTTGTGGAGTGTGCATGTTCTTCCCTTGGCTTTCCGGGCACTCTGGCTTCCTCCCACATTACAAACACAGTGCTGTTAGGTGTGAGTGTGAATGGTTTTCTGTCTGTGTGCTGGCCTTGCAACAGGTTGGCGACTTGTCCAGGTGTACCCCTGCCTCGTGCCCTATGCTAGCTGGGATAGGCTCCAGCCCCTCTGTGACCCTGAATTAGACAAGAGGATGGATGGATGGACTCAGTTTGCACTGGCGTAATGGTTCTATATGTGTTATTATTATAGCATATAGGGTTTCAAGATATCTGCTGGGTCAAGGGGCATTTCATAAAAACAAACAAACAAGCTCTCTCTCTCTGAAATGAGGAGCCATGCATAGAGCAAAGTACTTGAAATCGCTAAATTGATTTTTTTTTTAAAAGGTTAGATTTTTTCTACTGTGTTAATCACACTGTTTAGTATTAATGGTACCATTCCACAACTATGTCAGCAAATGCTTCACACCTGTTTCAGGAAATAATAATTGGCGACAAAGACAAATAATTATAGTGATTAAAATGTGAATTTTCAATTAGTATGCACACTGCATGCACACACTGACAGACTGATGTCACTGGCAAATAAATGCTGAAGTAAGGTGGGAAACAGTTTTGACTATTTCAGCAAACATTTTAATGAGACAATACAAACAAACCCAGAGAGCACAAGATCAGGAAGCGTTAGACACATAAGGACACACTTTTTGTGAAATGAACAACGACTTTGTTTTCTGCCGCCTCAAGTGCCATGATGGGGGCCCTCAGCCCATATATGGGAGAGGCTTTCCTCCACAGCTAGACGTTTTCTCTAGCTCTACACAGGGTCATTTCTTAGAGACCCCAGCCTTGGAATCACAGTTTTTTGTTTGTTTTTTTTCTCTGTATTTGATGTTTATGTTTGATATGTTTGTCTGTTTAGGGAGTAGATCTGATAAGTTTAATTTTACTTGCTTTATGGACATACGCTGATTACATATGGCTAGTGATAAAGTAAAATTTATATCTTTCAATGTTAATGGGCTGTTAAATCCAATTAAACGTACTAAAATCCTAACTAAAGTGAAAGCAGAACAAGCCCATATAGTTTACTTACAGGAGACCCACATGACAGATAAGGAGCACGTAAAATTAAAGAGAATGGGTTTTACTAATCTGTTTTTTTCTTCATACAAATCAGGACATAGGAGAGGAGTTGCAATCCTTATTTCAAGCAAATTAAACTTTGAAAAAGTATCTGAAATGGGTGATAAAGAGGGCAGATTTATTCTAGTAAAAGGGAAAATAGATGGGAATTTGATCACCCTCTTAAATGTTTATGCCCCACCAAAGAGTGATATTAGCTTCTTCCAAAGGATTATTAATATTATGGTAACAGAAACAGAAGGCCTTTTGATCTGTGGAGGGGATTTAAATATACACCTGCAGCCAAAATTAGACTCGTCTAGCAAGAAAACATACGATATGAAATCTCCATATATCAAAGTGAATGCACTTTTTGAGGAGGTAGGATTAATGGACATATGGCGAGACCTTTTTCCTAATAGAAAGGACTATACTTACTACTCTGCCCCACACTCTCTTTATACAAGGATAGATTATTTTATAACATTTGGTAAAGATAAGGATAAAATATATACTTGTGGAATTGGAACGATAGATATAAGTGACCATGCACCAATATATTTATCCATTGATTTTAACTTACGGTTAAAAAATAATACATGGAAATTGAACTCAAGTCTATTGAATGATTCACCTTTCAAGGCACAAATTAAATCAGAAATTAGTCTCTTTTTAGAGTTCAATGATACCGGAGAAGTACCACCTCCCATACTATGGGATACTCTGAAGGCGGTACTAAGAGGGAAAATTATAGCAATAGCTTCATTTAGGAAAAAAGATAAGAATAGAAAATTAGAAGAGTTGAGTAAGAAACTAAAGGAATTAGAAAGAAGACATAAAAGGGACTTAACACAGGATATATTAAGGGACATCAAAAACATTAGGAACGAAATTAACAATATAGCCACACAAGAAATCAAGAAAGATTTAATGTTTTTGAAACAGAGACAATATGAAAGTGGCATTAAATCTACCAAAATATTGGCGTGGAAATTGAAAAAAAAGATAGCGGAAAATACAATTTATAAAATTAGGGACCCAAGTACAAAAGTGATAAAAAATAAATTAAATGAAATACAGGAAGCCTTTGAAAGATTTTATAAAACCCTATACTCTGAAGCCCCGGGCGGGACTGAAGCTCAGATGGATAGCTTTCTGAACTCTCTAGACTTACCCACTCTAGATGAAGAACAAAATCAAGCAATGACAATGAATATAACTGAGGAAGAATTAAAAGCTGCAATTAATAGGCTTAAATTAAGTAAATCACCAGGACCAGATGGTTACACGGCAGAGTGGTATAAAGAATTTAAAAAGGAACTGATACCTGTCTTACTGCCTACATTGAATTGGGTTTTGAAAAAGGCACAAATGCCCCCCAGTTGGAAGGAGGCAATTATTTCAGTTATACCAAAAGAAGGCAAAGATAAAATGGAATGTGGATCTTTCAGGCCAATCTCTGTTCTTAACGTGGACTATAAACTTTTCACATCTATCATGGCCAAACGGCTAGAAGAGTTCCTACCAACACTGATATGTAATGATCAAACAGGTTTCATACATCAACGCCAAACACAGGACAATATACGAAAGACACTACACATTATGGACCATATACAAAAACACAAAATCAAAGCAATTGTGATGAGTGTAGACGCTGAAAAAGCCTTTGACTCTGTCAATTGGAAGTTCCTCTACAGGGTACTATATAAATTTGGCTTTCATGATATGATTATTAAAACGATACAAGCATTATATGATAATCCTACAGCCAGGATCAAAATTAATGGATGCCTATCCAACAGTTTTACCCTAAAAAGGGGCACTAGACAGGGCTGTGCATGGTCACCGTTACTTTTTGCACTATACTTGGAACCACTAGCTCAATCCATCAGGCAAAATAAGGACATTAAGGGAATTTTTATCAAAGGGACACAATATAAACTGGCTTGCTACGTGGATGACATTTTGATTTACCTTGGACACCCAACATATTCTTTACCCAAGCTGATGCAGTCATTTGAACAATACGGCCAACTATCAGGCTATAAAATTAATATAGGTAAAACCCAGCTACTCTCATATAACTACAGCCCACCAGAAGAAATAAAATGTAGCTACTCTCTGGTATGGCAAACGGAGTGTTTTAAATATTTAGGCATAAATTTACCGAAAGACCTTACAAAACTATTCGAACAGAACTACCTACCCTTATAAAAAAAATAAAGGAAGATATAGTAAGATGGAATTTAATTCCTTTCTTTAGTTTTAATTCAAGAATTGATTCTATTAAAATGAATGTATTGCCAAGATTTTTGTATCTATTTCAAACCCTACCAATAGAGATTAACCAAAGTCAATTTAATGAGTGGGATAAAATGTTATCTAGATATATATGGCAAGGTAAAAGACCAAGGGTTCGCCTTAAAACACTACAGCTGGCTAAGCAAAAGGGAGGATGGGGCCTCCCTGACCTCAGATATTATTATTTTGCAGCGCAGATGAGAGCAATAATATGCTGGTGTAACCAATCATACACTGCCCAATGGAAAACCATTGAGGAACAAATGCTGTCTATACCTATTCAGGCAACTCTAGCTGATAATAACTTACAAACCTATATAAAAAATACTGATAACATGTGGGTGAAAAGGACCCTTAAAACATGGAGAACTATTATAAAGGAATATAAACTCGAGACCAATATTACAGTTCTTAAATGGTGTGCTTACGACTCAGAGTTCAAACCTAATGAACTGGATTCTAGATTCAAGGACTGGACAGGTAAGGGCATAACAGCCCTGTGCAGTATAATGAAGGATGGAAAATTGTTCAGCTTTGACATGCTTAGAAAAACATTTTCATTAGAAAAAGAAGACTTCTATCGATATCTGCAGTTAAGGCACTATGCCGACACGAAGATGAGAAACGTAACAATGATAAACACACGCTTGATGGAACTGTTTATAAAAAGCTATAACTCAGAAACTATTGATAGAATTGTATCATGTCTCTATAAGGGTCTAATGGATTTGAAACCACATTCGACTTCATATATTAGAACAAAATGGGAGAAGGAAGGAGGGATAAAAATATTAGAGGAAGAATGGACGGCAATATGGAGATATCAGTGCATGTGTACCAGCTCACAAAAGTGGAGGGAATTTGGCTGGAAGTGCCTAATTAGATACTTTATAACACCTTCTCAGAAGTCTCATTATGATGATAACCCCCCTGCTTGTTGGAGGAACTGTGGAAATCAAAGTGCAAATCATTACCATATTTTCTGGGACTGCTCAATCTTGAGGGATTATTGGAGAGAAATACATAATGCCTTACAGGATATCTTTAAACGTGAAATACCTCTCGAGAGTAAGACTATGTTCTTTGGATATATACCTCAGGAATGGCCTAAATATGATAAACATTTAATTAAATATTTTATTGGTGGCCTGTAAAAAGAATATCACCTGTTACGTTTCGGTGTTGTCAGTGTTTTGTTTTTGCGTGACTGTCATGTATTTCCTGCTTTACTTTGAAAGTCTGTGTTATTTTAGTGTGTTCAGTTTACATTTTCCCTGTCTCGTCAGTTCTAATTTGCCCCAGCTGTGTTTCCCTCCTGTGGTCCATTCCCTGATTGCTCCTTCTATGTATTTAAGCCTTGTGTTTCAGTGTGTCATGGTCGCGATCTCCCCCGTGTTGTAAATAGTTTGGTGTTTTTGTTGTAAATAAATAGTCTGTTGTAAATAGTTGTGAATGGGTTTGTTAGTATTTTCGTTTGAGACACCTTCGTTTTGGGATTTTGGTGGAGGGCCTTCGTGGTTTTATTTTCCTTATTTTTATTTTCCTGCGTTGCACCCCGGTTGCCTAGGCCGGGGTGTAACATATGGGGGCTCGTCCAATCGCTGAGGGGTCCGAGGACCGCTTCGGCCGTCCGCCGTCGCTGGAGGGTCCGAGGGAGGGTCCTCTTCAGCCGTCTGTCTTCGCTGGAGGGTCCGAGGGCCGGTCCAGCCTTCATCCGCCTTCGCTGGAGGGTCCGAGGGGCCGCCCCAGCCTTCGTCGTCTCTGTCTTCGCTGGAGGGCCCGGGGACTGCTCCAGCCTCCATCCGCCTTCGCTGGAGGGTCCGGGGAACCGCTCCAGCCTTCTGCAGCTGGTGGGCTGCGTGTCCGTGTTTGCAGCTGGTGGGCTGCGTGTCCGTGTTTGCAGCTGGTGGGTTGCTCGTCTGTCTTCGCTGGGGACCCGTGGGACCGCTCCAGCCTTCATCCGCCTTCGCTGGAGGGTCCGAGGGACCGCTCCAGCCTTCGTCGTCTGCTGGAGGGTCAGTGGGACCGCTCCAGCCTTCATCATCTTCGTCTGCCTTCGCTTCAGCTGTCCGTCTCCGCTGGAGGGTCCGAGGGACCGCTCCAGCCTTCATCCGCCTTCGCTGGAGGGTCCGAGGGACCGCTCCAGCCTTCGTCGTCTGCTGGAGGGTCAGTGGGACCGCTCCAGCCTTCATCAGCTTCGTCTGCCTTCGCTGAGGGGAGGGTCCGTGGGACCGCCCCAGCCTTTGTCGTCGCTGGAGGGTCAGTGGGACCGCTCCAGCCTTCATCAACTTCGTCAGCCTTCATCCGCCTTCGCTGGAGGGTCCGAGGGACCGCTCCAGCCTCCACCAGCCTTCATCCGCTTTTGATCAAACATTTCACTTGGGGTTACATGTTTGATTTTTGGGTAGGGGGAAATGTTACGTTTCGGTGTTGTCAGTGTTTTGTTTTTGCGTGACTGTCATGTATTTCCTGCTTTACTTTGAAAGTCTGTGTTATTTTAGTGTGTTCAGTTTACATTTTCCCTGTCTCGTCAGTTCTAATTTGCCCCAGCTGTGTTTCCCTCCTGTGGTCCATTCCCTGATTGCTCCTATGTATTTAAGCCTTGTGTTTCAGTGTGTCATGGTCGCGATCTCCCCCGTGTTGTAAATAGTTTGGTGTTTTTGTTGTAAATAAATAGTCTGTTGTAAATAGTTGTGAATGGGTTTGTTAGTATTTTCGTTTGAGACACCTTCGTTTTGGGATTTTGGTGGAGGGCCTTCGTGGTTTTATTTTCCTTATTTTTATTTTCCTGCGTTGCACCCCGGTTGCCTAGGCCGGGGTGTAACACACCAGAAAATGGTTATCCCCAGAGAGCCCAAACATAAGTACATGGATGGAAATCACAATGGAAATTTATAACATGGAAAAGATAACAGCTTCTGTTAACCACAAGCTGGAGAAATTTACATCATATTGGGAAAACTGGGTTAAATATATCACGCCTCATAGGCCAGATTTTACTATTACAAACCAATAATTATGATGTATGTATATATATTTATAGGATCACCCCATACCAACACATCCGTGTTTTTTTTTTTTTTGTTTTTTTGTTTTGTTTTTGTTTTTTGTTTTTGGTTTCTTTTTTTTTGTTTTTTTTGTTTTTTCTCTTTTCTTAGGTTTGTTAGTTTTGTTTTTTGATTTTCGGATTATGTGATGGTTTCAATTACTTCTATCGTTGTAAGTATTCTTCCCTTATGACTTGGATGTAAATTAAAATACTATTTCAGTATTTAAGGCAGATAACCTAAGTATGAAGAATGCTTACATGATGTACATACTGTGAATGCCTGCTTTTGAAACCTTAATAAAAATATGAATTAAAAAAAAAAAGATCAGGAAGCGTTGTCCTTTAAGGGAGACTCATAGGAAGGACATCAAACGACCACAACAACACAAGCAGTTTGTCTTTCTTACATCAAATATGTTGGAAAACTCATATTACAGTTTACTGGGGACTCATAGTATATTAGAAAATTATACCTTTGGACTGTATGTTATAGTAAACACAATGCTTAAAACAGAAGTAAAACATGTTTATCATTGAGAATAGCCAAGTTTAGCATTACTATTCATTTATTCTTTACATTGCAGAGTAATAAGCGTGACATGCTTTATATTGCAAACATTTCTCATGTAGCATAATGCAGGTGTTTTGGAGCAAGGGACAGGGAGAAAATTCAGCCAATTTTATGGAAGGTGCAGAGATAAAATCATTTTGAGTCTGGATAACCGTGGGTGGTGACAGTGATAGCGAACGTTATTGCTGTAAAATGGGGTGAAGCAGAGAAGCATGACATTCCTCTATATTGATGTTGAAGAATCTTATTGTTTAAAGGGAACAATTCCTGGGTGAGAAGCAACCTCAACCCTGACAGTATTCAATAAAAATTTTTTAAAAAGCACAGGGCGATGACTACAAGCTCTGGAGACAAAATAAATATACAGTTAGGGAGGGGGGTTAGAAGAAAGGGAATGAAATCAGATACTTGCACCAACTCCCTATCCCACCCTATCTCATTTTCTCTGCAAGCATTCCATGGTGAAATTTGTCTGAAATCCGCAATCTGCCACTGGATGGTGTCATCCTAATGACACACTTGGCATACTGATGATTCTCATCTGCATCCCCCTACATCCAGCAGAGTGGATGTGCTGCTAACACATACATTATTTAACCATCTGAATGGGGCGAAGGAGATTGGTAAAAATAACATGTCTCTGTGGTCCAGCTGGATGCTGAGACACTCTATTATAGCATTTTCACTCCTTAGATTGTTTAATAATGTATGTACATAAGGCGGCAGGGAGGAAAGACAGACCCAGTGCCGAGACAGAAGAACAGAGCGAAGTGTAGGATAGGAACAGACAGGAAGAAAGAGCAAAAGACTAGGTGCAGCCCACTGCTGATGGCATGAAAAAAAATACCTTGCCCTTGAAAATGAGGACAAGCACCTAAAACTAGGCTGACACTAGTTCCCCTGTGAAAAAGCAGACAAGGTGGTTCTGACTTACATTTAGGGATGGCTCATCATCTGGACTTTTCTAGCCATATTATGCGAAGTGTAGAAGACACAGTATTCTGTATTCTTTTATTTTCTTTATCCCCCCCCCCCCCCCTCCCCCAAAGTGTTTTCAATGTCTCTGAAGATCTTCAGCAATTCCAGTTTGATTAAAGCATAGTTGTATTTCTTTAGGACTAAAAGCGTGCCTAACGTTCTCTGCTGAATCTTTCTGAGAACTGAAGGGGAACTCTATTACTGATCAGGCTCTCCTGTGCTGCTTGTATCCTAGGAATGACTGTTATATTTCATGAAATAGACTCCAAAGGTGTGGAGTTGGGGTGGTGAATTGGACAGATATATCTGCCAATTCTCCTTGAGAACTGAAAAACAAAACCCTTCTATGTTGCTTGTATAGTGCGAATGCTGGGAAGTGCCACCCATCTGGTACCTTTTGCTTTTTGTTGTGTTGACGTATAATGGTATATTGACACTGATAGAAATTTGTCAGCATGAGAGATTGATGAGACATTGTACGGTTGATGCTAAGTGCAGTTAAAAACACCAACACAGACGCCTCCACTGACACCACCACCACACATTATTGACTGCGTGCTGGTTTATCGTCTAAATAATGTTTTCTCTAAAATATTGCATAAAACAATGTATTTTATCAGTAAAGACAATGAATGATGCTCATACAAAAATCACTGAGTATAGTGTTAGTATGAGGTCACCCCTTCTCACTTTATGAATGCTGTGTCTTTTTTTCACGAGATTTTGGCATTTGGACTTCAAAAAACAAGACTAAATAAGAAAACTGCTGATTAAAAAAAAGAGAAGCACATTCATTATTAACTATTGAACCCATTAGTAGGACTTTGTTTGCATTGAGAGTTTGCATTGTGACTGAATGACTGACCTCTAGAGTGAAACCAGAAGAGAAATTTATGGATATGTGGGGTTAGGGCTGCTCAATTAATCGAATTTTAATCACGATTACAATCTGGGCTTTCAACGATCATTAAAAATGACTGAGCCGATTATTAGCCCCTCCCTCATTTATCCGCGACACCTTAAAGGCCGGTCCGTGAAAATATTGTCGGGCATAAACCGGTCCGTGGCGCAAAAAAGGTTGGAGACCGCTGATTAAGAGGACCCGAGGGAAGCTCGGAAAGCTAAGCAGAAGTTATTTGGAGAGAAGAGTGACTGCCGTTGGTTGAAAAGAGAGGTAAAAAAAACTTCAGTGGTGTTGCACACTATTTTATATTATTTTTTAAAGTCATTGTTAACCCTTTAAAGCCGGTCAGAGCAGCACGCTCCGTGTTGTGTAACTATTTTTAAATCCCTGTAGAACCTGAACCGTGTAAGCTAGCGCAATAATTTGTTTTGCATATGAATCAGGAGGAGTTGTACTTACATCTGATGCCATCAGCTTGTCCTCGGTCACGGTTTCCTTCCACATAAAGCTTTGCAAAAATTGCATAAAAAGCGCTTGCAGGAACAAAAACATAATATTCCAGAAACACGCTTTGCCGATCTGATTAGCTATTCGTAACACTTCCCACAGTGAAACAGACGTCAGCACGAACTATCACATGTCCGCCATTTCCTGGCCGAAACCGGAAGTGACGTCATTTTCGCGGAAATGTAGTTTTTTACTTGTAGGCCTTAAAAGCCTATACTGGTCATGTTTGACTTTTCTGAATAGTTGCTGGGATGCTTAGAACTCAAACTTCACTGCTGGAAATAGTTTATTTTGATGCACATGCTGTTTTCTTTGCAAATTTGCGTCATAGGATTGTTTTTTTTGTTTTTCCTGCAGTGTATAAAAATTGGTGTATCTCCAAAATAAAACTATGAAGACACTCAAAATAAGTTTCCTGTTGTTGTAAACTATTTTGTGCAACTTTTTTGTATTTAAAGTTTTGAGGGATAAACCTCTTAAATTTCTCCAAGTAGAAATACATGTAAAAAAAACAAAAACGATTTTCAATTTTTTTGTAGTTTATTGCACTTTTTTGCAATTAATGTAGTTACTATGGACTTAATGCATACATATTATTAAAATATGGGCTATAACAGTTGTATAGCAACTTGAAATGCTCCCACAAATGGCACTACAGCATGTAAAAAAAAAAAAATATAATCTCTGGCGGACTTGGTTCTATAGTAGGTCTTAAAGGGTTAAATAAATATCGTCAAATAATCGAGATCTCAATTTCAGTAAAAATAATCGTGATTATCATTTTTGCCATAATCGAGCAGCCCTATGTGGGGTCACTGATTTGTACTCAAAGTTAACACACTGTAAAAGGTTAATGATAATCCCACAGGGTGGCCTGGTTTTAACGGCTAAGCCTACACGAGTGCTATAGCTGACAGCAATAATTCTGTTTAATATTATTATTTTTAATTATTAACAAATTACAAATTATTAAAATTATTTGTCCTTTATGCCTTGTGTTCAGTTTTACTTCCCCTCATCTTGTTTTCCCCAGTCATCTATTCCTGTGTATTTCCCACAGCTGCTTCCAATTCCCATTATCCCTCAGTGTATAGATAAGCCCCGTCAGTCCTTTTGTCCTTTGTCAGTGCATTTGTTATCCCTTCCTATGTTGTTTCCTGGTCGATTGGTTTTCCTGTTTTTTTTAGTGGTTTTCCCTAGACTCCTGGATTTAGTTCCCTCTCTGAACTTTGTTTTCCATGGACTGCTCTTCTCATACCCATTAAAAGGTAAACTTTAAGTTTTCATTCTGCCTGCCTGTGTTCTGTTCTGCATCCACACTCAACTGTGACAGATTAGGCTAACTAAATGTCTTGGACCTCAGCCCGTCACTCCTGCCCAACAATATATATACAATAATATTGTTGGGCAGGAGCAATAATCCAGAAATACGTGACCTTCATCTGTTATACAACCTCACAGAGTTGGTACAACAGACACCTAGGGAGACCAAGTTTGAAGTGTCTGGATCAAAATATTTATGCATTCTAATCATCTTAAAATACAGCCAGTGAATCCTTGAAGCAATATTTTAAGCAGGAGCGCCTTCCTTTAAGCTCCAAAGCCAACTGTTCTGCTGCCTGCCGCATCACCTCAATCTGTTGTTTGCTGCCTAGAGTGCCAACCCTGGCTTTCTCCCCTGACCAGTGCTATCAACACAGCAGCAAGCAATACACTATCTGGCTGCTAATCCTCATGGGGAAACTGCGATAAATGTAACAGTCGGCAGACTTTCCTGGCTAAACTTCTTGGAATGACGTTATCAATTCTTAATCATTATAATTTCTACAACTCTATCACAAAGAAACCCCCTAAAACAAATACAAATGCAATGCTTAAGTGTAGAGCATGGAAATGTGACCAAAAGACTAAATCTACACATTCATTCAAGTAATATAGATCTCAGTGCAAGAAAATAAAATGTACAAGGTCATAAGCTCCCATAACTACTTAATACCCTTCCATCTGTCAGCCAGAGCACTTCCATTGCCTAGAACTATTCCTTCTTCCTGATTTGTTAATGTTATTTTCACCGTTGATCATTTCTAAAGGGGTAAACAGTTTGGCTTTCATTTCAGCTTGCTTGAAAATCATCATGTGCTGCACTATATGTGAGAAACAACTGATCTTACCCTGTCCTATGTAACGATGTAAATGTGTCTAAACAAACAATTGACCACTTGGCGAACACAGATTCATTTTTGGTCACAATGCCTTGCAGTTGCCTCTTTGCACTCCAGTAATTTCTTAGCCCTAGGTCCCTTTTAGCTGAAATGGATGAGTCGATTGCAATATCTTGGAAACTGAAACATTCCCCTTGTAAGCCTTTCTCATTAACACCAGTACATGTCTACAGCAGTGATGTGGAAGCCTTGACCTTCAGAAAAAAGATTTATTAGGAGAAGTCCACGACTCATGTGGGATTGTTTTCATGATTATACAGCAAACAGCTAGAGAGATTTTTTATTTGCTGTCGGCATACAGTGATGGATAATTCAGACCTTAGTGCTCAGTGTTGAACACTGACAGAAATTTGAAGTGTGTAGTTCAAAGAGTATTTCATTTATCATCCTCTAATATCACAGTAATTAGAAAATAATGAAACTTTTTATGGTTGGGATTAAGCTACACTAGTTATGTTTAGACACTTACAGAACATCTTTATGGTTAGGAATAAATTACAGGTTAAGTTTATTAAAAAGAATCAAAATCATGTTGGTTTTCCTTCAAACTTGGGTATTTGATAGGCAGTTATAGAAAATAGGAATTTATTGTCCTGACTTCTTCCACACTGGCTTTTGCAAAACATTTCCATTAGCTTGCAATATGTGCTACATTAACTGTCCCAATGCATTTGGACTGGTTAGAGTTTGGTATTAGTTTATTTTTATACAGCCACAAACCACAGGACTGCTTTACCAAGGCGAGTGAGACGAATAATTTAAGAGGATAATTTTAGAGAAAGCCCTTGATTAAAATCCATTGGCACAATTTTCAACCAATGGCAAAAAGGATGCTGATGTGTATAATGTGAGAGAAGAAAATGACAATGGGAGTAAATGCACTGACGATGGTATCATTAGCCTGCATCAGAAATGAGCTCCCAAAGTGATAAAAAAGGTCTCGAGCAGCAATAGATAAGCAAATACTTTGTTGACTTTAGTTCTGCACTGCTTGCAAAAAGACTTGCTAAAAATGTCTGGTGAAGAAAAACAGGCAGAAACAAAGGAAACATTGGAACTCCCCAAATGCTTCCAGTTTCCCATCCTGTGTGCTGCATATCTGTGGTCAGCTGTGGGTGGTGTGTTTCGGAACGGGGTGTGTGTATGTTTTTAAAATTCTGTCGGGCTTATTTTTGTGTATACGTGCACGTTTGTAGACACTGCAAACAGTTTATGTGACTACGCGTGTGTAGCTGACAGATTTATATGTCAGCGTTGTGCCGCTTTCTCTGCGACAGCGGTGACCATTTCATGGCCCTCAGCTTTGTCATGGTAAATAGAGGCTTTTACTAGTGGTTCTTTACACAGAGTATCTATTGTTTTCTTCTGGCCACAGAAACAAAGAGAGAATCCCAAGAGTCCAGATGTACACAATAAAAGCAGCCAAGACTTGAGAGAGGGGTCAACATAGGCGTAACCTGGAGCTCAATTTAGGTAAAGAGCATTTCATCCACATCTTGTGTCCTTCTGCTCCTTCTGTCTTTGTTCTGACTGAAGGTTACTACTCATGAACAACAATTTTCCATCAAACAAAACTAGAACGCCATGGGGCATAGACGTGCAGGAGCTTTCAGACACACCGGTTTATTGGAGATCGTCTATAAGTGTTTCCTCAAGCACGCTTGAAGCAAAGTCTTGTAAGACATATGACAACAACACTTCTACAGTGAAAGTAAGACTAATTATTTTAAATGGGTTAACAACCACTGTTTTATTGGGGAAAAAGAAATTGTGATCTGCAAAAGAATGACTTGGGAAAAACCGGTAGGAAGCACAGTCTTTGTATCCCAAATTGTTGACTGTGTCCAACTGGGTGAAGCCACCGCACTGCCTGTAACTGTACGTTTGAACAAAGCAACACAGCACCCACAACATTCTCATAAATGTCTGTAAATAACAAAATGCACTCACCAGACACCATTAGGTGTGTCTTGGTAATACTGCATTTTGCCATCAGAACTGCCTTAACTCTTCTTGGCATAGATTCAACATGGAGGAGGTGCCTCCTCCTCCACGTTGGCATAGTAACATTACAAAGTTGGTGCAGACTTGTCAAAGTCACATTTGTGATTTAAAAATACAGGCCATTTACCATAATTTGATACATAAGTGTTCTGATTCTTAAGGTGCTCTGTTGGATAGGGATCTGGTGACCATCAAGGCAATCTGAGTACAATGAAAAATTAAGTGTGGTACTTACTTTACATATCCAGTGCAGTCTCACTTATTAGATAATATGCAGTTTTATTCTGACGCTACATTTGAGTCATTATAACAGAACTGCACACACTTGATTAGAAAAACTACAGTAATTTAAAGTATCTTAAAAATGGGTAGTGTCAGTGAAACTTTGGCTTTTATGTTAATAAGAAGAAAATTAAGCAAATGTATTGCTAGTGAAGACCATGTGACAAGATCAGAACACTTTCAAATTGGCCCTGTTAGGAGTCTGTTTAGTGAAATCAAGATTAATCTAACGCTTTTGTTTTTCTGGTGGAGACAGTTAGTGAGGGCACTTAGATAATGACTTTTTTCCTCGAGCAAAGTAAAATCTGAAGAGCTCTCTGGGGAGGACAAGCTCGCTGTATCCCTCACTGGGTTAACAAAAGTTGCTAAGCAATACTTTTTGTATCCAGCAAAGAAACTACTGCTTTACTTAGGTTAAGTTTTACATTTTAGCAGCAGCTTCTTCTTCTCTGAGGGAAGCTAATTTTACCCCAGCTCTCTGCTTTATGTGGAGCGCGCCCCAATTCCCAAAGCCATTTATTTTGACTGCGACCGCTGTCAGGAATTAATCTGACTTATAGTGGTTTCCATGGCAACCACCACCACCTAATGATGTATGTGTGCATGTAAAGCAAAACAAAAAAAAAGAGAGATGATTTTTCTTTTTGTGCTCCAAAAATGTTTAGTCCCTCCAGATATGAACATGGCCTGCCACATACACTCACTTTTGAAAAGGTTTATATTTCAAAGCGAAGAAATTGGGGGGGGGGGGGGAATGAAAACCACCAAAACAGACTTTGATAGACTTAAGCACTTTGGTTTGTTATTTAGGAGGCTGACTTCTTTGTTGCGTGGTTTTCTTTGGTCTTGTCCCCAAAAAACCTTGATGCCCGGGCCAAAGTTTCCTCTTTGATCCAAAGTGAAAAAAAAGCATAGCTACTGTTCATCTGCTTTAAGCTATTCTGGCATGCAATAGCTGGAAGAGAAGCATCATGAAGATGGACACAGAATGCATAAACCATGGTCTTTCTAGCTTGTGGCTCTTATAATAATATAGCTAATCCTTTTAAGGGGTCATAAATTCTCATAAGCTCAAATTGAAGAGTAGGTGCTAATATACAATAAAGCAGTCACAACATCTTGTGCATTTCTATGAGACTGAAATGGACTTTCCAAAGTGGGAAGGGAGAAACACAAATATAGTTATAAGCTATTATTCTATAAAAGTAACCTATTCTAGACTGAGTCAACTGTACAACATATTGGCTTTTTTCAGCAAGTCAGCTTCTACAACCAGGAAATTAATTCCATTCTGAGTATGTGGTCAGAGAAGTATTGCAGCACTCCAATCCCATTTCCACTAAGATTCCACTGACTCACCGTTAGAGCCCTTAAATTTCTCAAAAGAACAGAGGTCGTCTTCTTAAATGACTGGTAGAAAATGGGATGAGTAAAGCATGCAAGCGGTGAGGCAACCTAATCTGTTCCCAAATCACGCCACATTCTTTGTGCCATGAATACAGTGTAATGGGGAAATTATGGTTCAACAGTGGTAGCGTGTTGGCAGTCTGTTGGCAGCTGTAAACTATTTCTGTTGTCAAATGGGAGCTGTATCAAAAAAATGTGGCAGAATCAGCCTGTGGGCTACTCTTGCTTGTGCTGTTGATGGTCCATCAGCCAGCCGTGGAGAAGAAGTTATAACACACAAACAGCTCAAGTGAAACCAAGTGCTAAAAACAGTGAAAAGTCTCCACTGCAGTTTTCTGTTCCTCCCATTCCTGTCGCTCTCTTCCCTGTTCTTGCCCACTTGTAAACCAATCACCATTCGACCGATGCACAGCACCATCATCCTCAAGGAATGTGCAGTTGTACGGGAGCATGTTTGCATTGCCTGAAAACCCATCTCTGTAGGTTCTCAGTTAGAAAATAAATTGGCACAATTACAGTACCATAAATTAAGAATGAGAATGCAAAAGAAGTAAAGTTCTTTTTTTCCCTTCATTTTGTGTAGGTGGTAGTACTGTAATGAGGTGAAAAATATGAAGCTCAAAAAGGATTATTAAAATTATTGATTACTGCCACAAATATGCATCCTGTATAATGTCTTATATAATGGCTGTTTTTCACTTTGCTTTTATGTACTATATGTTACCTAGTTATATGTTCTAAAGTATCGCGACCTTGTGGTTTTGGCATACCTACACTGAAACCTTTCCTTACGTTTAGAGAAGAGAAACTGTTTCCTTGGAGAAATCCTGAACACGCCTGCTATGTTTGGGGGGGAAAAAAGCTTCCACTTTCCTGCTGTGAACATCTAAACAGAGCACCACAGACATTTTCTCCAGGCAACATGAAAAACTAAATAGATTAAAATGTAGATCAAATGTGGAAAATACAATAAATGAATAATTTGATATAAAAGTAACAATATCTTGGTGGAAGGTCTTTCTTCAGTACGAGGAATTATTAATACTTTTCTCAGAAAGGAATTCAAAATTGTTTCTGAGAAAAATGAGTAAACCTCTGCAAAAGACGACTCGCGCTACTGAGAGAACACACTTTGTACAGTTTCTGGGTAATCAAGATCCCATTCACACTTTAACACTGATCATTAACATTTAAAATGTGCAGCTCTTCTACAAACAACCAGGAGATGACATCTTTGTGAAGCAGTCTCAATGGACAGTAATCAACAATCATGTCTCTTATATACTCCAACAATCCACCTACGACTTACAATTACCAAGTCTCTTGAGGGCTCATGTTATAGCATTACGTTATACCCGTTTGGTTCACAAATTCATTATCTGGACAAATCATATGGGCACCAGGAGAGCACAAATGTACATGGAAATATACTTAGTGTGAGGTATATGTTTCCAGCACCTTGTTGACTCTATGCTACAAAAAAGGCAAAAGGGCTTCCAAACCCCCTTTGGTGTATTTTGCCAGATCAAGTGTGCAAAGAGGTATTTCCATAACTTACTAAAGTCTTAGGATGTAACAGTCCTAAGCCATTAGCACTTCTCATTTAGATTTACATCTGCCTATAACACCAAATCCCCTGGAAAAACCACCAGCTAAGCTACACAGAATGACCAGCATGATTATGTGGAGAAACCTTTTAAAACTACACCTTGCATTACTGAGTTCCATAAATCGCTACTAAGAAGCAAAATTAAAATGTTTGATGAAAGAGGCAGATAGAAGTGGTGCACCCCAATTTCAGTTTTTACAACGCAGCCAACCAGATGTCAAGCACACTCTTTCTGGAAGGAATCTAGCACATTGTGTCGGCACACCCATCACAGCTGCAGTTAAACAGGTTGCAAATTTTGAATGAAGTGAAATTATAGTCACCTTTACTTCGGCGTAGATCTACAGTCCATGTTTACATTTTCGAGCAAATGCTATTGAGCAACAGGCCTTTTTTATTATCTTCTAAAGTGAGCGTAGAATATTTACTGAAGATTTTAGGTTGAGTGCTGCTGCTCACATAAGTGAAATCTCAGTTCAGTTAGACTCATGGATTTGAGGATGAATCTTGAATCTTTGATTTATAGTGATCAAAAGTATCTAGTTTGACATAAAGAGCACTTGCTACAGTCAATGCTATCACAATGCTGCTGCTATACACATGATGCTACTGACTGGACAGACCCAATATGACCTCGAGAAACCAAGCACATAGACAGGTAGGGGTGACTGTAGAGCAGTTCATCTACTAATTGGAAGGTTGGTGGTTCAATGAACATGTCCCTTGCTGCTAAAGTCAGCATGCCAATGCATCTTTGGGCCAGGTACTGAACCCCAAGTTGCTCTCTGATACATCCATGAGAGTCTGAATGTTAGATAGAAAGCACTTATGTAGAAAAAGCATAGAAAAAAGTGCTTGTATGAATGGGTGAATGAAGCATGCTGTATAAAGCGCTTTGATTGCTGAAGTAGAGTAGAAAAGTGCAGAATTCCAAGTCCAGTCCATTTACGTCAAGAACAGAGGAGAAGAAAACGTGCAGGCTTTCAAATGCTGTAGAGCTAAATTTTCATTTGTTTCTGCACCTTCAGACTCAAGGTATGAAGAACCATGCCTATGTTTTATCATGTTTGAAGGGGTCCCCTTCACCTAAGACATGAAAACGTGAGGGAAAGAAAGAATGTGACCAGCATGCCTTAGCTAGAATTATGTACTTGAATTAGAAGTGGCAAGAAAACTGAATTCATTTGACTGCAATCTGCAATCTACTGACATCTACAGTAGCAGTGAGATTTCCCACATCGTACATTTAAGACATGGGTACCATTGAAGTCTTTTTCTGCACTCTAGGCATTCATAGAAAATAAATGACATTTTGAAGATTTACAAAAACATAATCCCAAATCAAACCAACCCTTTGACAGAAAAAGAAATCTAGCTGGTAAGCCTACTTTTTCATCAGCAAGATATCCCACAGTGCTGAGACACCATAAAGAGTTCAGGGATTTGACAAGTTCAGATCAGAGGAGCTTTTCGGGGGCTTCAGAAATGCACATAGTCACTAAATTCCTAATGCTGCGTGTGTTGCAATAATTGTGCTCATCATTATTCACTTTAGCATTGCCCCCTTCACCTACATGCATTAGACAAGCTACAGAAGCAGTAACGGAGGTTAATGTAGATGAGGACCACTGAGGGAGAAATCTTCAGCTTCAAATGCATTACAACAACAACAAAAATGCACTGGGAATGCACTGAATATCATAAACTGTGGATTTGAGGAACTTTTGGATTTTCCTTTTAGTCCGTTTTACAGCCACTCAAATCAATAAAAAGGTGCTCAGTGGACACCTTTTTATTGATTTTGCATTGCCAAATAAGTCTCCTTGCTAAGAGGCTCTGGCCTTCAGGCTTCGCCTCTTATGTAGCGAGCCAGCCAGTTAACCCTGCTGCCTTGTTTGGACTGGCCTCTTCACACTGATTTATTGCTCAAACGTACCCAGAATGTCAACAGGAACCACACTCTTTAGGAATTTGCATATTTAAACAGTTTTGGTCAGAACTTTTTCCTTAATTCAAACTTAGCAGACACAAACAACCCACAATAATACGAATGATAAGTGTATATTAGTACCAGAGAGAAAGTGGAAGGAGGAGTCCACGTACTATAAAATGATTGCTCTATTCATCACACTTTATCTCCTCCTAATATTCTTTTATTTATTTATTTATTTTTTTAATACTGCCTTCATATTCTTCTCTCAGTGCTTTGTGGAGCTATTAAGGCTTGAGTGATTTTTTTGATTGCCATTTATGCTGAGGTAATTAAAAAAAAAGAAAGAAAAAAGGCCCAGGGGTATCAATATAGAAAACAGCGTATCACTGTGTTACAGAAAACTGAATTTGAAGAGAAAAATGAATTGTTGAAGGAACGATGTGAAATCGGTTTTCTCCAGCAATCGCATTTAGCACAAAAATCCCTTTTGGGGTTGTGTCAGAAACGTCAAAAAAAGAACACCGCCAAATCAAACATGCGGAGCTACCTGCAGTGGCGATCCTTTGTGAATAAGGCAGCGGCCGAAAGTAGGTTTAATTGCATTTAGTACGCCCTCATATGTTATGTTACATTTCCACGGCCTTGAATTGTACCTTGTAATTTCTTTGATATATTCACGGCCCTTTGCTGCACTGCTGATGCAAGTGATCAGAGACGAGAGGTATAACAAGATGAAAGTTACCAAGATAACAAGTCAAGCAGAGGAAATTGTACAGAAAAATGTAGCTCTTTCACTGTGCAGAAACAGGCATTCAATGGTGTGTCAGAATGATGAGCAAAAGTGCTTTTTCTTTGGTTGGCTGTTCTAATTTAAAAATTGATATTGATTGTTACTCTTATTTAGTCAATTCCACACCCATAATACACAGACAGTGTAGACACTGCATATAACTCCACAATCTATACACTAAGCAGGAACTGAGCAGGCTCAGGCAGAAGCAATGCGTATGTACAGCATGTCTGGCCAGTATATAATCATTAAAGGTATCCTACATTCCAGAAAAAAAATATATCTCTGATTCATTTTTTCTTGTTTATATGCCAATTAAGTTTGAGAACAGGGCATGCACACAACAAATAACACTTGCTAATGTAATGGAACAGATTAACTGTTGTCACCATCCTTCCCCTGGTGAGCCAGCACTTTTTTAGCCCGTGCAGGTGGTGCTAGGGAAGCACTGCTAAGAGCAATTTCCTAGCAGGAGAGTATTTTTGCGTGTGAATGCGATGCTGTGCCTCTGTCACACAATAATTGTGTGTTTTGAATGTAACTTCCAGACTAATCCCAACGCTTGCATGTGCAAAGTGATATGAAGCGCTGTCAGTTTCTATCCAGCCATGCATTCAGCATCAATTGAAAACTACAGCTTTACTTTACTTATCGCTTCTTCTTATCAGCTGGTGGGCTTTCTAATCTCTCTGCCTCTCTGAGAGCGTCCCAGCTGTAAATCCACTGGTGGGGAGCAGATAGCATCTCATGTCAAGAAGAATCCACTGTATTCATCTCACTAGGGGAGACAATGTGGCTCAATCATATCTGCTTACTGCTTCCAAATACAATTCACATAAACGCCCTACTTCTTTTTTTTTTTTTGATAGTGTAGCCTCAGGAAATAAATACAAAATATGCACACACACAAAAAAAAGAAGTCATTTGTTATGAGTGTTACATTTTGTTTTGGACTGCTCTGAGATGTGTCATACCAACTGCCTCTTTTGTGCTCTCATGTCCGTTCCTGACAGCTGTGTCTATTCTGGGAGCCTTTGTGAGTTATTTTAAACAGATGGTGCACAGGAGGATCTTAGTCATTATGATACAGGATGACATTAAATGACAAGACCCCCCCAAAAAAGAAGAAGAAGGATCACACAGTGCAGCAGGTTTGGCTGTTTTAGCTGGTTTCAGTAATATTAGACGATGGGAAAACACATTTTTGTGTACCTGGATACCCCGTCTTTAACATTCGTTTAATCACATTTTATATTTTGCAATGAAGTAAAAGCCTATAACAGCTCGTCTTATCTGGCGCATTTCTAGTCCTCACATAAACACGGCATAAAAGGTCATTTATAAATGAGAACAACTGTGGTGCTGCTGCTGCCATCGCCTGTGTTGAGGTCACGTGTTTTCTGCATTCATGAATGACCTCACACGGTTTTGGCAGTGGATTTACAACTAGAACGCTACATCTATAGGTGGCTTTTCTGCTTTCACAGAGAGCACATAGAAGCAACTAACAAGGCTGCTTGTTAATATTTGTATAGCTACAAAGATGAGGGGCAACAGAAGATACAACCAAAACGAACAGATGCTATGGTGAGACACCAGAATAGCTTGCTCCTTGATACGCACTCCACACACCTTTGATGGTTTAGTGAGGGGATAAACACTGTTCTTCCAAAAGAAATTCTCTTTGAAATGGTGCTTTGAGTGCCGTTTCAGATGTTATTATGTACAAAATAGGTGTGCACTTAGGTCAAGATCTGGTGACTGTAAAAGGCTGTAGCATATGATTCACACCGCTTTCACCTTTGTCCTGAATGAAAGCATCTATATTTGCTACACTTCCCCAGCTTTATACATGTAAACCGTAAAAGGCGTTGCTTGATAGGATGCTAAAAGAGGAGAAGAAAAACACGTAAACAAGGAAAATCAACTAAGAAAGAGAATAATGGCCGCAGCTCAATTATAGCCAAGCTGGTATTTACCAGCTGCATCATATAAAGATGCTATCCATAATGATGATGTCACCCTCTGCTAATTCTTTGTGTGCTTTCACAGCATTTTGGGGAATGAGTCTGTCTCCGAGTACACCTCTTCCCAGACATGCTGCCTGTTTGCTAAGGTGATTAACGCCACATGTTCTTCGGGATAATCCTCGCAAGTAATAATGTCCTCTATGGTCATATGGCAAATAGCAACAATGGGTTGTAGCAACAAAAGAAAAGCTTTAAACAAAAAGTTAACAATGCAACAATGCCAAAGCTTAGCCCACCATTTCGATATGGGCAAGTCGTAATTGGGCGGGAGCTTATGCGTACGCATTGCATGCACAATCTTAATATTAAGGGCAATTACAGCGTTCTTCCTTGTAAAAGTGAACAAAAAGTTTATGGTGCGTTTTTCTCTTTTTTCTGTGTACTTCTGTGATAAAAAAAACAAAAACACTCACGCATGTACTCATGCACACACATTACAGCCACCATGCCCCATCATAGCCCAGTTGCCACTGCCTGCACTGCAGTTGCTATGGAAACACCTGCATCTCTGGTAATCCTATGAATAGGATGCAATGAGCAGGGCTTCAGGGGGGAAAACAGCTTAACATGGTGGCAGGTGGAGACAGTAAACTGAAGCACATTGCTCAAAAAGACACTTGACTCTGATTTTCTTAGGTTGTCTGAACACCTGGTCTAGAAATAAATGGAAAATAAATATTCATTATTTTACTAGTATTTGCTACACACAGGTGATTTTGGTTGCATTTTGCCTCTGGCGAGTATAATGTTTAAGTCGAATGTATTTTATTCTTATGTAATGGTGTCCGTTTTACGCAAAAGCATTTATGTGGGCTGGAAAAAGTGCACTGCTATAAGTTAGTGTGGGAGGACCTTGTTGCAAACGTAAAATATTATCTACTGAAGCACAGACATTACATTTTAGTGTTCAGTTTAATCACAACGAATAGCAAAATAACTACTGCCCTGTGCTCTGCCCTATTTATCATAGAATGTTTTTCCTCATGGAGTAATTCCCCATCGAGTTTACTTTATAAAACTTTGAAAAACGCAACCAACCATAATACAAACTTTAGTAAGACAATGATGATGTCTACCTCTAATAAAAATATATTGCACGTATTGTTTTTGTAGATCAAATGCATTAAAAATGATTATTTCCAGTGAAAACCAAAAAACAAATGACCTCACATAAACAATGATTTATTTTTTTCTCAACCTTTGTACCAAACTGCACAAAACAAGCAAGATACAAGGTATTGATTTTTGAGCTTTAGAGGTTCAGATAGGTGGACTTTGCCACCTTTGAAGAGACAGGGAGCCAGACTCCCTGTTTCCTCTCAAAATAATTGTCTGGCCCTAAACTTGAACACCTACATGGTACGTGCGGTATCATTTTGTTGATAGTAAACACACGATAAGGGTAGGAACAGAAGTAGTTTTTGTTGTTGTACAAAAACCAATCTGTTCATTTATATAAATACTGCATTTGTGTGTAGCGCACCATATCTGATTTGCATTTCTTTCATTTTGATTAACTGCATCGCGCATGTGTTGTACCACATGAAACATAAAAGTGCCACACTCCCTCAATTCACTGTTAAAAATGCAACAACCAGAAAAGCATGCATGATTCTAAATTGGCCAGCTGTGACAGCTCAGATAGGCTCTATCCACTGTGCTGCCCGCTCGCTCACTTTGTGTAACTTTTTAATTTTTGCATAGCTTCCAAACCTCAGCACCAGCATTATTACCACCAATGGATTCTGAAAGCTTTTTCTCACCAACCCTAAGTGAGAAGGACCTGGAGTATTTGCCAAAGACATGAATTGTAAGCATGTTTTATAAAGCCAACTTTATATTCTTGAATTATTTAAATTATTTTCCTTCTGATTGACAATTCCATTTAAACTGAAGAATCTGACGTTTTAATATAAAAAAAGAGAGAATTCAGAGGTTATTTTTCCCTTTCCACACACTAACAGTGTAACTAAAAACTTTATGATGTATTTCAAAAAAAAGTTGCCGCCACATATTTAGCTTTAAAAACACAACATTTAAAGTACCCGAGCGATTTAAACATTTTTAATCAAAAAATTCAAGTACAAAAGCTGTGCTCTCAGGTCAGAATCATCACAAAAAGTTTAATATCCAAAGATTATTTAATCAGTCGCTCTTTTCATCTTGAAACGGGCTCAGATGACACCAAAATCCTTGGCTCAATGCTAACAGAGCATAGCCATGTAATCTTTTGACAGAATAGTTGGGGAAACACTTGCAAATTAAAAGCCTTGCACTGTAATTTAGTGCAGTCATTTTGCCTCCATCTGCCTTTGGAGCAGGTCAATGGGTTTGCCAAAGAGAGGTTTGCTGCTGTTAATGCACTTCTGCAGCTGTACTGTATCTCTGCTTGTCTCTTTTTTTGCACTGACGTTGTTTGGCTCGGTTTTCTAGCCTCAGCGCACCACCTTTGTCTGTTATCTGCTTAGTTTATGTTAATAATCCGTGTGAACATGAAACCAACCAGAATTAAAAGGCAAAAACTTGTAATGTCTTTCTTAATCTGTATACTGTATACTATATATGGAGATCAAATGCACTGCAACTTCAGAAAAAAACAGCAAATAGAAAAATGCTGAAAAAGCCCTCAAAACACAAGGTGAATAAAACACAGCACGGTGGCTACGGTTGAGAACATTTGCAGTATTTTTGTATTAAGTTGAAGAGTGTTTTACCTCTCAGGGACACCGTAGCATGCATAAGCTGAACTGACAGAGCCACTGTGAAATCACTCATTGGTCTTGAAACCTCAAGGTTAAAAAACTTATGGCTTTTACATTTGTCACTTCCATTTTTCAAAATGGAAGTGACAAATGACATATATATTTCACAAAGAAACCAAGCAACAGTGCACTTTCAAAGGGTTGCACCATTTGCTTTATCGTCCTTTTGTCACGGTCTGGCTAGGGCAGACCGTATGTTGCAGGGAAGGACTCAAGCGCAGACCGAAATGAGATATGAATAACAAAACAAGCCGTTTATTAAGGCAAGAAACGAGGGTACAAAATAATAGGGAATCGATGAAAACTAAACAATGACCTAAACTGGGTGAACTAAAACGAAACATACAAAACTCTAAACATAACGAACTGACAGGGATACCTGGAGCGGAGACATAGGAACAACGGACGAATACAACGGACGACCTGACAAAGAATGACTGAGAGCACACAGACTAAATGGACACAGGAGGATAATGAGGGAAGTGGCAACACATGGGGACCCAGCTGACACATGAACATAATTACGTCACAGGGGGAGAGTAACTGAACATGATGAACACAGACACGCCAGACCTCTTCACAATAAAACAGGAAACACAGTGAGATATAAACATGACAACCTGAACTTGACAACATAAGCCACAGACATGAAATACATGAAAAGCAGGGGAGACTTGACATAGTGGAAACACGAGGGGAAAATAACTAGAAACACCTAGGCATGATAGACTTAACATAGTGGGAACACGAGGGGTAAAAATTAGCTGGAAACAACTAGGCATAATAACGATGAACTTAGGAAACCTGAAGGCTACATAAACTAAACACAAAACGCTGGGTCAGCAGACCCAGGATCATGACACCTTTCTGATTTAAACAGGGTCCATCATTTAAAAAATTTTTTAAAACAAAAGCTACAATTAGTGATCAAGGACTTAAACCAATTGGCAAGGTGTTTCAGGTGAACCCTGGGGTCATTTGAACTTTTGCAATGAGTTTAAAACAGCTTTGCAATCTTTGTTGGCCACAAAATTAAAGCATTTTTAATATTCAGCCTAAAATCTAAATCCGAGTACGAGAGACCTTGGATTGAGAAGCGAAAGGTACTCATGGGAGACAAAATAAGTACAAAGAAAAGTACAGATGATGCACAACAATAAAGATCCCAGTAAAGAAATGCAGACACAGGATGTTCTTAATTGGCCTCTGTAGTTTGAATTGCTCTGAGAAGACTCATCAGGTGTCAGCTGCTGATGAAAGCCACTTATCTGTTTCAGGCCTGTAGATGATACAGTGTTTACCATTGCTGGCGCTTCTTAATTCCCACCATTGTCTGCGCTCACTGCTTGCTACCATTAAACCAATCAACAGCCCCGCTGAGCCTCGGCTGATAATCGGTCAAGAAGAAATGACTCCAGGAGTCACAGAAGGAAAGCAAACACGTCTCCGTGTTGCATCGTGCTGATTGAATTGACAGTGACCATTCTGGCCTGTCAGTTTTAAATTGAGATTGTTATCAAACTCGGCTGTCAGAATGATGCAGTGTTTTAGGCGCTAACAAGAGCGATTTATATGGAAAAATGCAAGAAACAAAACAAAACATCTGAGCCATATCCATCAATGTATTTTTAGCCAAGACCTTCAACATGAGTCACTCTGTCAGCTGGTCAGTAAGCTACAAAAAGCTTCAGTAATATCTTGGCGGACTATTTAATTTTTTACAAAAGCCCCTGGATATATATAAAAGGGACTGTCCATCGGGGAGGAAAAAATGAAGACAGAAACTGGATCCACTTTTCTTTTCCTTTTACAAGAGCTCGCTGACCAAAAGCATAAAATCATATAACAATCTCTTGCAATTGCAGGACTGCAGAGTCCGTCACTTTTCTAATGCAAACATAAACTGCATCCAAGGCTTGTACACTATTGCCTGTGTGGTCAGAAGGTAGGATTTTTTTCCCTTTAAGTGTGTAATAGAAAAACATCTGCGAGCAATAACTGGACTGATTCTCTGGACATTTCAGAGCAACACAATGTAGCGGTCAGGCAGCTTTTGATCAGTTTCCGAGAAATGATTGCCTTCATGTCTTATGTCTCATGGTGGTTATGGAGCTTGCAGGTTACGAAGATTAACTTCTCAACAATTCTTTCCAGGAAGTAGATTCTCTGGGGTTTGTCCCGAGCTGGTGTCTAATCTGGAGTTCAGCACTGATGTGAAGAAGGAGCTTCTGACTGGAGGCAGCTGCCTTCACTGATATCACGCCAGTGTAGCCTAAAATCTGACATGCACTTAGTTTTTATTGTGCGAAGGAAGATTGTGACGTCTAGCGCCACATATGCTTTAATCAGCCTGAGGTGTTTTTGTGTACATTTCACTGAACTTGATATAAACGGCTAGAGCAGAAAAGAGTGATGGACAAAAGGGAAACAATGGCAGCAAAAACAAAGAGGAGATTATATGCAGGATTGCAATACCGGTGCTCTGAGCATATAATAGAGGAGGAAAAGAGAAAAGTCACATTACCGTCCTGTTTTTTGTCTTTTGGTTTTTGCTCCTGGTTCCTATTCTTGAAACTGTCTAATTGAGTCTGCTTTGTTTTTACAATAACCTCTGATCCAACAGCAGCGGAAATAGGGTTGAATGGGGAGTGAAAAACAGGCCTGAACGCTGTGTGGTTACATCGTGTTGTTTCCAAGTGTTTGGTTAGAGTCGAGAGAGGACTGTTGTACTTGGCATAGATATAGGTTCTTCACTTATTTTGTTTATGTCTTCCTGTCATCGTCCACCATTAATTACACAGTTATGCAGGAGATGTGGTTGGTCTACACAAACGATGCAGTGTGTGTTATTTTAAAAGCTTATTAGGCTGACCTGTAATTCACATATGTTAGTTCTGCTTTACTATTTCAGTTTTTGTTCTCTTGTCAAGCTTACCCTTCCACCATCTAGTTCCATTCATAGCTTAAAAAAGTAAAGGAGGGGGCATTTTTCTGGTGGACTTCATGATGTGTGACAGATGTAGGGCTCTATGTAGAATGAATAAAGAAAGGAGCTGTGACAGAGCAGAGAATGAGTCCCTGGGCACCACAATCACACTCAGTCTGATATGACTCAGTGTAACGTACTCTGATTTTTTTTTTTTTTTAATTGAATGGTGTCCATATTAAGTAAGTTGTTATCTTCAAAAAGAGCTAATATCATAAGCCTCTGATGAGGAACACCGTTCACACATGCATTTAATTTCACCCAAACAGCCGCATCAGAAGGATAATTGGTTCTTATAAATTAATCTCTGCAGTTTTGGAGCTTAAAAATGCCAATGCAACAGCAACACAAGCAGAAGAGCAGCTTTGATTGTTTTGAAAGGCAGCAGGGCTGAAGGCTGATTCCTAATGGCTGAGGAGAAGCTTGTGGGTTAGGGAAATTAACTTCAAACCTTCCCAGAATTAATTTAAGGATATTTTGCGTCTTAATAAGGGGGATGCATGAAAAAAGAAAACAAGTGTTATTTTTCAACCTACATCTTGTGGTTTCATGTAAAAGGCACGTTGCCCAGGATTACTGCCTGGGAGTAATAACTTTACGGAGGGAAAATTAATCGCGTTGCATTACATTTGATGTAACTGTAGTTTTAGAAATTCATAAACCTATCTCAAATGCAGTAAAACGCTTTAAGTGAGAAGTTTTCTTTTAGAAAAACAGTGGATATTACTCACATATCCAGCTAGAATAACACCATCAAAATGCCCACAGAAGGTACGATTCTTACCTTTATGTAGATATGGAGTGGAGTTGCAGGATACAGGGAGAAGCAGACATAGGGAGAAAGACCAAAACAAAAGGAAAACTGTTAATTTATCAAAAAGATGTTTCACTGTTAAGTTAAACTCGCTTATTGTCTCTCAGTTGTTTTCAGAGATTTAAGGCTATAACTTTAAGCACAAATCAGAACAAACCAATAAAGTTCTATAAAATGAAACAGCATTAAAGAAACAACAAATGATTTAATGTGATGGACATTTTTATCCAAATACAGCAGAACACACATCCAGTGCTGATGCATGAATTCTGTTACTTTAAGGTTGTTAAAAACTTTCAATACACACACAAATAAGCAGCCGTTGATTCAGCTGTATCTTCCTGAATGTGGGCAAACTGGTTTCTATAATTACAGGCTAACTGCTTAGATGGAAAAGTGTGAATGAGAAGGAAAAAGTACTGCTAAGGAAAGGTTCTGTAGGGACATGTAGGGAATTACACACATGAATAAAAAGTACAGAAAAAATACAGATATAGATGCAGGGGAAAAAATGGTTGTACATCGCTGGTTGAGGTCAGCACCTTATCTCGTTTTGCCTTCACACACTGTCACATACCGTTCACATCTCTGAAAGTGGTCCTTCCAAGTATTTTTCAGTTCAGTGAGTTTTAATTTGACTAAAAAAGAAGCTACAATTTTAATTTCTCTGTGTATTCTGAGTCAGTTTGCTTCTGAATAGCATTACCCTAGCCAATTGCCGCTACCACAAACAAAAATTAAAAATTAAAACACAAAGCAGTGGGAGGACATTCTTGCTGCTGATAAACAGCATTTCTAAGATTATCATATCGCAAAGAAAATAATAAATGAAGAGAAAAGGTTACTCAAGCATGCATCGCTCAGAGGAACAACCAACTCTTTTTTTTTTTTCGTACGAATGTATGATGTAGGATCCTAATTTGTTTCTTTAAAAGCAGAGCTATTTGTTTGCAGAGTAGCACCTGATTATGAGTATGTGCAGTGGCCTAAGACACTGTGCAGACCTTTGCGGCCTTTGCCAGATGAGCAACGCGTAATGAAGGTGAGATGAGCTGTGTTTGGAAACAACACAGTGTGTCTCACAGTGCAGAAAGCAGAAAACCAGAGGAAAGTTTGGACAAAAGAAGCTCATCTGTTTTAGACGAATGCTGGGAGGTCAGAGAGGAAAGCAGAAGGTTTGAATCCCTGATTGCCCCGGGAGGAAGTGGGTGGAAAAAGGGAATGAGTAACACTTTTTCCTCCTTAAAATAGTCATAATAAATAAGACGGGCAGTGAATTCTCAGTCAGTCTGTCTTGGAAATTTATCCAAGTTAGTGCCAAAATCTCACAGATGCTTCCTTGAGCCACCTCAGCACTGTTTCATGAGGTAGGTTGTTCTTTTATTTATTTATTTTTGCATAAACTTGCTGACAGACAACCTTCACTGACAACATGCCTCCAGGGGGAAAAGAGGTTTATGAAAAACGTTTCCTAAAGGATGAATCAAGTTCATTGCAGTTCCTGGGTCTTTATCTCACAGTTTGGCATTTGTTCATATAACCTCCTGAGACCCGAGCTCGTGTTTATGATACACTTTTCATATCTTTTATCTATCTAGGATTAGTTGGACATAATTAGTATGAAACCTGAGCTTCATTGTTGAACAGGGAGTCTTCCATAGTTGTTACATACTTTTATTTTTTTTCATTTTTCATTTTTTAAGAGAATAATTTTCATAAGCTTGGAAACTCTGACATGTGGAAAGTGTGATATAGCAAGAAACATGCAGATATGACTTCACCTTATTTGGAGATTAAATTAAGCCAAATGAAAACTAAGTCAACATTTGAAAATCAATTTATGTTTAGTCAACCTACTCTTATCAGGTCTTTGTATTTTCATCACACTCACTGCATAGCACTGCTTACTTGAAATTAATCTCCATATTATAATGTGGGTTAAGGTTAAGGTTAGAAAGACAAAAACCATCAAACATCTGTTTCTGGAGTTTCACAAAAAAATTCTGATAATGTCAAATTCATCAACTTTTTCTTCATATCAACTTGGATTTTTGTGCAATCCCCCAAATGCTATAAGCCATTATTGACAAGGCTCTCTTTGCAGAAAGAGAATGCATATAGAGATGCTTTAATAGCTACTCGTACTAAATGAGATGTCTGCGTCAGCCAGGCATGTCTAAACAATATGTGAGGAGCAGAATAAGCAGTGGGAAAGATAAGTGGATATGAAGAGAGGAAGCCAAAAAGAAAATGAGGAAAAGAGCAGTAGGTATGGAAAGAATAAGGAAATGAATCAACCACCACGGGCAATCGTTCTCACTAATACAGCAAATTAGCGCTGATAAATTAGGCATTGTCAGCAGCTCCTTTGCATCCTCTGGGCTAGAGTTATTATGAATACTGAAATTTAAATACTACTTAGGCAACATCCTGAAAGATTACATTCTGAATTCAGGGTTGATGCTATAGGAGCTGCAAGCAGAGGTTTAATTTCACCTTCAGATGGTGTGCACCTGCTAAGTGGAGCTATGATGAAGAAAGGAGTTCAAATTAGCCCATGTCATAGGATCTCAAGTCCTATTCAACACTTCAGACTATTAAAACGTAACCCAATCTCATTGGTGATCCATTGTGCTGGCCTGAAAACTTTCTGGCTTTGATGCTGTGTATGTCAATGTTTTATCATATGGATACAGCAGCTGTGCCAAATGTGCACATTTATAAAAATATATATACATATATACTCAGAATATTAGTTGTATGCCAGTAAAGGCTCAGAGTCAGATTTCTCAGCTTTTATCATCCAATAGTCTTTGAACTGCTAAATAGCAACATTACCAGCCTCCTGTTTCAAAGTAATGGAATACTGCCATTTAAGTCTGTGGGTACTGCTGTAGTTACATTTCTACATGAGTGCCTATCCACAGTTAGCTAACCTAGAACTCAAAATGCAGGTCTACAAGGTGCAAAATAACAGACTTTATCAATGATTCTAAACAGCGAGGGGGTGACGGCTAAAATCAAGGGAAATAATAGCCAGCACTATCAAGCAGCATCATTGAGTCAACTGAACCTTCGTTTTCCTGTTATTTCTATTCTCTTTTGCTCTACACACAACCACTAAAAGCAAGCAAGGCTGATTCATCTCTTTCTCTCTGTCTGCTGCTGCATTCGGTGCCTGTGCTGGCATCATACGGCTGTTTTCAAATAATCTAAACAAATCTGCATTAGGAAAAGAGAAAGAACACGAATCTTCATTTCGCAGTTTTATCGGTGAAAGCTGACAATGTTTCAACGCTGTGTGTGGTTTGTATACTGGTCACTGTTATTGTTGCTCTTACTTATGATGTTGTGTTATGTTTTGGTTCTGCCTAAAACAGAGGAAACATGCTCACATATGGGAAAACTGTCAAAATGAATACATCAGTGATTTTGGCTTTAGGACCACTTCCAGAAAATCTTTAAAAATCTTAAGTATTTATGCAATATTACCACTTTTTTTTCTATTTTACCACAAAACTCAATCCATAATAGTTAAAATAGAGTTGCTACTTATACTACAAAATAAAAGTTGCTGCGCTTGTTAGACTATTTCCCCTTTTTCTGCACTCTGAAGGTCAGGTGTGCTAGAAATCCTTATCGCCATGGACACACATTGATCAAATTTAGTCCTGCATTACTGTGATTTAAATAAATACCAACCATCCACAGCGTGCTCAAAAGACACTGGAGAGAAAAACCTTGCAAGACATCTCAATAATCCTGATGTTTGAATGAAAAGTGAAATGTGATGGCTTTTCAACAAAGAGATAAGAATGTTCACCATAACTGAACTCAATTTACACAGAAAGAGAAGTCTTTTTCCAGACTTCTTTTCAAATCCCAAAAAGCCAGGTTTTAAACCAAACTTAAGGATGTGGGTCTTTCTCTGGATATGCAGAAAAGATTACTTTTGAACTTTTCACACAAATATCAGCACTGTAATTGTTATGGTTCTTTGCTGGATGGGAGGCGATCACGTGTTCGCAGTTCATCAATGGCTATATGCTGTCCAAAAAAAAAGGGGGGGGTTTTATTTGGACCAAACCAATGTGACTGAACATAAAATAATTTTAATTACTTTCAAAATTATCCCAAAAGCGCCTGATCAGATTTAGCCCTGAACATCCATGGATGACAGGTCGTTAGTGGGTATTGATCTGTTTTGGTACCCAAAAAGAAAGACAAAAAGTCAGCTTATATCATATCACAGTTGCTACATTAATACAAAAAGGGTCATTTTAAAATGCCACAATATTAAAAAACTTTAAGCTCAAACATCTCTGTCCTTTTGCTGCTGCATATTTAGAGGAGGTTTCACAAATAAGAGAGCAGAGCTCTGTCCTTTGGGAATCTGCTTCAAACCAAAGTGTCAGACTGAATCTGTCAATTTTCAACCGCACAGTGAGAAAATGGAACAAGAGAAACCAGTCAGTGGTCAGTTAGCTCAAGCTGACCTACATGTGAAAGAGAGGGAAGGAAGCCTCATTATAGAAGGCATTCAGTGTAAAAAAAAACTTGAAACTTAAAAAAGTGCAAAACGATTATAGTTTTAAGCATGACATGAGAAACACAGCATCCAGTAGTTCCAGGGAATCTGTCATCATACTTTCCTGTGACATTTAAATGAGGATACCAACTAAAAATTGACATGCAGAGTAGACAGAAAAAATAAAGGCTGTGTCTAATGAGATCTTGCATTAATTGCTATTGTAAAGATTTTTTTACTCACTACCATGTTCATTTCCATTCATACCATCACAAACCCATATGAGTCATAGAGCTCTGAGTCATAAAACATTCAGTGTGAATCACTGTATTTTGTTTAGGATCATCTCTATATTTCAAGCACATACACGGAAACAAATGTATATGCACACAGATCACAACCTTGCTCTCTGTGCTAATACACAGACAGTCACAGATGGCGGCTAGTGCAGTGACCTTGGAAACAAGCAGGTAATCCATTTCAAAAAGTGGGAAAGTGCTTTATCACTGGTTGAGCGCTGGACGTGACAAACTCCCCGTCTGCCAGGAGAGTGAGGAGGGCAATTGATTTTTAAAGAGAGTAAACAAAATTTGACAAATGAATTTCTGCACATTTTTGCACCCCTTATGCTCACTCACATCCTGAAATATCAATAAATGGAGCTGAGCCAAACATGTTGCATAAGGAGAAAAAAAACAGGCAAAGTCAAAATATCTTATTCAGTCCAAACACTTTTTGTTTTTTGCTGTTTTTCTTAAACAACTGATTTTTAGACACAAAAACAGCCGAAATCTCAAAAGAAAACCTACATGGTTTCACACGATGCCCAGCAGTTTCCCCAAGCTTCCCACAGTTCAACAGAATGCAATTAAGTCCAGTTTCTACCATGTTACACTAGCTGTGAGCTCTGGTAATGAGCTCACAGCTAGCCAAATAATAGACAAATAACAATAAAATCAACACATTAAGGACAGATTAAAATACAAAGCAGACCAAAGAAATCCGCTCTGAATGTGTGCTGAAACACATTAATGGTTATTATTTGGTTATAGTCCATCTATAAACCCTAAAAGAACTCAAGAATTTAACATTTTTACAGGGTTCAAGTTCCATAAGAGAAATTTCCCATTCATTTTCTCGATCGATGCTTCTGAAAATCCTAACATAAAGACTTTGAACCAAGCCAACAAGTTACTAAGTGAACTGTCAGTGCACATAATTACATTTAATTGTGAAGGATCTGCTCATCCCACAATGTGCTGCAAAGCCTAGATTCCAGAGCAAATAATTTGCACCCTTCTCAAATTTAATACTTTTTCATTATTGTAATGTTGTAAAACAAAAAAAATTGTTATATATATATTTTGTCATTTGGGCGTAGTGGCATATAGCCCAGTTATTTATATTGTGCAGCATTTCCTGATTCCAATCACCAATCAGAGATAGGATTCAGTTTCTGATTCACTTTAACACTGTGGGCACAGTATTTTTTTTCCTGTTTAAACAGGGTGGAAATCACACAGGACTTCTGTGTGATTTCTTTCTGATAACATTGTTTCGTAATGTTGCAGCTCTTAGTAAGGCTGATTTGGATGGTTACAAAATGATGGCTCATAATAAAAATCCTAACGGAGAATATGACAGGAGTATCCAGAACGTCACTCTATAGGTCTTTGAAATATGAGAAACACTGATACTGCAAACAGCGTCCTGGTGAGGCAGAGTGGAGACCCAAATGTAGACATGTGAAAACATTACAAATGAGCTTATATTGGCTGATGCAAACTATACAAAACAAAAGTCTAGAAAGGTGCAGAAACGGAAAGTTAACACCAAAAAAGACTAACAGACATGACTACTGACACTGACTCAAAGAAAAAAAGAATAAACCAAGCAAGCATCAAAACTGCACACCGTGACAACTGACACCAATGCAGGTGATAAGCATGTATTTATAAATGGAAAGCTGATTCTTAACTATGCAGTTAGAGTTTTACTTTTGATTCATAAAGTAAAACTGCATTTACTCGGCTAGATGATGTAGAAAAAAATCATTGAAAAACAAGGTCCGGCTATTATATGAAAAAAGAAAGAGGTAAACACAGCAAGGCATCCTTGAGCTGTATCAGATGAAGTTCCAATTTGGTTTTCATCTCACAAAAGTTTCACTGTCACAGTAACTTCATCCTGGACTCGGTATCTTTACAGTCTTTTGAGGGTTATACTGATGTTTCTAAGCAAATAAAGCACATTGCTTTCTTCAATTGTGAAAATGCTAATTATAGGACTATTATAATAGTATTTGATATTATGACCTGACTGTTGGCTTAAAATGAGCAAATTCTCAATGAACTATAACTCTTTCTGCATCCTGTCATTATTCTACGCATCAAACACATAAAACTCTTACTTGACACCACGAGGATGTCACCGAATTATTTGAATGATTATAATTGTATATCTTTGTATTAATAAAAATGTAAATACCTTGCCTTTAATTACCCTCCAGCTACAGTACAAGCTTAGCCACTTCACTAGTACAGCTGAGTGTTCAAAGCCTTGCTCAAGTGCACTTGAATCAGTCAGAAAGGAGCAGACAGTATGTGATAACTGAGGGCTGATTGGACTATTTGACGTCTGGCCACAATTTGGTCTCTTTATCCTGTAGATTAAGCTCCTGATGTCATGAATCGCTGTGTGGCAGGCAAGCAGGAGTGGTGGACCCAAAATGCAGAACTCAGACACGGAAGTGAAACTTAAGGCGCAGCTTTATTGCTGGGAAAAACCTCGTACAAACTAAACTCACCAAAAGAAAACCAAAAGTCAGAACAGAGGAACCAAGGACTGAAACACTGGAAAGAAACACTAAACTGGAGCAGGAGACCAAACACTAGGAAAATAGAAGCAGACCACACAGCTAGTTGAGGGTACGACGCGACACTGACACAGAGAAACACAGGGCTTAAATACACAGACGGCAGTAATCAAGGGATGAGAGACAGGAGGGGAACACACCTGGGAGAAATCACAGCTGACGAGACAGGGGAACGTAAACTGAGCACACTCACATATGACACAAACCTTCACAATAAAACAGGAAACTCAGACACATGGAACCAGACAAGACATTGAACTAAACAGACAGATTCACAAACAGATGGGGTGACACCATAGACAGAGACAGACTCAAAGGCAGACCAAATATAACACACAGAACTCAAACAATAATCATCATCATCATCATAAACTAGAAAATGATAACTAAAAGCGCTGGGTCACCGACCCAGGACCGTGACACCTGATCCTATACACATTTTCTTCACATAACCGCTTTAGTGCTTCTTCATATGTACCCTCATGACTTTCACGCCGAGCCAGCTGCGATGACTATCAAATGATTACGAACAGTGCACAGGACACGTCTCCTCCAATTATCCTGACTACTTAACAGCAGACTGCCCTCGCCGCGTTGTGCCGTCACCCGCAAATGTAAAAAACTCGTAGACTTGGAGCTCACCGGATTGTTTTCTTCTTGTACTGGCACACATCGCCAGCTGAAAATTCATCAAAGGGACACAGCTGACAATAATCCTTTTCTTTTCACCATTCTTTTAAAGTGGGTAAAGTGGACAGCCCGTCCTGCTGATGTAAACTGACGCTCCAACTGAAACACCATTAATCCAGCTGTGAATTAATCATAAATCCACTCCATTCTGAATCCAGCTGATAGTTCTTTAAGTCATAATACCCTGAATTATTCACATCTCCCTTCTGAAGAGTAATTTCTCCCTGAATTATTGAATTTTACAATTCTACCACAGTCTGCCTGATTGGCCTGTTAATACAGCAACTGTGCCTTCAGCATTTCACACTCCACAATTTCATTTTTTAATAATTGGAGCACTGCATTCAATTCTCTTTGAATTTCTGTTGCCATTTTGAATCGTTGGATGAGTCAATCGTTAATCTTAGGATTAAGGAAATATTTCACTTCATCGTTCCCTTGTCCCCCGCTCAATATGCTCACCCAATGTGACTCACTACTAACCACAGACTTTCTCATTCTGTAATAGTAAAGGCAGAAGGTGCATATCCAGACTGTTAGTTGCTCAAAAATATACCAGCACTCAAAGGGAATAAGAAACTAGGGAGCAGGCTGCTAATGGATGTACCACTACTGAAAGATTTCTGGTTGTTACAGAAGAACTCATGTGATGCATTTAAAGGTTTAAGCATACTTTTTCTCAGGCTAATGTTTATGGATAATATTTTTCCACACATCTTCCTTAGGACAAAAGCTTTTCACACAAAATATCTGAAGTTTTCTATGAAATTTAACATAAGTCAAATTATGTACAAAGAATATAATGGCCAATTGCTACTTGGTATCCACCATCTGTTTAAAAAAAGGAATACTTAATATGAAATACAAGGAAATTATATATATTTTTCAGAAATCGCAGGTTAAGAACAATGTAAAGTGTCATTGTGTCTATTGTGGGGGTTGAACTTTGAAAAAAAACTGTATAGAACAAACATAATTATTCAAATGTTTAAATGTGAAAATGCTCTTAGATACAAGGAGTTCATTTATTGTTGGATTTAACACGAACAGTCTCTTCTTTTCCATCTTTTGTCACGATTCCATACTTTAATCAGAGGTTAAAGAGATAGCTGTAACAACCTACACCTTTCTTTTTTGTCATTTGATTTCTATTTTTCTCATTTAATTTCTTGTAACATGAATGAATTAATAAAAGATCCATTTTAATTATTGTATGGCAAGCATATGTCAGAGGAAAGATTTATTGCTATAAAAACAAGTGTAAACTGTTTATATTTAGAGTGTTAAAATGTTTTTTCACACAGTATTTGGTTAACTATACCATCCTTAGCATTTCACTCTATAAGTGCACAAACTTGATTAAGGCTGACTTGGAACAGGATGTGTTTGTTAGACGAATCAACCAACTGACCTCCAGTGCTCTTTATGTCTGACTTCATATGCACATATAGTACATGGGGACATAATTAGAGCAAAGTGGAACATTGCCAAAACTGAGCCAACCTCAGAAAATTACTGTTAATGATCTTTGCGTCAGAATCTAATTCTCCTTTCGGCATATTAGGCCAAATAACCTTGATTGGAATACACAGGATTTGTTTACACACCTCTGCTGTGAATACTTCATTATACCGAATTTTTCAGAGGCCTGGATGGTGTCCCACACAAGCTGCTGCTTAGCCTTAGCTGATGTGTGCTCATTGACTACAAAATATATACTGCAAGGATTTACAGAAAGTGTGCGCAGGAGCTGCAAGAGATATTAAAACCATGATGATTTTCAAGCTGTACGTAAAAAATTTAACACATTGAACTCTCTTTATACGTGTGCAATGCCAGCCTGACATGGTATGAAGTGCTTATTTCATGAGTAAGTAATATCTAACGAACACGTACATTAGCCAACCCAACAAGCACTCAGCAATGGCTCAAAATGTGTTCAAAGACTAAACAAAGGCTTAACAAACCTGACCACAGTGTCTGACTGACAAATAGGGATGGGTACCGGTATCTGGTGCCATTATGGCACTGGTTCTGACATAAACGGTAGTAACCAGACCGAAAAGCAGCGCACATTTCGGTGCTTTATTTCGGTGCGTTATTTCGGTGCTGTTTTTTCCTGAGATGTCATACACTTTAGATTCTAGCCAATCATTTTACCTTTCCAAGGATAGTAGGCAGGCCCAGGTATGTACGTTCTTTTAGAGCAGAGCTACAGATTAAAAATGCCCAAGGCGAAGCGGTCAAAACTCTGGCTGTACTTCACAGCAAAAGATGCAAACTCAGCCGCCTGCAACAAGTGCTTTAATGTAATACTGTGATACTGTGCAAAGGAGGTAACTCCTCGAATCTGATGAAACACCTGGCGACGTATAGCATTTTGTTAAAAGCCGAGAAATGCATCGTATTTGATAGCTTGCTGCGAGACCTCACACCGTGCACATCTACTGCGGGTGGGTTGCCTGTTATTGGACCCGGAGTTAGCAACATCCCCCAAAACCCGAAGAGGAGAGTCCTGGCTCCTAGCCCTGCCAGTGTAGCAGAAATGATGATGGATGATGATGGCAGCAACAGCTGTTCTTCTCTGCGTGAGCAGCTTAATGTTGTTTGTGTGTAATTTACGTTGAGTACACTAACCGCGTTATTACATTAATGCATGTAAGGTGAACTAGCAAACACCGTTGTAGTTACATGCAGCTGTCTTCTTGTTTGATGGCAGATACTCCCATCACCCTGGCCAAAAAGGCTAAAATGACCAAAGAAAAAGTGGAAAACAGTTGAACATGAGAGGTTTATGGACAAAGTTTGTGTTTTTTCCATTGATTAAGCACTGCTTCCAGCCAAGAGTGATACCATATATGCCCTATAGCTGCAGAAAAGGCTAACATTGTTATCGTTTTACAAAAAAACAGCTGAATATGAGAGGTTTTTGGACCAATTTTGTGTTCTCCATTCTTTAAGCACCGGTTCGAGCACCGTTTAAGCACCGGCACCGTTTCAAAAGTACCGGTTTGGTACTGGTATCGGATAAAACCTAAACGATACCCATCCCTACTGACAAATGGTCGCTGGGAAATGTAGCACAGACACAACAGATCGACAGTAAATTGATGAAAAAGGGAAGTAGTTAACATAGCATGAAGCATGAAACAGAAACATCAGAAAAGTGAGATTCAGGCAGATCTGAAGTATTGATTTGGCCTTTCTAAATTCAGTTGTTTAGCTGGTGATTATTTTTGACAAAACTCAACAAGGAATACATGCATTTGTATTGGCTGGATATCAGTGGGGAAAAATAGACATGACATTCTACCGAAATGCTGAGGAGGAAGGGACTGGGGCTAAAAAGCCTCACAGTTGTTTTACAGAGCGTTCAGCTCCCAGCAGCTCTCAAACACCGTTCTCATGAATATGAATGATGCTTAACCCCTGGGAGGAAGGCTGTCATGTCAAACACAACTGCAACACTGGCAGATTTCTCCAGACAGATCCCAGAGCCAGCCTTGACAACACAGCGTCCAGCACAGGTGATTCAGTCAGTCTGCACTTAGCACCACATTTCTTTGCTTCATTTTCCCACTTTTGTGACTGACTCATTACAAATTGTGGGAGAGTACCAAACGCAGAGTCCAGTCTGTTTCTACTGAAACTCCAGAGCTTTATTCGGCACAGCCCTAATTGTTTCCCATGACAGACAGTTTATTTTTCTAAATCCAGGTCATAAACATAACAGGGGAAAAAAGAGAGGCAGGTAAATTACAAATGTACACAGCTGGACTACACACTGTGTGCCAGTTGTGCAGGAATTGAGTCCATATTCCATTCATGCTTTACAGATCCAATTGTTTGAAACTTGACCATTGAGGTCACTTAAATACAGCACTCTTAGGTTTCAAGCCCAGTCACATGTCCAGCTGTTATACATTCTTCATTCTTAACACTGAGTCACTGTTGATTGGAATAATAAAGAATAAATATAAAAGATACAAGGTTATCCAGTCTCTACAGTCTCCTGCAAGCACAACTAAGCTGAATCCCACGATGCCCAGCTGGAGGTTTACTTGCACTGTGGGTAATACAAGTACTCAGTTATGAGAAGGACAAAGAATATATGAATTAAAAGATCTTTGGGTGACTGATATGTCTGATATGAGAGTATCTACTCACCAGCCACTATACTAGACTTTATTAGGTACACCGCTGACAACAGTACACACAATTGCCTTCATTCTTATTGGCATATATTCAACAAGAATTTGGTTCATGTTGACCTGAAAGCATCACACAGTTGTTGCAGATTTATCGGTTGCAAAAAAGGATTCCAATCTCCCAGTTAGAGATGATTTGAGCTTTGTGATATGGCCATTATCCTGCTGGAAGCAGCCATCGGGAAAAGGTTACGCTGTGGTCATACATGGATGGACATGATCACCATTTAAATGACGCTCAGTTGTTTCTGAAGGTTGCAAAGTGTGCCAAGACAATATCCTCCAGACCATTATACCACCACAACCACCACCAATCTGAACTATTGATACACGGCAGAAAGATTAGAGATGCTCTTCTGCATACCTGTTTGTATGAAGTGGCTATTTGAGTTATTGTAGCCTTGATATCACCCTTATGCACTCTGGCCATTCTCCTCTAACCTCTAACCTCTGACCTCAACAAAGCCCAGTGCATTTTTTTCTGTTTTGGACCATTCTCCTTTAATCCTAAAGACAGTTACGGAGGAAAATCACAGTAAATTAACCGTTGTGAAATAGTCAGTCTAGCCCGGGTGGCAACAACAACCACACCATGTTCAAAATCACTCAAATCACCTTCCTTTCCCATTCTGATGCTCAGTTTGAACTTCAGCAGGTCGTCTTGGTCATGTCTATAGGGCCCAAGTTGCTGCCATGTACTTGGCTGATTAGATACTTGTGCTAACGAGTAGTTGATCAGGTGAACCTATTAATGTGGCCATCAAACGTTTGCATGTATTTCGTCCATTGTGAAATTGAAAATGTTATAGGATGACAATGGTAAATGGGTAGAATCCTCAAGGCTGCGCAATGCTGTTTTTTCTAAATTCCTTCAGATACTGTTTTATTTTCAAATAAGGGTTCCACTGGTGGCCTTGTGGGCTTATAGCCTGCTCTGTGTGCTGAGTGATGATATAAGATGGTACAAGAAGGCTAACACAGGAACAGGTGTAGCTGCATGCACTGTACCTGTAGAGCTGGACGCTTCCCCTTTGTTTCTGAGCCATCCTGCTACAAACCATTCTTTAAACAAAGTCTGAAGAGCAGACCCTATTCCCATTCCACTGTAACAAAATGTCAACAAGCAGAGTTACACCTCTGAGCACACCTCTGATACACCTGCCACAATGTTAGTGCCCACTGAGACCACAGTGAGAAGTCTAAACCAGCAGCTTCCATCATACTCGAGGCCTACTAGCAGAGTGTGGCTCTCAGACAGCAGAGGGATTCCACAGTGTGAACAAATTCATTCAGCTGGCAGACCCTCTGGAACATTTTGCTCTGTCAGGGTAATCATCGATGATTATAATAAAAAACGGGGGAGGGGTTGGGGGGGCTGCATGAAATCGACATTCCTCAGGAACAAAAGATGCATTAACAGTGTTAAAGCAGATGCAGTAAAGAGCTGAATGCATATGCATGCATCATGCACATACTGAGAGTCTTAAACCCATAGGAAATGTTGGAAAACGTAAACACGTCTACGATTATAATCACTGCTATTTAGTAGGATTACCAATATTACGTACACTTAAAAATATTGCCAACTTTTTCTCTATTGCTTCTACTTGTTACATTTTTTTTTCAATTTCAGAAAATTCCAGGATGGACTGATATTTACTTCCCATGAACTCCATGATTTTTCTGATTTTTGTTTCCTGTTATTGCAGCATCGAGCTGAATGATACATATATTCAAGGGAATTTGAGCTGAATGCAACGGCAACAAGCCTTTGACAGTATTTGACAGTATCTTATGTGGGGAAGCCAAACAGTAGGCCTGTGTGGATACTGTAACTAACATCATGGAGTTTCAGTAATTTGTTACAAAAACAGAAGTGCTTTGGGCAGCAAAACCACAAATTTCATGCGTCTCGGTGTGTCTTTGCCCCCGTCTGCAGCCACTTTTCATCACACTCACATCGTAAAAAGTACAACTCAATGTTCCTGAGATCAGCTGCAGATTCAGAGAACGTATCAGTGTTCTACTCGATAAAGTTTATAGCACACCAGTGCTATTTGGAGGCCAAAAGAAGAAGAAGAAAAAAAAATCAATCAGCATCAATCACAGCGCAGTGTGTGTGTAATGGGTTAAAAACAGACACACAAAGTACTTCTTGAGCAGTAACATATCAATGCACTAATGATCAGCTTTGTTCTGACATTCTGTGCTTTGCAGTTTCCTAATCCTGCCACATGTTGTAGCTCAATTCACGTCTTGTCTCTCCCCTCACCATTAGCAGAAAAGGCTTAGGATGACTTCTGTCTCAATAGGCAGGAGGCAGGTGGAATTTGCTGAGGGATGGAGGGAAGGAAGGATATGAAGTGGAGGGGTGTTTGTGCAAGTGAGGGATAAGCAGGGTTGGATACGTGACAAGAAATGGGATCAATGGAAGGAAAGAAAGAGATAGGAAGGAAGAAAATCCCAAACCTAAGAAGAGACAGATGCTTCACAGCCAGTAGTGCTCCACCTCCAACACAAACACGGATGAAGGATGATGGTAAGAAGGGAGGGAGGAGCTGCGGTTGGTAAAAAGACTGCACAGTGCGAGTCCTGCCCTGACTGAGTTGTTGTCCATTATCAGAAAAGCTCCAGCTCTCTCTCTTTTCGGTTCTCCGTTCTAACGAGCCATCCTGTTGCAAAGCACACTGGCCATTTTACGCCATTATAAAAGCTGCAAAAATAACACCAATTACTTTAGTGAAATAATTTTTGGGGGGTGTCAGCTAGAGAGGCAGCACAGAGATAAAAGACAGAACGCAGTATATTAATGCCCTGAGCCATCACTGTTTCATGAAACACTTTTTTTCCGTACTAATGGTTTGTTTATTTTCACTTTTCCTGCAGCGTGATTGTATCAGAGATACGAATGTATTAAAATGATTAAATTAGTTTAGTCGTTTTGCTGCCTAAACATGACCCTAAAGTGCAGCTCAAAACTACAAATATAAAAAAAGCCCTAAAGGCAAATTTTCAGTGTCAGTAAAAAGCGAAGAGTGACAACAATGTAGAAAAAAGGCTTGCATGTGACTGAGGTGTGAAAAAGCTTCAGTGCTATGAGACTGACTTCATTGCTCTGTAATTTGCAACTGTCAGGAAAACAAAATGCTAGCAGTAGTCTCAATATATATGGATACATAGATTCCACATATTATATCACTGATATACTGATACCTTATACATATTATCTCTAAAACTCACTATCGGTAAAGTTAACATACTTTTACATTGCATTCATTTTTTTAATGATTAAGTCACAGCACCAACTTTTAAATAAAGCTCACTACTCCATTCATGAATGCTACATTGTTTACTATATTTGATAAGAATTAATTAAGAAAAAAAGTCATGAAAGTCATACGAGCAAATAAAAATGTCAGAACAGTTTATTCCTCTGTACACGATACCTCGGTTGCAGAATATTACCTTTTTTAAAAACAAATCCTAACACATTTACCATTTTTCAGTTTTATAAGTAAAGGAAAGAGCCATTTTGCAATCTACAATTAAAAAAAATTTAAACAAACAAATCACAAACCAAAAAAACTTTGACTTCGTTTTTATATACAACCACTACCAACTAAAAAAAAAAAAAAGGTAATTCACTTGCTTTTTTTAAAAAAGTCACTGGACACCACTGATGCAAGGTATTGCCTCCCTTTAACACTTGGTTCTTTTTGACTAACCGACCACTCGACTAACATGTTTGTCCTTGCAGCTTCTGACATGACCAAAGCCAGTGAGTTAGGGCACTCATTTTTCTCTTGCATTTCTGAACCTTACTACTTTGTCACGATGAACATGTGCACAGCATTTTTCAGTCGTTTCCACATACAATCCATATTCTGCTGCAGTCCACGGCTAGTCCCCATCGAATGCATCACTTACTTCTGTTTGAGTAGCATCTGCTAAAAGCTTTAATTCCCATGTTTTAGGAAAGTAATGATAGACATTATCATCACTTCCCTAAAACTAGACAATGTCTACTATATTATTATGATATTTGTCAGTTATTCTTAGCCACTTCCACACATCGTTTTTCTGATACGTAGTGTTTTTCATTCTATAGAACCTCTAGTTTCTAGAAACAAGTCATCCTGAACTACTTTGTCAACCTATAAGAGCTGGGATAGGGTCCAGCCGCTGTGTTGGATAAGCTGTCGAGAAGATGAATGGACGGACAGACAGATTGACTACATTGTCTGAAACAAGGCTACAAAGAACTTTCACATCCTCATCCATATTTTCCTTCTTTAGTCATTTTTAATATTTGTTCCGTCTTTGCTCAAAAATAAACGTCTGTTTTGCTGCTCTCTGTTGACTTCTCATACACATATAGCTCGATCATCAAAGCTTCGAGATGTTAGGGTAATTCCTCTGGTGAAGCACACTTTAGTGCACTGGAAGGCATGTTAAATGTCTTTGGCATCTGGAGCTTTGTTCTGTTTGGGCTGAAAACAATAAAAGAAAATGAAGCACTCAGCATGAGCAACTAGTCACCCCAGCAGGACGGATGCAGAGCGAGACAGAGACGCGTAAGGGATGGAAGACAGAAAAAACTAAAATAATGTTTTAAAGAGCAGCATCTTTGTTCTTTGATGCTTGGCATCAACAAGCCTTCAGGATACGCACATTACTTCGACTACTGCCGGTGGTAAATAAAGCTGCTGTTCCATTATCAGAACACTGCTTTTTAATCTGGTGAAATATCATCGCTTAGAGGAAGCAGCCGTCATCACCCTCTGTTTCTGCTGCATGACCACTTCCTTTGCAATTTTACAGATAGCTCTATCTGAGAAAAAAAAGGTAGAGAGTGCAAATCAGGAGATGACAAACTGCTTCAGGCTTCATGATCCCATCTCTCAGATTGAAAATCTCATTTGTATGACTATGAGATGTTCTGCTGGTGTATTTCAGTAGACCATGTTTTGTACCGCAAACCCAGCACTTTCTCCACTCTTTTGTGAATTGCAAGTGTAATTAGATTTCCATCAGTCGAATGTGTGCACCTCTTATAGAAAGCACACGGCAGCGACAGACTCCGTATTTTAATGCCAATACTGTCAGGAGATATTAAACTCTAACAGTAACTTCCATGGCACTCTCGGCTCTGATCCACTAATTGAGGTCATTTGTTTGACAAGCTGTAATCGGTGGGCAGAAAATAAAAGACACCTGTTCAAAAAATGAAGTAAACAGAGCTTCTGATGTACTGGTCACAGATGATGAGTTATTGATAAAGTCATTATGCGGGCTCGCATTAGTCAGGCTGCGTATGTTCATGATAAATGACAAGATGTCAAATCGGCACAGTCTGTCTTTGGTTAAATGATGAATGGCAAGAGCCATGTCCTGTCCAACGTGTCCGATTATCTGCCGAATCGATTCGCTCACCTGTTGGGTAGCTCTCGTATGTTTGAGGTCATAATTTGAGAAGCCCAACCAAGCACCAAGAGTTCAGGTTCAACCACTTCACCAGTGTATTAAAGTATTTTCTTTTATATTATTTACAGTAGACTATAACTACTATATGTGGTGGAGGCGTGGTCCCTGGCTCAGATGCAGGGGCGGTGCAGTGAGCTCAAAGGGGCGGAGCCGGGAGGCAGGTGGCGACTGGACTGATGACGGTCTCTGCTTCTTTTTATAGTGAAGAAAGGGGGAGAAGAGAGACTGAGGTCTGGACTGAGAGAAGACTGTCTCTGTGTGTGCAACTGATAAATAAATTGAAAACCAGTGAGCACTTGTGAGCCTTGTACACTATATTACTTTAATGATCGTATGTATACATATATATGTATGTAGTCCATCTTTTCCTTAATGGGGGGGGGGGGGGGGGGGGATAATCTGAATGAAAGTCACGCATGACATATGAAAATTGTTAACATCTATGTGTTTCTAAGACAGATGTACTATTAATCCCATTCGTATATATTATGTTCATTTAATCATCCCCCGGCTAATGCAATGATATATTCCCTTATTTGCACGTGTCAGAGTTAATGTACGTCACCCATCTGCAACGTAACTCTCATCAAAACTGCTATTCGCAATGAAATTTTGTTTAATTTGGAATGAAGTGTTTGGAAGAGTGCCCCAGGCCTGGGTTTTTGCTTGTATGACTAACAAATTATCATTAAATTTGCTGTAATGCTACAGTAATTGTGACAGTGGTAGAAAATTAGGAAATAAAACCTATGGTTCGTTCAGCTTTACTTTCCTCTGCATAAAGCTTGGATTTTGCAAATTCTGTCTCAGGGAGCATAGAGGACTTAACTCACAGCATTTGCTCTTTAGACTCTGAGCTTCAAAATAAAACATGATTTACGATGGGAATGGTTTATGATTACAATGTCACTTATAAGTTCAAATCTAAACCCTGTTTCCTGCCTAATATCATAGTCAGCTGAGTTGAACCTCATCCAAAGTGACCTATTGGAATTTGGGTCAGCAGAAAGCAACCCCTGTGCTTTCACCAGCATGTGTCATGCAAGTCAGGAAAAAACTCTAGTATAATTGTGTGCAGAGGGATGTGCACTAATTCCGAGCATCCACGGATCTGGATTACTAAAGCCAGTAAAATTATCACAAGTAATTCAATTGTAAAAATTCACTAAAATGCAACTTTCTAAATGACCCTTTTAAGCTGATTAATAGGTACACAGTAGATTAAATAAAGTAAAAGCAAATTACCACATCTATTATTAGATTTCCTCAGCACTTATTCTTTGAAATTCTCCCCTAATTAAACCTAGTAAAACTTTTAAGGATATTTTTGCTTACTTTGTTTAATAACTCAAAAAAATAAAGTGAAATCTCTGGTAAGTACTGTATCTTTAAATGTAGCAGTACCCACATTTCGGGCAATGAACCAGTCTTCCATCTCATTTTGATATACAACAAACGTCCTCTGAGTCCTGTTAAAGTGGGATGTATTGGCATTCTAATAAAGAGAATATTTCTCCGAGTGTGAAATATGATGTAGGGCACCCCGCCTAATAGTGCATTACTGCTACTCCCTTATTCTCATGGTCCTCCTGAGGAAGGCAGTAAGTGTTCTTAGTTAGCATTTTTTGCAAGTAAAATATGAAACTTTGTTGAAAAAAAAGAAAAAAAGAAAAACCATAATGTGAAATGCTGTGTCTGGTAACAAGAAGACGCATGGTTTTTCCAGTACAGATATAACACCTGTTTTAACGCACCAGGGCCCAGTGACTGCCACTATAATCCCTGGAAATTCACTGAAGTCTGCCCGGTTCAGCTGATCACTTACCGGTTATTAAAAATATCATATTGTGTCTGTGTGTGCTTTTGTCAAGCATGTATACATAGATACACGCACATGGAAAACTGCTATGGAAAAAGGTATTTAAAATAGCCCGGTGGGATAATTAGCGAGTGATTTGCGAGCTGCTGAGGATGTGATATAGAGCCACGCTGTAGGCTGTATTGATGTCCTTACAGACTATTTATGATGGTTGACAGGACCAGCAAATGGCTGCATTGCGACAGGGTGACGACACAAGCATATGTTCTCACCCTGCTAGACATTTCCGAGAAACGGCTTTATGACATTGGAGAGAGCAAGTGTATGTTCAAGAGTAGCTTCGATGACTGCTGAATCCCCCCATTTATTACAGCGGTGCGGAGGAAAGAATCATGTTCATACCAGAAGTCTCTCTCTGTCTGAGTCCCCACTGCAGCAGCAGCAGGCTGGTCAGAGCAGCTGAGCAGTACCCACTGCACTAATAAAAGCACTGATAAGAGTCTTTCACTTCACGTCAGGTTTCTCCTTCCCTCCCTCTTACTTCCAAGGGACACTGGGCTTTATATAATGGGGCATTATTCAGGAATCTTGAAGCCCAATGGCTAAACAGAGATCACTTTTCACCTGCGCAGAGAAAACCGTTTTTAATTTTCTTTGAATTTCTCAGTGTTATAAACTGTTTAAGAGGAAACAAATTATTCTACTATTATGGTAATAGTAACTTAAATCGCTTATTATCAAGCTCTGAGATTAGATTTCCTGTGTTTTTAACCTGATGCATAAAGAAAACAGTATTTCTGTGGGTATATTTCTATTTGCCGATGCTGAGAAGATAATTACTTGTCAGGTGGGGAAGCCTGACAGGGCAATAAAAGTGAGCAGTCAAAACAGTCGCACACGTGTTTAGAAACTCTCAGACAAAACTAATTTATGTAGGAGAGAAAAATGAAGGCTAAAACTGTCAAACTTGCTCGAATTTTTGATATCACAGAGTCATAGTCTGCACAATAAAATGTCAGTTACAGATAAACAACATACAATACTGACCAACGTGTCCAACCCGCAGCCTGCAATAAGAGAGCACATAAATGTGCACTTAGTCTAATGCACCGCATCTCTATTTGATGTATTTCTGGTTACAAATACATACGACTATTTCGATGCTGATCACATCCTAGATGCGACTAGTGCTGCTTAAGTATTGAAGTATTCCCCTTCAACTTTCTGTTTTCGACAGAAGTATTCTGACATTTCAACTCTGTGTTTAAAACAGAAAGTTAAAACAGCAGAAATTATTTCACTTCAAGAACATTTGTCTCTGCCTTTGCTCTTCTTCATTGTAAAAGAACCTTTACTGTTAGTGTCAATTACAGATGATTACATTAAAGGACAGTCAGTCTTCCCACAGGCCATGTAGATGTCAACGCGTTCTTAGTATAAGTCTGATTAGGATCTGCATGAATAATAACATAACCATTTGTTCTGCAGTATACAGTAATAGCTATGGTTATTAAAGATTACAACTGACAAATGGGCTTTCCCAAGGCATCAGGCTGGCTGTGGAGGGTGGGCGTGATCTGGGTGTCAACTCTACATTCCTAAGGCGAACACAAGCATCGCCTGGGTGAATTTACAGTACGTCTCTGCTCTCGCCCTGCTGGGCCTCTCTTCCGTAAAAATCAGACAAGTGCTTTCATGACAAACTGGGAAGCAGCAGAAGTAGCTGCCTGATGTGATGAGGACATGTTATTCACCCTTGGATGCTGTCAAACAACAGCCAAGTTTATCACTTCCTCTCAGGGTCCTCTTGGGCCATCTCACTCAGTTATACTCATGAATGGATTGGATTTGCAAGGCGAATCCTAAAACAAAAATCCATCAAAATGAAAGACTATGTAGCACATATTGAAGACACAAGGGAAGCGACAAAGGATTAGCACGTTGTGAGAATTAACACACAGAATAATAGTCAAGAAAGTCTCTCAGTCTTTCTGCTTTTGCTCCCACCTCGAGAACACATTCATGCGACCAACTTCAAACATGGCATAAGTCAACTCAGAGGTGAGTAGTGTGAATGAGCGATTTTGGTCAGACAGCATTGCAGGCTCTTATGACTGAGTTGTGCATGATGTCATTATACTAGCTATTTTCTGATATATTGGTATCTGTAATCATACTGAAAATTTAAAGAGTAAGGAAGAGACGGGAGAAACGCCCTTCAAGCAGCTGACCCGAGGACAGCGTAAATGAGCAACCCAAGTAGTCAAGTCGAGTGTATATTGTTGGGTTGACAAGAAAAACTCAAGTATACAGTGGGATGAAATATCGTCCTCCTAGATCAAAGGTGCTAACTGTAAAAATAAAAATTCAAATACACAACTATAGAGAAATAAGATACATTAAGAATAAGCACAACAGTACTGTAGTTGAATAGAAATAGAAGGAGATATAGAGAAGAATAAGAATACATAAATACAATAGTACACAGAGTGGAACAGTGCAATAAAGTATAGTGCAAGTATTGGAAGTCCAACTTATTGTAACAGTAAAAGATTACTTTTAAACTACACCATCATATTATCTTAGTAAGGGCTCATAAGTACACATAACACACGTTAGGTAAATCTGTTTCTTTTTTATTTTTTTAAACATTGTCCAATATATTATATTATTAAAATCACCAAGTATTAGTGATGTGCTGGTCTTAAAAATCATTTATTGGTGGGGCTCTAGACGGTACCTTTGCTGTTGCTAACATGGCTGCTACCACACACACTGCATTAGTACATCTAATTTGATTACCACAGACTAGAAACACAAACCCGGAGGAAAACCTATAACATACTGTATCCTCTATTAGATTGCCTGTAGTATAATAGATCAGAATTAGGTGGAAGAAACCTAAATGTCAAGTACAAATTGGAATTAAAAGTGACCAGTCGATTCCTGTGCAAGCTATTTTATTTGAAATCATGATCTAATAGCCCACCTGTGAAAAGCACAAAGCACTAAGCACTTTTATTTTCTATTTAATTTTGTTTCACTAATTGAAACATTTTTTCTTTTATTTTTATTTCAGCTCGCAAGTTCTCATTTTTGGAATGACAGAGTGACTTAAATCAATCTGGTCTTCTACTGCTTTAACGTCAGATTCATGATTAATTGCGGATGGCTCTTCAAGGTTCAGTATACCTACAGACTCTAAATGACATATGTTATTTACCTACACAGTGGTTATATGTAACCTTCAGTTCCTGAATCCAGGCACTAGAAATTCATGTCCATTAACATATAAATGACCTAATAAAGCAGGATGATGTAAGTGAATGAATCACTACACTAATGTTTATTCTGGGCACTCCAAGAGTCTCTTTTTGCCTTAAAAAGGTAAACTTTGCACATAAATTGTGTCATAGTCTTCTTACAATCTAGTAGCACATTCATGTTTCTAAGAGTGTACATTGTTAATGTGTTTGTTTAAGAAAAGAAGGGCTAGTTAGGGGGGTTTTCTCCACTGCAAAAGAAATGTTCACTTATGATACAAATTTAAAGTGTGGCTAAGACAACAGACAAATTCTTTTCTATTCTGCCGTCAAAACATAAACAGGGTGTTTTATGAAAGCTATAGCTACCTAGAAAATGCTTAAAATCTGGATGTGGAGTTATTGATTAAATTGCTCTTAAAAATTCAAATGTAACTGACATGAAAATATAAGTTGGGAAACCTGTAAGCAGAAACGGGGCATTCGAAAACCTCTGTAGTGTCATTGTTGTTCCTCGTGAACAGCCTCCCTCACTCCCTTCTGTTGAAAGCACGGTTTAATCTATTTTATATCATCCATATTTCTCAGCACAATAGCCCCTATTTTTCTGAAAACCATTTCATCCTGTGCATGAAGGGATTACTCTCCCCAGCTAACATCTTTCTTACTTAAGTAATGCTAAATGGATGAGCTATTGCTCGAGGTAAAATGCATTGTTGATGACAAACAAAAGTGACAAGTGAACAACAAATAAATTACAGTTTAAGGAAGGGTAGTGCCATCAAGGACATGGTGAGGCCAGGGGTAACACACTCAGTCAATGACTGTGTAATATATCTCTGGTATGATGTTGTCAAGGCAATATGTTGGAATTTAAACACAGCAATATCAGCCAGCAACACAAGGACCAGACAAATGATGTACTACACACATCTCAAATTGCATTGCAAATGTAAGCTGGTCATTCCTGGGAAAGAAAATATGGAACATGACGAAAGATCACACGACCGCTTAAGCTGATTTAAATGATAGGTTGACTATTTTCCACCTCAGTCCTTATTGAAATGGTGATACACATCATTTATCACTGCGCATCACCCAGTTTTCAATGCAACGACCGGCCTTCTCTGAAGGAAAGTGAGCACTTTATCACTTTTAGCAACAGAAACAATAGTGTTCTTCTGGGCGCAGCCTTAAAAATGATCATTTGAATAGGCAGAAAAGCAGCAAACCTATCCTCTGAGAAGTTTTCTAATTATCAGCATGGAATGTGGCTGTGCGATTGTACGCTGGTCTCATTTCAGTTATAGCTCTGCTTTGTAAATACATGTAAATACAACCTAATTACGGAGCATCTCACAATGAAGCTGGTGCCAGCCCAGCCGTCTTGTCAAGGTAAAATAAATATGCTCTGAATAGGATGCTAAATTCAGAGCCTGCTTGAGCCGATGATAAGAAAACAGGAGATGGCAAAAGTTTTAGTAGCTATTTCTGTTATGGCAGTCTTCCAGACTTTCCTCTCATTTGCAAGCCATTAGGTTGTTGCATATTCATTGTGTATGACTAGAAGCACATAATTCAGATTCAGATAGGCTACTGGGAATTCTGCTCTAAAGATACTCTGCAAGGATTGTAAGACCCATGCAGTTTAGCAGACAGGTGGTGACCAAGATTCAAGGTCCATATCTCAGAAGAATTTTGATCTGCCTCAGGGAGAATCACTGTTTTTCTTCAGGTGGCTGAATTTATAGTGTTGATGTTTAATGGACAAAATTAAATGGTCTATGATATCAGTGCAAATTTTGCATACACTTATTCTATAGTGGCTAACTTCCTTGAGTATGATAGTCTCTTTATTTATACACAGCGCCAGGCAGGACAAACATGCTGGTATCATGGCTGATACCAGGAGTGTGATTTAAAGCCTTAGATGGAAACTTTAATACCCTCTGAGACAAAGCAAGGGAGCAAGGTCTCAGCTTTAGGCTGGTAGCTGGTTCAACACCCACTGAAATACTACCCAACATCCCTTGTGACAAAACACCTGACTGTTTTGTCCAGTTGACCTTGCGTTATTCATAGACGATTTAAAAGATAAACATAGCTTCTGAGTGTGAAGAGGGACTGAACCTGAGTTCTATGTAAGAGCCAACAGTGGTTACGTCCTGTGGTTGCTAAAAAGGAAGTCTGCTTGTATGGAAGTATAAGAGCAAATGGATCACAGCTTTTTTGCGCTGTGGCTAGCAATTGATTAAACTAACTTAATTGGTAGTTAAAGTTAATTTTGTAAATACGTCTTTATTAGAGTCAGAAAGGAAAAAAATGAAGCCATTGGTTTCTGAGTCAGTGGCACGTTGGCTTCTTCCCATTTTACAATTATGTTATTGTCCACTTTGACTTGCTTTTCTTTTCTGTGTTACTTGGCAAAGCTTTTTAATATTTGACATAAAGCAAACTCAAGTTCTACCTTTTTTTGGTAATTGCTGTTGTCCCACTCCAGCGCATGAGACTTCAACATAACACACTAAGAATCTGCCTTCAACACTGGCCTTCGTGAGCAAACTGATGTCACAATCAATCGGCCAGATCAGTCCAGCTGTCTTCGAGAGTCTTGTGTGTCTGGATGGTTACACTAAGAGAACCAGAAGCAAAACCCAACTTTTGGTCCAAGTGGACGCGATCCAGCTGATCACTCCACTGCAAAGGTGACATTCTGGACCTTATTATTATTATTATTCTTGTGAAATTCAAGTGAGCTTTTGTTTTGAAGACACGTCATATCTACTACCACTTTAAGAGTCCAGGAATGCCTTAGCTATTGGGAAGGTATCGTTAATGCTGACTGATGGTTCTTCATATGGGTTTTGGCTATGCAAATGTACATAGCATGGCGATGAGAGCGCTGTCTCTGGCTGAAACCTTTGACCACTTGCGGTAACCACGTAGAACCCTCAGACTTCCAGATTGCACTCTTTTTTTCCTCCATGACTGGAAAAGTCAACACAGCAGAAGGCAGGCAAAAGGGAAAATTCTATGTAAGCTGAAGTATTCCAGATGTAATTTCTCTTCTACCTCTTCTGCTGCTTTAAGGATTACTGGTTCCTTCGACTTGGGAGGGTAAATTCAAGTTTTCACCCTTCATTCAAAGCACTGGTTCAGAACAGCTTCTAAATTCAACATCTGTCTGTCTGTAAAAGCAAAGCTAAGAAAGCTGTTAGGAATCACAATACTATCCTAGCTTTGGTGCTGCAGAGCTCTTCAAAGTCTTCTCATGCGTGTTCTTAAAATGCCTTGGGTGAGAGCATATGGACAAGAAAATACAGCCGTCTTTCTCTGAGTGTGTTCCTAATTTCCGGGAGAACTCTGTCCAAACTTAGTCTGACAATATTATGACTGGAGCGCTGAGTTATTTTGAGGCACACAAGATTTTTTTTTCTTTGAAACAGGAAAGTGGAGATAAAGTTCTTGTAAAAATTAACACTGAAAATTCATGAACTAGGAGAAGGAAGTGTTGGGAGTTTAGTTACAACTGAAGTACAAAATGAGAATAATTATATTTAAATATATGAAGTAGATTATAATGTCTAAAAGAGCTTAACATCTTAGACTGGACTCTGATAGCCTTAATGTTGAAGAAATGACTGACTGAGGCAGTGAGTTACATTTTTTATGTAGGTATAAGAAACTCCAATAAGGGAAAAACTAAAAACCAAACAAAGTCAAGTTTACATTCTACTTGAAAGATGCCTCTCATGGTCAAATCATACTAGCAGTCAGCAAATGACCTCTTTTAACCTCAAGCCTGACCCTTTTCCAAAACTTATTAAAGAAATTAATTGTATGAAAACTACTCAGCCATTTAACTTTCAGTATGAAGAGTTGTTAAACAATACTGTCACACGGTGGATACGCACCAGACAACTGTGTGACAAGTCCTTGTGTCAGCATGGTTGCTTCCCCGCACATGATGAATTGAATCTTCATAGTGAGTTCTTCCTAATCAACAGTGACTAAGCACTTTGCCCAGAGAAAGTTGGACTAGTCCATAGTCTGCCCCCCTCTTTTGGCATCCTTTGATATCTGCATGACTAACTGCCTGTGTGAGCATGCAGTTACAGTAACTGACAACTTGCAGGATTTTTGGCCGTTTGAGTCAGAAATTCTTCTGTTCTGTCTCACTGCTGTGTGGGGCCACAAGCGTGCAAAGCTGGCGAAAGCAGCTGTTGGTTTCCATCCTGAAAACTGCTTAGAAGAGCAGCAATGGAGGGAAAATCAGTAATGTGAGACCTTCTAAAGTCATACCCCATCACCCCTAAATACCTCTGTGTAATTCTGCAGATGTCCCAACTGAACAAACTGTATTTTTTCCTGATCCAGTTTTGGTAGTTTCAGAACTTTCTCTGGGGTCCAAAGTTTTTGTTCATTTCCAACAAACATATTTCCAAGTATTTAGATTATGTGGGTTGACTGACTCATAATGTGACTTAATCGTGGTCAAACTAGTGGTCGTATGGAGAGAGACTTAGAACCTGTCCTCTACTCAGAGGTGGTCTTTTAATCATTCTGTAGCTGCATTTTGGACTATTTCACCAAATACTGTAACCAGTTCAAGCAAACACATACTTGTTTTTCAAAGGATGAACGTGTAACTGAATCTTTCACTTTTCCCTCAAATTTGACCCCCAAAATTTTGAAGGGCTCTAGTATTTGAAGTTTTCAGCCAGATGTGTCTGTTTCTAACTATAACAGAGGAGTCTTTCTCAATAGTATGTATAGTGTATAGAATAAAGGCTGAGCTGAACCCCTAAACTAAGATAAACATTGGACAAGGCAAAGTGAGACTTTGGGATCTTGAGGGGCACCAGAGATGGCAAATAAACACACCACACATGGACTAAATGTGTTCTTAGCAGCAGGAATCAAAGACCATCCAACCCACTTTTTAAAATAAATGTTGCTGGGAAGTATGCACACACACAATACATGGAGATGCACACACCTACATACATTTCCTGACCAATAACAGCCGATCTCTGTCTCAGAGATTAGGATCTGATCATTGGAGGTTAAATTTAAGAAGGCTGCAATCCAATTTCCATGAACTGTTTCTAATTAAGGGGATCTGTTTTTATAATATGAGGGCATTAAAGGAACAGACGTCTGTCGTGAAAAAAAAGAGTCTCCCAGAAATCTATTTTAACAGATGGTCGTATTAACCTGGTATTTTCATCTCCTGTAGTGGCTGCCAAAGCCGAGCCTAGGGAACACTCTAATTTAGTTTAAAAATTAATATATTAGACCATGTCTGCATTTATACGCTGATTATATGGTGCTCTCAATGACTTCTTTGATGCAAGTATTAGCAACATCAAAGATATAGGTACTGTGCAAAAGTCTTATGCCACCAATCACTTCTTTAAATTTGTCCAAGACTCTGATGTGGTAGCAAAGTTTGACACAGCTGTTCAACTGTCTGTCTACACTCAGTGTATAGCTGAAAAAGGGGCATCAGAGAGAAATGTTTGGGCAGGGAGCTGGTAAAGAGGGTCAGTGACCCTAATTATCTGCGTAAATCCAACATTTTCATTTGTGCTCACTAAAATCATGTCTTGTCATAGTATTACCTGCCTTTTTGGAAACATGGTTTATGCAGTATGCATTCTGCTCTATTTCTTTGTCAGACTTTAAATAGTAAAAATATCTCCACATTACAGAATTCCTCGAAGCCTTCTTTTTAACTGTGACTCATCTTTTGAGCTTTGGGCCCTCCCCATTGGGGTGTCTTGTTTGGTAATGCTGCCACTCACATTTTAAACATTTTCAGTGTTTAAAATGCCTCAGTTCTGTCTGCCGTCATCTGGTCTTTTAGCTTGCTCGCGTGTTGGTGAATACAGCTGCTGCCAAGTGCTTCTTTTACAGCCTGCTCTGTGTCTACAATTTGGCATATCTAAGTATAGTGTGAAGTGTGACCTCAAAGAATTTGAGAAAAGTGGACAAGTGTAGGACAAAAAGAAAAAGAAGTAGCAAGGTCTAAAACAACTATCTACAGAAGATGAATGGTATCTGGAAGTCGTGTCTAGCAATGACCTTGCACAGGACCTGAGAGATGCATCTGTCCCTTCCATTTTTGCTATAAACTCTTCAACATGTACAGAGGAGGTCAGGAGAGGAGAAGCATATAGCCTACAGTGTAAAACAGTAAAAGCATATCTGGGTAGATTGGCCTCCCCAATGTTGGACCATCTTGACAGAGAATGGAACAAAAGGCAGCCAGAATCCGAAGAAGAGCTTCCATTGTCCTTCAAGAAGCCTGACAAATACTTCCTGAAGACTACCTAAAGAAATGGCAAGATAGCTTACCTAAGAGTGTTCAGGCTATGTTGAAGAATAAATTTGATCATACCAAATATTGACTTTAAAGCCTGTTAGAACTGTTTTTTGCTTTATATTCTGGTTCCATTTACTATTGCAGATGTTTGAATAAATGAATATATCACAGCACCTGTTTCCCATTTTCCAAGCAAAATATAGGTTGGCTTAAGAGTTTTGCACAGAAATATAATTTTCAGATTTTACACCAAGGATTTCGCACAACTGACGAGAGGACCACCAATTAAACATGGCACTATTGACACTATCGGCTATATCTCCAAAGGCTTTTAATGTTTAGATGTAATTTCAACAAACCCTCATCAGGAAGAGAACAGAGAACATGACATTTATTTTCACACCAGATCGCTGAAATGCAGCTTTCTAAAACTGGCAGATGCCCATTTGCGCTCATTTCAGTGACAAACTTTAATTGAGACCTGGGGGGTGCGGGAGGGGGTTGAGTAAGAGGAAGATAATCATGCTTTCCCGGGCTGCTGAACAGAGAGTGTGCAGCCACAGCTTGCATTGGTGAATCCACTTTGCGAGCTCTCCCCCATTTTTTTTTTTTCCCAGGGCGGCTCATCAAGGCAACATTAGAGCCTGATTTTTCCATTGTCAGCAAATGCCAGCATGTATTTGCATCAACACACTGCATCTGAAAAGATGCTCAGACTTCTTCACTGCCAACATGTACCAGTATCCGGGGACTGGAAAATCAAGTGTTGTCCCTATTAAAAGATTCTCACTCCTTCTGTACCAAAAGCCTTAATTAAGAAAAGCCTTGAAAATCTTATAATTGTTGTAGACAGCAGAGCATTGTCACTCGATGCACATTTGTAAATTATAATTTTCACTGAGTTATGGCACTAAATCAGGAAATTATCTGTTAAGCAGCTGATCGATCCCAATAATTTCACAAACTACAGCTGAAAATAGTTCATAGATCTCAACAAGAATAAAAACAGCATGTTGGGTGAACCTAAGTGGCTTTGATAACATGTCAGATCTCTAGACCTATACATTGTAAAGAAATATTTTCATCAGGTCAATTAGTGACAAGTAACAAAATCTTCTGATTTATTTCCTGCATGTTACCAATTCTATCTTTCTAGAATGTTTGAGCCTTCATAAGGTTAAAGGACATTAACTGTCAGAAAGCTGAAGGCTCTGCCTCACATTCTACTTTTAAATAATAAGTAAGCCTGCAGGTGTGAGAGCGAAGTGCTCTAATGGGGTGATACGGTACTACAAGATCATTAAGATAAGATGGGGCCTGATTATTTAAGACCTTGTATGTGAGGAGCAGGATTCAGAATTCAATTCTGGATTTAACGGGGAGCCAATGAAGGGAAGCCAATATAGGAGAAATATGCTCTCAACAACACACTGAGCTCTGTTATCTACCCCACGAAGTAACGATCTAAAGCCAAAACCTCATTTTTATTCAGCACATTTTATTTCTATAATCAACTTTGAGGATCATTATCATGTGACAGATATTGTTAATAGCAAAACTTCACCAACAAACATTTATAACAGAAGCAAGCAGTAGTACTTTGGATGTTTTATCTGTTTTCAGAAGAGAAAAGTGCATTCTGGGTAAACTTTCAAATGTGAAAACATTGTTGAGGGTTTATTTATTCTGTGTCAAAATAGTTATCTATCATGTTTTAACACTGGAGGCTATGGTTTTGAAATAGGAAAACAACACTGGTCTTCACATTTTATATATAATAGTTTGGACGTATCACATTACTCAAACAGCTCCGGGTCCTAAAGAATTTTTCCCATGTGGCAGGGCCTGCACCACAGAAGCATTTCTGCCATTTTCAGACAATAATACTGTCACAACCAATGTCAGTCAGTTTCTAACAGAAACCACAAAGTGCATATACAGACAAAAACAATAAAATGTTTCTATTACTGTAAAAGAAAACACAATATTTCATAAATGACCCCGACAATGCATCTCATATTTGATTTAAATATCATATTTGGAATACAAGTTCAAAAGTTTTGCTTTCCTTTACTACACACTATATACCTCCAAAGATATATGAATATGGATGAATATGAAAATGGTACACTTTTAGCAACATCTCATTGTGGTAACCTGCTACACACATGGCTGGAAACATCCATTCTAGACCTTTGCTGTAAGAAGCTGTGGGACGTCACTGCTCCCCTTGTCTTGCATAAATCTGAAAAATATTCACTTTGCCCAATTATACTTTCATTTGAATATTTTGGGGATTTCCGATTCAAAAGGAGACAATATCCAAAGGCAAATGTTTTATACAAGCCAAGTGTGCCCTGGGGTTTGGGTTTACTGTACCTTGTCACTGTTCTCAGCAAATGGAGGTAGGCAATTTAAATTTTTTAGACAAGGCTGCTGAGGTTGGAGCAATCAGCATAAATCACAGGTGATTTGTCCTTTACAGTAGGCACACACTGCACAGTACCTTTTCTTCCAGCCACACCAACTTCTGACTTGAACATTTATTCACTGAAATACGTTTATGCTTTCAGAGTATTCACTAAGCTGTTAGTCTACATGAAATGACAGAACTCACAAAGTCATGTCAAAGAATAGAATCTGGAGATGCTGTTGAATGTATAAAGTCTGGCACGCATACAGTCATTACTGCAGTCTAATGCTAACACTGTGAGATGCATCAGAAAGACTCTGTGTGATTTAGTGGCCTTCAAACATAAAAGGCAGTTTAAACCAACCAGCCTAGAGCACGAGCTCAACTGAAAATACCACAACAGGTTTAAAACTTCAACTACTCTATAAATGCAGTTGTTTCTGTGCAGTAAAACCTTTTTATTGTAGTGGAATATTGTCAATCTTCTTGAATGATCTGTGAAACATTTGCAAAAAAACAAAAACAAAAACACATCCAGTACGCTTTAACCATTAGGAAGGACTTTAGCTATTAGAATAATACTGATTCTGAGACTCTTCATAATTTAACAGATGATGCTTTTTCCAAGAAGACTACGCTCAAATAAGAACTGGCCTCTGGAAAAGAACTGTTGGTTGTTGTTTTTTTTACAGACTAGGACAATATTTCTAAAGTAAGTCCCTGTGCTTAATATTAACACTAAAACAACAAAGAAAAACTTTTTAGCTTTAGCTAGGCACTTGGAAAAGACATGCTTCTACAAAGCCTGCAGCACAGGAGCCTGAACCTGTATTCAGGTCTCTTTTGCTCGAGGCAAAGTTTAAGGTGATAACAGACTGCAGGCAAATCCTGCAATTCTACAAAGCGCTGCTGACCTTTATTACCTGGTTTAAACCTCCTAAACATGTTGATCTGCACAGAGAGGCTGTGAGGGTCAATTATGGTACAGGGCCATGACTCATCACACAAAATAATAATGTCAGGTGTGAGCGTTCAACAACAATTACTTCTTCAAAAAGATTTGAATCCACACGTACATGTATTTTTGCAATTTCACTTGAGGTAAGGGAAGTAAAATGAATGAAATATTGCCAGTTGGCTCTAGATTAGACTTCTGAAAAAAGCATGACAAAATGATCTTTGCAGGTCAAAATTATTTAATTATTGCCACAAAGAATCCTCCAGTAATCTGCAACTGATAAGAGCCAAGCACTGAATATTTATTTCTTTTACAAAAAATATGTACATATTCCGAATACTCCTTAACAGCACAAGAATGCTTTGATGCCACTATGTGGTAACATAATTTGGACTGCCCCACTTTATACCTGAAATCAGACCACCTTCATTAAAAAAAATACAGCCGAAAAAGCTGGCTTGTGTGCAGAGCTGATAAGATCCATCACAGGGATGGTTCATACACTGGAGGTCAGAGCTACAACTTATTAGCCCCCACTGGGTAGGATTAAACTGCTGTTGTCCTGTCAGCTTCCTCTGTCACTGAGCAAAGCTGATTAAAAATTATGAGCCAAAAAATAAAATATTCAATATGCTCAGCTCAACAAACACCTGACAAAGATTCCCTGTTGCTTAAAATGATCAAATACCAACTGTCACTCTCTCTTGGGAAAAATCAAATCAAACCAGAACTCTTACTGGGCATTGATCACATACCCACATATTCACTTATTGATGCAAGTGCAAGTCTTGATAGGGTTTTACATGGCAGGGGAAAAAAATTTGAAATGTGATGTAAACTATGCTTTTGTAAGTTTACCAGTCTGATGATGTACCTCATAAATATTCATATAAAGATAAACAGCTGAAGTGCCTGCCTTTCCAGTGGAGAATCACAGAAATAGAAATGACAAAACCCTCTTCAGAGCCCATTGTCCATCATTCCCATAATACGCCACTTAAATGACTTGTCCTCAATTTTCTATCCTCAAAAGGCCACACTGGTCCCTCCCTCCCCTTCAGCAGTGTATCACATTACTAATCAGATTATCTTCACTCTTCAAGAAACTCGTCACGCTCCGGTTTCCAAACTCCTCATTGAACATGCTGGTTAAGGCTTTTTGGCATTTCCTTGTGTGCCAAAAACAAATGCCTCGTAAATACATAAAGTTGTTAGAGGATAGTGAAGGATGAATCTCTGTTATCCACATTACATTTTAAATTTAAAGTCCAGGTGGTTAATTCAGACCAAAGTAAAAAAATAAAAATGTAGTGAATATTTTGTGTCACAATGTATTAATCATCTTTAACCAATTCTATAATATACTATCAGTAGTGATTTTTGAAATGCTAGTACTGTTACAGAAATGGATTTATTACACCTTGAGAGAATACACACAATATAAACTAGCATCTTATCATTTCTAAGCAACGCTGCATCTGCCAGAATTATTTTAAGACATTACTTACTGTACCAGATGCTCCAGATTATAAATAAAGAGGTTGATGTGACAATGAAAGTCATTCTATTATTGCTTAGTGGATTAAAATATGATCAGGATGTTGCTACGGATGCCTCTTTGGACTGAAACCAACACACAGGCCTGCTCTTACATATTTGCTTTCTTGAGGAAAACACAATAGACTATTTTGCTGCCACGCATCATTCCATTCCAAAATCCAATACCCCTTTAAAAACAAAGGCAATAAACCTGCACACCGATCTGAATGATGACTCACTTGTGCAGCCCATAAAGGTCACATTATCAACAACAACACTCATTTGAGGGAAAAAAACAAAACAAAAATAAAGCCTTACATTGAGTGAAAACTCAAACAAGTATGCCTCTCCAATTTCTGGTAGTGCTCTGACTAACAGCATGCAAACACTTCTGAAGTGCACTCAAAAAATATTTTGTAACTCTTGTAATTATGCTGATACACAAACTAGAATAGTAGATCATGGTGGGGAATAAAGTTGACAGCTAAGAACTATAGCTGGCAGCTAAAGTGCACAACAGAAATTATGGTTGACTTGTAGTATGGTTGCAGTATCCTGTATACACGTTTTCCTTTTATTCAGGGTTGCTCCACTGAGAAGCAAGGTGTTAACGTGGGAGATTATCGGGAGTGTATTATATTCCTGTTGTTTGTTTTGGGGGGGGCTTCCATGTTTCTTCCAGCTTTTAATGAATTCCAATATTAATGGCTTCCTGTCCTGTCTCACCCGATTACAAATATAAAAGTACACTGCATGACTACACTCCAATACAATCCCCTTATTGATAAAATGCTAAAAAGGCTTTCCACGCAGGTAGCATTTCCATTCTGTATTCTTTATTTACTCAAAATGAGGTCATCCCATTCCTCAACTTTTGGTCCTACGGGAAAGAATTAAACCTAATATCTTAAAATTAATTAAGTGACTGCAGCCACTGCCCATTGTTTGGCAGCTCGGCCATCTGTGGCCATGCAACCATACAATCCCCATGCTGCTGCTAATGGAAAAATATTGATCCTGGTTGTTCCATATTCAGAGAGGGGAAAAACACACAGGAGAATGAGAGGTAGAACCGAGTCAATATTGCCTGCATTTGCAGCCCTGCTTTTGTTTGCGTTGACAGATGGAGATATTGATGTGATGCACTGCATTAGCACATGTGATGGAGCGCCAGTTAAGATTTGAAGCGAAAAATGTGTACAGGAAGTCCACGTGGCAGATGTCATTAAGAGATGAAACACAGCAGAATACACTTATTCAGTTACCGAACCAAACAGCCACCGAGGCGACTCCATGAAAAACATGGCAAACCTCATGTGCTTGCATAGACTTAATGTGATTGCAAGATTAGGGAAAAGCTGGTAAGTGGATACTGAGTTAAGGTTATTATGTCACTACTTTCCTTATTGTCTAAATTCGGGGCATTGGTCAACACCTTCCACTCCCAGCTCATCACATACAAATTCATGCACAGGACTCTTCCCTTTTTCCCTAACAAACTAGATTCAGCATGTAGGTCTCGTTCTGATGTGGAGAAAAGCATGTTGCCAAATGAGGAAGAATAACAGCTGACAGACGTGCACATGGCCATCGCATAACATCTAACCAGAAGACGGTAGTCCAGTCAGGAACTGCTGGTTAGGTATAGGAAAAGATTATACTTTGGATTTAAATACACCCTTTCACAAAGTTAAACACACGTTTCAAGGGGCGCTTGCCTGATCTGCAACAAGATTCTCCACCGTGACCTCGGTCACCACCATTACACATCCCGTAACAGAGCTGACACCAGCAGAGCGCGTTTGTCTGCGGTCTCGCAGAATCTATTTCAGATAGTTAAGTGACTTCCATTTAAATCCTGTTGGGGGAAAAAATGATGCTAAAACGGGGCCAGTGTGTTAAAATGGTAAGCCTACATGTTACAACTAAGCCTCGGTATGTAAGGCAGGAAGTAGCAGCACTGTCTTGGTTAAACGTGTTTCAGAATCTAATCTAATCTAACTAGATAAATTTCTCTGCTGCTGGCATTACTTACTGTGCGCAAGGATCTATCTGATGTGTGGTGCACTCTTCATATCAGTGTTGACGGATGTGTGCACGCCATAAATAACTGGATCAAAGGCATCTTTTGATGATGTGATTTTGACATTTACATCTTGGTAAAATCCTTGAGATCACTGTAGATATGACTTTAAAAATTCACTGATGTCTTTTTAAGAGTGGAAAACATTAAGCATGCAGAGATTTTACTCAGTGGAAGAGAATCTGTTTAACCTTGAGTGTTCTTCTTGGATAAGTTACCATCAAACCACCGCCTACAGACTTTGGCACAAATGTGACCACAGCATGTTTTTATCCATGTCTTAGCATTCTCATTTTTCTCAAAGTCACTTTGTCATAGAAATGTAACCTTTTCAAAGAGCAGCACAGCAAAGAAGAAGGGGAGTGCTGATCGATGGAGCAGCTGAGCCTTCAGAAAATGCAGTGCTAACTTGAAGTCTGTGTGACCAAACTGCCACTCTGGGATAAGACATCCTATTGGTTGGGGATGACTTGCACACAAAAATGTTTTTAAAATCTGAATTTGTGCAAAAATGACAAAACTAAGACTAAAGAAAGTAAAAGTTTCTGGAAAAAAAAAACAGTAAATTCATGTGACATATGCAATAAATAAATTAATAAATAAAATGCTACAGAGTCTTTTTTTTTTTTTTTTTTTTTTGCCTGTCCCGTTTGGCTCTTTTGCCATCAGAATTGTTGTCTAAAGGCAAAGAAAGATGCCCAACGGATTTACTTTACCAAATTGACCATCCCAGCCTTGCCGTAATGGTCCATTTGATTCATCTTTTATTGTTTATTTTATTTTCACTTACTGAATACGGGACAGACTTGACTGGGGGAAAGAAGGGGAGAAAGAAAGAGGGAAAGAGAAACAGCTGAGAAGAGGGACGGGGGAGAAGGGCAAAAGACAAAAACCAACAGAACGGGCAGAGGAAAAAAAAATGCATATATCAATCACCTGGATCACCTGCTGAGAAAGAAAAAAGAAAACAAGCAGAAGAGAACAAGAGTAATAGAATAAACAGCATCACAATGATATATGGGAATATGACAGTAAATACTAAATATTAAACATTATTGTGCAGCACATAAGATCAACAGAACACAGTGTGCTTTGAGGTAGGAGCCAAAAAGGGTGTAGTTTGTGGGTGTGAGCACCCGTGTGTACACCTGTGAGCATGGACGCGCTTGTTTTTTAAAAAAAAAAGGTTCCTTCATGTAATGATCTGCTAGAGGGTGTTGGGGGGGCCACAGCCCCGTCCTCCAGGGCATGAAGCAGGTATGGAGGAGATCAAAACTCCAGACATCCAGAGGCCCCCAGAACACAAGAGACCAAGGAAGACCAACAGAGGGGCAGCCGCGCCACTGTCCCAGAAAGAGCTGAGGAGAGTCCCAGATGAGGGCTCACTCAGCAGCCGCGGAGCAGAAGCCAGGGGGAGTTGCAGTGACGCGCCCGTGAGCTCCGCCGGCAGCCAGCCGTGCCTGAGTGACCGAGCCCCAGGCCGAGAGACCGGGGGCACCCCGCCTCCGAAGTGGCCCGAGCGAGCCCCAGGCTCCAGGCCCCGATAAGCGGCCGCCAAGGAGTGAGCCGGTGTGTACCTGGACGCCCACCCCCGGACACAAAGAACCACCAACGCACCGACACCTGAGGGAGTCCGCCACCGGCAGGGGAAGTGGTGGTGGGTGGAGATAGGCCTCCAAACCTTGGAGGGCCCGAGATGTCCCCAGAGAGGTGGCGCCTGACACCCAACCTGACATATAGACACAGACATACAGGCACACACAGACACAAACATCCATTCCCACCCTCATGCTCTCATATGCACTTACTCCACACTCAACCAACGTGGAGACAGACATAAAGAGACGCTGTACACACGATCACACTCCCCAAGCGTACTCTACAAACCGGGTCTAGGTACCCTTGCCCCTGGAGGGGGAACTGCACCCAGACCCAGGTGGTGTTACCCTTTTCCCTGCGGTGGGGGGAGGCAGACCGCCCCGACTCCGCAGCAGCAGGGAGGCCCCACACTCCAGACCGCAGTCGGACGGCCAACTCCTCCTCCTAGCCCCCCCGCTCCAGCAGGTCGCAGAGAACGGGGGTGAGAGAAGACTCCGAACCTCCCTCCACCCGCTCATTGTAATGTTGATGCATGTGTGTTCTAAGGTGCATTTAAAACCCAGGAGGGCATGGAGCTACCTGCCAGAGAGCAGCAGGTAAGCGCATGGTCCCTCCTGCTAGCCCTCAATGTCTACGTGTATTTAACCTTGAGAGGTGGGCAACGACGCCAGGGGTGGGGTGTACACCCTGATGGTACTTTGGATTCCGTGTATTGTGCCCACCCCCAAGATCCTATATGTATGTGTAATGAGAGTGTGAGTAATGTGAATGTCTAAGTTGTGGGATAAAATTGAGGCAGAGGCAGCCAGAAGGGGACAGGGGGGGTAGCCTCCTCTGCACCCTGGTGACATACCCCTACTCCAAGGCCCTGCATGTGTGGGTGGTTGTGGTGGAGCGGGAAGAGGGAGGCAGCTGGAGATGGGGAGGGAAGGAAGGGAGGGGCAGGTGACCCCTCCCTGGGGCCAGCTCCCCCGCTGACCCCAGTAGGCACCCCCATACTCCGCGACCCGCCAGGGGAACGGGGCCCAGGCCCATCCAGACCGGGGCCCAGTGCAGCAGCGCCTCCCGGCCCCACAGAGCCCGGACAGTCCACCCAACCCCACCACAGAGAAAACTGCACCCACCCCACCATCCACTCATCTTCCAGACTACATAAGACAATAAACACCCAGGCTGAGATCTTCCTCCACCTCTCCTGTATCTCCCCCTCCTGCAGAGAGAGCTCCCGAGGAGAGGAAAGCTCCTGCAAGATGTGACAATCTCCCCCACCAGTTGAAGAGCCCCCCAGGTGGCTCGATGCACCGGCGGCACCCTGCTCCAGGGGTGGGCCCCCATGCACCCACCCGCCCACAACCCCGGCAACACACCAACCAGGACCCAAGCCCCTGAGGCCCGGCCCGGGCCCCAGCCCAGAGACGGAGCGCCCCCAGAACCTCACGCCCATCCCGGACCCACCCAGGGGCAGCCAGGCTACCAGGTCAGTAACCCACGTCCGTCAGCACAGACCCTCCCCTAGCCCCGCTGCACGCAGCCGCGAGGAAACAGTCACCTGAGAGCCAACAGAGCCCCTAACCGGACATGACCGCTACCCCGGGTTGAGCCCCCCAAGGAAGATGCCTCCGGGGAACCCCCCGACGCCCTAAGCCTGTCCCTACCCCCACACCAATCACAACAGTGAAGGCGGGACCAAAGTGTGACCCCCCACCCCCACTAGGTGATGGAGCTGATCAAAGGAGCCCAGAGCAATTGATCTGATGTGGTGGCAGAGGCTGTGTCAAGACTAATGTAATCTAATAGATAATTTCTATATTGGTTAGAATTAAGATTATTTTTATTTTTCCAGTTCATGAGGACTGTTTTCTTGGCTATGCATAGGGCAGTGAAAACCATATGGGCTATATTCTTTTCTGAAGTGACATTATCTAAGCTGCCCAACAAACACACTAAGGGGGAAGTTGGAATGTTACATTTCAGACACTTCGATAAGTCTTCACATATCTCGCGCCAAAACTTCTGAACTGGTGGACAGAACCAAAGAGCGTGGATATAATTGTCCGGTGAATTGGTTTGGCAGTGTGAGCAGTTGTTGGTAGACGTAAAGCCCATCTTGAACATCCGATGACCTGTATAGTGCACTCTATGTAATATTTTGTATTGAATTAATTGAAGACTGGGATTTCTAATTAGATGAAAGGTTTTTAAGCAAATCTGAGACCAAAAGTTTAGGTCTAAGTTAACTGATAAATCCGCTTCCCATTTTGCAATAGGAAGTGATATTGATTCATCTGTTTTAGAAAGCATTCTGTATATTTTGGATAGTAATTTGGGGGTTTTAAGAGTAAGAAATTGAACCACACTTGGTGAAATGCTACAGAGTCTAACTTGAAAAGTAAATTCTCTTGTGCTGTAAATAGGAGAAGAGGCTTTAAAATGGTTTTTGAGAGAAGCGGCAGAGCAAGGTGAATTTAACGCATTTAATGGCTTTGACATGTCAACTGAAGTGTAAGTACTGGAAGGAGTAGATGTGGGTTTAAGAGGGTGATAAATGATAAAAAGCAAATGTGACCGTAAACACTAAAATAAGCTTCAGTTACAACTAAGGATAAAAGGCTAGACACACTTGACATAAGCTGAAGTGTGCAGACACTGTTGGGAGCTGAGAGCATTGTGCTAATAATGTAAGCAGTTGAAAAATCAATTCTTCACTTAAAGCAGCCAAACTGTCACCTGAAAAGCAATAAATTGCAAATAAATTCCAAAGCAGAAAATACACAAACATCATATTATACAGGTTTACACAATTTTCTGTCAACAAATATCGCTCCAAACTTGTCACACATTGAAGCTTGGTCAGCAATCCTTTCTAATCATATTGTAATCTAAGAGTTACTACATTTTTCATTGAGAGGATGACCTACAAAAGTCCATATTAGGAGGCAGGAAGTTAACAGACGTCTATAATTACACAACCGACAACAAGAAGAGTTCAGGTCCGGTCTGAGACCACTGTTTACACCTACAGTCTTCATCACTGACAACCCACAACCGTAGCCCCAACCCTAATCCTGTTTTGTGGAGAAAAGCAAAAGAGTGTCCTTTGGGAAAGCATATAAAAAGTTTTTTGATGTGTGTTGAATTATTTTTTGTCCCCAAATTGCCAAGACTTGAGAGAACAAATTTCAAAACTGAAAAAAAAAGGACGGGACATGGGACGGAGTCATCATCGATGAGGATAACTTGCAACACGTTCTCACTCCCAAGCCGTAACATATTACACTATGTGACAAATGGTCTGTATGTTACGCCTTCGGCCACCCAACAGGTTCCTATGTTAGGTGTTCGGAAAAAGGAGGACACATGAGATCCGTTTGGCCTCTATCCACACATATGCATTTGTTTTACTTTAATTGCTTTGGAAAACACTAACTAAGGTTGTCGTTACGGTTAGGGATACGTTTAGGGTTTGGATTAAGGTTAGGGCTGGAATACATGGCTGGAACGTCTGTTACCACCGGGAGTGTCATTCTATTGGATTTCATCCACAACGCAGGACCCCTCAGGATGTGACAAATCCTCGGTATGTTACGCATCGGCAATGAGAACGGCCTGCAACTTAGACCACACACGGTTAACTTCTCAGTCAGCTTTCACTTAGGGCGCCAAAACAATGTGGTTGGGTTTAAAACCTGACCTCAGTGTTTGCAGTTGTCAGTGACCAGAGATGGCTTTACATTTCTTAAGCTAACTGAAAATCATTCGAGTTTTGCAGGCTGCTGACCGACCAACAAGCACTGTTGTGGGTGGATTTTCCTGCTCAAACTCTTTTCCAATTTTATGCTAGACTGAGGGAGCATGCTGAACATGATGCATCGCCAAGGTGAACCATTGGTCTCGCACACACAATGATGCAATCACGAACAATCAAACTCATCGTGAGCTCATCCTCTGTTTTAATATCCACCATACAGCACCTAGTTATCCACTTTTTATTGCCAGACTCTGTCCAATAGAACCTTTTTGTCTGCAACTCATGAATGACCGTGACCCACTGTGGGGCCAGATCCATAGAACTGTGTAGATTACAAATGGTGTCTGTGCACATATTTAAATATGAATGGATGTAGAACCAGTCAACTGATCACTTGACTTTAAGAACACTGTTCACACCACTTTCATTTCAATGAAATTAAAAACGAGCAAAGAAGACTCATAATTACAATCCATGTGGATATGGAAATGCCAAACATTATTTTTTATTCTTAATTTCATATTATTTTATATTTTGAAGGCACTAGTGTTGGTATCCAAAAAAGACCTAAAGTCAACAGCTCTGTAAGTTCAGAGTAAAAGATCAGTGGCAGAGGTAATAAATAAATACATACAAAGGTCAGATTACAAAAACATCAGCAAGTTCCTGCACAGCCCCAAAGCAGCCAGAACCATGAAGCACAGCTGCAGCTATTTAGTATACATGCAAATAAATAAAATACACAAATAAATGGCAGATCTGCAAAAAAATAAAATAAAATAAAGCACACAGTCTATTATTAACAAGACAGTTGGTGAATGCAACATTCAGCAGATGTGTGAGCAGAAAGCACATTTGCAAGTTCTGTGTTACTGGCTTTTTATCTTGAAATGTCCTGCCTTGTTTTTCCATCTCCACTTAACAACATCAGGCTAAATTAGTTTACGTGTTGGATGAGGCGTACAAATCATTTCTGTAGCTACACATTGTTTAAACATCCAGCTTCTGGGCTACTCAACAAGCCAATACAGAGCTCATGGGATAAACAGCTCATTTCAATGTATTCGTCCAGCAAATAAAAGAACGCACAGGGAAACAGGGGCATAAATTCAATACCATTCACTTAAGATTGCACACACACAAGCACTAACCCCAATTTAACACAACTTTACATCTGTCTTATAAAATAATCCAAGGATATAATCATGCACTCCAGGTTTACTCTAACAGAATAACAAGAAATAAACAGTTTATTATATCTAAAGCACAACTAGAGACACATACATTTTGGTGATAGCACTAAATTCAACAAGTGGACAGAAAACTTTCAGGCGTTATTATATGACCAACAATGGCTCATTTGGCTGTCTTTTAAAAAGAGATGGGAACGCAGTTAAAACTCTTTTGAAGGTGATCGTGCAAATTACATATATTTTGTACTGATGTTGCAAATGTCCGTGCATCAGATTCATCTGTGAATGAGCAGACTTGCGAAGGTTATGCAGGTTAAGGCCTTTCAGTGGGTTGTAATGAAGACCTCGTAGCACGCAGATGACAAAGCAGACAATCAAGCACAAGAGCTCTTCATGTAATAGAGTAGTATTTATAATTCCTGTTCAGTTTTTTCCCCCACAGCCATTGCACAAAGAAGAAAAAACAGAAAGGAAAAAAAAGAAAGAAAAAATTATCCTGCTGTTTCCCTAAAATGATTTATTAGCTTTTGCTACTGATCCTCACAGAATGCACCAAAATTCATAATGTCAAGGTTTCCCTTCAAGCTGCGATCAGACAAGCTTTTGAAAAGGTGCAGAATAGTTCACTGCAGAATTCAGAAAAAAACCCATAAACCACTGATCATTTGAATGGCTTCACACATGCTGTTCTCCTGGCTGATGACAAAAGTGAAGGAATCGAATGTATGTGTGGGCGTGTCTCTGTGCTAGCGTGGATGGATGATTATCAGTGTAGTTTTGCTATCAAATCAGCAGCTATTGATTGATCTGACAGTGCAGATAAATAAAGCTAGCCATTTGCGAGATGTGAGTGTGAGTGTGTGCGCGCATGAAGGAGGGAGGGAGAGAGACACTGGAAAGTGTTTCACAGTAGCTTGAAATTGCACTGATCCACTAATGGGCTCGTGTTGCCTTGTTCCTCATTGATCTAGGCATTGGAGGGCTTGCTGATGGCTTATGGGCCATATCCTGCAATCCAGACGTCGGCATTTATGCTAGTCCATTAAACCTTGTAACACCCCCAAAATGACCCCATATGGGACATCTCAATTATTAGATCATCAGGGTATTGGTTCTGCTTTATGTCATTTCCTTTTTAGCCACTAGTCCCACTGCAAAAGCCTTTACAATTCTCCCAATCCCTCTTGTGCAGTTATGAAAACAACATAGTGTAGGGTTTAATTTGCTGGCATAATTAATCAGAAAACAAAATTAAACCCAACCAGACCAGATGTCCTTCTGCTCTGCAGAGCACCTTCTTGCAGATTAAGTCAAAGTTGTATTTCAGTCACAAACCACTTAGCAATATCTAGATGAAGCGGAAAACCTTTCTGGTGAATGATTTAATACATAGAGGGTCACGAGTGTATCAACAACCATATTGTATCTGCACTACATTTGTGCGAGCAGGTTGCGGGCTTGATTTACCACCTCACCTCTAAAAATGTCATTACCTGGTGCATTTTGTCATCTTGTAAGAGTGTGAAATGAAGCAAATACAAAGTTGCTCTACAATCCCCTTCCAGAAAGGTTAGAGACTGCCTTCACAAGAACAATGACAACAAGATTTACTTGCTCAATTTATAACAATCCATGTTTACGTTTACCTGACAATAACCTAACGTGGTCACAGCAATGATCACCAGTGTCCGTCTCGAAGGGAGTTTGGGATTTATGTGGTAGGATATTTTTACAGCATTTGACTGGGTCAACTTTCACACAACAGACCATTGTCTCCATCCAGTCTCTTAACAGCAGTCAACATGGATTTCTTTTAACCGTGACCACAATCTTTCACTAACTCGAAACCCACTGGAAACAAAGCTAGCAGTGTCAGTTTGGAAAACAGCAAAATAAATCACGGCCGTTACAATCAATTGCAAAGGACAGGAGTCCCTGCCAAAGCATTGCCCCCGTCATTGCTCTATGCTTCGTGATGCTTGTGTTGATGGAGTCTCAACACGGGTGAGCTTCGCTTGCTCAACTGGATTAACAAATCACAATATTATTCTAACCTCAAATGGGGCGACAGCATTCAATCAAATTCGATTCGCCATATTCTCTCAGGATTAAATTCAGACAGAGTTATGTGGATTTCATAGCTCTCATGTCAATGGTTAAAAAAAGACAATAAAAATCACAAGTAGGAATTAAAGGGTTTAAAAGAAAAGTGTTGAAGAAAGACCCATTGATCAAATTCACTTTGTTTCTTTTTGTAAGGCCGTTGAAGGGCTAAGAATGCATTAGAGGCATTGTTCATGGAATTTGATCTTAAATATATCCAGAAAACTTGCACAGTGTATGAACATTTTAAGTGTTTGGTCTAAGTTAAAGGAAAAGTCGAGACTATAATCAAAACCATAGTACTGAACACAGGAACATGTTTTGAAACTGGCTGTCAGGACTCGCACTAACAACAGCATACGAAAACACGAATAAATCTGACAGTTTAGTAGTCATCTAAAGTGTTGCTGACAACACAAAGGCTATGAAACTGTGTTGAAGCAAATGTTTCGATAAATAAAAGTAATGTCTAACACCTTGTTTTTATTCTGCAGCATTTCTTCATAAGCTGAGCTGATTTTGTATTGTGTTTGAGGAGGATGGAACAAATATAATATGGCTTTATCATACACCTTTCTCCAGCGCGGCAGTAAGCCGCCTTGACGTTGATGCATTATTTTGTTGCTCTGTGAGCACTCGGGCAAACACACAAGACTTACACTTCTAATAAGCTGGATGAATTACATATATGATAATATTTTAGTGTTGAAAAGCACAAAATATGCAGTGTTTGCCTGTTTGTGCGTGTGTGTGTCTCTTGAATAATATCCTCGTAACTGGGCACATTTTTACATCATGCAGATGAGATGAAATCTATTAAGCATTGCAGCAAACTACGTATGCTCTCTTTTATGAACGGCGTGGCTGCCCACCATCATTTCTCTACATTATTAATACCCATAATTGTGAAATTCCAACAATATCAAATGCCTTATGATCAGCTGAGCCCTATAGAGATATTCACTGTGTCTTAAATGTCCCAACCCCTCCCTCCTTTGACTCCATGCTTTCAAGGCTGGAGGAGCAGTAAATGTAACCTGCTGTTGCTATTATAGTTTCAGAAAACAATCTGGCACAAGTGGGCTGTGTCACACAGCCATCAGTCTCAAACCCACACTGTGTCACGAGGGAAGCCAGGTGAAGAATTACATCTGGAGTGCAGCAGAATTTCACACCTGTTGTTAACCCTGAGGTAGGAATGAATCAACTAAAGTGCTGTATGCATTTCCTTAACCATCATCCAAAAGGCATGCTCGCCGCCCCATAATACTGTGATTTTGGGATGTTTTCACTATGCTATATATTACAAAAAGTTGGGGAACTAATAGAAATATGATGCTTTATCAGAGTTTCCCCAGAAAGTTAAGACTAAATTGTGGCTAATATAAAAGTTACTCAAAGAGCATCTTAGGCCTTACGGGAACCCCTAAGGTGAAACACTGTCAGGAGCAGTGATAAGAACATTTAAGAGGCTTAAGAGCTTCTTAAGCAGAGGAGAAAATGGTGAAAGGACAAATAGGAAAAGAAAATATTCACCAAATGCTGAATGACGCAGAGTTAATGGAACGCCACCGATTAGAAGGTATAATGGCATTTCTCATTAGAGATGTGCTCGCAATTCCCACTCAATGCAATAATGCCAGAAATTAAAAGTGGTCATAACGCTAACATTATCTGAAAACCGTCTCAATGCAACACTGAAATGATGCCTTGGGTGTGCCGCACTCTTCTTTCAGCACAAACAATCTCAGAGCTTTTACGGTTTCATATTGTGCAGCAATTAATTTAATCATGTAAACAGATAAAAGCAGAATCATATTACCTCTAATATGAAATACTGAAGATTTAGCACTAAAATTACCTGCGTTACAAACTAAACAACATCAATAAAATATATAAGAACCATCAGAATGTGAAAGGGCGATTGCACAAACAGGCCACCCAGTCGCACCCCCTTCAATAAAATGCATCATAACAAAAGGGGTCTATCGCACTTTCACACAGAGTTAAGATTATTGCTCCAGGACATTTTCCTAAATCACTGCACTAGAATTGCCAGGTAAAGGAAGCATGCAGCTAGCTAACATTACAGCTTAGAGAGCAGGCGCTGTTGGACAGGGTCACTGAAGTTTTTTCTCCTGTTTGCTTTGGGCAGTGCAAGGCAAACGATATCTGGTTCTATTATATTCAAGAGGCACATATGCAAAGCTGGTGGTTACCTTTTGGTGGGTGAAATTCTAGTATTTTATTAGCCTATTACATAGCAATAATTAGCAGACATGTGTGTTTGTGTGTCACAGAAGTACAGTTTAAAGCCTGCTAGCCAAGCTTTCTAGTGTTTGCTGATGAGTTTGCACTCCACCCTCCTATCCCAGCAGCTACAGGCTGAAAAGTGGGGTATACCATGGGCAGTTTGCCAGTTTGTCACAGGGCTGATACAGAGAGTAAGACCAGTCACAATTTAATTTAGAATCTAACCTAAGGAGAGTGGGAAGAAGCCAGATTACACAGGGAGAACCCAGACTGGTGTAGGCAGAACATGCAGACTCCACACAGAAAGGCTTCAGTCGGTCAGGAGATTCAAACCTTGATGCTTCCATTTGATGGAGCAACTCTGGTTAATCGATCTTTGGTTGAGTCCTGATTATCCAGACTTTGTTTTTTTATATGTATATTTTAGTGCTGTCAGCGTTAATCTCGTTAACACGGCGGCCTGTGCGAGGGCTGCACGGCGCTTATGCACTAACGCACTAATGCAGTGACACCATGCAGCCCTCGCACGGGCCGATCCGCGATAACTTGCTAACGGGGATTTGCCACGTTAATGCTGTTATGGCGTTAACGTCGTATTAACGAGATTAACGCTGACAACACTAGTATATTTTATTGAGTGGGGAACTATCCCTTTAAATTTAAAATCTAAAAAACACGGAGAAGAGCACAGACTTAAGCCAAAATGCTTATTTTCCAGACACACATTTCACTTCTTTACTACTAAAACTTTTCAAGAACACAGAGACTGGAGGTTTAATATTGCATTTGGCTGTTTTTCCTTTTTTTTGACCTTGTGTCAAAGAAGCTGCTAAAAAGTTTCCCTCTTAGACATTTGATAAATATGACGTGTGCCTCGATGTGTTGGTTGAATGCTGCTGTCTCGCTATCGGTGCTCAAGTGTTACTCTCAACAATGAGCCAAAGCAAACAGGCTTTTACATTAAAAATGCATTTCTGCAGTTAACTGCTAATTGCTGCAGACACAACAATATAAAATGTATACAGAAGAGATCTATTTGGCAATGCTTTCTAGATTAGTGGCTCACTTAAAGATTATGAACCAAACAAACATTTTGAAATGCTAATTTATGCAAGACATCAAACTGTCCCCTGATGTACTTTTTAGCAATTCAGTTTTTAGATCACAGACACATTTCTGCTCCAGGCAGAAGACAATAGGCCTCTGTTCTGCTTCCATGACATCTTCCTTTTCAAGAATTAATGATCCCAATCGAGTCGCTGGGATTTTAAACGATATGGGAAGCCTGAAAACAAAGGAGAAGTTTCGCCGCTGTGATTCACTCTGTCATCGGTGGTGTGGATGAGAAGCCCCTTAGGTCAGCAGCTCTATCAATTAGACATCAGACTCACCTTGCACGCACACACACATACGCAGATTGGTTTCAATAAACGTCAGCAAAACAGATCCACTGGTTGCTATGACAACGTCTTCAGCAGCTGAACACACTATGTGAATAACAATATGGCCTGGTGCTGCTGCTGACTTCAGACAATGACCAAGACCTGCAGGCTTTTTCTCAATATTTTAAGAAAAGACCGTGGGATGTTTTATCTTGCACAGAAAGACAGTTAACAGTGGAAAAAATTGATTTTCATTCTCAGCTTCTGGACTGCATAATGTGACTTATATCAGTTCTAACAATCTTCAACAAAAAAAAGAAGAAGAAAAAAAAAATCATACAGCTTCACGTCTTTTTTGCTTGCCAAAGAAACTTCAGCGGCTCTATGCAATGCTGTGCGTTTGATGAAAACAATATTTTAACATAATCAATGCATTTTAAATTTATTGAGCAACGGTTCATGCTTTGGGCTGTGTTTGTTGGCCGTTGTCTTTGTCAGAAAAAAATGATAATTTTGGCAAAAAGTGGCAACTGTCATAGGCTGAAGGTCTCTGGGAAGTTACTGTCTAGATCAATATGCCATCTGCTCCCCAGCCTTACCCTCGCTGTCCACAACCACTGATGTGTTCATACTGCTGCTATGAAAAGAGTTGTCACTGTACTTCACCACTGTTTGTGCTGCAAACAAATTTACAGCAAACACAGCAAAGCCAAACCAAAAGTCAGTGTTGACAGACTATATTGTTTGGGTCTGCTTAAAATAACACACACAGTTTAAACTATATCTCATGCTCTATTTTGATAGTGGCACAGATGGAACAATTTTACCCACTTACCACACTTCAAATGGCTTAGATGGTGTCCTACGCACTTTTTTATAGAGGACATAATAATTTCAATTATGTCAAGTGTGAATCTTCACTTCAGAGTATCATACCCATCACAGCAAAATAAAAGCTTTAGCAGTCTAAATGCAATTTGTTTCACTACCTCTTTGATCAAAACGCTCAAGCCTCTGATTTAAAAATTAGGATTTGTGCTTTTGCTAAAAAATTCACAAACGTTTATCTGAGAGAATATGAGTCCTCTCACAGAAAACATCTCTTTGTCGAAGTCTTAAAATGTTCAAAAACAGCTCTTGCCAACGTGAAGCGATAGAGGATAAATTTAGGGTTTGTCGGAATGAGAGGTGAGCAATTTTGCTAACCAGCATGTCAGCATAGCGTCAATCAGTCAAGCAGTGTAACCGAGACTCGGTTTCACATGCTGTAATTTTGACTCAAATACACAGTGTAACGCAAACAGTCTACAGACGCTGAAATTGCTTGGCAACGAATAGCACTTAAAATTAGGACTGTTAAAGTTACTTCCAGATTTAAAGTGGCACTGGGCAGTCAGATCCTCCTATCATCACCCTGCCAATAACTGATACCACTGGCGCTGCAAGGTGGAGGAAAGCATTAATGTGCACAAGCCTTTTTATACTCAAGTCAGTCTTATAAATACACAACCAATTTACAACAGCAGCCACCTAACAGGACTTTATACTGTACTGTAATAGGCAATATTAAAGAGAACCCCCAACAATCAGATGACTCCCCCTCAGTGAGTAAGCACTTAGCAAAGGTAGGAAGAAACCTCTGGCAGAACCAGGCTCAAGTGATCTGCTGTGACCCGTTGGGGGTGAGTGGAAAGAGAAGAGAGCAGAGGGACAAGACAAAAGACACACAGGAGTAAGCCAGAGTTTAATAACTGCTAATGATTAAATACAGCAGTGGTGTATAAACAGACAATGAAATGAGGTGAGTGAAAAAGAAAGGCTCAGTGCATTTCAAAGCACCCCAAGCCTATTGCAGCATAACTAAGGGATGACAGAGGGTGACCCACCTCAAGCTTGCATCTGCAAAAGAAGGAAAGGCTTCAGGTTTCCAAACATTTTAGCCTACTGTAATAAGTGAACATAGCAAGAAAATTATTAGTTGAAAGAATATAAAACTTTTATATATATCTGTAAAATGTCTAACCTTTAAGTGTCCTCTCCACAAACAGCCACGTTTGTCTTGAAAAACACACACCCACCAAGTGGGAAAAACTACAGGAGAGCAGATAGAGTAGCATCTGTGTAAACTGAACTACATTAGACTAATTTAAAGTCAAATTAGTCAGTATTACACTTCTTCTGTTTCTGACATTTTGAAATGATAATGGATCAGCGTAGCTGATTCCCACCAGTATGTCTGTGTTGGTAGTTCACTTCATTAATATAATTATAAATGATTAGAATTTGAAATTGTGCTTTGTGTTTTTGGTGGTGTAAAAATCAAGAAGATACTCAATTTTAACCAAAACCACAATATGTACTAACACGGTGTTTCTCCACACATCTAATTAAATACAGATCACATATTTTGGTGATATATTTCATGATCATATTCAGATGGTACAGACAGCCAAGCTGCATGGTTGCTCAGTGTGAAAGACTCGTCTTATAACAAGTGTGTGGGTTATGTTTGCATGTGCGAGCTGGTCTTCGTGATAGCATTCAGCGCTTGGGTAAATAAGAAGTCACTTACATTTTAAAGGCAGAACTGTGGTTTACCAGACTGGAAGATTGCATCCACATGTTTTCACATCACTTTAAACTAACTCAATAATGGGGGGCAATTTTGCAGGTTGTTGCCCATTACCTCTGCAAATGCTGCTGAAGGCCAATTTAGTGGATTTGCTTACCTCTGTTTCCAATTTCAAATCTACAAGATTTTCATTATAATCGTGTAACTACCAGGTCATTCTCCAGTTCATAAATAAATACACAGCAGATAAAATATTAGCATGAGAGGAACCACAAATTGTTGCCTCTGATGATGATGATGGAACGGTGCTGTAAAAGATATGGACTCTTTCCTACCACAACAAAACGAGGCATGGCAAACTAGCTGGAAAAATGTTTCCGTGCAGCTCTCACTGTGCTTCCAACCATCCTTTTTATTAACATGAAGTATTGTCGCAGCCTGGCACCAAAATGACTCTCTGATCCAAAACTCCCCCAGAGAGAGGAAATGAGGGCCAGGGAAACGAAGAGGGAGAGAGGGAAAAAAAACAGCAGAAGAAAGAAAAAGAACATAGTCAGAGTTAAAGTATTGAGGAAGAAGGTAAGAACAAAGCCACGAAGCGAAAACTAAGCAACACAAGGGGGGAATGAGGGAATGCAAGGCGAGGCGATATAATGTAACAGAAAAGGCAATGACGATAAAAGAAAGAGAAAGCGGCTCAGGCTCTCAGATATGGGCTCCCTGAAGAAGAAGGATTTCAGAGTATTTAAATTGGCAGTTTTTGCTTCTTGCTTGTCATAGGTAACAGGGGCACATTGCTGAGGCTGTGCAATAAACCCACTGCATGCGGCATTTACATAAGCAATTCATTTACAAAGGAAGTCTGTCAAAGGAAAAGAAATTAGACTGCAAATTAAAGAATAGCTAACGGCCACTAGGTTTAAAGAAAACTTGACCAGCCGAAATCTCTGCGGCTCTGCATTTGTATGTATTAAACACTCCTGGATTCGTGCACAAACATGCAAATCAGGAGGAAAAGAGTAAAATATGCATCATCAACTATCAAGTTAATGTCAAGTGTTTCATGAAGACATTTGCTCGGTGGTGTGCGCTAACCTCTGGTTCCTCTGGTTTAACCCAACACCTACCTTTCCAGAAGTCTGCCAAGAAGTACATGAATTTCAGCAGACGGATAACTCCAGCAAAATGTCACTATTCCATCAATAGGTTGTTAGACCAGTGTGAAAAAAGAAACTAAAGCACTCCTACAATAGAGGAAGAGAAAGAAAAACAACAGCGTGGAAAATTTATGTGGACAATTGAGGACGAATAATAATCGATTGTTCTGGAAAATCCCAAAACACCATTAGGATTTGAATGCACAGAATCAGAATCAGAATCAGAATACTTTATTGATCCCTGGGGGAAATTATTTTTTGTTACAGTGCTCCATTTTAAACCAACATTAAGACAAGACAGACAATACGCTAACTAAGAATAGTACAATATATACATATATATATACATACATACATACATAAGTCACTTATAAATAAATATTTATTTATAAATATTTATAAATATTTATAAATATTTATAATCTGTTACAGCTACAGTCCACAGGTTCTCATTAAAGCAGTGCTGATCACAGGTGTGCCATCCTTTCACAGGTTTTCCTCCTTTGAAAAAAAATTGGATTTCTCTTCTTTTTTTTCTTTACCCGAGTAAATGAGAAGGTACATTTTTGCTGGTGCTGTGCTCCCACAACACCAGCAAAAAGTGTGGAAAGTTACTGCCAGCACAAAGCTAACCACCATTATTTGTCTAACTCTGCTGAAAGCTCATTATCTTCAGCTGAACAAGGACAGCTACTAAATTCCAAACTTTTAAAACCACTCTTTTCTGAAGAGAAACCACTTATCATCCAACACGTTTCTTAAAAAGTTTAAGAAGAAACTCTAGGTAAGGTTAGCGGTTTCCTGTTTGAATGGTTGTGCTGTGATTGAGTTCATGACTCTGCGTGGGATAATGATGTAACACTTCGAGGTAAACGGTTTCACTAATACCAGGCAGGTATTAGCTTTAAAGTTTCTGGGTGGCTTTTTTTGAGTCAAAACAACCAAATCTCAGAGAAAAAGCAATTATAATAACCCAATACAAGTACAAGTATAAGCAACGCAAGTATGGATAACTGCGTCTTAAACTGCATCTTCCAGTATCACCGGCTGCGCTGCCGTATCGTTCCTTCGACACACCCTTTCATTGTCAAACATTCACCCAGGGAATGATATGCTCATGTATATTACTTTCCTAGACAATCCATCACTATTGCTTGAGGAAAATGTCAGGAGTGCTGCTTTGGACAGGTAGGGGTTATTTGTGCATGCTGCTGTCAAAAAACCAGCAAGGCACTCAGTGACCTTTGTGGAGCTCAAGAAGGATTTTATCTGCATGCAAAATTCAACCTTGGAGAAAAAAAAAAAATTGAATCCACAGAGTGCTTTCCAGTGCACTGTCTGTGTACACAAAGGCTCCAAAAACAAAGCCTAAATATGAGATAAGCACATAAACAAAGTGGTAATCAATTTTTGCTGTTTATGTTATGTTTATGAGAAGAAAATGCTTATCCACTGGGAGCGATTAGCTACGATACTTCACATGGGAAGCAATGATAAATAATATTACTTTTCCTGTTACATACCCCTACTCCACATAGAGCTCTATTTATTTTGGTTCTCGGCCAAACTTCATTTACCACAGACGTAATAAATCCGCTCATAGCATGAATAGATTTCCTTTACGGTGCCAGCAATTTTTCAAGGACACAAAGCTGCTTTATATACAAAAGTCTAATACTTTCTTGTTTAAAAAACGAAACAAAGGAAAGACCACTGGAGTTTATCTTCATATTCATTTAACTTTTTACACGCTGCATACTCCATATATGCGAGGCAGTGGTTTTAGTTATGTCATGGCCATAATCTGCTTGACAATACTTAGCTTATACCCCCCAAAAAGGTAATTTCAACACCAGATGTAATCAAACTGACCAAGTAAAAGTTAAGCTGAAGTGAAATGACACAGCAAATTGCCCAGGATTTGGTCTGGTGCATTTTAACCTCACTCGGTAAGAGTTTTCAGCACAGCTCTCTCAGAAAAAACTTTATTGCTCTAGTACTGCATTACCATTTGACCTCACAGAATGTCACGCAATAGAAGTTCATGAGTCAAAATACGCAGCTGAGAGGCCAATTAATGCTGTGTGTATTGTGCACATTCACCACGTTTACACTTGAGGATAATCTGTGACAGAATGATTCATACAGCTTCCCCTCTGGTGTGGAACAAGGCAAAGATGGCTGATCCTCAATCCAATCCAGTTGAACACTAGCCATGCCCCGCAGCCACACCACCAAAATGAAACGCTTCATTCCTCTGTGAGCACTAAAGATGGACTCAAAAAACCTGTTGCATGTGAGGTAAATGCACCAATTCCTTTCTGCAGTACAGGTGAAAGTCTACAAAAAGATGCCGTGCTCTATGGACTTGAATAAATGTGACAAACAACTATCTCACAGCAGCTTTGAAAAACAAAATAACTTGGTCATCTTTCTCTAAAGGTTTAGTCATTAGCAAGTAATTGCCTAGAAAACATTTTATTATGGACTCAGCAGGAGTTTAAAATAGTGGCAATGCCCATAATTGCCTTGATGTTTCAAATAAATCTGTGTAAACGCACAATCATAAAATTAAAATTAATAAAATGGAAAGCACTTTCAGTGCTTAATAAGACAAGAAACGTGTCATAAAGATACCAATCCATTACATTCAAAACAGAAAAAGCTCTCAACTGTTTTTACATGACACAAGAAAGGAAAATAAATATAACATCATTAGTAAGTGCTGTAGTCTATACTCATTAAAGCACTGGGACCAAACAAGAAGATTTAATATACTAGACGCTTTTTACAAATAGATGTATGAATTTATCAGCTGTGGGTATTGAATTTAAGATTTAAACTTTCAGTATGCCGACATAGCTATATAATGGGTAGGGATGTCACGATATTAAAAATGTATTAGTTGGTTCCAACACCTGTAGAAGTGCATAAATCTCAATACCAAAATAAATTCAATTCAATTCAATTTTATTTATATAGCGCCAAATCACAACATAAGTCGCCTCAAGGCGCTTCATAGATACAGAGAAAAACCCAACAATCATATGACCCCCTATGAGCAAGCACTTTGGCAACAGTGGGAAGGAAAAACTCCCTTTTAACAGGAAGAAACCTCCGGCAGAACCAGGCTCAGGGAGGGGCGGCCATCTGCTGCGACCGGTTGGGGTGAGAGAAGGAAGACAGGATAAAAGACATGCTGTGGAATAAATAATAATAAATCAAGTACTTGACCTTAAATATACCAAAACATAATTTGAAATCACTGACGTGGTGGTGGCAGGCTGTTTATTTAAAATGTTGACGTCACATATTGCTGACGATTCACACACAAAAAAAGTGTTGACTAAAATTTTAGGGTGGTTGCCAAGTACCCGAACATTTTACCTTGTTGCTACAAAGTATGATGTTACTTCCATTATGTTAGTTTAAACATTTATATCACATTACCATTTGTGGACATTTTAGCCTGTGGAACATAGTTGAGTTTACAACCACAAGCCAGCTGTATGAGGATATCACTTAATATGAACTGAACTTCACTCTGCAGAGTTTAACCTGCTGGTCTTTTAGGTGGTTCACTACACCAGCGGTCCCCAACCCCCGGGCCTCGGACCGGTACCGGTCTGTGAGTCGTTTGGTACCGGGCCGCGAGAGTTGAGGCTCAGGTGTGAAATGTAAGGTTTTCAGTGTTTTTATCGGTTTTTAGCGTTATTTTGTTATCATTTTTATCGTTAACTCAGTTTTCCTGGGTCTTTTCACATGTGTTATGAATAAATCTTCTTTTTTTCGGTACTGGTACTAGTTTTGTTTTGTTGTATTTATCCACGACACCTTAAAGGCCGGTCCGTGAAAATATTGTCGGCCATAAACCGGTCCGTGGCGCAAAAAAGGTTGGGGACCGCTGCACTACACTACACTAAGTATTTCCACCGTTGGTCTGATAAGCTCCATATTGTCATTTGCTTATTGCCTTTTCCAATCAGTTATCATCCCTTGGTCATCTGGTTAAAAAAAAAAAAGTACCAATACTTGACTCTTACTGCCTTATTTCCTAGAATTGCAGGCTTAAGTGGTAAATGGCCTGTATTTGTATAGCGCTTTTACTAGTCCCTCCTAGGGACCCCAAGGCGCTTTACACACCCAGTCATCCACACATTCACACACTGGTGGAGGCAAGCTACAGTTGTAGCCACAGCTGCCCTGGGGCAGACTGACAGAAGCGAGGCTGGCATATCGCGCCATTGGCCCTTCTGACCACCACCAGTAGGCGGTAGGTGAAGTGTCTTGCCCAAGGACACAACGACCGAGACTGGCAACCTTCCGATTACAAGGCGAACTCCCAACTCTTGAGCCACGATCGCCCGGCTTAGTGCATACACCCCCTGTTACTAGAAAATGAAACAAGTACTGTAGCATTTTCAGTATTTTGCTATCTTAAATGACAAACCAGACTACATTCATACCCAGCAAAACATATTAGTGAATACAGTCCATACAAGAGAAGTGGCAGAGAGTCTCCAGTCCTCCAAGTTCAAATTCTTCTTGAAAACTAATTATGCTTTCTAATGTACTTTGATGTGTAAATAATTTTTGCTTCATTTTAAAATCAGCAAATTTAAAGCATCCCCTGGAAAAATAGAGCATATCTTCCTGTCCGAGGTAAAATGCATACATAAACTTATATGGTAAATAGTGGCTACAGCGAGGGGTGTGCAGTGAAGAATGACCATTACACGATGTAAACTATAAAAATGTCCTTTTGAGCACATGATTTGATTGTGCTTTGACCCTGTTAACCTGCGTCTCCAGTAAACCCAGCTTGGAGGCCCAGCTGCTCTTACTTCCCACTCAGAATAATGAAACAATTGGACTGGCAGGGGAAGCGTCAGAGGAGGAGAGGCCTCCTCATTAAAAACCCCTTTATTCATTCTTATTGCATTACAAACATCTTTTGTGCTGCTCTAATTCTCCATTCCTTCTTCTAATGTATTCACCTCAGCCTCTAACTGGTTGGAGTCCCCATTGGCATGGACTACATGTGTTTCTGTATGTGTTTTAGAAACTGGGAAGGACTTCATAATTCAGAGATCATGAGGTTTTCTTGCCAACATTGAAAGGGACACTACAGCTGAGCTCTTTAGATGTTAGTTTTCTAAATATATTGATTTAAAGGGTAAAAGTTTGAGGAAACTGAAATTATATTAAAGTGTTTTAAACGCTGGGGTGCAATGTTTCCTCTCTTTCTTTCTTTTTATTTAACCTAACCAACATCCAAAATATCTGGATAAATTTTATCAATTTATCAAATGAAGCAACACTGGTGATATAACCTCTGCCCTACCTGAAGTCTACCTTTCTAACATCTGTAAAAATAGGTTTCCTTCAACAAGGATAAATATTCCACAGGTGGCCACGTCCAATATAGAGTTATTCTTAATGCCCTATAGGTCCTGATACTTTTCTTCATGTATGACTTCCATGTCCATTTATGACTGGTCAAGAGGGACATTTGTTTTCAACTTCAGTTAATCTCAGTCTCGTACAGAAGACCTTAAGTGCTTTTGGGTCTTGTATTTTACATTACACTTTTTATTACTGGCTATAAGACATGGAAAGAAAAAAATCTACTAAAATTACAAATAAGTCTTAGAGTAAAGAACCTGAGTGAACCTGAGATGAAGCAGAAAAAGAAACATCAGAGCCACAATGGAACATTTATGAAAATCACAGTAAATAATGTACATCACAAGTGAAACTAGCATAAACCCATCTTTGAAGATGGGTTCAAGCTATGAAGGGTGGATTTTTCTTAAAAGATAAAAAGGGGTTTTGTCATTTAACATATTTTACAACTGCACTACTATCTACTGACATTGCACAGGGTGTAGCAAAGAAATGTCAGCATCTGAAATGTCTATTAATACAAGCTATGTAAATCCTGGGCCATGTCAGTTGTAAACAGAAGAAGTCTGGCACCTGGATGAATCCCAACAATAAAACACTTGGAATACTTCCAAATAATAGCCATGAAATGCCAGCCTGTTCCACTCTTTCCACTGTGACGTGAATCTGGCATCGATTCAAACCTCTTCAAGCTCCTCCTATTACCAAATGAGTATTAGTTAGCATTAGGACTGCATTTCTATCTTGTCCTTTAGCCTTACGGGGCTTTAGAAACATTTGCCATACACTACACACTTGCAGACTACTAAAATTTGCTATGAGTTCCTCTCAGGCCTCTTGGACAGCTGTGAAAAATATTCAGAGTACAGAAGACAGGGGCTGAGACAGAAACAGAGCATACTGCTCATCCATGTCAAACAGAATACAGCCTATTGTCTCTGCAAGAGTGTAGGAGACAGGAGAAGAGTACATTTGCATTTAACATGTCTTCTAACCTGCTCCCTCTGTCCTTACCATCTCCCAGAAGAACTAAAGCCCTGTAATTCACCAGCAAGTCTCTCTGTTACATAAAGCAAACAGCAACGGTTGTGCGCTCAAATATTACAATTTTATAAAAAGCCTGTTGTTTGCCTACTGGGGAGATTCATTAAGGCAGAACATTATGTGATTATGGTTATGATAATTCTGAAACAGTGAAGATTGCAAAATAACAGACGTGAAAGAAACATGTGGGATTCATATTTCTGAGAATGTGGGGAAAATGGAGGTTGATATTGTAATGCAATACATTCCAGCTTGGCTGCCCAATCTGTTGCAATATTATTAAACCAACAGCAGGCTTGCCCTGCGTGAACCATGAGTTGTTAGACTGTAGACAATGAATTCTCACTTGCCTTTAGCCAAAAGAAAACCTAACCTGAATTTCAATCTAACCTTCTGAGAACTGGAAAGGAGGACAAACAACTGGGTCATGCGAGGCCATATGTGCACAGACACGTGCGCCCCTTTCAGTTCAGCACTCTTTTCCCATGTCTACGCTCAGCTATTTTTTAGACTTATCTTAAAAACAATCAAATAAATACTGATTCCAGTTTCTTCAACATCATTTAACACAGGTCAACAATTTTAAGACCCAACTTCAGATGCTCCAATTGGCAATGACAACTCCTAAGACCCCAGGCTCTTTTCAGTTCAGCTATGCTTTACTTGCAGGCTATTGGTAAAAGTGCAGCTCCTAGTTCATAAGGCATGCCATATTTTTATTATGTTGTTGGGTTTTTAGAACATTTAGCATATCGCTTTCTGAGAAATGCACACGTCCCTGGGCAGTTCTAAAAATGTCAGACCAAGGGGTTTCACCACATTATAACGGCACTGTAACACCATTCTGGATGTTCAGATATTTATTAATGCCAAAGATGCTCATTCTACTACAATGTAGCATTTTTATTAGATGAGATTACTATTAGCGGAATATGATAAGATTTATTTTCTTTTTACATTTTTGTCAAAATATACCATGAAAAGTCCTGTAAGTCATTAGCAGATGAATTGATTCAGTTTCAGTCAACAGTCTTTGAAATGACTTCAAGGAATTATTTCTAGAACTTCACAGCCTATGTTCTGATCATCAGGACATAGCGTTCCCATGTCCTGATGATCAGAATCAACTTTTTGGGGTTTATCTACAGTTATTTACTTAACCTTCAAAACCATCAATGGTGTCTCCAAAATCTACATGGTAATGTGATTTGGAAATGATTATTTCAATGAATTCATTGGAAGGAACAACTGGAAGGAGTACATACTGCCTCAGTTTGAGCTACACCGAGCTTCATTCAGTATAAGTGTTGCAACATTTTCAAACTTGTCTAAAGAAATAGATCCAATATGCAAATCCAACATTGGCACACTCTATCTGCTGTTCTTAAATGAGTTTAAACAATGATTTTTAAATGAAGGTTCAGTCAGATCCACTTATAACCATAAATTGGTGTTGTGGGAGAAAACAATAGGGATCTCTCTAGAATTAGGCTTAAAGTAGCTACAGTTGTTAAAGTTGTTACCTGGAGAAACTTAGACTTACTGTGACATCTGACGAAGCAGACAGCATGGAGTAGAGACAATAAGGACCCGAACGCAAACACAAGGGGATGAGGTGGGTATTAACAAAAGGCAAAAACACTTCAAAGTAACAAATAAAGGGATGAACTGAAAACACACTGGGGGCAGCTAAACTAAAGAACACGAGAAAAATGGAAAACGTTACAAAAACCTTACAACCAGGAACGAGGAGCCTGAAGGAGGGAACACAGATGAAACACCAGGGACGACATGCAGAGGTAACGCAGACGAACCAACAAGAAAAAGAGAAAAACACACTATGAATACACACAGAGGGAAATGAGGAAATGATAAACAGGAACACAGCTGAACATAATCAGACAGGGAGGAAGTAAAACAGAACACACTGACGCAGGGCATGGGACTGTCAAAGTAAAACAGGAAATACCACCAACATCCAACAAGAAACAAGAGACACAACACAAGGAACACAAGGGAGGCACAGAGACAAAACCTAAAGGCTGGAAAATTACAGAGGTGCTAAATAATAACTAAGGAACAAGGAAATACAAAAGACAAAACCATGAAAACCCCACAAAATCCCAGAAAACAGAATAAACAAAACCTAAACACGGAGTCGCTCTATGTAGCTTTTCCGATTCACTTGAAAATAATCTAGAAAGCCTTTGTTGACTATATTAAAACACACCTTCCCCTTATTTATATTTGTGTCCATTTACATTCATACATGTCTCATGTTTCATACATATCTATGTATTGCTATCAAAAAAATGATTCAGTAATAATTATTTCTTTTAAGTTTTTGTCCTAGCCTAGAAATCTACTCCGACAAGATAGCAAAGTTTCACATCTGCTGGTTTGTTTTGTTGTTAATGTTACTTTTGGTTTTTTGAGTTGAATAAAAAAAATTTAAAAAGGGAAAAGAAACAACTTTAAGCTTTAAAAGTATTTGCTTTGTAACCTTTCAGGTAATTACAGCTTTTAAAATGATGTTACCATATAACTAGCCACTTATAACTAATCTGTAAAGTATTACCAGTGTTCATGAATTCTAAAACTCATTTAGCTTTCGTTTCAATCTCAGTACATCATACAAATACATCACGAGACTTCTCCTGTGAACCAAGGAAGCAAGCAAGCGAAGCTTATCACTACATGTGAAAAGATGAGCACCATGCAATCAATGCAAATTATTCGGGGGGAGGGGTACAGAAAACACCTGCTGTCTACTTTCTCTACCCAACAGTGGAATTTCACTGAGGATGAGACATAGCTGATAGATTTCTCTTTTCAGCTTAAAATGACACGGGGAAAGCTAAACTAGAACTCTTTTGAACATCATAAATTCCCACAGAGCCAGCAGCATGAAGACACTCCAGGTACAGTGTCTTGTAAGGATGAGCCCAGCAATAAGTCCACAGTGAAACACACCTGTCTGAAGTTGTGTGAAGAGGTTTAGAGACAGATTTGGTGCAGAGACAATAACATTTTTTTCTCAGTTGAATTCCTGATATTCACTTAAATCAGCAGTGACTCTATGGTATTTAAACCTTTCAGGGTTTCAAGGACACTTCAGCCCAGTGAATGAATTCAGCAGTATATTTAGTATTCTCTCTTTTTTTCTTGAATGTCTTGATGTCAGAGATGCTCATCATAAACACTCTTGGTAATTACTTTTGAATTCTTCCATGAAGGGTATAATGGCAAATGTCTCTTACCTTGATATGACAGATGAAACAGGGTAATTGAGTTCATCACATATAAGAAGAAGAGAAAGAGAGAAAAAGCATCTGTTAGTAAAATTACAATAGCCTGAGATGAGACACCCACACCAGGTTTTACACAATCTGTCAGGTTAAAGTCACCTTTGTTGTGTCTGCACATGGGAACCTTGACAGATTGATAACTCCAAACAGAGCCAGAGAGTAATACACAGGAACATAAAAATATGCCTAATTTTAATGGTGAATGTGGAATGGATTGGGGGGATTTTAGCAAGAAAGAAAACCCAAAGTTGAGAACAGAACTTTTAAAAGAAGTGTCAAGAGTATGATGTAAATTTTCCTTGCAGGAGCTAATTAGGGCATGTTGTGTTTGCATTTTACCAAGACATGCAGAACCTTCTGGTATGAATCCTTCCAAACTAGCATCGACCCAATAACAGTCTGATCCCACATGGTTTGTGGGAAAGAACAACAATTCTGGCAAACGTCTTTGTGTCTATAGGGTATCTCGCTAGGCTAAAGAGAAAAGACTTGGATGTCTGAGACTTATGGAGTGTGGGGGCTTCAATGCTTTTGATTGCCTAGTTTGTTGGTGATGACATGCTCAGTGAAAGCCCCAGAAGCCATTGTTTTTGCATATACTTAATTTAAAATCCCATCTCTAATCCAGTCCTGCCAAAGTCTACAAGAAAAGGAAAAGAAAATACAAAACACAAATGAGGTCTATGGCTACAACAGAACCTAGATGCAGAGCTCTTGGTCTCATAGTGCAGTGCTGCTTCACTGCATGTTCTGGATACTGATTTTCTTTAGTCTTTGGCTGCCACTCTGGCATGAATCATTCATCACAATTACACAAGACATAAGCCCATTCTATCATCAAACAACACCACAAACTCACACAGAGACAAACGGCATGCAGAAGGAATTTCTTCACTTTACCAAGCAGATTTTAAAACTTGAAGTACTATACGAAGTGAAAAGATTTTCCATGGTTTAAGCCATTGACTTCAATCATTTATAATATGCTTTGCATTTCTACAGGGAATTTTTCAAGTTGCACCTTGAGAGTTTTTCCCCGATTTTTATTTGATTTCTTCCCTTTGAGTCTAACAGGCAGTTTTCAAGAGTTGGCTTGTAATAAAATGTGAAACTCAAAGGAGAACACTCAACTGGTAGTACATGTAGTAGTACATGATATCCCAGTCCATATCCAAGATAAGTAGTCACTCTTGCTTTTGTAACATCTCACAAATACAGAAAGCCGTGACACTGTGACAAAATAATGATTGAATAATAATTGCATTTGGATTTTTTACACTTGTGAAATTAGCCAATTTCTTCCCCTGAGAAACATATCTAAAAATTGATGATGTAGAAAATAATTGCAGAAATGTAAGGAGATTACCTTTTGCAAAATTGAACCTGGTGCATTCAAACAGCTTCAATTTGCTGGCAACAAAACGCTCTAAAAATCAATTTGCATCTGTCAATCCCGCTTTTATCCATGACAGTGGTGGTTTTTATTGGATCATCATAAATCAGAGAGCTCTGGTTACTGAAAAGGACGGACACAGTATGCAAATCAGTCCTTTAGACATTCTAATGCACAATGGTAGCACCTGAAAACTGAATCACCCACTGAATGGGTGATATACTTGGTGCAAATGACAAAAGGTAAAGCATGCTTGAATATCATCAACTTAGAGATAAGACTTAAGACTAGCTAATTTATGGCACTTACATTGATATATGATCACAGCAATAAAGGGGAACCCTTCTTCTTTGTGTAATGAGAGGTTTCGAATTTTACAAAGTTATGCCATTTTTATCTTGTTTGCATTCTCAAAATACAAATAAACTTCCATTTACTCTACAATGAAGAACTAATTTTATCAGACTTAGGAGAAACTGCACTGATTGTACAGGACAACTCTAAGACGCTATAAGCTGCAAAGAAAATAGAAAGCATATGCAGCAGGGATAACAGCTGAAGAAGTAAAGTGCTTTAAAAAACAAGGACACAAAGTGTTGAGTAAGAAAAAGCAGAAATTCACAAGTAAAACTCACCTACAATAAAGAGATAAAGGTGTATGAAGGCTGCTGAGCAAAAGTGAATTAAAATTACTGGGCGGCATTCTCAAAATATTGAAAATATTGAAAGAAATGATGACGTGCTAAGTTGTAAAGTCTTTTCAACAGTCCAGTGACCAAGTATGCAAGCAATCTGACACAGAGGCACAGCTAATGCTTGGGTTTCATTAAGAACAAATCATGAAAATTCAGAGATTATACAAAATTCACAGTAAACCAATTAGCTTTAGAAAGAAGGGAAAGTTACGCAGCCAATATCAAAACTAACATAGGAAGACAGCGGGTTGCTGTTTTAGCCGCTGGACAAAAGCATGTGTACAAGAGGCCAATCATGGACACAATAAAACACTCAAAGCAGGCTTATTTCTTCAAAGGGAGGCACAGGAATGAAAACAACTGACAGTGTAATAGCAAAGAAAGGGCTGGAGCTCGGCGTTTCACACAGCTCACGTGCAAAGGAACGTTGTCTTTGTTCAGGTTGGATGAGGTTATCTGCTTCATCTGTTGTTTCTGCTCTGTGGAATGCACGGACTGAAACCGTTTAATATCCTCTGAATATACCCGGTGTTGCAAATATTATGCTGATGCTTACTTTGAAGTCAGCTTCTGACTTTGCCCAACATCTCCCAGCGAATGTCAGAAGGGTTATGGGGATTGTGGTGTGTATGAAGCCTTCAGTGGCACTTGGCAGAAAAACACACACATATTGTTTATAAGTCTCGCTGGCTGGCTCTCCTCCATTGCTTTGGTTTTGGAGGGAAACACTCCCCTGTGGATATTTGGAATTACATTAGGAATGTGGTCAAAGGTAGCGAGGTTCAAGGGTTCAATTGCTGCCTTTTAAGATCAAAGCTATTCTGGGTGTTCAGACTTAAATAATTAAGATCAAACCTGCAGCACACTGGCTGAGTTTGGAACAGACTTGAGGGCATGCTGAGCGTGCAGTTTATGTAGAAGATGTAGAAGTAGCAGTGAATTTATACCTGCATTTAATTACACTACATCATTTTGTTTACTTGCTCAGAAATGCAGAATGTGGTTTGTAAACCTAAGATTTAATTCCTTGAAGGGTTTATATCATGTGTGACGAGATGCTTTTTTTTTTCAACCTTACTAATTATTTTTTATTTTTCACCATTTTCCATTAGTGAGCCAAGGCAGCAGTACCTATGCAGAAATAGCTCTGAAATATAAAAACAGCCAGTTCCCACTGTACTTGGCAATTCAGTCATGCAACCTCATCAGTCATGTGGTCTCCCGTGCCAACTTAATCACCCATTTACCAGGGAGAAGTGAACTGTGGACAAACAGCATCAATTCCAAAGTGTGGGCAGGATGAATCCCAACATCATGACTTGCCCATCCAGAACCACCTTATCAAAGGAGATGGATCAACTGCGTCTCAGAGACAAGTCAACATTTTGATGGCTGGTGATAAACTGCTGTTGCTTGTGACATTGAAATATTGTGACTGGTGTGAAATGTTTTGTGGTTAGCCAAAAACAGGTATTGTGACGGATGCATGGCTCGTCCTAAGTGCTAATGCTGTTTCATCAGCCCACAAAAACACTGCAGTGCACAAATCTGCAGCAGTACTCCTAATTGAAATGCTGTGGACCTACCTATTTACACAAATGAACATCTGTTATTTATATAGGCACTGCTGGTAAGCCTCTTCCCACAGGGAGTGACAAATCGAAACTTATAGGTTGCTAAACAGATCTGTTTTGTGTAATAAGGTGGAACTTGTCGTACACACCACCACGCTGTCAGGTTTTTTGTTTTTGTCTTTTTTTGTTGTTTTTTTACTAAACTAGCTGAAACACTTGACCTTTTAGCTGGGTTAGTATTCACGCAGTATTTCTGTCAGGTAAACTCTGGATTTAAATACATTTCAACAGAATTTGTGTAACCTTAGTGTACAGAATTTATTTAAGCATTGTGTCAGGCAGCATTGGCAATGTGTTTTTGTGATGGCAATACAACAGCCAGACAACTAAAAATCCCTACATTGTAATCAAATATGGGTCTTGGCTAATGTTATATTCTTTCCCTCTGAGATACCTACCTACTGCTCAAGTGCTTTCTTGTTGGACGAAAGAGATGGCTAAAGCCTGAAGCCTGTTGAAATGCAATGCTCTGACAAAAGGTCCAGACTATTAGCTGTGACATTATGGGGAGCAATGGTGTACCTTTGTCATTTTCCCTTTTGTATTTCTTTCCCATTTAGTTAGGCCAGGTTGTTAACTTAGAGCTTGGTTTTCTTAAGCAGTATTTTTGACTACTGTTTTGTTTTCAGAGTTTAGTTATTTGTTAAAATTGCCCTTATTTTATTCCTTTGTATTCTGGGCAAAGCTTCATTGTCTTTTTGGTAAAATAACAACACTGCTTTGAATAGTAAGCCGGTACCTTCCTGTCCTTTGACTGCTCTTCCCCTGACATTTCTTCTTTGGTTTGCCACGAACAGCCAACCGTTGCCACTGCATGTTGGAAAATTGTTACTCTCACCCTTTTATGCAAAGATGATCAAATAAACAAGCGGCTGCCTTTTGGCTGAACTGCAACTTTTAGACAACAGAGTTCACTTCTAATTTACCAAGTATTAGAGGTCCAAAGAACTTGTATATGTATTTCAGTACATGCTGCTGTTGCGAAACAATAGAAGAACACGGGGCCTTACTGTAGTTCTTATGTCACTCTATTTGTGTATGTCACAGCAGACCTTTTCTTCAGCACGCATACATGATGGAAAGGTCACTATACACCCAATTAGCTGTGACATTTCCAATTATGATTCCTGATGACAGGTAACAACAGTTTCACTAGGCCAGGGGATCACTTAATCCAGAGTTTGGCAAAAGTATTTGGGAACAGGTCATCCATCAGGGGGCTACATTTATCTAGTAGCTGGGGATAACTGAAGAATAGTTAAGCTCTTAATCATGCGTGTCAAATGTACAATAGACTAAGGGTAAATGCAGCAGAAAGAGGCAGCTCTCACTGTAAGCTTTCTTTTTTAACCTCTTGGGAGTAACACAAAAGCAGAAACAAAAACAACAAGATGTGATTGCCATTTTAAACATTGCTGTGGAAAAAAAAAGCTGGTATAGGCTCTGCCATTCTTGTGTGGATTCCCTTCACCACCTGCTAAAGCAAGATAAATTTCACAACCAATGAGCAGCCACTTAGGTTCACAATGCAGTAAGGGATGAAAGCAATGATGTATGTGTACTAAGCTGCAGAGAATGAAACTCACCACTGGCAAGCACAGTTCACCCCTGAAGAAACGAATTTGAGGATCACTGACAAAAAAGGGAAAGATATTCTTTGCAGCAAAATTATTTTATGTGGTCTAAGTGCTGGCACAAACACGCTAGTGTAACAGCTGGATGTTTGGGATATTCACTGTTGGCTGTTTCTCTGGATTTCCGACATGCCCTGCTGATTTGGGACCGGTGCCCAATAGCTTCGAGTTCATCCCTCCTTAAAGGTCTCTGAAGTGAAGCATGTTCACATCCTGGTTGCACTCTGGACTTCACAGTGTGAGGCATAAGAAATCGCATAAGGAAACTTGTTTTTCGGCTGTGTTTTGCCTCTTCATCCACCCTGCACAGCCGTTCAAGTGGACAAGTCCTCACAGAGAGAAGTACTGACCAATACAAATCAATCAACTCAAGCCTTAAAAAGTCTCAGGAAAAATGAGCATTTCCCACCTTGCTGACAGGCTTACTAGAGCTTTGCATAGTCAGAGCTGAAGAACATCTTTCAGTGTCTTTCTGTATTCATTTCCAGCATTCCAGCTGCAGCGGTGGCCCAAATGTCACTGCTTCCCAAGTGAAACATTAAAGAGAGAACAAACACCAGATTCTCATGGCAAACATATTTGTCATGGGAACAAATTTATCTTGTGTGGCATTTGGTGTGTAAATCGTGACACTTTGGAGACCTACAAAAGGGCTAAATTATCGTACGACCAACCCCAGACTACAGTTGCTCCACCCCAGTGGAGTGAGTTTCACTGAAAGGTGCTGAGGAGTCAAAGGAAAAACAAACTAAACTGTGGCACAAGCCATCGTATCAAAGTTTTTTCGCCACGCCAACATAATTGCCACTTAATTTGAGTTGGAGATTCGCTGTTTTGATAAAGTGGAGGAGATGCCATGCACATTGCAGATGGTACTTTAGGCTATTTCATATCGGGACTTCCAAGGAGCATTCCAAGCATGAAGGGGTTTCACACTATGGGCGAGAGCACTGTGAAACATGTATCACTGCAAAATTCGCCTGACTACCTTAGAGGGGTTTAAGGCTCAATTTTAACTGGGTATAATTTTCTCCTTACATAGAGTCACAGTTGATTTTGATTGCACCTAATACTATAAAGGATTTCAGTATCTTTTAAGTTTAACAATCTATTACCCAACAGAGTAATTTTCCTCATGGCATGAAAATAGAAAATAGATAGAAATTACAGTTTATAATTAGACTATAATTTATTAAATAATCTATCACTTCTTATTATATGGACAGATCATATTTCACTAAGCTTTGAAGTGGAGTGAAGCTTTCTGCAGTTTCACTCCTGCTCTGTTCTCTGTCTGAGACTTTGAGTCTAACACTGGGCACCTGTGAAGCCAAATACCAGAGTTTAAGCTTACGACACACTAAACTGTACACCAACTTAAACAGGCTTGTGAATCTGACTCTTGGGTCACTGGGAAAAAGGAGACACTATCTATGTGATTAATCTGTAGCTTCTAATGGGAGGTGCTAAACGTGCCATAGGTCAAAGGACAGATGATAAGTGGGGCCATTGTCTTGCCCCTGAAATGACCAAGGCTTCTTTTGTACCGCTTTCCCAGAGATTGTTGGCGCCCTTCTGCACTGCAGGTTTCCATACTGACCTCCAGACAACCTCTCATCCTCCAGGCTCATAGGGAGTCTTTTACATGGCTGCCTCTTAATTCAATGCCAGCTGAACAAGAGTGAATGAAGGGGGTTTCATGCCATGAGAAGCTTTCGCATGCTGTTTGACAATGCTCTGTCAGGAAAATTTGTCAGGACAATGAGGTTAAGTGTGGCGAGTGCTATCGGCCATGGGAACTTTGTTCTCTTCTCGGGTGTCTTGATTTGTTATTGTTTCATAATGCCTTCAAGAAGGGGAAGACTTTGAAAGTATGCCTCAGGGAGTCTTTTCTAACACAATACTCACTCTTCAGAAGTCGACATGGAGATTATGGTTACATTGCTGCGACTTGGTCCTAAAATCTATTTCTTAACTAAACACTTTAAGATAACACACAGAATAAGGCACCGATTTTCGACATGAATAATTCAAGGGGAACACTCCCCTGTGTATGAGTGCTAAAAATATTACAGCTTTTCTAAAAGATTTCCAGACAGAAACCAAGGATCCAGTTCATTAGAAATGAGTCACTGTGAAAGGGCTTTCATTTTATCCAGTGAGGAAATCTTTAAATGTAATCACCAATATACTTAAATCCCATTTATGTCCCATATTTTACACAGGGCAATCCAGTTTGACTCGATCAAGGTGCTTCCAAAGGAATAAGCATTTCAATCTTTTTTTGTGAGTAATACCTTTGCAATTCATTCACCTCCCAAATTTCATAAAGCCTACACTATATACTTTCTCTTGTTGGCCATTCAAATGGACAAGTAAAGAAATCTAATATTGTCTCACAAATCCAATGTGATCCTACTATAATAATGAAGCATCTGCTTCCAAACATCAAAGGAGGTCAAAATGGCAAGGCTGCATATGGAAGAATGCTTAGGCTGCCCTGAGATGAACCATCACAACAATGGGCCAACAATATAAAAGCCAGACTCATGTTGTAATAAATCTGAATCTTAACTTTGGATTTTTGCATCGACTACAAAGAAAGCTCCTGCAGACGCACGAATGTGGAATTTTCTACCTATTTCAATATTTAGGATAAAATGCTGTCTGTGCTTGAGTGGCCAAATAACATTCAGTTGACATTTGGATAGCAATTAGGATTTATGGTAGTGCATTTGTGTCTGTTCGCGTAGGCATTTGTCAGCCCAGAGTGCAGGATTATGGATGTGGAACCAACGTAGATGTGCTTGAGTGAAATACTCCAAAAATCAACAGCACTTACTGTGGCTCAACTTGAATAATGCTGTCCATAGGCTGAATGCTAACTAGTTTTAAAGTGAGCTGGGATAGGAAAGCGGAGTTTGACACACAGACAACATCTAAGATCCCAAAAACAGCATGAAAAGCATGGACGGTAGCTGCTTTTCATTGTAACATCTTTGTATGAGTTAACCTCACTCTTTTCCATAGCTGGCAGAAGAAGCAACAACAAGCAAGAGTAGCCAGTGGACCAGTTGTTTGTGACACTGCCCCCTGGTGACAGTAAATGGCCCCAACATACAGACAACTATCTGCAAACAGTGACCAAAGGCACTTGAAAGGGCCGATGTCTTTGTGTAATAACTCATCCGCCAAACTCACCTCTCCTTACCAAGCCAGCCTCAGCCAAGTCTACAGGTCAAGTCAAGCAGACATTCATTTTATTTCAACAGGCTCATATGTTAAACTATTCACACCATAAATTCTCCCAGCCATTTAATCTCCAAGGAGTCTGTCATGCACAGCATCAAAACCACGACTTTTGGGATCTGGTGCAAGAATTACATTTTTCAGACCCTCTTAAGTATACACAGCTGTAAAGCTTTAGAGGAGGGTGAAGAAAATGTAAAATATCTTAGCAAACAATACCCCGTAGCTGGAAAATAGGAGTATCTGTATTTTATCTGAACCGTGGCTCGAGAACAGTGGTTTCAGTGAGAGCAGACGGTGACTACAGTATGGGAGTGTGTACATCAAAGCCAAGGGTGCATAATCTTTTCATCAAGTCGAGCTGGTACCAAGAGTGGTCACAGCTGGTTTCTATATCAGAGAGCTGTTGAAGCCACAATACAGAAGCGAAGGCATTTTTATTAAACAGCTTTGTGCTTCTCGGTGAATTTTATATTCAAGCTGGTGCGCCTCTTTCAATATACATGTAAATCATTACAATGTGCATAATCATGCTCCTGACAACAACAAAAGCCTTTGGATGATATATCAATAGATATCTGTTCATTTGCTCTGTTAAGGTTGGTGTGACAGTATTTGTTAAGCTTTTATGCACTCTGATCAAAGTGTGACAACTCAGCACACAGAGGACACACACACACTCTCAGCCCAGTTGCTGAGGAATAGTCATATCTCTTGATGCTTATGCAAAATATGAATGCCCAGAGTGCAAAACTTCCTGTAGCGCAATGTCACACTGGATGCAAAGAGCTGGATGCTTGAAATGTAATGCGTCTAGTTGTTCGGTAAAGAGAAAATAGTGCAATTCTTAACAGATGTTGGTCTGCTGTTTGATATTTCAGGAACAACTAATCTCCATCTTTGCACCAACACCATATGCGCACAAAAAAAAAATAATCTATACAGCTGGCTGGCAATAACTTTGTTTTTAATGTCAGCTTGTGGCTCGTGATATTAAAAACAAATGGAGTGGGATTTTCATTTTCATTTTCTTAATGAGCGCATCATGGATGAGTTATTAATAAAAGCTTCTCTCTGTCGGGGTCGTGATGCCTGTCATTGTAAAACATTATTGGTTTTAGTTTATTCATTAAAAATGCAGGAGACAGCAGGGGAAACGCACCATGTGCAGGGTTTGAAACCTTTTTATCCCCTGTGCAACCCTTTGATTTTATTGTGGAACAAACAGATCCAAGTGGAAATCCCATGAGATCTACAAGATAAATATAAACTTGGTCTCTCAGTGGCTACCAAAAATATAAAAATAACCTAAAATCATATGGTACATAGGTGAAACCTATTTTTGCATTTTGGGGCATCGAGTAGCTGCATGATCAGACGGGATGCTTTTTTGATACAGCCATGTCAAATTAATATTGAGTGTCTTTGCAAGAAAAACATAGGGTTGTAAAGGTAGGCAGAGACATTATAGCTCATGTGCATGAGTAACTCTCAAATTGGGAGAATTCTGTGGTAGCCCAAAAGGTGGTTGCACCACCCGTGATCTGGCAACATGATATTTTTACTGTCTACATAGTATCGAGTTTCCAGCAGATCAACGGTGTGTTAGCAAGCATACCTACTCATTATCGTAGTAACGCTGAGTTAAGTGTGTGTAACTTTTTTTGTTTGACTTACTGTGGCCATAACTCAAACTGGTATTTGTTCAGTGCTTTGTTGGGAAAAACCTGGGATGACATCATGTGGTCACCTTTGACCGATCCCAAAATAAATGACGCAATGTTGTGTGTTCTAGCAGAGGTATAATTTGAAGGGAGAAAAAGCTTTTTAAATCTTATTTGGACCAAAGTTACCAAACCAGTTTTTCTTGTGATTCTATACATGCCATTTTTATATCACTATGACCACTGAAATTACAGATACGGGTAACCACCAGATCATTTAGATAGGGACCCACATAACTACTTAGTAGCATTCCCAAGATGGCTGCTAAATGATGAGGCCAAACAAAATAGTTGTTGTTAATTCAACATCATTATCATAATCTTCCTCCTACACACACACACCAAACAGATTAGGAAATATTAACAGGAATCTTTTTGTCCCTATGCTATGTAAAACATTTGGAAAGGGACTGTTCCTGCTTCTTATAAATCCAGCTTTAAAGCAAATGAAAAACATTTTGTTTTTGAGTTTTAATCCTAAAATCACATTGGAATAAATATAAATCCAGTGTTATTTTTAGACTAAATCCTGGAGTATGGCCTTGCTCATAAGAAAATAAGATTTTCCTTCATAAGAAATGTGATGGATTTGTAAGGAAAAAAATATGAAACTACATGGATATAACTTGTTTTGGCCCTAGGGGATGTAGGGAGGGCCTTATTCACACAATGTGCCTCAGGTTCATATTCTCCCTCGGGGGCCCACGTGGGGATATAAATTAGAGGGATGTCAACCATAAAGCACCCTCTTAAAAGGGAGCGTGGCTGATGCAGCTGGCCCTTTTTGTTACAAACAGGCAAATGCAGCCATATATGGAGCCTTGCTCCTTGGGCAAACAATATATAACTAAGCCTTAAGGCTAAATTCCCCTCTTGGTAAAGGGTCAAAGCAACGTTCAAGACAAAATATGAATCACTGTAAAACAAATTTGCACTGATTCTCGCAATTTTGTTCCATTTAATGTTTGTCTTATATATATTGCCTATACCGCCAAATGGCAGGAAGCGTTTTAGAACATCATATAACCTATAAGGCAATTGCTCGGATGGGCCTTTAATTCTGTTATGGCAGCAGCTCAGGTTTTCCCTACTCTGGATTCAGTTACTAGCAGTAAGAGCAAATGTGTCTAGCAGCTGGTAGCATATGGGATCTCTCTCCTTCGCCGCTTGCATAGGATAAGAGCACAAAGACGCCAGCAGTGCACAGCTGTCTAGACAAAGGCAGGCAAAAGTTGGAGGGAAAAGGAGAAGAACGTAAATGTACTTCACCCAGACACCCTAAAAGTTTGATATATTATGGTCCTTGTTGAGGATATTTGCATATGTGACTCTCATTCAGTCTGAGAGGCTTTGAGCTATAGCAAGTTCAGTAAGCTCTAAAGAGATTTCTCTGAACCTATATGCAAGCATAAGACCAAAAAATGTAACCTTACTCCGCAACACATGTTTCTAGGCTTCCTTCTGTACAGGGGGGCTGATGGATTGGATGAGGATGAGGGAGTAAAGCTAGACTGTGTGAACAACAACATCATACTTAAAAGAGAATAGCAAAACACTGGCCTGGCTACTAAGTATGTAATCCAAAAACAGCAACCCCCCAGCAGTAACTATAGAACAGCATGTTCTCTACTGACAGAAAAAAAATAATGAGATGGGGGGGGAAAGGTGCAGATCTATTTTTTGCAAAGTGTTGCTGAGTACAAAGGCAGAATATGTTGAGTGGAGGCCTACTGCATATTCAAAAGGTCAATATTTAAGATTTATATTGGTCTTAATGCACAGTGTGATCAGGGATGTTGATCAATAGCTGTGAAATAAATAGTGAAATTACTGGATTACAAACCTCATATCAAGCCCTGTGAGTACATTCTGCTTTAGTGTTCAAACTCAATTACCCGAGGCTCTTATCCACATGTAGTCTGCACCACCATTTTGATCCTATTAGTTATGGACTTTGAGTGCTTTTCATTTTGATCTTCACAAGCCAGAGAGAAAAGTAAACAACAGTAAAGAGTATATGAAAGATCAATGGCCACAACAACTATTAAAAATAAAAATAAAAGTGATTTTTATTTTTACTCAATACCTTCACAAAGTGACTCAACAGTCCAGACAGTGAAGTGGATAATGAATCCAGCCAGTTTATCTCATTAGCACAGAAATGCTAAAGACAACAAAAAAACCACCTGTGTGTCTGCGTGTGCATGTGTGTGTATGTATATGTATACAAGTCTGTATAAGCATTAAAAGAATAGCCCATATGCAGGCCTATTTTAAGCTCCTACAGTTTCATCTATCAGATTTAATTACTTTCCCACAGCTGAGGGAAATCATAACAATCTAAATTTGGGATGGCGAAAATGAGTATTGTCAGCTCATTTTGTTTTAGCTGTCCTCTGGGCTCAGAGTCATTTTCACTGCTTATCGTGTGCTCTATCAGCCCCCAGTCATTGGGAAATGGCACGCTAGGAGCCAGCTAGGGTTGCTTCGCTTTGTTCTCGGAGCCAAGTGGTGGAAAGGAAACACTTGAATCATCTGCTTGTCTTCATTAGTGTAGAAGAGGAATGATCTTGTTTCCCTTTAAAGTGTGAAAAGCAGTCGTGCAGTCTCGCTGACATGTACTATAGATGACCGGTGTGGAGAGATCATACGGACCTAAAAAAAAAAAAGAATATTTGCAAATCAAGAGAAAATAATCAAAAAGTCCTGCAGTTCCCTGGTGCAGACAGAGATTGAAGACTGAGGTGCTGCAGTTAAGGGTCGTTTGTAATACTACACAGTGAAAGATGATCTTATTTTTGGTAAAGCTGTAAGTCCAGCTTATTGATTTATGAAACAACCCTTCACACTATGGTTTCTGACATTACTTTTCTCAAACTTATGAGCTTTTTGCCTTCTAAGTTTAGGACTCTGAAGAATCACTTGGCTAAACTGTAAATACTTCTCAATTCGTGCTAATGCATTCGCAACCGATAGTTCATTGAATTTCGTTCAGTGGTTTTTTACTATACGAGACTCACATTAAGGTGAACATATTTAATATAGCACAAAATCTTTGGCTTAACTGCGTATCCACATGTCCACTATCTAGAGACGTTCTCTGATGACTCTACCATTGTTGGCTTCGTCACAGATGAGGATGAGGATAGCACAGACAGCTGATCCCGGCGTTTGTGGACTGGTGTCCGCGTAGCCGCCTCCAGATCAGTTTTGGATAAAGCAAAGAACCGGTGGTGGACTTCCCCAAGTGCAAACATTCACTTACTATGCGAACATTTGAAGCATTCATCTGAAAACTGAAATGAATAAACTCATATGGTCAGACAATTCAAGCGCACTTTATAAGAAAGGACAGGGCAGACTGTATCTGCTCAGGAGACTCAGGTTCTGCAGAACAGAGATAAAGGTAAAGAAGGGCAACTCTGTACTGAGATGCCCTTTCAATGCAATGGAGGTGATGAGCGAGAGGCAAATGATGGTTGATGGACGAAACTTCCCACAGCATGGCATGGCACAGTGACATCACTGAGTATTTCCTTCATAGGCTGCTTCTACCACAGAGGAGGCACAACAAATCATTCCTTTCTGCTGTAGCCAGACACTGCCCTGCACACGACTCTCAGTCCCCATCATTCACATGTTTTCCAAAATCACAAACTTAGTCAACAATGCTACCTGCAAAAATAGCTATGCATTTATCTATATTTCATCATATCTCATTTCACAGTGCATCTTAAATTTGTGCATGCATCCTGAGTCACACTCTAAACATCAGTTTATGTGCCATAAAAGTTTTCTATGGAAATGAGCTGGACAGATTTATGCAGAAAGTATATTTTGCGCTGTCCAACTTCAAGTATAGTTCAGGACAGATAACTTTTGCACTTAAAAACAAACAGACCTTTGCAGGAATTCAGGTGTACTCAGTGCCAGGCATAAGCCGCCCTGGGGAACTACTGTCACTGCTGAAATCCAGCATTTATTTCTTATCTGTCAAGATCAATATCTGTAAAGATTTTTGAAAGTATGCACCTGAGACATAAACAGAATTCTCTATTGTTTGCAGTATATCTGGCAGAAGGTTTTTAGAAATGTCTCACTTGTGTGTGTGTGTGTGTGTGTGTGTGTGTGTGTGTGTGTGTGTGTGTGTGTGTGTGTGTGTGTGTGTGTGTGTGAGAGAGAGAGAGAGAGAGAGAGGTATTTTCATTTTAAAATTCTGGAAGGTTCCCCTACAATACAATGAAGGGTACCAAAAAAAATTATACAAAAAGAAAAACCTTGTGGAAGATAACAAAAGTAAGAACGTCCATACAGAGCAAGTGGAGCTGAATGAATGAACATTTTGGAGATGTTTAACAATGGTCTGCATCAGCAAGTCCTTCAGTCATTTTAACCCAGAATAATGAGAGTTCAGAAAAAATGCACACAACTCTCATTCATCAATAAAAAATAAATAAATAAATAATTGGTTTCAAAAAAAATGTAATCATTTTTTTTAATTGTATTTTTCTCCTATAGAAGGTTGTTTCCACCAAGGAAAAATGAGTAAGTCCCCAGGCAGAGGTAAGTCAAAATTTTAAGTCATTATCTCAGAGTCTTTGTCTATTATGTCAAATTTAGAGTTCGGTGTTTATTTACTTTTTTTTCCCCTCTTCCTCAACCAGCTGCAGTGAAAGGCTGCCACTTCCTGAGCTCGGTTCTGCTGAAGGTTTCTGTGAATTGGTGCTAGATTAACGAAACTGAATAGAAATTAATTAGGGATCTCGAAATTTTGAGTTGTTGCAGCGTAACTCAAAATTTTGAGATAGACAAGTCAACGTTTCAGGTTATTGTCGGAAATTCTAGATAGCAACCCCGAATTTTGACTTAAGGAAAGAACTTTTTTCAGTGATGAAAACAAGCATTCATACAATCCAGTACTACAATTAAAATGTAGAGATTTTATCTGGGCTTCCCACAAAGATACAAAGTGTTCTACCAGTGGGAAATAGTACCCTAAAGAATGCCCCTTTTAGAAGAATTTTTGTCTATAAGAAAAATGCATTTTGCATTTGATATTTTTCCAGTTGTTTCTGGTAAACAGGTGCTACCTTTTATGATCTTAGCTAATAGTAGGTTTGTTGAAATACAATATTAGTTAAATACTAATCTTCATATCTCATTTTTGTAAAGAGAAAAAGGCTTCATGTGCTGCTTACGGTGTATTTTGAGAAGTTCTATTAACATGTATTCCTGAAGCAAAGTCTAGTGGTGATAAAACATGCATGCATAGCAGATTAAGACCTGTTAATCAAAACTGCAATAGTCTAATCAAAAATTAATATGATAAATATTGGCTTAAACTACAGGTTGGCGGGTTATGGGATGCTCTGCTTTTTTGCTGATCTGCAAGCTTAAATGGAATGATTGTGGCCATCACTACCTCCATAAGCTGGGCAAGAATGATGCAGTTTTCAAGGTCATCATTTTCTCAGATCTCCTTGTGCGAAGCACAGCCTTCTGTAAATGAAGTCTGTAAGTCACTACAGCAATATAGAAAAAGCACCAGGGAAGCAAATATTGATAGTTTGTTGTCCCCTCACTCTGAAAATTCAAATACAGCACAAACATTAGGACGCCCAGCAGACAGTTTTCTGTGCATACTGTTTCTGAAAGCGAAATACAGCCACTCTTAAAGCTCATTTTGAAAAGAGCCGCCAATTTCTGTCCCTCAAAAGACATTTCCTGCTCCTACAGATATAGCAGCAGATAAATTAAATTTCAGCATGAGGGCAATTGTCTCTTTCTTCCTGTTTCTATTTGACTACACTGTATGAGCGGCTGATTACCTGCCATCTGTTCTTATGGCAGCACCGACTCAGACTGAACATTATCATCATAATTATTTTTACCTGAATCCATGGCATTATCTGCAATAAGCCGAAATGTCTCGCCACTGGCCTTCTCTTGACAGCTAATTAATAGGACTACATATATTTCTCTGAAATTCACCTCATTCAAAAACTCCGCTGTGCTTTCTAGACTGTTGAGTACTGATGCCGAAATGCCCAAACCCTGCTGACAGTCACTTGCAAAATAGAACACAATTTGTAAGTGGTAAAGTAAAATTGGCTCCCTTCAATTATTTAAAAGACCCGGGGGAATGTTCGAAAACTTTCACAGAGCGCATGCAGAGATCTTTGTGACTGAAACTTTCAAGCCACTAGTTTCAGTTCAGGAATAGTTCAGCAGTGTTGTCACATTGTGACACACTCAGGGAGCCGTACGCAGGATTTTCAGTTTGGAGATGACACTAGCTGTAGTGTGCAGGATGCTTCTGTTCTGCTAAACAGTTGCATTGGCCGAGCAATAGACACTCTGGTGCAGTTCAGTGCAATAAAAACAATACACTACTTGTGAAAATAAACGAAAACCTGATCGGCATGGGATTTTTGGAAGAAAACGACTAGGCAGCTGCCTCCTCCAAGCTCTCTTCGGTTTCACAGGTCATGGCCATTTATGGGATAGAAATTGTCTGGTGGTGCAAAGGCTGAGTGAGAGAGAGGAAGACGTAGTGCTTCCTTAATAGCTCCCAGCCAATAAACACATAAATAAACATTATAGCAGCAGATAGTTTTACAGGCACAGGTGGTGAAAGGTTGGTTAAGTGGCACAGAAAGCTAGTAAAACGCCAAGAGTCTGGCCTTTAATCAAGTTTTTGTTGGGCTCTCAGCAGAGATCTGATTAGATGCAGACACAAGGCTCCCAATAACGATTGTGGGTGGGACTGGGCGCTTCAAGTTTCAAGCTCACCCCCAACCCCCAACCACTAACTCTCCCACACCATAACTCTTCGAGGTGCAGACACAAGATGGTAGCTGAGCAGATTCACAAACACATTGATTTCCAACCGTTTGCCTGGATGCACCATATGGTGCAGGCTATCAGCGTGGCTTCTGCCAACCTCACAGTACACACTCATAAGTAAACAGAGCAAGCTGATTGGCTCATTTCCCCTGCTGTCGTCAAGATATTCAGCACCGTCTTTCCACAAAACCCACAGAAATCCAATAATTGCAAGGTCAAGAGTTGCACGATGGAGCACAAACTGGCCGTTCTGTCTATTAAATCTATTAAACAAGGAGATAAGGAGAATTCCCTCACTCATCTCTCTCTGACTGACAAATTTAGATTAGCTTACTGAGATGACTAGATTGTCTAAAAACACCACAAACAAATAGAAAAGGAAAAAATGTAACAACAGCTTGTTTAAATAGTTTTCTTCACAGTTCGCAGTTACTGGGAAGAAACAAAAAAGAAGAGATGGAAATATAGTTATTAATCTCTGCTGGCCTGATGAATGCTGATTATAATCACAAGGACGCTGTCTGACAAAGAAGCATTAGGTGCTTCATGTTTGTCCAGCAGGATTGAAGCTTAATACAAGGTGCTCCTCTTCACTTAAAGTAAATCCTTATTCATTTGTCAAAATAATCGAAGATTAAGACGGGGAATTATAAGATACCAAACATTTCAATCCGATGGGAGATTTCTGACAGTTCTAAGTACCATTCAAATTGAATAGCATCAACCCAAGAGGACATGACTTGTAGACTGCTTGAATAAGGCTTTCTGTGTGCTTTCTCATTTCATTTGTCACATCTAAATTTCAATAAAAATGTTGAAACAGAAGAAGCTCCCGGGGCACATGGGGCGAAATGAGCACAGTGGTATGACAGTAAGCGAGTAATTTCTCACCACCACCAAGTTTCTTTGTTTTGTCACAGATAATGAGAAAAATCAAACAACAAGAACGAAGCATATTTTCTTTAGCCTTCCTCTTGTTTTTCTTCTTTATCAGCAGGTTCAGGTTAATACTGCACATTATGCTAATCTTTTGTGTAGTGCCAAATTATCACTGTGTAACACACAATATCTGTAAGATGTTTTGCCCTCAGATTCAACGGACTGTGTAAAAAAGAGAGAGAGACAAAAAGAGTACCACCTGTAGGTTTTTTCTCTTTTTCACATTTAGCATTTTATTTAGCAACTTCTACAGAAACACTGAACGATTTGTATCCCATCTATTCTTCTCTGGTATCTTCTAACATTAGTTTGAATCAATTCTGATTAAGCAGCTGTATACAAGCTTCTGTTAGGTCCCCCTGGCATCTTTTTTTCTCATTAGCCTGGTATTATCCTCTATGCAATTAAAGCCTTCAGCCATCCTCAGATCTGCAAAACTGCTTCATAATGACAGCCTTCCCTGCTCAATTCACTCTGGCCGGTGTCTGGTCATATGGGGGCAAATGCCTTGCTGTGCAATGGGTGGATGACTGGATATGTAAAGCGCTTTGGGGTCCTTAGGGACTAGTAAGGCGCTATATAAATACAGGCCATTTACCATTTACCATTCACCATAGTCGCACCGGGCCCTATTTGAAAACCCCAATACCATTAACTCACTTATAGAGAAAAGATTTTGAATTGCATATTGTATCTCAAATGTGACAGTTTATTTACAATCTGAAGACACTATGACTGTTTATTTTATGCCAGGTAAAAATCAATCCTTGGTCAGGAGTCTGTAAACACACTGATGGATGTCTTGGGCACAGACTGGTGTACAATATCTTGCTAAAGGACACCTCAGTATACAGATTGGAGGAGCCGTAGCTCTTACCACCGTTGGATTAAGGGATGACCTTCTCTAACTTATGAGGCACGGCTACTGGTTTAGCTGTGTAAAGCATATACTTGTGGTGCACATAGTACATGTGCAAATGTTTCACAATAATTCAATTCAATTCAATTGTATTTATATAGCGCCAAATAACAACAACAGTCGCCTCAAGATGCTTTATATTGTAACATTGACCCTACAATAATACATACAGAGAAAAACCCAACAATCATATGACCCCCTATGAGCAAGCACGTTGGCGACAGTTTGGGAAATTTCAACACTTGATGATGAACACGGACTTTAGTCTTAAAGATGACTGGAATTATCTAATAATGGCCCACACTTACATCAGCTGAGCTGTAATTTATTGAGAAGAAAGGGACTTTCCTCTCAATAAATTTAACAGATTTCTGTGTGTCACAGTATAAAAGCCCAGATGGGCAACTTTGTGACAACGCAGCCTCAGTGGCGGTCAGACAGAATTTAAGTTTCAGCACATTAGAAGTGCCAGGGGATTATAATCATAGTAAAACAATTAACACATAAGCTCACACACAAAAAAGCAGAATGTTGTTTACAGTATGCAATTTGACATTACATGTTCACCATCTGTGAGTTAAAACTATGTTGGCTGAGATTTTTGCTATTACAAGTCTTATGATGGCATGCTCCATATTTATTTGCAAAAATGTGTTTGCTGTTCTTCCCACTGATGCGGTTAACATTTTCTGGTGTCTGGGTACAACAACATGGCCCACCTACATTTCATTTCTGCAAACTACAGCCCCGATGACCCATCCTCTTAACGTTGTAATTGTAGCTATACTGGGATAGATTTGAGAAGGACAGACCATACGGGGGAGTACATGCAGTGTGGTCACCTTTGAAAAATGGAGCTCAGCCATGAATAATCTAAGGCTTTTCAGAATGTTGACAACATTTTGGAATGTTGTTTTGACCGACAGCTGGGGATGGGTGTGCCAGATGTATGGGAGTGCCTTGGAAATGATCCTGATCTCTTTCGGGTAGGGGAGTCATTATCTAGCCATGGCAGATAAGAGGTAAGTCTGGCTACTTGGTGGGCAGTGCGGTAAGTGTGTGTTTCAGGGGGGTTGTTAGACTTGACCTGCTTTGCAACTACCTCAGTACGTGGGCGACAGATGGAAGGGAATGCCATGTGCCACAAGCAACGGACACAATCCTTCACAGCTGTCCAATAGGGCGAGGGCGTGCAAAAATAGCAGGCCGGGCCCATAACTGTTCACTGTGGGGATGTGGGATGAGGAATAAACATTGTCATCGCTCACTTTCCGCCAGGGTTTGCTCAGTGCTGTGCCGCAGCTGATTAGACAGGCCTCTGAACACTTCCACACAGGCAGGAGGTGGGACTGGAGACCCCCTACCTGAGCACCTCAGGTTGTCTGCCTTTTAAAAGCACTATTTCTTCCTTCTATTTTCTCCCCAGAAGCACAGCCCCAACAACCACGCCTCCTTATCACCCACTGTGAACTATTCACCAATATAAAAAAGTATGTAACTTGAACACAGGCTGTAGAGGATAATACCATCTCTTCAGTTGAACACTCAACAAAACAGAGGAACCAGCAGAAGAAAGGTCTAATATAATTGAATGAAAATCTGAAGGAGAATTCCGTGAACAAGATTGTGAATTTAAGTCATTCAGGTTTCATCTAGTCAAAATATAAAGTGAATAATCAGTGTAGCAATGTACAAACTGCTCGGTTTTATATTCAAAAGCAGTCAATATGTGACTGAAGTGCAGACATTCACCTTTATTTAACTGGATTTTACAAAAATGCTGCAGCTACTGTTTAGCCATCTTCAGTGGCTGAAAATTAATTGTCAGTCAGATGACTGACAAGCAGTTTCATTGCCAGATGAGGCCTGTTACCTTGTTACTTCATGACGAATGAGGCAGACATTGTATTGGAAGCTGATCCAAGCTGTTTAATAGCCTTCCACTATAACTTTAAAGAGATATCAACACAAGCCAGGGAGGCCATGGTTCCGCACAAAAAGTCCTGAAACACCACAGAAGCACAAACGTGCATGATGACAGAATCGTTTCCATGGTTATGAATAACCCCTTCACAACATCTAGTTATAAACAGTCTCAAGGAGGTAGGTGTAGTGTCAAGGGATGACTTCACGAATGGAAATACTGATAGTTTATAACAAAGTGCAAACTGCTGATAACACTGAAGCAAAAGACAGATTAGACTTTGCAAAAAAAAACACATCTTACATGTCCTGCACAGTTCTGATAAAGAATTCTTTAGATGAATAAACATAATATTAACTTGTACTAGTTAATATTACTAGAAAGGAAAAGTTTATGATTAGAAGCATACCGCATCATCTGTCAAAGAGGGTAAAGAGCATGTGACATCAGCATGGGCATGGTTGCTGATGTTCAGTGGTGATGTGACTGCTGATAGAAGTCCCAGAATGAATTGTAAACTGTACAGGGCTATTCTCTCTGCTCAGATTCAGGCAAATGCTGCAAATCTGATCAGACATTGCTATTTGCAATGACCCAAAGCAGTGTACTTTGGGTCATTGCAAATAGATAATGACCCAAAGCACACTGCAAAAGCAACCCAAGAGTTTCTCAAAGCAACGGAATGGGATATTCTTCAATGGGCAGCTCAATGGAGCATGCTTTTCACTTACTGAGAACAAAACTGAAAACAGAGCAAACCACAAACAAGCAACAACTGAAGATGGCTGCAGTGAAAGCCTCAAGGGAGGACACAGCATTTGTGATGTCCATGAGTTCTAGACTTTGTTTGTTAGTTTAATCCAATTAATTTTGGATTAATCCAATTGAATTATCCTGTCTGCCAGCACCCCAAATACTCAACTGCATGTCAGTAAACTCTCTTGAATCGAAGCTGAAAGTCTGCTTTTCAATCACACATTGATTGCTTGACTTGAAAAATCCACTGTGGGAGTGTATAAAGGCAAAATGGCAAGAACTGGATTTTTGTTCAACAAATTATGGGCCTAACTGTATACTACAGTAAACCAGCACAAACTATTCATCCATATCTCTGAATTCTTTTTGCTTCTTGCGCGATACAAAGGAATGTGTACAGAAGTTCAGAAAAATAACATTTTGAAAAATTCTACCAAAGCATATCTTCCTGGACACAGTGTTTGTGTTCCTCTAGATTAGCCACATATCACACTGTCAACAGTGTTCATGGGGACTATTTCATTGGAAGAAAAAAGAAGGTAAGGTGGGTAATGGTGGCATTGATTCTGGAAAAGATTGCTGCTGTTTGTTGAACAGCAATTGCTTTCTGTTCATTTGTCCCTTTCTGAGAGGATTTTGTGCTTGTTTGTTTGTGTGCGTGTTTTTGGATTGCTCAGTATTATAATTTGATCAATGTAACATTCATATTAGCTACACAGGTAGGAATAGTGGTAGTTTGTTTGGGTTTTTTTACTTCTCTTATTAATACATTGATAAGGGGCGCTCCACTAACCGATGTCAGCCATCACCACATTTAAACAATACATTTGTCAACCTTCCCAAAACATGAATGGAAAAATGCCAAGCAGTTTTGGTGCAGCAAAGTGTTTTTCATTCCTTTCTTAGTTTTTACACACATTCTTTGCCTGTACAGTCTGTGCAATTATCCTGTCTGCCAACGTAGCCCAAATACTCAACCGCATGTCAGCGTGATGTGCCGATGATACAGCCCTGAAAAGAACCTGTCAATCCTGGCCCCCGATGACAGCAGAGATGGCACTGGCATTTGCTCAGTATTCAATTAGAACTGCATTTGTTCGCTTCTCCGTGTGCATCACTCAGCAGAGAGGTCATTAACCCATGACATAAAATTACTGTGTAAAGAAAAATGATGAGCTCTAATTAAATCTTCTAGAAAAAATTTGTTACGCAGGTAATGGATGTTATAGCCGAGGCTCAAATTATCTTTCATTTAAGGAAAAGTCTAATCGCTCGTCACGTGGTCGACAGTTACCTATGCCCTTTAAAACAAATACAGTATGTAAGAAAGTAATTCATGTCTGACTTAAAGAAATTCTTATGAGCAAGCTGGAAAAATTTTGATTAGATACATTAATTGATCCCTGCGACAGACTGGCAACCTGTCCAGGGTGTACCCCGCCTCTCGCCCTGTGACAGCTGGGATAGGCTCCAGCGCCCCCCGCGACCCTGAAAAGGATAAGCGGAAGCGAATGGATGGATGGATGGATGGATGGACATTAATTGATTACCAAATGATCACTTTTTCCTGACTTAGGGAAAACTAGGATTCCACTTGAATATAACTCTGTAGCTTCAGTTTTGAATTTTTTGTATCCAAATTTTTATTTATCTGTTTATTTAATGGGCAGATATGCACTATATGGGCGAAAGCACTAGGCCACAGCACTTAGTCTTTGAATTCAGGTGTTTTACATCCCATTGCCACAGGTGTATATAATTAAGTACCTAGCCATGCAGTCTACCTTTACATATATTCTTTGAAGAATGTGCTGTTCTAAGGAGCTCAGTGCATTAGAGGATGGTAATGTGATAGGATGCCACCATGGCAACAAGTGAGTTTGTGAAATTTCTTACCTCCTAAATATCCACAAAGTGGTTTTTTCAGCTCTGAGTAAAAGTGTTTAGGAACCACAGCAACTAAGCCACAAAGTTATAAAATCACAGAGTGCTGAGGCACATAGTGAGTTACTGAGTCACCAATGCTCTGCTGACTCAATAACTTCAGCAGTCCAAACTTGCCCTACCATTAACATCAGCACAAAAACGGTGCGGTGGGAGCTTCACGCCGTGTGTTTCCTTGGCTGCAAAGCTTCTGTAGCAGTAATAAATAGGTGGCCCAGCACTCTTGTCCATATAGTGTTCATCCTATCAGCTCATAACATAACTCTCATTGACAGCAGTTATAACACATCTCAGTTCACCTCATTAACTAAGTTAGCATTAATCAAGTTTTAGGGGCTTTTCATAGCTAAAACATCTCTCGCCAGCGCTGCTTTGCAAACAGAGCTTTTGCTCTCCAGCTGCTCTGTCAGTCTGCTCTGTTCAGCGACTGAGGGAGCAACAAAGGATTTCAACTCGTGACAGTGAGCAAGCTGTGCACTGTGCTAGACACAAGAGCAAAAGATATTCTACTGTTTCCAGTTTTCTCTCTATGATCATTTTACATGTAAATATAGCCCATATCAAAGCCTAGGCATTATCTTTAACTTTAACTTTATCTGCCACAGTTGAAAAATCTCACATCGCCGCTGGCTTCAAATGTTCACAATACCAATGAAGCTCTGGAGCCCAAAATCTGCTGTAAACGGTTGATGTTAGTTTAGATAGCCCCAGTGAAACCACATTAAAATAAGAAAAAGAGAAAAAACATTAAAGCAAACTCTGAAAAATGGTCAGCAATAATACATTCTTGATCTGTATTGTATAACAACTGATTCACCTATATTACAGGGAAAAGGCCTTTTGTAATAATATGTTCTGCTTTTAATGACACATACATCTAAATAAATTTATATTTGGGTGGAGACAGATATTCCAAAACCTGAAAAGGTGAAAAACAACCTGCACAGGAAGCCACCAGCAATGAAAAATTTAGAAAATATGTAATTTTGTCATTTTGGTAAACCAGCCTTAATGGACTAAAACATTATCCATATAAAAAAGGCAATTTTTCATATTTTAAAACTCTAGGGAGTGGTCCTGATGGGAAGCTAAGTTTAAAATAACTTTCATGTGGTTCTGTAAGAACTACACGCGATCCCATCAGTGAGTAAACCATGATAAATTCTGAGCTGAAACCTTATATCACCATGAGCAAAACCCCATCACCGATCACCTCACGGAGCAGGAGGCTGACACTTGATATTCCCCGTGGAGAGGACCCTAAGACACTAAAACAGTGGTTTTAGCGGGCTGACACGGCCCCTCTCTTTTGAATAAATGCACAGAGGCTGACAGCCAGCAGCAGACGGGAGCATTTAAGGAGGGACCCGTGCGGCGAGGGCCTTGGACAGCATCCAGGGGCTCTCACTGAGCAGCTTAATCACAACCAGATTTGGAAATTTAAGATGAAAACAAAACTGCGGAAGCCTGTAAAATTTATGGGGTCTTTGAAAGGTGAGACTGCAACTGTGTGAGGGGCTGTATGTGTTCGTCCTTTATCATCTGCAACATTATCGCGAGAAAGTCATTATAGTCACGCCCTATATCCTGTACTAGCTGTCATCTTCACAACATGCTGACACTTTCATTTTAACACTACTGACTCCTGTGCATTGATGTGATTATGGGTATGGTAGCTAGACGCTGCTTGTTGGTGGTACAAAATAACGCCCGCAATCACATCTTTACACACACCAGAAAAAGCACTACCACAGCCATATAGTCGTATAAATAATGTCTTTTTATTATTTTTACCCTGTTTTTAAACAAACTTCCCCCCCAAAGGCCAAAGTGAAAACATTTAAATGTCTTACCTATTGAAGATAACATGACAAGGTATCAGCAAGTGATCCAAAGGAGCAGCAGTGGGAGAAAGGGAGAGAAGAGAAGAATTAGTTACCTTGTACGCAATTTTCAAACGGTGCAAACACACCAGTCAAACATGAAAAGCATTCGAATTCAAGGTGAGTGAAGCCAAGACGCCTTTGAGCAGTGCAGCTTTACAAATAACTAAATCATTTCCCAAAGAGTGAAAAAAGTATTTCGTTATTTTCAGCTGCCCTTTAAACAAAGTCATAGTTTCAGGGGGAATTGCAGTCCTGACTCTTTCCCATTGTTACCCTCTGCAAGCTTGACTGTGTTCCCGCACTAATGATAATGGCACACGACAAGGGCACGGTAGCACATGGCATTATCAAAATGATCAAGGTGTACTTTATTAAAAATAACACTGAATGCTGTGATGTCAGATCTGTAGTGATTTTTCAACTATTAAATCCCTGCTGCTCAACATTGTTTGCTTGTTTAATTTAAGTCAGCTTAAAGGATTAATACTGTCTCAGGTTACATCACAACCTTTTACCACTGAGATCACACTATAATAAGGGCCTTATACACGGCTTTAAACACCCATGTTTGCTTTTTCTCTTCTGTCTTGGTGCGGGGTCAGGATTTTACTAGGTCTTTTTTTTTTTGAGGAAATTATCATACTGGGTTTCACCTCTCACACCATTTCCTCAAGTCAAAATCACTTCTTCATTTATGTCAGCAAATCATGTCAATTTTGCAAAAGTGAAAAGGCTGTGGGAAGCTAGCACCAAGGTCAGCTTATTAATCTACCTGAAGAAAAGCCCTGCTGTTCTTTTTCTTTGGTAAAAGGACCACTTTCTAAAGTAGCAATCATCTCGGCCCTCTTGAGTGCTAAAGAAAAGGGGGTTGGCAAAGGGCAAAGAAGAGAGTGAAAAAGTAACTTTGAGGTAATAGGAGTGTAAGAAAAGGGCTGGAAAGGTCACTGATATTCAAAGTAAAATGCCTTAATAAGAGTCTGCCTGCAGATTGCACATCGGAAGCAACACTTAGCAGCATCCTGAAAGTGGAATTTAGAGAGGGCATTTATCAGCTGTTTGATCTGCAAGTGCTCTTAAACCTCTTAAATGATATTCCTGTGAGAAGTCAAGGAATAGTGCAAGGGGAGGGTACCACTAATTTTTGCCATTAAAGAGCATGCTAACAGAGACTTGTGACATCAGTCAGCTGAAGTTTACCCAAATGACACAAGGTCTTTGTTATTCATTCAGATTAAATGTAATAAATGATTCAGCATAATAAAAGTAGGTAGGCAGCTCACTTTCTCAAATGGAAATCCTTTGCACGCACCTTTCATGAGTGAAATGTGCTAATGTTAAAATTCTTTATACACATGTGTCAGAAGCATTGTTATGGATGTCAAAAGGTTGGGCTGTTTCATGTTTTTGTACCGGTGAAAGGTGCAATATAACAATGCTTTTTTGGTCAAGAATAAGATCCATCAGTTTGCTGTTTTTCTATTAAATGGTATACAAGACAAATCTAAAATATTACTAGACCTGACTTATTGTTTTCTTGTTTTTCTTTGTTAAATAAGCACAGCTCCTTTGTTAAACACCAGGGACCTCGAGACTATTCCAGCTAGGTGAGAGGTGGTGACCAATCTAAACTGAATATGATTGACTGAGACGACTCCAGGACATCACAGAGCTAACACAACAGACAGACAACCTTTCACATGTGCCTTTGGATTGTAGGTGGGCACCAGTGCACACAGACATAACCCTGCAGGCTCAGAACTTACAAATAACAAATAGTTCAGTAGATGATTTGCCTGCAGTTTAAAAGCAAACTAATATATCTTTGATAATCTAATATTGATGAAATACGCAACATCAGAGAGGAGAGGGATCTGTGCTGTTCGAGTGATCTGAACAACTGTTGGCTCTATCAGTTTCTGCTTTCACTGCTGGCAAAGTATTGTGTGGACTCCTGAAAGTGATTAAACTGTCAGCTTAAAGATCCACGGGCAAATGTCTTATTACTGACACTAATAACACATTAGAACCTTCAATGCTACTAGATTGCCTGACCTGACAATATTCCTAATCTTGTGCTCCGTGAAGAAAGAACTAAGAGTAATATCCATGATTCCGCAGAAAAAAGAAACTAGACACGTGAGAAGATTACTCAGACTTGTTATCACAAGTTCAGTTGAAGTCAGCTGGTGTCAAATGATCTTAGTGCTGCCAACATGGACTCTTCCCACCGTTTCTCATCTGCTGTTGGTGAGTCTTACTCTGCAAGATAAACGTACAGAACATCAGGGAGGAGAGTGTTCTGTGCTGTTTGAGCCACCTGAACTGATATACAGAAAAACTGTATATCAGTTTCTGCTTTCTACGCTGGCAAAGTAATGTGTTGCCTCTTCTGAAATTGAGAACTGAAATGATTTCCTGCCCGTGCAAATAAATAAATCAGTAAATATTTCTGGAGTGTGCCCAGCCTCTTTGAAAAAAGCACGGGTAGCAACGTAGAGTAGCTTAAATAACTGCGGTCAGTTTAAACCTTGCACATCGCAGCAGCCAAAAATCAACAGGTGAGGCAAAATCAGTAAAATCATGACATTTAACTAAGTATTATATTTTAAAGTGAACGGTACTCCTTCTGCCAACAACAACAACCAATGAAAGTGTGCTACACGTGTATCTCTTTATGGTGCAGGATAAAAGATAGTAAACAACGTCATCTGACACTGTTATCCTCATGATCAAATGCCATCTGTATCATATGAGATGGAACATAATTCCCTAGCATATGGCCACTTTTGGAATCCTGATACCTCTGACTCCACAGAGGTAATTACAGCAGATAGATGAGCATGCTGGTAAAAAAAAATCCATAAAACTAACAAATCAGACAATGAACTAATAACAGAGGAGGGTTAAAGGGAGACACTGATGTTACTGCAATTTCCCAAAGGAAATAAAACACATGTCACATGCATTTCTTTTGCTGAAAATATGTTTAAATGATGTACACCTTGCCACGGGCAAGTTCAACAGTCCTCTGCTCGCATGAGCTAAAACTTATCACAAGATACGAATAAATGAACGAGGCGGGTTGGGCTCTCTTGTCGGGTGTTTTGGCGCTACATGACCTTTGTATCAGCAGGTGATTTCACAAAATGAAGGCTGTGAGGCTATAAGCATCGACTCTGTTTTTACAGCAGCTGGCCGTGAGTGAGATCTGCCTGTCTGAGTTGGAAATCTCAAGAAAATAAATCAAAAGAGATGGAACCGATTCTTCATTTAAACTGCTGCTGCTTTGACAATGGAAAAAGCCTTTGGCTTTTCCTCCTTGTAATTTAAAGGAGTCAACACCATGTCTGCTCCATACAGCTCCAACTAAATCTGTGGCGTTGTCCAAGCTGACAGCAGAAAACAAGCACAACGGAGCAGAGAGTGTGCCAGTGGCAGAGCACACAGGCACAGATAACAGGCTTAAGCACTGGCTGAGCTGTATTAGGACCACAAACTTTTTTTCAGACTCCTCCAACAAAGCCGCTGACTTTGTACCCAACTATTTCCAGACAAGGTCTTACTATATACCATCGCCGCATAACCTGACTTACCTTTAGATGTGCCTTAACTGTCTGTCTAACTCTTAACAAATATGCAAGCATACACCAAAATCATGAATGCACACACGGGATCAAAGAGGAAGACGGTTAAACTGACGGTGCTCCAGCCGTGGCCCCCCAAAGCCTTTTCAGTTTTAGAGTACCAGGCAGTCAATCTAACAGTAAACAAAGCAACACTAAAAAGCTTTCTGTTTGCCTCTCACACTGTGCCTAAAGACTGTTCTCACTCCTACGTGTATGACTCGTGAATGCATATGTGCAAAGATAGCAAGTCATAATTTAGCCCGCACACACTATACTGAGGCGTAGGAGAGGTTCAAACAACAAACACTTTTATGTACAGCTAGTAGAGGCTTGGAAGTCAATACGAAAAGTCACATAAATTTCTGTCCTAATAACAGGCTATGCTAACGTGGAAGCAAGTAAGCAGCAGTGAGAGCTTTGTGTCTTGATAGCACCGTAAGAATACAGCCTGAAAATGAGCTCACAAGTCCAACATCTGAGAGCTGTGTGCTGGGAGGGCGAGTTAAGAAAGATCTTATGAAAGATGTGCTAAGCAGGCAGCATATTGCCTGTCATTAAATATTGATATGTCTCAGTGGTAAGCTGACATATTTTTCATGCCGTTTATTAAGTTCTTTCCGTTGTAGAAATTTGCCAGTGCTTCACACACTGTTGCAATCCATTAACTTTTTAGTGTTTCGGTACCTTCACACTCCCGCTTACAGTATGCAAAATGCTCTTCAGGTATTTGGAATTTATTGCAAGCATTGTGTAGATACAAAATTATTAGTCTTTTATCCATTTGCCAGTAATTCCGAAGTAACTGGCGACACATTACATTTCCTAACACTATGCTGCCATTAATGCCAGTTCAGTCAGTCGCACTGTGTGGAAGTCGGAAGACTAAAAAACTTGCAGTTGTGCAGTTGCAGTGCGCGGTTTGAAACTATAAAGGAATACATTAAGTTGATTTGCGCAGCATTTCTCTTTCATTAATGCTTCACATTCAATCAAAGCTAATGATGAGTTTTTAGACAGAGAGGACAATTTCCAATGCTTGAATTATACTTGTAATTATCAAAACAGTTGTGCGCACAGCCAATCGACTTTTTCTCTAATGAGCTTGCCGCGATAGCTCAGGAGGGGACAGTGCAGTCTGTCAAACACCCATGCTGAGTGTTGTTCAAACAAAACCAAGTCTGATGTTTTGGGGGAATTAGAGCATTTTAATAAACAAAGCACAAGTACTGAAGCAATCGACTCAAGCGCAGCCTGGTTATAATTTTAATTGTCCAAATTGATAAGTTTATGACACCTGAAACAAGTAGATAGCCTCATATAAAAAACGATGTGAAAATTGCATCTTGAAAACAGCTACTAGTTGTAAAAACAGATCAGATTGCATAGAAGTCTATAAGAAAACTACCCTGCTGCTCACATGTGTGGATTTTTAGATCGATAAACATTTTTCTAAAGTAGTTGGACAACACTAGCTAGCTACGGCTTTCAACAGATATTAACTAAGCATGTGTTTTGCTAACAGGACCTGGCCTCGCTAGGATAGCTATCTATGCTAACCATGTCTTTGAGTAAATTTTTTCCTGTTTGAAATGCATCGAATACGGTGCATTTCGGTGCATTGAAATGTGATGAGCAGAGTCTTGACCAAGCGTCAGTGAGAGTGGGAGTGTAAATGCGTTGAATAACTATTTGTATCACAGTGACCCATCTTTCGCTGTTTCTCCCTTGGAAGCTATTAACGTGGACACAAACTGGTAAGTGCTTTTCATCTGCCTTGTGAAACTAACAATCATGGTTTCCACTCTAATTTGACAGGACAAATGTAATTTACACAACGTCTCCTGAGTGATTTGTGTTTTTTTTTTCCATTTTCTAGGCGAGACTTCAGAGGATATCAGAAATAATGAAGTGTTGTAAGCGGGGAAAGGCTCCATTGGAAAAGTGGTTAAGAAAACAGATGAATGAATATAATTCAACATCTGTACAACAAAAAACCCCAGAATTTTCAAGCTCACACAAAGTATACTACAACAAGGTGGGAGTTAAGTATTCAGGAACGTGTGGATTCAATCTCTTGAGGTTTCAGTTTTTGATGTGGGTTGGTGGTAGCTGATTTAGTTATAAACCTTTTTTTAACACTACAGAGAGTCAACAGTGTTCACAGCCAGAATGAATCATTATCACACATTTTATAGCTCATCAAACAAAGGTACAGTACTTTTAAACTACCTAATTTGCGTGTCTCGGATGCCACTTAGACTTTGATCTAACAGCCCCGGTACCTGCAGCTCTTTGGAAAACAGAAGATATCACTCCAATGTGCATGTGTTGATATTATGAAATCATTTTCAAAACTCCCAACTTCAACCCCCCCAGGGGATTTTGGATTTTTTTTTTTTAAATCAATAAACTCATACTTAGGCAATCTCATTACATCCCAGATGGCCAGATGTGTAATCGGAGCCTCTATTATCTCTACTTCTGTCGTTTGCCCTGTATGGCAGTGAATTCAATTGTAACATAATTAGTGTCTTTTATAAGGGCAACGACCCCTAAGTCTTCCGATAAATGCTCTGAAGATTGCAGGGGCGTGACTTATCTATAACATTAGAACATGCACCACTAAAGGTCTAGATCCAGATCCAGATAGGACGGTTCTCAGAAATGTACTCATTCATCAAGCTGTTGAGAAACAGCAGTGAGACTATAGTCGATGTAGTTAGAAATATATTGCTGTGTCCCCCAGATGAAATACTTTTAGTCACCCCCCCCACCACCCACCCCCGTACCCCCCTGTACTAAATCAGGGTTAGAAGTTTATTATTTTTCCAACACAGCAGTAATAATAACACTTCTGAAATGTAATTATAAAAGTGGGAAGTCTGAATAGATTTTCAGCAGATTCTAAAGGACGTTTAAAATGATTTATATTTCTTTATAATTACACATCACATTTACATTTATATTATTGCATAACTGCTCCTCTAGAAACTAAATATTTCTGTTGTAAGACTGACAATCTCCACCTCCTTCCTGCAATCAAATCTCATGACTGTGCACCAAGCACTGCAGGAGCATCACTTCTGCGGGAGGCCTTACAGTCTTGATATTACTAGATCAGCTTACTGTAAGAAATGAACAATAATGGAATACACAATAAAGAATCAGACCTGTAAAAAAGAAGAAAAAAAAAAGAAAGATCAATTATTCACTGAATTAATTAAATGTGTTTGTCATTTTTCTTACAGACTTCAATAGAAAACTGCTATAAAAAGTCATAATGAAATATTTTAAGTACGGGCAACTCACGCTGCTGTACGAATATTTTACTCTATAATACAAGTTATCCTCAAGGTTATTGTTTTCTGACTTAAATAACAAACAAGAGTTTTTGTCTTACATAACAGGTTTTTATGAAAAGTCAAATTCTAAATAAATAACACTCCAGCTGTGTTCACAAACACTGAGGTAGCGGATGCTTTTCAGCGTAAGCTCATGCATTTAAAAAAAAAAATGGAGTGCTTTCCTGCTCTCTTATTTATTTTTGTTAGCAAAGTTACAGGATGTTCAGGAAATGAATAGCACTGGAAAATAAACTAGCACGCTTTTTTCCGATGCTATTGATATTTATAAGTCCGCAATGAGACAACAGTGTGTTTCCTGTTTAATAAATGTGGTCACAAACTAGACTTTCACTTCACAGCTAAAGGCAACACAGGCCCAAATAACAAAGGAGATGTCTTACATGCCCTCTTACTACTTGTTTTCAAGAGCAGAACCAAATGCTCTTTGTCAATGCCACTTTCACAATCACTCTGTGTTACCCCTAGGGTAGGACAGGAAATAGTTGTGATTCTCATCAGTAATCTGTCAGAGACTAGTGAGTGATGGCTCCAAATCCCTGGTTTAATATAATTTCCAATACACCTGTCAAATGTAATGACATGTTGCTCTAAAGGTACAAAGTCACTGGCTGTGTTACAGCTGGTTTCACAGTGACAAGCCACCTGCTATCCTTAAGGGGCTACAAATATAAACAATAAAAATAATTTCTGGATTGGTGTAAAAACACGGTGAGACAGGACACTGAATTTCCCTGTTGCAGATAAATCCCAGTGGGAACTCAGAATGTGATTCCTAAGACTCCTCTGTGCCATCCACTATATTTCTCAAATAAAATAGTTCCATGGAAACTTTGTAACTGTTTCTGGAAGGTGTGCTATAAAGAAGGTATTATAAATAAGCCTTTGCAAGGTTAGTGTGAATTTGGTCATTTAATCTCTTGCATGTGGAAAATCTTGCTTTCCATTTGCTGATAGCAGGAACTCAAGTAACCGATCCCCAAGTAATCTATATAATTATACAGGATCACACCTAGGGGGGAGCAAAAAGCGAAAAGAGTTGAAAGATACGTGTTGTGCTTTTGTGATTTTACCCTTTTAATGTTTGGGAATTTAAATCTTCTTTCCCAGGTCATGGCAGGTGTGAAAAACTGCTTACTTTGCACTGTATTCATCTTGTAAATGCTCTGCTTATCGTTTGAGGTCACAGAAAGGTAAACAGTGCCAGTGAACGATACTTTTAGACAATGTGATAAAAACTGAAACAGGAACTCGTTCAACAGATCCCCTCAAACTGGAAATTAAATTGTTGTGTATGCTTCTGCCTCTTGGAAGCAGTGCTGCAGGTACATTTTTGTAGCCTCCCAATCACTTATTGACAGAAAGATTGGCTGGTATAATCCTTTCATCTTTCTATGCTGCCTCTCGCAATATCTGTATCCATCTGGTACACCACAACGCTTGGGTCCCTTGGCTTATCATGTCTAAACTATCTCATGCCTTCTACCTCATAGACAGACTTAATCACAACCTTGCTTTCTTCATTTCCAGCTGGCTGGTAAACAGATAGAGGCTCCCACAAGTCTGCAAAGCTTTGACAGCTAATGCACCTCTCTAAAATTCTTCCAAATCTCAACAATGCATGTTGGGTGTGATCCAAGAGGGATACCAAACAATGCACCTGGGTGTGACGGGGTTTTGTCTGGATACCTGAAACTTGTATTAAAGATGTAAAGATCTTGATTTTTCATAATTCTCTTTTTAGCTTCCTTTCTTTTAAGCCTAAAAAGTTCTTGTCATTGTAGAATAATTTTAATCAACATAAAAAAAACACTTTTTGAAAATCGCTATGGGCGTTAAACAGTTTTTATTGTCACACTATAGAAAAGATTATTAAAAAACGAAGTGGCAGAGTACGAGAAGCAGTGATTCGACAAATATGTCTATGTCACAAGCCCTCTCAACATACATCTGCGTCCAGTGCTTTTAATTAGAACATGTATAATTAAATGCTGCTACTATCAAGAGTGTAAGCTGTACTTTCCCATTGTATGAACATTGTGATGGCTCTTAAAGACATAAGGATGACAAATCAACACTATTCAGTACTAGTGCAGCATGTTATTTTGTATTTGGGAAGAGTAAAAACCCAATAATTATTGCTAGCTCTTAGCACACTCCTTGTCACAAAACATAACTAAATAAAATGGGCTAATGTCAGCAGCACTTGCTTTCAGCTCCCGTTCTTTTGTCTCAATAGCTTACAGATGTCGCTTGCTTCAGTTCCCGCAATCTAAAATACTGTAAACAAAAGGGCTGGCTGGACATGAACCACTAAATTTGAAACATACTACTAGACTGTCGATAGAGCTACAGCCTTGAGGTGGATGACGCCAAAGAAAACATGTACCGTTTGATTTAACATTTGCAATGAGCTGTCACAGCCCACAGCTCATTTCAAGCCACGTGCCTCTGAAATGTATTCACAGATGTATGGGAGGGGCTTTGTACTCCACAAGAGGCCAATTAATGCTCAACAATTTAAAAAAAATGATGTAAATAAATCTATCTATGACTAGATTGTGTTAGATTATTTCACATCTTGTTGATGCTATCAATATATTTAAACATGAAATGAGCTCACCTTGATGTCACTATTAGGCACTGTATGAAAATGAGGCTAACACTCACTTTTGTTTCATTGCATTTCAGGATTCCTTGGACAAAGACCCATTAACCAAATTAGCTAGTGGCTGGATACATTTCCATTTCCAATTGTCATTAGTAGTCCCCAATTGAAGTCTATGCTGACCAAACCTCTTCTGGGGCTGTCTAATAAAAGCAAAATTGCCACTACAGAGAAAAAAAATATTCAAATCGAAGCACAGATCTTGAAGTATCAAGCATGAAAACGTGTCAGCTTTTTGGAAGTTGAAGCACGGCGTATCATTAGCACTAATTCATAACAATACATTTCCATAAAAATGTTAATCTTTGAGCTTTGATAACTTGTTCAACCGACTGCTCCTCTCTGCGGTCCATCGGCGGTGCCAATATCCATTGACTTGGGGTGGACTTTAGGCTTACTACACTTAGCATTAACAAGTGTGCATTTTGACTTGACTCAGCTCAACAGCACTGTTCTCTAACTGATAATAGAAATAGGGCATGGCTGACAGTTCTTTGGCTCTAGCTTGAAGCCCTACTAAAAAGAAACAATTAATGGACTATTAATGAGCTAAATGGAGCCTTTTAAGTGGCAAAAGTAATGAGGCTTTTCATAAGGCCTGGCAAATGTCCACAGAGAAAAGTGAACCACTGTAAGTGAGAATAAGTGGCTATAAATATTTAATAACTTTGAGAGACTGTTTTTACTTACACTGATGATGGCAGGAACAAAAACTGTAATGCCCATGATTTTTTTTTAAAAACAAATACATTAAATAATGCATGGTCAGGTGCGATATTGCTATTTTGGATTTGGTCAATTTACACCTCTTCTAGTTCATTTTGGTTTTATAAATATACCTAAAATATTGAGATCTTGCTCGAGATCCATTTAGCGGTTTTAAGTAGCTATAGCAGAGATTGTGTAAAATTACAAGATATAATGTGTGAATTTGCTTGACTCAAGTCCCAAGAAAACTCACAATTATGATATATAAGAGCCAACTGTGTAATTATAGCAATCACTGAATCCACTTGAAGGCAAAAATGGCTATATTCCCTTTGCAACCACAATTCTTTATCAGTTGTGTTTTATTTGCTCAGCATCTCATCAGCTTATAGAAGCTTTTCCCATTAAAGGTTGCTATCTGCTGTTGATGGTAACTCAGTGGGTGCTGTTGAGGCCTGTGTAAGCAAGATGATAGCTGCAAATTGACAAGAGGCCAGCTAAGCCCCTTGGTAGAACCTTGCCCTGATTAATTAGAGCCATGGAAGATGGAAAAAAAAATCTGGAGCTTAGTCCTCCTGTAATCCCTCTCTCTAGAGATCATGTGGTCAGAGCTTGACCAAGCAAAAATAGAGTGAAGTTGACTTTGTAAGGCAGATGGCGGTCCTCTCTGTGTTTATTCGTTTTTCATTGATCTCCACTCCACTATCACCAGCAGAATTAACTGCAAGCAACCCAAGCGAATTCGTTTTTTAATTTCTTAAATGTTTTATATATGAGAATCGACACAGAGACTAAATAAACTGTGTTCTTTGGATGGAGATGAAAAGGAAGGGAAAAGTTACTGCAAAGCTATTAGATATTAGATGAACCTTCACTGCAATATTTTTGGGCAAACCCCATGGGAATCTGGAATCTCTGGTAAGTATTCATATTTTATCTGCCTTTAATAAAGTCATTATGAATTATGTTTGCACTCTGCTTTTCTGTGTACTCTGTCACTTCGCAAGAAGAAACACAGCATATAATCAAACTAACAGGTCATAAAAATGACTATGACAGGCATAAAATTAAGAAAACAAAACAGAACAGGCTCTTCAACAAACAGATAAAAAAAAAACAAAGGAGACGAATTCAAATTTAGTCTTTTTTTAATGGGAGATGAATTCTAATTACATGTCGGGTCATATCGATGTAGTTTTGGTCATTATTTTTTATCAGTGACAGCAACATTTTTCTTACCAGTTAATCACAGAAGATAATGCCGAGGGTTGGTAAAGGACCACAAGCAGTAAGGAAGACACAAGCTATCCAAATGCATTATAAAATACAAAACAAAAGCAAACTGCTGGGCCACGATCTAAACTGACCCTTCTAATGACCATCACAGTTTACACAGGGACTTCCTGCATGTAGATCTGCCCAGGAAAGCCTCTCTCTATAAGTCACTGGCTCAACTGTGTTACTTTTTTAAGTTATTCATCTTGGTCTGTTATTGGTGCCATTATTTCTAGTTATTTGGTATTCTTCTGGATTAGAATGATAATTAAGTTTTAGTAAGCCTGTTTTATCTTTTGTTTTAGCTGTAAACACAATTAGAATTGCTGAAAACTTTTTTTGAGAACTTTGTATATCTTGGACCCTGTAAGGATTTAGCTGATTAAAGGAAAAGTGAAAAGAGGTTTCAAGAAGAACAACCAAATATTTTCCACATTTGCTGTTGTGGACACTGTTCAGCTCCCGCTCATAAATTACCCCAGTTCTTTTCCAAGTCAGAGCAGCAGGTGATGAGTTAAGAGTTGGATGTCTCCTTGGGTGCCCTGCTTTGTCATTCGCCTCTTTTCTGATCTTCAGCAATGAACTCCCCACTAGGGGGGCAACAACACCCATTGACTTCTGTTTCTGTCATCTTGGCTGGCTAGAATTACTCCTTAGATCTATATGGAGCATGACCTCAGAAAGTGTTTTCAATTACTTGCTGCTGGTGTCAAACTCTTGTGCTGAGCTTATTGAAATTGAACACCCCAAACTTTAACCAAGGCCAACAAGTTACACTGTGCTACAACCATTACAAACATGCAATTACATATTTTACAAATGCTTCTCAGCAACAATTATGTTCATTATTGAGTTCAGGGAAATCACTTGGGGCTGCATTGGGTTCAGCGTAATATTAAAATATCAACATTCAATTGCTGCTTTTAAATTGGAAAGGTATTTATGCCAGTTCTCAGGTGACGTTGTCCACAGAGGTCAGGAAACACACAGGCTGAGCACTGTTTCCACTCAAAATGTAAATGCCATGATGGTGCCAGTCACAGCGGAATAAACCGTCTAGGAAGGGAAATAAATAATAGGATGTATACAAACTACACATACAGGCACATGGGACTGAGATTACAATAGTTCTGCAACCGTTTTACATTCCAATTGCAAAGTATCATTATTGAATTATTGTTATTATTGATGGTTTGAAAGGAAAACATTTTTTTAATTATGCAGTTGCTAAAGTTTTTTCCTTTGCCATCTGACACTATGTACAAAAAAAATTACAAAGGTCATCTTGTCCAAACACTTGCATGAATGCTAATAACAAAATAAGAAGATGATAACAAGCAGCCTCTGGGGCTTAAAAAATAAAGCAGAAGCTCAGTTCCCAAAACAATTTGTTATTGGAACGGCCAATTAATGTCCGAAATATAAGTCAGTCCTGTTAAAATTCCTAATTTTACAGCAGATTATTCATAAGATAAGATAAGATAAGATAACCTTTATTAGTCCCACACGTGGGAAATTTGTTTTGTCACAGCAGGAAGTGGACAGTGCAAAAGTTATGAGGCAAAAATTAGAATACAATAAGAATAAATACAGTACACAACTGTACAGAATAGAATAAAATAAAATACTATATACAGTAGAATAAAATAAAATAAATATACAATAAGATAAAAATAGAATACAAATACAAATACTATATACAACTGAGTAAAAATACATATCTTAACAACTCGGTAATAATAATAATGGGGTCCTCAAATTTATAAGCCTCCAACATAAATCTTTTTATGTTGGAGGCTTATAAATATGTTTATGATTTTATGATTGATTTTATGACAGTTTATGATTATCCCTTTTAGCATTTGCAATGCACTTTTCTCAAAAAGAACTGCACCTTGTTTAACTGTATAGGAGTTCAGTGCTTTAGTCTGTGGTCCAGTAAGTTCTTTTGTATATTATTTAGCGCTAACTTGAAGGTCTGTGTGTTGCAGCCACATAGACTATAGATGCACATTGCTTACACACCTTGCTAGCAGAAACTTCTGCCCTCAATTAGGTACAAGGCAATAGCCAAAATGCTAAAATGAGCATGACCCAAAGCAATGTACGATGTCAAAGTGACAACATCCATCAGTCTAAATGGACAAAATTGTGTGTCTTTTGTCCCATCTCGCGTCCATCAACTCTGACTCTGCTAGAAGTGTCTTCCTGTTACAGAGGACTTCTTCCTTTCCACTGTTGCCAAAAGCTTGCTCGTAAAGGATTGTCTGATTGTTGGGTTTTTCCCATATTGTTTTATGGTCTTTATCTTACTATATAAAGTGCATTGAGGCAGCTGTTGTGATTTGGCACTATATAAATAAAACTGAATTGAACTGAATTGAAAATAAGTGACGGCTCCCTGGGTGAACCAGGCTGGGGCTGGAAGTGGTAGTAACAGTTGTTAAATATACAGGAAAAACATGAATATATTCATGCAAGTATAAAATCAAACACAGTTATCTTAAACCAGTACATCAAACAGTGGATATTGTCCTGTCTTGGAGCAAATACCCACAATAATTTAAAATAAAATTATTAAGGTAACCTGTGCAACTCCACAATGTAATTTCCACCATTTGAAATATAAAATTTGTACCATGTTTTTACTCTATTTGACAACTATATTTCTTTTAATATATCCATTTACTTGCCAGAGGTGTGCCACTCCTTTCCCTGTATCCCTGAGCTATTATAGCCTTGGCTGGCACAGCGTCATGTTGTCAAGGGTGACAACTTTGCACTCATGTATTGTGTCAGGTGTAAACTCTGCTCACACTGATTTGCGGTGGCAACTATAAAGTTCAAATCCTCTGCCCCCTTCCTCTCATCTGTCTCTCTCTCTGGAGTCCTTGCCCCTGGCTGTATGCCATAACACGATGCTAGGCCAGGCAGGACTTTCCCATCAATCACACTTAAGGGAATGAAGTGTGGATGAAGGTAGTGATGCGGTAGTGGTCTTGATAATGGCCTTGAAAAGTTGGATACTGCCAGCTTTCACCACCACATTCTCTAGGGAGAAGAGGATCCCTGCCCAGAGAAGGTGAGTCATGGAATATTCCAGAGATAGGTTTCTGTTTCGCTGTGATTCTTCCTTACCTTAGATAACCCCCAGATTTCATAAAGGCATGATTCAGCCAAGACAAATTCTCAACTGTTTTACTCATGAGATTTTTTTCTACTACTGCCAAATGTTCTAAAATGAATCACATCTGTATCTTATTACTTTACCACGTTGTGTCTTTGCTTCTTAATGGTGCAACTTTTAATATAAACGAACTAAAGATAGCTGTGTTACAATTATCTTTGCACCCAGAGGTTAAATAGTTCAAAGAATTGAGAAAGGATATTTTAATACTACAGCCTGAGTGTCTGACAAATTTGATTCCAGGCCTCTAAACCGTCATCAGGATGCTACGATATAAAACTGCATGATTATCATCAATGAAGATAATAATAACACTTATAGACAGACCTGTGAATCAACGTTAATGGCACAGTAGCTCAGTTTAACAGCACAGTTAGTATTAACTTGGAGTTATGAATGAAAGTAGAGAGGGGAAAATGGGAGAGGATGGGAGCGGCAAAAGTAAACACAACAAATATATCCATAATTAAATTACGAATTAAGTCCTCATAATCTGCCTGTCTCCAGTGCTTCGCTCAACAATATTTGCTCTGTGGAGTGTGAGAGCAGTAGCTGCAGTGACAAAAGTGAACGCCGTTACAGGCAATCACCTTAATTCGGTCAGTCAACGCGTGTAGATAAGCTGAGGGTGTCGCGTAATAGTAACTGAAAGGAAACATAGCTGTGGTGAACTGGATAGTGAACCTACAACAACTGCCCTGGTGCACGATTCTTTACAATATCATAATGTTCGCAAAATTGTTTACCAATTTTTAATTCTTGATAAACATGGCGATCGCTAACACTACTAAGTCCCTCAAGGCATAATTTTGATAATAGATATTACTGACTGAGCTTTAGAGGATACTTTAAGTTAACGTGCATGAATAAAATTATCAAGCTTCAACTCCTTTTTTATTTTGAAAGCACAACAAAGGTACAATAATGTTACTCTCATGTGGTGTGGAACCTTCTTTCAGAGTAAAATGAGACATGTCTTAGCCTCACAATAAATAGCTAAATGTTAGGTCAGGTATTTAAAGCAACAACACTCGAATGTAATGCTGGATTGGGAACATTGTGCCAAAAAGGTTCATGTGACATGAATACAACTGGAAAATGAGGTGAAAATGTCATGGCAATTCATGCTCTTTCAGCATCATCGTTCATTTTGGCAGGACAAACACACCAATCAATGCCAATTCCAGGCTTCATCCCACTCCGATTCAGTCCAACAGCCCAGGAGCAACTCCCCTGGATCGCTGACAATTTAAATGTCAAGACTGGTATCAGCAATCTTTAAAATGCGAGTCGAATTTGGTAACCTAGATAGACAATTTCAGTTTAGTGTTCAATAGATGGACTAAAACACCAGAAGAGTCTTTTATAAATATCTTACTAAAGTTATACACATTTGCTGCTTCTACCTACACAATCTAATAATGGATTAAGTAACAGAAAGGACAAGGCTAGTGGCAAATTTTCAGAGTTTTTAAGTCAGAGGATTTGAGAGGAGATCTTATTGTAGTCTGGATAAGTGCTGTAATGATGTCCTTTTATATGTACCTATGTCATATATACCTTTTTATTTTCTGCAGTTATCTGTGGTTTGTATATTCTTTGATAGATAGATAGATAGATATATATATATATATATATATATATATATATATACATACATACATACATACACACACACACACACACACACACACACACACACACACACACACACACACACACAGTGGGGCAAAAAAGTATTTAGTCAGCCACCGATTGTGCAAGTTCCCCCACTTAAAATGATGACAGAGGTCAGTAATTTGCACCAGAGGTACACTTCAACTGTGAGAGACAGAATGTGAAAAAAAAATCCATGAATTCACATGGTAGGATTTGTAAAGAATTTATTCGTAGATTAGGGTGGAAAATAAGTATTTGGTCACCTCAAACAAGGAAAATCTCTGGCTCTCACAGACCTGTAACGTCTTCTGTAAGAAGCTTTTCTGTCCCCCACTCGTTACCTGTATGAATGGCACCTGTTTGAACTCATCATCTGTATAAAAGACACCTGTCCACAGCCTCAAACAGTCAGACTCCAAACTCCGCCATGGCCAAGACCAAAGAGCTTTCGAAGGACACCAGGAAAAGTATTGTAGACCTGCACCAGACTGGGAAGAGTGAATCTACAATAGACAAGCAGCTTGGTGTGAAAAAATCAACTGTGGGAGCTATATATATATATATATATATATATATATATATATATATATATCCTATGACCTAATATGAAATGGAAAAGCCTATCTAACAACAGAAGAACATTAACGGCACTCACAATCCTCCATTTCTCAAAATGCGCCTGACAAGTGAATCCAAGTCATAATTAAAACAGAACTGCCAGCGCCTTTTCACATGAAATCACTCAAGCAGTTACCATGTTCCCTGAAAAATGAACAAGTCTGAAAATAGATGTGTTGAACGTGCTGATGAGCAGATGAGAAAAACATCTATTCATCACTGAAGAATTTGCTGCTGTACGAGCTTCTCCAGCCCTGTCAGCTAGCAAGTGCAAGAACAATGACCCTCATTCTTCCATCTATTTGCACTGTTTTAAGATTTCAATTTTACAGTAAATGTTACAATGTGTTATCTGTTATATCACAAATACGCGAAATATGTCACTTATATATTACAGTAGTTGTAGAGTAAATGAACATGTGGAAAATCAATAGTGTTTATTTACTGCTAAGTAAAATAGGAAAATCATTCAGAGATTTTCATTGCTAAATCTGTGTAATATGGCTTAAGTACAGTCATTACACAAGTATATACTCAGCTAAGAATGTCTGTACAGCTATAGAAAAAAAAGCCATACAAGTCTGATTTTGAATCACTTGCTTTCCAACAGAAATGATGAAAGCTTGTCGCTAGTCTCTTAAAGTCGTTTTAAGACGACTAAATGTATGAAAAGAAATGTGAAATAGTTCATTTCTCATGAAAGAGGATAAAGTTTAACGTTTCCTGTTGTATAAAAGTGACATTGAAATAAGAGAAGTTTCATAGCTCAGGTATCGTACACAATAATTCAATTCAGTTCCACATTTTAACCTGCGTGCATGTGCCGATACCAACACGCATGTATTCTTTCTTTCACACTTGTGACTTACTTGTGATTTAAGAGTAAACAATCAGTAACCTAATGCATTTTAAGACCATGAAAAAAGTCAATCAAAATTTGTAATAATCTTCATTCTCATGATTATTAATTCTCCTATTTTTCTCACATTGTTATCACTAATTTGGCACTTTGACTTTACATAGCAACCCACTTTTGATTCATTTTTGAGACTGAACTCAAATAATGTAAGTATACAGTTTGTATGTAACGTCACATGTGATGTCAGGCACGTGCGCACATTCTCGTTCTTCACCAAACCCATGGAGACATCTGCCATGTTTGTTCTGCTCGCTTTGGATCAGATATGTAGAGAACAGTTTGCTGCTTTGCTCGGCATTTTGAAGTTATAGAAAAACTGAGAAATTTATTTTCAAGTAAATTCCCTATGGTATTGCCTCAACTTTACATCAGCATTCGTGTTTATGGCTTACTGAGGTTTGACAATAATTTGATGCAATGACACCATCTCATGTCTTAGAACTGATTTGCTGTGTACAAAATAAAGGCTCGCAATCTCTGTGAAAAAGTGCAATGTCACAGTTAGGGAGAATTTTGCCAGAAAGTGTAGCTCCCACAGCCTATAGCAAGGGAAGGGGGTAAGTAAGGCTATCCAGCAACATTACTGCAAACAATGCAGTATATGTCTCAGAAAGCAGCAGGCAACAACAGCAGGACACGTCCTTCATTTACAAAATAAATGAAACTGTATTTGCCCCCTTCCTGATTTTTTATTTGCATATTTGTTACACTGAAATGCTTCAAAGCATCAAATGCGGCAAATACAGCAATGAATTACAGCCCAATATAGTACCTGAAAATAAGCAGATGGATATCAGATTCACAGGTAAAACAGTATTAAGCCATAAAAACTGCTTGTTTTTTTAAACATATTTATGCTTTTATTGATGTGTGCTAAAGAAGAAAAAAAGAAGAAGAAGACAGTAGGTGAATAAGACATATTAGCTAAGGTGACTGATTACAGCTTAGTGTTTCTTACCTTTAAGTGGTAACCTTTCAAAGTTTGAGTGTTAATAAGCTACAGAGTCAAAACACCAACAAGCAGTAATTATCTGTTTTAGTTTGCTCAAGTCCATTAGGAAAAGCTTGTGGTAATACTGTGTTACTTATAACCTTTTATTTTTCAAAAAGTAAACTGTACTTTACAAAGAACTAAAATTATACATTTTTCAAACCATCTGCATGTCAAAAGCATTTGGTGGCAGTACAGAGACCTTCTTTTTTTTAACGTGATGCTTTATGCTTTAGTTGAATAGAGTCAAATCCTTGTTTTTTGCTCATAAACTGGAAAAGAAACAGTTAACTTAGGAAATGTGGAGTAACAAGATGTTACAGTCTTATTTTTTTAATGGTACCAATTATCAGCCAATACCCAGAGCCTTGCTTATTGGTACTGAAAATACAGTACCAATAAAATACATGCTGAATACAGCAAACAAAATTACAGTAATGCTTAACAAAGGGCAAATAAACATATACAAAGCAAGTGAGCAGTGCTCCGGAGAAGCATCTCCAGAATAAAGGACATATCATCAGGGTTGGAATTCCACCCCCATCTAGTCAGACAACAGACGGCACCTGCAGAGAGGCAAGTCCATTTTCCTGAACTTGAAACAGACTGCTCAGTAGAGCTTTTATTTCAGAGCAGATGAAACCTAAAACATTTGTTCTCAACACCACAACTATTTTACAGTGTGATGTACTTGTCTACTAAATGGAGGCCAGAAGTAAGGGCAGTGAGAGGCAAAACAAATGCTTACTCACGAGCCCTTTATAATGTGTCTCTTGCTGCAATCTTATATTTGTCTTTAGATCAAAAGCCATCAGGGCATTATCTTTTGTACGTACCACGAAAGTTGTTCCTATAGTTATATTATCTACGACTGCCATAACAAGCATTTACTTTAAGGCAAATCTTGGTTAATGGGTCCATCATTGGCTTACTACACTTGTTATGACAGTAATAGACCCAATATGTCAGGGCAGTCTGGTTTAGGGCTCAAATACAACCTTGAAAACAAAAAATCAGGACAGTTTATATCAAAGCATCAGCTAGGGACAGCATTTGGAATTGCAAAGGGGCTCGTGGCTAGCTTTGTTAGCCTCACTACCAACAATACATTCCTGAGTGATACTGAGCTCCTACTACCATACCCGACATATTCTCCATCCTTTTCATGTCCACCCCGACTCCACACTCCCACAGTATACTTCCCATTCCCGTATTTCTCAGTTAAGAAACACCAAATGAAACTCTCATCTCCCGTTACAACTCCTGACATTTATGTAAACGGAGCAGGCATTTTTCAATATCAGCTCTGTGTGCTTTTGGAGGTAAACACATTTTTAAGGCCGCTGACAAGGTACAAGGGTAATTTTGGCTGTTCTTCTTGAAAGAAGCTTCTGCATTTCCTTCGAGTCCTATTTCAATTAGTGAGCAAGAAGACACAGAAGTTGTAGACTGAAACATAAACATTTTTAAACATCTGCAATCGTGAAAAAGTAGCAGTTAGCACAACTCAGCTCTAAAATCTGTTTTCAGAAAGATAGACTTTGTTGGTTTGCGGTCGCCAGCAATTCCAGTCTGTCAATTCAGTCTTTGAAAGTGGTGGGCACATCTGGTTTCTTCTGTTTCTTCTTGCAGACTGGGGGCTTTTCTTTTAATGAGTTTTTAATAGAAAAGAGGTGCAACTGTTATCCCTTTTAGGTTCATTGGACTGTGTCACAAGTTCAGGCAGTATATTCCTATGGTCTGCTTGTGAACAAAAAAGAAAGCCGAAAGAGCAATCCCCGTGAGCGCGCATGAGGTGCTGTCTGAGGGATTGAAATAGTTAACATCACACAGGAAGAAGGAAACACGGACGTTTCAGTGGGTTTGTTCAACCCAGTGGAAAAGTAAATAAGTGCTACTGTGCACTGTTAATGCGAGGGCCATAAGAGGTTAAATGATGCATTCTTTTTAACCGTAGAGAACTACTGCACAAGCACATCTGCCAGGGGACTCCAAAAACCCAGCAACGCCACAGACATCTGGTCATAAAAAAAAAAAAAATGAGATAGAAATAGTCACAGGGATACAGAGGTACCAAGAGACGCAAAGCAATGCGACTCCAGTGGAGCAAAAGTACCAATTTCACTGTCAGAGCTGTAAGCAACATGAGAGTTGTAATATGCAGAGAGGAGGTGAGAGGAACTTTTTCACTGTGTGGTTGTATAAATCTGAGTGTATATATCCAAAAACAGCAATACCTTATCTAATCCTGTAAAACCCTCCTGTAAACCCTCAGGTGGTATAACATTAAGGTCAAATTGATCTTTTCCTCCTACAACTGTAAATGTATTTCTCTCCTTCTCTTCTTTATGTAGTTCATCTCTAAAGAAACACAAACAGTACAACAAAGGTCATATTTGGTTGCCTTTTGCAGGTAAGTAAGAGGTTAAATATGAACTTGTGATTTAAAAATACAGATATATATATATATTAGGGGTGCAACGATACTCGTATCGATATTGAACCGTTCGATACAGTGCTTTCGGTTCGGTACGCATATGTATCGAACAATACAAAATTTGTAATTTATTTTATCAACTTTCCTTCTGACGATGCTGTCTGTGTTGAGCGCTCAGTGAATCTGCGTTCGACTACTCCACCTAGGCTGCACTGTCGAACGCAGATCCACTGAGCGTTCAACACAGATAGCATTGTCAGAAGGAAGAGCGCAGGGCAAGCTAGCGAGACAGAAGTTAAGCTCTCCTTGTAACAGGCAAATTGAACCTCCCCCACCCTCATTCAGATCTGCCGTTTGGAATTATTTTGGTTTTCATGTGACGTATGACCCTGAAGGTAAGCGCGTCATGGACTAAAGTAAAACAGTGTGTTGGATGTGCCACGCAATGCTCAATGACATGAGTGGGAACTAGTGTGTTAGCGCAGTTAGCTCGTTAACGTGTTGGCCGTCTAGCCCCACGCACGGGGCGATCAGGGGTAGCTCGTTAACGGAGATTTGACGTGTTGTGGCGTTAACGTCATTTCAACGAGATTAACGCTGACAGCACTAGTGGGAACACAACGAATATGACTGCACATTTACGCCGACATCATCCTAGTGCAAAGACAAGTGGAAGCAGACAAAAACAACAAGCATGCATGCTACAAACTTTACCCGAGTCATTTAGACAGCAGTTAGCACATGATTCTCCTTATGGGGACCTGATATGTTTAATATTGTGGCGAACTCAGACAAGGAGGAGACGGAGGTGTCGTTTGGTCTTGCTTCCCGTGAGCTAGCCAGGGAGCACAGCCGTTTATTGACATCTGCAGAAGAACACTGCCGCTAGCTAGCTGCTCAGCACGGCAACCGCACAGCAACAACAACAACAACACACAGGGCGCCCTCTGACCCCGGAAGGACACACCGTCGCAGCGAGAGGGCGTCACCCGTCACTATGGCAACATAAACAAAACATAACTGTACAAACAGAACCCCGAACAGCCCTGACCCGCTACATAGCCCCCACCTAAAGGGTCAGTCGTCCCCGACGACCCCATTACCCCACACAAAGTCCTGCAAATGTCCAGGTGCCTTCTTTTGGCGCACTGGCCGGTCACGACCGGCGGGGGAAAAGTCACTCGGGTCAGAACATGGGGTGCCACCATCATCTCACTTCTGACACAAATGTGGCGAGCTCAGACAAGGAGGAGACGGGGGTGTCGTTTGGTCTTGCTTCCCGTGAGCTAGCCAGGGAGCACAGCCGTTTATTGACATCTGCAGAAGAACACTGCCGCTAGCTAACTGCTCAGCGCGGCAACCGCACAGCAACAACAACAACAACACACAGGGCACCCTCTGACCCCGGAAGGACACACCGTCGCAGCGAGAGGGCGTCACCTGTCACTATGGCAACATAAACAAAACATAACTGTACAAACAGAACCCCGAACAGCCCTGACCCGCTACAATATGCTGCTGAGAATATAGCCCAGAAGAAGCGGATAGTATTGCTTTTATTTTGGAAAGAGACATTTCTCTGTAATAAACTCTCTTTTCCAAAGATGAGTGATTCCTCAATCAGATACAGGGCTTGCAAAATCGCTAGCACGACGTCCCGGGGCTAGCAATTTTTCCAGTCGGGCTACCAAAATCTATCTCTGCCCTGCCCGTCGGGCTATTGTAGGAAGGAAAAATATATGTCAATGCTTTTGCATTCTTTCGGAAATGTAGCTGGGTAATTATGTCATTGGCATCGGTGAGCCACTGTCAATATGTGACATATTGAAATCGCGTTTGAATTTGCGCTTGTTTTTTGCTTTCACTTTGCAATCGTGCGAACTGTGTATAGAGAGCGACAGCACTGATTGGTGAGTGATGATAATTTGCGCACCAATTCCTCTGACATTGTCTTGTCAATCGTTAGCTTACTATGCAAACATGACAAGTGAACTCTCCAGCAGGAAGCTTAAACATGTGAGAGGTTGATCGCGCAGAGAATCGCTGACCGTTATGTGTGGGTGTGTGTGTGTAAAAGCAGCAGGATATATATTTTAGTTCTGCTGAGCCAAATAAGACAGGTCAGGGTGAAGAAGTGACAGCCAAAGAAAAGCTTACCACAAAACGGAAAATTTATGACAAATCAGACTATAAGGCAAAAAGAAAGTGCAGCTTTATGGTTTCATGGACAAAAGAATTTCTGTGGCTGCAATATGACGAGCTATATAACCGGGGCTGCACATAAGTGGTCCGCAGGTGCGCATTCGCTGTCAAAATAAAAAAAAAACGCGCACAAGATATGAAGTTGCAACGCGTGTTTGCATACATAAGATTTTCTGGAGGAGGACAGACATTTGTTTAGAACTCTTAAAGATGTCGAAGAAGCTCCTTTAAGCAATTACTTTGGTGTTCCTCCACCTCCAAACAAATGTCAGAAAGAGTCCGAACCACAAAAGAAGCACGTATTCTCGGAAAAGTGGTTGCAGGAGGTGAGCTGGCTTCAAACAAATGATGAACGCACAGAGATGTGGTGCAGAATGTGCCGTGAAAATCCCACTCTAGCGGACAAAAACAGTGCTTTTTATATGGACGCAAACGCGCGTTGCAACTTCTTATCTGGTGCGCGTCTTTTATTTTGACAGCGAATGCGCACATGCGGACCACTTATGTGCACCCGTGTAAATAACATAATGTTCTGCCGGGTGTGTTGTTGGTTTTCTCTCGATTTCTGAGTCGACAAGCGCCTTTCTAACTGGGACCAGTCATTTTAAGAAAGGCCCCCATTAGAACCCATGAGAAATGCAAGAAATGCATTATTGCTCAGTCTGCAATATCTTTCCCAGAACAAACAGCAATTGCAAATAACATACTAAAATAAACCTGAAAAATCTGTTTAGAACAGCGTACTATGTTGCAAAGAGTGAACTACCGCTGGCAAAATTTAGCAGTCTTTGCAAACTTCAAAAAGCAAATGGCCTAGATCTTGGTTCCACTTGTCTCTTACCCGTGACTTCAGTGGAAATTTCAAATTCAGGATCTGACACAGACTGATTCATGTCCTACACAGTTCTTACAATTTCATAGAAATTTCTGTTCAATTAGAACCAAGTATTTGAGTTGATGATTGTAATTTTTATACAATGTTGTAATTTGTTTTGCAACAATTTTTTGATTAATGTTTTGTTTCCTTTACAATATTATACATTAAAGTATAATATTGTAAAGGAAACAAAACAGGAAACAAAACATCAATCAAAAAATTGCTCTCTTTTTTATTCGGGCTACTTACATTTATTTTGGGCTACCAAAAACTGAAGAGTCCCTGCCCGAAGGGCTACCAGGGATTTTGAAATTTTGAGAGCCCTGAGATATATTTATTTTTTTAATTACTTTTGTTTCAGCAACATTAAATTTAAAAACTGTACTTTTGAGTTAAAATATATATTTATAATTTTAATAAATGACAAATTAAAAAGGCATGAACATTTTTTTTGTATCGAAAAAATATCGAACCGTGACACCAAAGTATCAAACCGAACCGAACCGTGAATTTTGTGTATCTATATATATATATATATATCTGAGTTAGAATTGGCCTCCTCTTTTCAATAGGATCTTTTTTGTTTGTTTCACGAAATGTAATGACATATTTACCTCACACACCAGTGTGAATTGTGAAGTACAAATAAAAAATATCAAATCTTTTTTGAAATAGTAAAATTAAGCGTGGGCAGTATAACCTTAAAATTGTAAGAAAATTTTCAATAAAAAAGAGAAACAATATGGATTTTTTTATGATTGTGGCAGTCTAAATAAATGAAGCTGTATCCTTCTTTCCCAATGAGCTACTGTCATTAATGACACACTAACTTTAAAGTGTGAATCTAATCTATTGAAACAAGGCTCCAGTAGCACCACTACAGTACAATAGTAGTGACAAAGCATTTTATCCATTGACACAGCATAAATTAAATGCACGCACAACAGAAGTCCATCTATTGATTTCTCTGGAAATATGAAGTAAAACTATAAAATAACTGCCTGACAACGTAACAGTAATAAAGAAAGTATAAATATTTTGTTTTCCATTGGTGAAGCTTTTTAGCCAGGTGCTTACGGCCCTGCTCTTTTCACATTGTCACCATATCAGCAATTCCCATTAACTGCTTGCTCTTCCTGTCACATGAAGTGCAACTACAAAGTGCAACTTGCTTGATGTGAAACATTTGGGTTGCACATCACCAGCTGTTAGTGTCTCTTCCTTTGTCCTCTGGTTGTACTCGATGGTGTGTATTTGCCTCAAAAGGTGAGAAAAAGTGTGTTGTGCTTGTAGGAAGTTGTTAAAGTCCCATCCATTGTGTCAGCCTGTGTGTCATCAGAAGCTGACATATGGCCCTTGCTTTCAGACATGCCTGGGTTTGTCCCTCTGTTGTGCACACTTAGGGAATGTAAACACATGGCTTTGCTATGGAAATGACATTGCCATGTCACTGTGGCATATTTATATCATCTAACATTTTATACTGGTATTATCATTACAGTATGATAAGGCACAACTCTAAACAAAAGGTAATCGTGTTTTATTTAATGTCTCAGTCCTCTAAGTTAAAATTAGCAATGCTAACATCATTCTAAATGACTTAATTTCTCCTGAAATGGGAAAAAAAACTCCTCAATGTCAGAAGTGGCTGACTGATATCTGACAGAGATGGATGCCTCATCACTTCATTGGGCACACAGCTACATTTTCACCCATTGTTCTACCTTTGCAACCAATACTCTTAACCTCACAGTGGCAACAGTCCACAGTGTGAAGGTGAATTGTGAGAATTTTTCCAAACTGTCTAGACTTTCCATCCTTCCAGACCAGCATGGGATCCCTGATAGTGGAAATCTATTTTGCGAAATGCTCAGAACCTCTAATGAAGAAATGAAGCGTGGCAGAACCATGACAGACCACGGCCAGAGGGTACCATACAGAGGGGAAAAAGAGCTACTGACAGAGAGCTGGTTAGAAAAGACGGTTGGATATGACAGGAAAGAAGCAAAAACATTAGCGGACACAAATAAAGTAGAAAAAGTATGCAAATATAGAAAAAAGAGACTTTAAATTAATAACATATCAGACTGTAAAAAGCCTGCATTATGTATTACATTAGATCCATGTTAGACTATTGTGAGTTTACACAATGCTGCTGATGAGAGAAAGAGAAGCGCCCAAAGAGTAGCTGTGTGTCTTTCACTTTTCTTCTTCGTGTGTCTACTAATTCTTTCAATTGGCTTTTGTATATGTGGAAAAAAAACGTCAACACTGGCCGTCGGCTAATATGTTTACATCAGCAATTTTGTGGTTAATTCTGATATTTTAGTCAACTTATAGATCCCATATATATATAAACACTGAGATAAAGAGAGTACTATGTAATATGGGGAATGTAGGCATTGTGGGCTTTGGTGTGCGCTATTTTGTTGGCAGTGTTTTCAGTCCCCACAGGTCGCTGTCACTCTTATTCACCTTCGGCACAAATCTAGCAGGCTGACGTATTGTTTCAGGTGAAGTCAAGCGGAAAACATGGCTGCCCCAAAACCCCTCAGAACCACGCCTTCCAACACACACACACACACACACACACACACACACACACACACACACACACACACACACACACACACAAACAGCACCCCTCCTCCTCACCACTGCTACCTCCAGAGCCCCACTCCAGGGATTCCCGTTATTTTTTTATGTCTGCCAGGGGACCTCTGGGATCACATCTCATATTGGCTTGGCGCCTTGCCTACTGCTACCAGCAGTCATAAGGGGGCCACACCCATGCTCAGCTTGGCTCCACTTTCAACATAAAAACGTCTTTGGTACTCATTATTTATGACATTTTCAACATGATTATTAATTCATTGCAATTATATTATATTTCAGGCACAGTCCAGACACTGCCACATCTGTGATGTCTCAGGAGCCTCGCAGGTCCAATAGGAGTCACCTCCGCCCTCTCCATTACTGTTTTTCCATTTCACTAATTGGGTTTTTGTTTATGGGTACTGTGATCACCGGTGATAGTATGATCAGTACTGTTAACTCCCTGAAGTCTAATCGGGGAAAACTTGTCTATTTATCTGCTGTGTGTTTCACTCACAGTAATCAAATTAACTCTCAAACTTTTTTTTTATCTTAAACATGCTATCATCTGCTAATTTTACAACAGCGTATACATGTTTATTATACTGATGCAATATTCAAGTCACTTGATACATTTCACTGTTCAAGAAATGCATCCTTCCTGGGTCAATGGGGGGTTCGGAGGGTCAACAAGTCATGGGTTAGGGTTACACTCTTTAGTATGGCCTTTTTAACTCTTCACTAATCAATATTTACTATGGATCAAATGACTAAAGAGGTTAGCTGCTAATGGTGATAAACCCAGTCCCCTTTTCAGGCAGCGGCAGAAAAAAACACAGAAAACCTTGCCCAAACAAGAGTATAGAAAGATAAAAAGAACAACCGCCTGGTGAAATATCTTGATGCTAAGGAATTAGCAATTCGTCCAAATGAAAAATCCTGTAGACTATATGGTCAAATGTACTGGGCTACAATTATTATTGTTTGAATTCCGGTGTTTACAGTCCCTTTGTCACAGATGCCTCAAATTCAGTACCTAACCATTCAGTCTTTAAACTGGCTATTCTTTCACAAACAACTGTGAAAGAATGGGTCGTTCTAAAAAACTTCCTGAATTCAAACGTGGTACTGTAATAGGTTGTCACATTTTTGATAGCTCTTCCTTCTAGATATTCCAAGATCCACTATGCATGCCATTATTCCAAATGAACCACCGTTTAGGGACCACACAAACTTAGCCAAATAGTGGCAAACTTCCTCTGGCATTAACGTCAAAACAAAAAGTGTTTGCCAGGAGCTTCTGGCATGGGTTTTCATGCCCATATGTGGCCTCTCTCCATCATTAAAATGCACACATCCTCTCCAGGGCCCTATTATAAGAAGCACGCTCGACAAACTCTGACTTTAAAAGAAAACTCAGAGTTGATTAATGCTGAGATTGGCAACTTTGAGTTTCCAGTTTCTGAAATGCTGCTCAGAGTAGGTTCGATCAACACGAGTTAAGCATATGAGTGAGTAAAGAAAGACAGCAATCGTCAACGGAGCTCCAATAACAAGATTCACTGTGGCAACAGGTAAATAATGAGCAGCCAATGTGGACTACGATGCTTAGGTAGAAAGGTATCGTTTTTATTGGCTTTGTCATCTCTGTTATCATCATAGACAGCATTTAAGTTTGACACAAAATATTTAATATATCATTTTTTTCCACTGTCTGAGGTCTTCAATTACCCATCTTGAATTTCCATTAGATGAAGCTCAAAAGGTCATTTTAAATTAGATTTTTAAATCTACTTATTCAGTTGTAACCTGACAGGAACAAACTGAAAACCTGAAGATAAAAATATCAAAATAGAGAAAACCATATCTGACACAGCTTCTCTGTGGGCTTGTGATGATAGTTACACAGATAGCGACAGACTTCAGGGTGGGTCAGCCCCTTAATACAGTCTATGACAATTTTATTTATTTAACAATTCTTCAGTAAACATTTAATATACTGATGGGATGTAACAATCTCAGTTTTACAAAAGAATTCATTCTTTTTTCCATTACTCTGTGAGAAATGCTTCACGAGATTTACAGAAAACCTATCCTTTAATGTTCCCCACTCTACCCATTTATGAGCTTATCTAATATCAGCCTTCACTGAGAGATGATGGCTCTCTTACCATCATAGCACAGGCGTTTTATCAAGTAGCTCTTATTAAGAGAAAGAGTTCAGTAATAGTAACTGTTACACTTTAAACTCTCCAAGACTTTAAAGAGTATAAAATTCTATCAGTAAAATATCAGTAGCTTTTATCTAGCTGTCTACCTGTTTCTCTGTAAGATTTTAGATATTTCGGCATAAAGTTGGAAGCATCAACCAGTTTGAATAAGGAATGCAGATCATGTTGGGACAAAATAAGCCCTATTAGTGGTTCCCAAATGGATCTGGGATGATCTGGGAAACTCCCAGATCCAAACTGGATGCGGGTCTGAATCAGTCTGAATCCAGTGGAAGTGGACTCTAAAAACTACATTGAAATACAGACTTTGAATTTCAGATAGGTGTTACTTTCAGAAAGTAATTAGATTACAATCAGACTGTCTGAAGTCTGCATTTAAAACGAAACTTCGTTCAGTTTTAGAATTGTAAAGCAATTTCAGCCTGATCTTCACTCATATATTCATATCATCTCTAAGATCTCAACAGTGACAGACATTTTTCTATCAGTGTGACTGATTACAACACGACAAATGATACAATAAATGTTCCCAGTGCAAAGAGACTGGCTGACAGTCTGACAGCTGCCTGAATGTCTGCAGTGTCACACAGTTAGAAAGATATTCTGATAATGAATCTGTGATGTAATTGCTTTCTCCGTGTTCATGTTAAGTGGTCAAGTACAAAAAATAACAAATCTGTTCATAAAAATGCGAACTTTTTCAAATTAACGCACTCCACCACGAGCTTTGATAGCAACTTTATGAATGTTGAAATGAAATGGAGTTTATTACGTTGCAGCAGGAGAGGTGGAGTCAGCGAGAAACTCGGAGTTTGATAAAGAAAACCTGCCAGTGAGCAGGTTCACAGAGTCTGACACAATTTTTATGGTAACTCTCTTTTGGGAACAAAAACCTGCAAAACTCTACATTTTAGCTTTTCCATTGCTCTTGACTTGGTTGCAACGGAAGTGAGAACAGCTTTACTAATGCTCTTTGCCTATCAGGAGTTTCCAGTCTTAGATTCAAACCTCTAAGCAATCGCTCTGACACAAAAAAGCGGCAGTGCTCTAAGCAAACACAAGACCAGTGTCAAAAATAGCACAAGTGCTGGATCCTTTTTTGTAGTTAATGCGATGTATATCTCTGTGGACAGGACTGCCAACAAACTGCTGGCTTGTCTCAACACTACAGTGAAATCCAGGACACGGTCTCAAATCAAAATAACAGTGGTCCAGTAGCAACTTGCTCCTTATAGACAGCTGCACTTTTGAAAATGCAACTGAAAATTGAAAAGAAAAGGACAGTCTGTGTGTAGCAGAATAATTTATAGTCAAAATTTCATGAGTGCTATTGCAGTGCAAGCAATAATGTGGTCGAAGCTTTTCTCTAATCCCGGCCATAAATTGATCAGCACATACCTGCCAGGGTGTAAAAGGATTGTCGATCAATACTATATTTTACCTTTAAGCGCAAACACAATGTACATTACAAATGCATGGGCTGAAAATTCAGCATGAATAATAATATTTAAGAAGTTATTGTTCTTATAATAACACAGCAGTATGTTAATTACAATGTTTCCAACATATTTAAGGATACAGCTTTGTCAACTTGCTTGACAGACTTTACTTTCCATAATGCAGGCTCATCATGACCGACCGCTTTGATAAGCAGGTTAAGCTGCCTATAAATCAGCAGTGACATGTGCCCTTTAAGACACCAAAGCCTTGCCACGACTTCGTATCTATCCCAAATACCCTGTGAAAAAACAAAGAATCAAAGTTAAGACGCCAAGCTTTGAGAATTTCTCTATGAATTTTTTTTCTTTTATGAAGTCTGAACAGAACACGTTTCATTTGGTAATAAAAATGACACGCCGGCTTCAGTTTCTTTATCTCTTCTTAAATGATTCTCTCTCAAAAAAGACACTTTAGCCTCATCAAATGTTACGATGTTCTCATGGGAATCCGTTTTTCTTTTTACTCCCTCATTATGAAATTCTGTGCTTGGGGAAAAAAATGGCTGAGAAAGTTGTCAGAAATCCGGAAGACGGAACAACAGAAAACAAAGCTCTGATCAGACAATAGTGAAACATTGAAAGACAGAAGCAGAGCGGTCCTCAGAAAATGGCCTTTAGGAAACTCATAGCTGATGCGGCATAAATTCCATGTAGGTTAATGAAGTCTTAATTTAGACTTTGATGAGACTTCATATGGTAAAAACAGAAAAAGCACAAATGTCAGCACACTGTCGTATTCAGCCCTCTTTCCTGGGCACCAACGGGGACGCAGGCAACGGGATCCAAGCGCTGCATCAAATCCAACACACAATGTTCCAAACATAGACAAAGGACCTCCTCCACCCATAGTGAGCGACAGGACAGTGATTAATGAGGCCACACTAGTGGAGAGTGGCTCTGTTATACTGCACCTCCACTCCTGTCTCTGCTTCAGCAATAAGCGTGTCAACAAGTAACTAATGACTGCCAAGATGTCCTCTGTTATACATTTCCTCATAACATCGCACTCCTTATCACCTCTAATGCTGCATTCACATTGTAGGCAAACATGGCTGGGAGCAAGCTAGGTGGTAATTATTTTCAAGAACAGATTAGCATTAAAGTCAGCCATTGCTGCCACAAAGTGTCAGCAAGTCTTTTACTGTGAAAACAATTTTGTGACCAAGTATACATGAAATGAAGTATTGATTGCTCAAATTTACTTTTATTTAATTGATTCATTGATTTAGCCATCCATCGGCCTACCCCTAACATTAACACCGACGCGTGACAATCATGGTGACAACGTAGGATTGAGTGAATTAGGTACGAGTCATAAAGGTCTAGAGACTGGTCTGCAATCATCTGGCAACCAGTAGTTGTAAGTATTGTTAAGTGGTTGCTGGAGGTTGATGATTGCTCCAAAGACACACTTTTTTGCAATGATTGTTTAAAGCCCCAATCACCTGGGCCTACAAACCAATCAGTGACCCCCTCTTGCTAGAAAAAATTGTATATTTGATTTGTTGATATATAAATAAAATGGAATTGAATTGAATATGAAAAACTACATGTACAATAGGTGTTTCGTGCCGCACCTTCTTCGCAGCCGAGTTCACCTGGCAACAGCCAGCAGACTCCAGGAACCACTGCCAGCAGCGACCGGAGTTTGTATTGCCTCCAACATGGCAGACAACTCAAGCAACGTGTGCACGATAAACCTCATCACGCTATTCTCCATTGCTTTCTTTTATAATACCCCAGCCTGAACTCAACATAATACTGACACTCATTCAGACTTCATGGTCTGCTCATGCTGATGATAATTTAACCTGCATCACATCATTCAAAAAGAAAAGAAAAAACAAAAACTGCACTCTGCAGGAATCTTATAAAATCCATTCCCTCAATTCTGCTGGTCAGAGAGTCCCTCCAGCCACTGATCAAACTGCAATGTCCCTGTTCAAACACAGCTGCATCAATGGGCTTTTATCACACCACATCCCCCCACCCCTCCCATCACCCCGGGTACAAAGATATGCACAGCTGCTGCCCTGTTGCCCAGAAACTGAATGTCACTTAAGGAATACCCCCATTCCACAAACAAGATAGTGTTACAGGAAGCACTGCAAACAGCCTAAGCCTCCAAACTTGATTTTCTTTTCCGACCGAGCACCCTATACTGCTCACATGCATCAATTTTCTGGGGCCCCTCCATCTAATGCGAGTTCAGATGTCATTGAAACTGTGAAGATAGGATGAAAAGTATTACATAATTGCACCTTTTCTAAAGCAGGCCTTCTCTGTTATTGAGTTTTCAGTATCATTTTCCCATCACCGGGGACTGACCTAAACCTCTGTTCAATCAATGCATACTGAGTTATGAGTTCTGTAATTTAAAAATCACATTATTGGATGTAGCTCATTTAGTTGGAGCGTCTTACCAAGAAACCTTTTATGTCAGTCTGTTATGTCCAAAAGCACAAAGGAAGTGCATTAGCAGGTTATTTGTTTAGCAAATTAGTTTCAGCCCTCAATTTAGGCGAAAAGTCCTTTTGAAGGCTCTTAGATGACTGTTAACATCAATTTTACACTTTTTTATGTATGTATTTATTCAGTATCAGGAAAAAATATGAACATTTTATATTATAAAACAATGTGAACTATATAAGATTTTTATTATGTTAAAAAGTTAGGAAATGGGGAACTGCGTCAGAAAAAAAAGATTTAGTACTTCAGTGATTTATTTAAAAGACATTCATTAGACCAAACAACCTTCCTAAGCACTGAATCCCCTTTTTCACCAATCTATGCTCCATTAGTTCTGCCTTTATGCAATTTGGCCTTGTTTTGAACAGAGCAAGCCAAGACTGGAAGACAGCAGCGATTTAAAAAAAAAAATGCATGCCCTTTCTTCATTCGGCTACGGCAGTGCTAAGAGACTGCCACTCCGGATCCTCCAAAGAAGCCACAAACACACATATGAATAAACTGAGGAGTTTTGCTGGGGTACCTCCTTATTAACCTGACAGGTATTTTATATTCTGTACAGTTCGAGGCTGTTCTGTAAGGGAGAGATGGCATTTAAGGCCCTCCAGAGGCATTAAAGCCACTAGGCTAGTAAGAAGAGCCATATCCCTGAATGAACTAATTAAGCTCCACAATGTCCTCTGCAAAATGGTGCCCTGAGATTGGTCTCTGCAATAGCAGTAATGAGAAAGACAGAGACGGGAGGGTAAAAACATGGGAGGGGAAAAATTCAGAGGGGGAGGGGGGGCGCAAACCTCAACCTCAAATGCATAAGGAGTGTGCACTATTCAGATAAGACAGATTAGCGAGGAGGCGGGTTGTCAGGTTCTTTCTGCCCCTCTCGTGGACGCGTTACATTTTTGAATCCAAGGTCTGGATTTTCTTGTCTTTGTTTTTCTACCCTTGGTTGCAGCAAGGCTCATTAAAGTCCATAAACAATGAGAGATGTGCTCTCTAATGAGCAAATGTTTCTGTAAAAGGGATCTGTCCTTGGGAAGCTGGCCATGTCATCTAACACTGTATCCAAACCCAGTCTCATGCATCTCAGGACAAACAACCAGGCCATTCTCACTAGGCTTGATTGTCTCTTCAATCTCATTTTCGTTGTCCCCTGGTTTTTTTGTAGTCTACTTCACATGAAAATTATCGGCCGCTATGCCTCCTGACATGGAGGGCAGTGTCGCAAAATCTGGCAAAGTGACTCATAATGAAGAGCTGAGACTTCTATGCTCCCTTCCTTAATGGCTGCATAGAGTGAATGGAGAGTCCCAGGAGGTTTCTATGACACAGGGTGGCTAACTAAGCCATCTCCTCTGCTGGCTATGGTGTGCAGTGAAGCTGAATAGAGCAGAAGTCAAAAACAGTGAGCTTTCACTGCATTAGCAGTCCATAACAGATGCTGCTCTGGAGATCGAGAGAAAGAAAAAAAGCATTTAGTGAAACAGTGGAAAACAGATGTATGACGTCACATTCTGATTTGATCTTTTACACCGACAGCGGGTCAGTGATAAGTGATCTATCTATGGCTCACTAATCGCAGCAATACTGTATAATGATAGCAGGGATTGAGAGAAATCACTGCAAGTCCTCAAACACAAAATCAGTTAGTAAAATATTCCACAAATGAGAGAAAATACAGAGGCAAGACACATGCTACAATTGTGTTTTATTGGAGAAAAGATACAGTCCTGGAGGCCTAAAGCGCTTCATTATAACCACAGTGGGCCGAGTTGTATTAATCTTCAGGTTATCAACAGAGGAAAAGTTTGTAGGATGATTGAAGTCAAGAGTTTTCTCTTTGTGAAATACTGGATGTAGAGCAGGGCGATATGACCAAAAATATTTATCGCGATATACATTTGAAAATTTGCGATAACGATATAACTGACGATATAATTGACACTAGACAAAATACTTTACAACTCCACAACTTTATTAGTGCAAAAAACCCCATCAATGTATTTTCACTTAAACAAGCAGCTGTTTTTTATGTGCATTAAATTATATAAAAACGTAACAGCGCAAATTCTTTGCTGACAGTTTAACCAAAAGGCATTTCCAGTGGAAATTGGCCGACATTACCATGTAAAATATCCACAAAGCTTAAAAAGAGGTTATACACACACAATACGGTAATATTATGTTGAAGCACAGTACGTATCACTCCGCGAGGCTCCTCTCTACGGTAGCCGTAATGCTCCAACAATCTATCAAGCGGTGCGGCTTCGTAGCTTAGCAAAGTCGTACTAAAGCATTTGACAGATTTTCGAGCGCCGTGTACCACATAAAATCGTTTTGAGGTCAGGAAACACAACCAGAATTCATACATAAGGCACTCGGGATTATAAGAGGCACTGTCGATTTTCAGAAAAATCAAAGGATTGATTTTAAGTGTGCTGTATTTTCCAAACAACACAGTAATAACGACGGCCCGCTAGCACGCTCTACCAAAAATAGTGCTTTGTTGTGTATCTGACGGACGAAAGCTAAACCAGTTCCACACCACTGAAGTTGCAGCATTTTTACAAACCAATTCTGGTTCATCCGTTTCATCCAACGATCCGCTTTCGCCCTTCTCATTCTCCGCCATGCTTTTTCCGCCATGTGCGTATGAAAACAAAGGCACTGCGCATGTGCGCTTTACCCATATTCTATCGCGATATTTCATTTTCTTATTGTTGCCCAACATTATACCGGTATTACCGTGAACGGTATGATATGGCCCAGCCCTAACTGGATGTTTGTCTGTTAGATCTTAAATTACCTTTAGTGCCAAGAAATGTAGTGTAAAAATCTTGAGACAACTCACAGTAAAAGAAAAAAAAGAAAACTACAGTTATAACGTCACCTTATGGAGAGGATTAATATGATATACACACACATATATATAGTTATTCCCATTTATAAAAGTGGGAATTTTGTTCCAAATGTAGGTGAAAATAGATCAGTCTAAATCTAAATGGCACAATGTCATCAAATGTCATGTCATCAAATGTTGAAAAGACATAATAAATTTACAATTCTAAAAAAAATGATGACATTAAAAATGCAGTGAGTATTGATTGATGTCTACCAGCTTGGCCAACCTGCATGTGCTCCAAATCTATTACAACTCCAGCAAGGCAACATCTGGTAACAGCTCCCCTTCATATCAGTATTATTGAAACAAGAACATAAGGCAAGAACATTTTCTCACAACTGCAGCTGACTCGAAAGTAGGAAAAACAGTGATTATTCAGATGTATCACAATGGAAACATTTGAAGTGTTGACTTCTTTTGCGTTGCTGTTTGTTGGAAAATTGAGGGAAATAATAAAGCATACTTAACATACATAAAGAATAAAGAATGTAAGTAAATACACCCAAAAATACTGAGATAAAACTGAGTTTTCTCCTGCAGAGGATATGACATTGTATTAAAAACACACATGGTAGCTACCTGACAAGACCCTAACTCTTACTTATGCAGTATTCATTTTGCTTTTGCTCTAAAAGTTTGATCATAATAATAATAAACATTCAATTTTGATACACCTGTATAATCAAACATCTGTTCACTGCTTGGTAATGCTTAATATCTTATCAGCCACTAACCTAGAAGCAAGTCAATGAAATTGGGCAAGACGACCTGCTAAAGCTCAAATCGAGCATCACAATGGGAAAGACGTGACTGAAGTGAGTTTGAGTGTGGCATGGTTGTTGGTGCCAGATGGGCTGGTCTGAGTATTTCAGAAACTGCTGACCTTTTATATCAGCAAAATACAAATTTCCCACAACCATCTCTGGGGTTCACAGAGAATAGTCCCAAAAAACAAAACACATTTTTGAATGATCAGCAGTTCTCTTAGCAAAAATTGCAGATTCCAGAAATGAGAAGGAACATTTCCAGACTGTTCTGAGCTGATAGGAAGGAAAGAAAAACTCAAATACCCACCTATTAAAATAAAGGGATGCAGAGGAGCATCTATGAATGCACTATACGTAAACTTTGACGCAGATGAGCTACGGTAGCAGAAGACCATACTGTGTGCCACTCCTGTTAGCTAAGAACAGGAAACAGAGACTACAGTTTATATTTTGGCATAAACAACATGGAAGCATGGGTCCATCCTGCCTTGTATCAATGGTTCAGGCTGGTGTAATGGTTGTAATGGTGTGGAAGATGTTTTGTTGGCCTACCTTGTGGCCATTACTACCAACCAACTGTTGTATAAACACCATAGTCTATCTGGGTATTGTTGCTAACCGTGTCCGTCCCTTTATGACCACATCTCCCCAGGATAACACACCATGTCTCAAAGCTCAAATCATCTCAAACTGGTTTTCTCGACCATAACACTGAGGCATGCCAAGCACACTGCAAGTCTCTGAGCTGCAGTCTTTGGGCAGCACAGTCTCTAATGCCTCTGTTGGATGAGCTAAAAAGGCCAAGCCCTCAACTCCTGATGCTTCTGAGTTTGGCCCATCTGGCTTCCTGCACTGTGAGCCAGTATCAATCACTTGCAGCATGACACACTCCCTTTGTTCCTGCAACGCAAACATATTTCATCCTTCTGGTGTTCAGAAAGAGCGCAAGTCTTCAACTGACATTTACCCCCCCCCCTAGTCTCTCATAAAGGTAAGATCAAAATTAAGTAAAATGTAAAATATCAAGATGAAAGTGTCGGCATCTGTATGTATGTATGCATTAAAGCATCAAACATTTCAGGTGAGATTTTGACCTAAATGTATTTGGTCAGAATATTTTGACCTTGAGACTTCATCAAAGTGTATGAAGCTTTGAAAGCACAAAAACACTTTTTATACCTTCTGTAGCCTGTCCTTCCCATTTCAACCGTGAGATGAAAGTCAAAAGTGTTAATACCATCTTCAGCACTTAGTAAAAGCATATGCTTCTGGCATTATATTAAAAATTCAAAAGAATTTCAGAGAGGGCTTAATTTGGAGTTCACTGACTGGTTCAAGGTTTTAGAGAAAGTGCATTATTGCCCAAAATGCATCAATACCAAAAGGCAACCACCGAAGGCTGCAGATATTTCTTCTTCATGTATTCATATGGCAGGGATTTACATTTAAATTTTGAGCATTTACAGTAAATCGTGCAGCACAAATACTGCAAGCTGCCAAATACTATAGAAGCGGAAGTGCAACACAAGAGTGCCAAGAAAACCGAGAGCATTTCTTTATCACCTGTCAACATTCATGTATCAAGTTCTGTTCTCCAACTAAAGCAAAAAAAGAGTCTTTTAGCATCCATTTCTATGTGCAGGCATAATTTGCGACCGTCAATAGTGCAATATAATTACACAGCTACAGAACTTTGTGGTAACGATGGCTTATTAAAGCAGCAGAGCAGCAAATTATGAAAAAGAGCTTTTCTAGATAAAATGAGACAGCTGTCAGTCAGGAGAGCGGCTATTCATTTCACAGACATAATCAGGCCACGATACATAAGCAAAAATTTAGCTCCTTTTACAGCTTAGTTTATCAGCAGGGTTTGTCTTATTTTTAGATATTATTTCCTGGAATTGAAAAAAAAAGGATGAACCTGCATCATATCATCATCATCATCATTCACGGCAAAGATGTTTCTTTTCATGGCATCTCAGATCGTGTGAATGCACTCATTTAGTAACAAGAACGGTGAAGAAAAGACCGTCGTTCTGCACGCTGAAGAACGCCAGTCAACTAACAAGTAAGAAGGAAAATCGAATAAAGTAGAGAACATTGAGCATCACGCTCTTCTTTAAATTCGAGCCAGAAGGAAGGCCTAAACGCAACATGCCCGTGTCTCATGCACTGGTCTCTGCAAGCTTCAGTGCACAAAACAAGGGTCTGCAACAGAACGGGAAACAATGAATCCAGAGGTTGGAGTACCCTGCCGGCACAGTGGCTCCTCCTTGACAACACTTTGCATTGTGTTCCGCCTATTTTTCAACCTCCACCCCTCCTCCTCCTGCCCGTCACCCTGCACCTTTGTCTGCAACCCCACCTCACAGTGAGCCACTACAGAGTCTTTTCTTCACAAGCAGCTCTTCAACAGAGCTGTTAGTGTAAAAGCATAATAAATCATAGACCTCTCCTGATTTTATTAATTGCAGCAGCTTGAACATAAATGCTAAACAGATTTTCTTTAATCTTATTAGAAGTGTTTATGTTTGGTTAAATAATCCCATCCGTTTTTAGCTCCTTACACTTTATTTGATATATGTGAGATAGGACAAAATGAGCACATTAATAGTTGGCCTTTTAATAAATTTGATTTGCTCTTCAATCTTCATCCATATTTTACTACATCAGTGCTTTGTTCCATATAACTCCACAGAAGCTCAGTTGAATACACTGGTATTGATTACTGCAAATTAGCTTTTTGTTTTCAAGTAGAACTCGGACTAATCTCATGCTCGCTTGGCCTCAATTTCATCAGGAAAGTAAAAATTTATATTTTTAAGATACAATTAAGAAAAAGATGGCAATAACATGCATTCTAAAATCTAAATATTTCCTCATTTAGACATGGAGACATCTCATTAAAGCATAAGTACATACACGTTTCACCGAGCATTTGCAGCCAATTTCAATATGCATCACATTTTGAGAGTTTTTGATAGATATTTTGGTTTGAGGTTTATTACACAGCATCACGGGCATTAAAAATGTTAATGGAAGGCCACCCAGTTATAACAACAGCCACTCCCTCTCAGCACTGAGCTGGTGTTACCCTGCAACCACCTGCTACACAAAAACACCATTTATTTTGATCAGTCTAACCTCATCAGCGCCCGCATGTGAAAGCCGTATGGGTACAAGCGACGGGGCTCTGGTTGTGTGTGACTCCCATATTAGAGTGGTGGCAGGATGTAACGAGTTAATTTGATGATTTTTGACACACCGGTTTGATCAAACGGTCCACAGAGTCTGAGCTGCATCCACCGTCAAATCAACAGCTTCAAGATGTGTCTGTGTTTCATGTTGTTTCCATACCACACAGAGTATTTCACAGAAACCTCTCCAAAACAGCTCTGAATACCGTTTAAATGCAACAGGAAACCAACATCTATCACCTCTGACAAGCTGTTTTGTTTTGGGGGGTTTTTTCCCCCATCAAGAGACCATAAACCCAATATTTTATATTTAACAAACTCTTATTATATTTTATTATGTATTTAATATGCTTTTCCGTCTATGTGAATTCACTATTTTCCCATGAAGCGTTGTTTCTCCACACATTTGAATGCATAGCAGCAAGGCTGAAGAACTCCCCAAGTCCGGAACAAGTTCTGTGAACTGAGCTTTCACAAAACTTAAAGAGAGCACATTAAGTTAAAAGCCACCAATAGGTTTTATCCTATTTTAATATCTGAGAACTTCCAACAGTCTGTGATTGTGCCACCTGAGTGTGTGAACAGCACTCGGTGAAAGAAGTCATTCTCGTTTTTTGCTGGCATGGTCTGAAAAACACTACAGAGCCACAGCGGATGCCTCAAGAATGTGCTCGCTGACAATTGTGCCAATTTAGGAAGTAAACAAGTCTACAAAAAAACTGCGCATGGTGCACATCTCGCCTTGTTCCTTTTTCCCAGAAGACATGCTTGGGTGTTTTTTTTCCCTTTCCTTTCTTTACACACACACGCTCAGGCAACTTGGCACCTGAGGAAGCCAGCCAATCACAGAGTCCCTGGGATGAGCCAGCTGTCATTGCTAGGCATTACATCATGATGGTGAGTCACTCCCTGGGATTTAGAGACAGTAGAACAAATGCCCAAATACACTATGGCCTTAACTCTCTATGACAGCTCAGCCAAGGTAAGCCATGTGAGAAGGTAGATTTCTGACTGTGGGAAAAACATAAGAAACCCGGAGTGCCTGTGTGCACATAAGGTGCATCAGATATATGCCGTTTATCGCTAAAGAAGAGAATAATCCTCAGGTTGGTCTCAGAGCTGGAACGGTGAAATCACGTAGAGCAACTTTTGCTGTGCCAAGACACCGCAGAAAGTGATACGGCGTTTATAAGGTGCGACATCAAACTTACAGTCTGCATGCGCCAGCACAAAACACCCACACAGCCCGAGGGCCTAGACGCATCTCTTAATATCAGTGGTGATCACAGGAAACAGAGCACATCCCCTGAAGCTAAATTACAGGTCAGCGAGTTGTGTGTAAGATTTCAAATCAACACATCAAAGTGCTTTTTATAATAATTATAATAATAATAATAAGCCAAGTGGAGCCTTAGTGGTATCAAAAATATACCCCTATGTTTACTCTTCATATTGTTCTTAATTTAGTCACTTGGTTTCTTGTTTGCTGTCGCTGTTGCTGTTCATTATTTTGTGCATAAGCAGAAGTGTTAAGTGCCGTCATCCACACTCAGGTAAATAACTGCCAGCTGCCATTGTTATGTGAATGACTGGTCACTCCTAAGAAACCTATTATGCAAGCTGCAATCTGAAACCTGGGGTTAAGATGGCTAACGCTGCACCTTCGTAGTAGGAGGGAAAGAAATATCTCCAAACAGGACTCATAGGGGAGTAATAACGATTCTCAAAGAAAAAAGACACGTAATAAGAAAAGGAGGAATGTTTCAAAATGGGAGACCCACTCGAAATGAACTGTGTGGAAAAACATCGCTGCATGCATCTTAAATGAGCAGCGATTATCCCTGCAGACACCAGGTGTACAGGAAAATGAGTTGACTCTTCAGGTGGTTTGAAAAGCAGGATTTCTGAAAATCAGAAAATCCTCCCCCATCTACAAATGAATGCAGCAGGTGTGGTATCAGCTAGGCTGTGGAAATCCTGGAACAAAGCACTTTAAACTGTTTTACACTCTTACTTCAGTGAGTGCCTTAGCTGCAGTCCTAGAAACTAGCCACTGAAAAATACAGGTGTGAAAGTCAGCGTCACTGATACACAGGGCTTCCCTGATTACAGTTTTGTGACCTACAGAAAGGTTTTTCAATCTAATGACAAATTTGCTAAGATGACGACAAAAATTAGGTGAGTTTTTAGTGCACACTAGCACTACTAAAAACTCAATCAGAGAACGTATTTTTCCACTAATAAGTATTTTGAATCCCAAAAGTGACAAATGAATTAGCAGCCTAACACAACCATATGCCGGTTCAGTCAAATGCACAGTATATTTCTCATACTTGGGCTGTTCGATATATATCGGATGACGATATGAAAACGTCTATCGTTGCATGTTAAGCTATCGTTTGTTTCATGGTGTCACAAAATAAACTGTTTACGGCAATATTTTTTCAACGTTTTGATGGTCACTGTAGAATTTCTTAAAGTTCTCTCTTTCTCTTATATTTAATATAACCACACTACGGACGGACAAGCGACTGTTTTTATGCGTTGACGTTAGCAACAACGCCGGTAAAAACCATCGCGCGGCTCCGCCGTCCGCTTGTTTATTTACCACGTAAACCTTTCGCAATAAAGCTGAAGATCCTGTTGAGATTTTTCAAAATAAACAGAATCAAGTGAAAGAGTATGCAGAGTGTTTACAGATGAGAAGCAAAAAAGAGCCATTAGGTGCTAAAAAAGAAACCTCAGAATCAAACGTTAGAACGAGTTTTTCCCCGCAACACGCCGTGTAATAAATACTCACAAAGAAAATGTCTAAAAATGTATAGTTTCATCCATCTGTCAAAACACTTGACTCCAGGTACACGACCAGCAAAAACAAAACAAAACACGCAAATCGAGTTGCCCGAGATTCACAGAATTTACAGAAAATGTAAAATGTTTGTGATATATTTCTTTGTCTGGACGATAAATGTCTTATATCAGGATATGAGATTTTGGTCATATTGCACAGCCCTATCTCATATTATGTCATTATTTACATTTTAATACTATTATATAATAAACACATCGCAAGAGTGATTACCACTTCTGGCCCAGAGTCCCCCTGGCAGATGCCTACAGATGGGGGCAATGAGATGCTCGGGCAGCAGCGCCTCGGGACAGAGAGAACGATGGAGAGCTAACAGCCAATCCCTGTTTGTGCACCGTCGACAAAGGCAGCTTCAACTATTAATGACTCTTTCACACGCTCACCTATTGAAACCTTTTAAAACTTTGACTTCTTACAGATAAATGTTGACCGAAGGCTCTTTGTCCATCATCTCGACTCCAGGAGAACTAGACAGGATGTGAGACTGAGCTTTTAGGGAGGGGTAAAAGCGATCACTGTAAAGGGAAAAGCAGGGTGCTTGATTTATAACACAAGATGAAACAACTGCAGTATTTGATCAGGCATCAGTAAAGTAATATATCAGGGATCAGAACTTTTAGAAGAACTCATAATAGCATCAGAGTTGGTCAAAGCTTTAAAAAGAAATACCTTTCTTTTTAAAGCTAACTAACATGGCTGACAAGAGAAACATGGGGACCTGGGGGCAGCAGTATAGCTAAAAGTCAGGCAATCACTAGAGCCCGGTACTTTTCGCTTTTCCAGAAAGTACCAAACCGGCTTTCCTGGAGAGATAATGCTGGGGAGGAAGCTAGAAGACAACACTGTGCATAGGGTTGAATAAAAAACAGCAGGTGTTTTAATGCAAGCAATGATATGCAGCTTATTCGTGTATACCCGTCAGTATTTCTATAGGTTATTGCATTTCAAAAGCTTTTCCTATAAAACTGCAAGACTTGTAACTTACCATTTTTACATTGCTAAGCATATAGCTTTGCAGGAGATCACACCCGAAGCCAGCCATCGCATACAGTAGGTGTTTGTTTAAGTGATGAAGCATAAGCATTAAAAGTCTGCCAAGTACACTCGGATGATATTGCCGCCGTTTTTCTGCACTTGAAGGCTCAGTTGAACAAAGAGAAAATAAAGCAAAACCTGCTCTCTGCACTTTTAGCTCAAAGATTGTCGGTAATCCAACATTAAGAAAATTACTCAGGGCTGACAAGCGTTTGTGTCATCCCTGATGAAGGTTACCGCAGCTAAGCCAAGGCATTTTATATGGAGGCGCTGTCACTCCAAGCATATTTTACATTTTATGCCTTTGGTTGAAACAGGTGGGGGGGGGGGAAGTTATGCAAAGTAAAAAATACTGGGTTTTTTCTTCTCCACCTGAAAATTAACACAACATAAGTATGAAGTGACTTTCAGAGACAAAATACCATCTGTTAATCAGTGCAAGTCCTGAGGGAAGTAAGTTATAACGGTGACAGGCTATAAATAACACAGAGTCCCATGCTGACAATAAAGAAAACTGGAACATCAATAAACACAGTATCTATTCCAAATAAAAATCGGTGCTTGTAGCTCTCCAGGCATTTCAAGGAGGACAGGGACATCATGCTGGGATTCTGTTGCGCAGCAATGTAGTCCATCGTCACCTTGGGCAACCTCACCAGACTTGGCAGCCTCACTTAAAGAGCTCAGTAAAAGGGAAAAAAAATATAGGGAGTCCACTGCCAAAGGAGCACAGATCATTAGTTCTTATGTAGAAAATCTGGTGAGGTTGGGGCTAAGCAAGTATGCTGAGGAGTGCCACAACAAACACCTGAATATTCTCTATCACCTTGCAAAACTCACACGAGCAGCATCCCGGTTAGCCTTAGAGCAACAGCAGCTTGTTTGAAATCACAGCCACTCCCACAGATATTTCACCTTCTTGGATGGGATCTTAGGGAACATCAAGCATTGTTTATCTGAATTCATTAGAAGCTGATGCTGCTTCACTCTGCCAAAATGCCAGAGTTTAGCCTAAGGAAACTGGAGAAGTATTTTGTTTCAGACCCCGTTTCTTTAACCAGAACAGAAGAAAAGACCACAACAAAAAGGATCAGAAACAAGATTTTACTGAGCTGAAATGGATGGCTAAGCAGAAAGTGTGTCAACAAGCTCAGTGAAGGCATATTTTCATTTTGACAAGAAAAGTCCCGCCACAAAAATGTGGCTTTCATGAATAACTTCATTTTGGAAAAAAAATACATATATACACACACACACACACACACACACACACACACACACACACGTAAATATATATATATATATATATATATATATATATATATATATATAGATACACATGCATATTTGCATGGTATATAATCATAATGCTTATGGTTTTGTTATAAAGACATGTTGTTTTAACCATGGATGACTGTGCTGGGTTGCCTTGCGTCTGAATTAACTACATATTGTATTGATTTTTCTGCTGCCTTTAGGCGTCGCCACAACAGATCGTCTACCTCCGTCTCACCCTATCTCTAGCATCCTCCTCTGTCACATCGACCCTCTGCATGTCCTCCTCCGCTACATCCATGAATCTTCTCTATGCACTTCCTCTTTTCCTCAGCTCCATATTGCCCGTGCCTCTGATGTACTCGTTTCTAATCCTGTCCATCCCGGTCAGCTCTGCCACCTCCAGCTCCACTTCCTTTTTTGTCAGTGTCACCCTCTCCACTCATACATCATAGCAGGTTTCACTGCCATCTTGTAAACCTTCTCTTTCACTCTTGCTGCTATCTTTTGTCACAAATGACCCCCTGACACTCGTCTCCACCCACTGCACCCTGGCTGACCCCGTCTTCACTACCACTGCTCCTTCCATCTTCACTGTTACACCTGTCTACTTCCCATTAGACATACATATTCTGTCTTGCTTCTAGTGCCTTTTCATTCCTCTTCTCTCCAGAGCATAGCTCCACAGCTCCAGCTCTACAGATTATCCTCCACCTGCTCCCTGTCTGCAAGTATCACAGTGTATGGAGACTCATGGCTGACCTCTTCCATCATCCTGCAGCTTATCGCACCCCCACCCTGAATCCATTTCCCACTCCTTCCATACACCATGCTACAAGTTGTGGTAAGTAATGTAATATTAAATTTGTTTGTACTGACTCATCAAACTTTAAGTTACCATTAGATGAGTCATTGTGCATTAACTCATCTAATGGTAACTTAAAAATTCATGTTACATTAGTTAGTATTACTCGTGGCATTCCATTAGAACATAATGACATAATGTGAATATACATGACTAAAGGCTACCTTCCTCTGTGAATATTATATCTGCTTGAGAATTTTGGGAGACATTACTTCATTGACATCAGTTGTCCATTTAGTTACACACTCTGAAGACAGCATTAAGATCTGAAAATCATGTTCAATGTTGCGCTCAATGGCAAAGGAAGGGGCTGCTGATTGGGTTGCATAACAAGTCCGTCTCTTTTTTTCTGGGTTTTTTCCCCCACATTCAATTCTCTATAGGACGCCTTCAGAGCTCACACAATAAAAATCACTCATGGGTTCTATTCATGTCCTGATTAATATGCAAAGACAGCCTATCCTCATCTAACAGTCAGAAGAAATATTATAGCCAGTCAAGTCATTTTGAGCTCATCTGGATGGAATTATCAGCACTTTCAGAAGCTCTGTGATATGACATGAATTTATGGATTATGTAAAACTTGTATCATCTGCATTTCAAAGTTTTTAGACTTTACGTGCCTCTTTATCATCCACGGACGAAGAACTTCTAATGGCTTAGTGACTGGAATCAAATTAAAACTGTCTTTGTGTTCCTGTGTTAAAAACCCCCAGAAATTATTGTTTTTTTGTAATTACGCTTAAAAGTGTTTGTAAAGTGTTGTTCAAATTTGGGGATTTCAGCTCGATTTAACGGCCACACAGTGAAGCTGAACAGCACAGTTCCATTAAATATTAACAGTTTGGTGGAGCAATAACAGATTTTGCACAGATAAGCAAACCCATATGTGCAGGTACGTATTGTATATCTGTGGTACAGAGAGCAGTTTTTACAGCGGGAAATGCACTACATACACTTAATAACATCACACTGAAAAGAAATGTTGAGTGTCAGTAAACTAAATAATATTACTGACAAAAGACTGAGTGGAGTCTGGAAAGAATGAAGAACTGACATTAGTCACCATCACTCATCTCCTCAGTCCGGCTTTTTCCCTTGCTGCTGATGTGGAACCAGCAAGTGCAGATAACACTGAGGGGGTGGCTGCTGTCTCAGACTGTAGATAAGTCTAAAAGAATCTGCCAAATTCAAATATACTTGGCAACTCAAGCTAGCACCTAGGCTACAGACAGGCAGCTCTCATTTTAACTTGATTGTACTAGCCTAACAAATGTTCTGTGTTTGTGTAAAAGCATACCAACAGTGGATGTAAATAAGTGTTAACATCCTTTTCTATTAGTGAGATTAGGGACTTATAGTGGGTTCTGGCTGCAACGGCACTTAACGAGCATTGTTGTTGTCACATCTAAATGGACTGGTACTTGTTCAGTGCTTTTCTACTCAATTTGAGACCCCAAAGCGTTTTCTTACCACAAGCCTCATTCACCCATTCATACACACATTAACCTAAGTGGGGTTTTTTTCGTAATGTCCAAACACTCAGACTCCAATGGATGCATCGAGGGCAACTCGGGGTCCAGTATCTTGCCCAAGGATACTTCAACATGCAGAATGGAGGAGGCACAGATAAGGCCACCGACCTTCTGATTAGTACATGATCTACTCTACCTCCTGAACACACCCATCTAGAAAAATTATATCCAAGTGGCTGTACACAGGTCTTTGATAGTTGAGTGTCACTGTGTTTCATGTGACATGTTTGAATCGTGATCATGATGAAGTAAAGTTTATCACCAGTACTGTCTGGGGCAAACAGCAACCTCCAGGTCTGGAGAACGAAGCCAAGGCATAAGTGCCAAAAACTGCATTTCCTCTAATGCCCACTCAAAAAGCGAACGAATCCACATAGAGTCCTGTGTTTAAAACAGCCAATTTCACAGGATTAAAAAGCATGTTTACAGCCTTGTACACAAAGCAGTTAGGGCCTCCATAGTTCCCCCCTTCGTGGCAAGTGTACAGGGGTGCATTTTCTAAAACCCATCCATCTGCATATTGGAGCTGGTGTGCAGATGGATGCTGTGACTGACAGGGGTTCCAACACAGACTGCTGGACTACTCAAAGTCAATTAATGCACCTCTCCACCATGTCTGTGCTGTTGTTGCCTGTTGGAGCATTTTAAAAGGAATTATCTAACAGACTGTGCTGTGTGGTACAAACGATTCAAGGAGTTTCTGCTTCAGTTTTAGTGAGTTAAATTTGCACTAATTAGCAGATAATGTAACTCAGACACACAGGGCTCTGTGTCTGTGCTGCTGTGTGGGCTGTTTTGAGTTGAACTCTCAGGGGAGAAAGGATGATATGACATATAATAAAAGCTGCAAAAGATGGAGATCAATAAACAAATCAAGGGGGGGGGAGCACAGCAAGAAGGGAAAAAAAGAAAGCTATAGGGCGAAAATGTAGACGCAGTAATGACTGAACTTTATGTAAATGTAGGCAGCAGCAAAGAACTCACATCTTGAGAATCAACTTGCAATTATGATGACAAGTCACTTGATCTGTTGCTCTCTTACATAAACTGTACGGCGACACAGGCATGCAGTATTTAGCTAAACAGAAGCTGAATCCAAGTAGGAGTACTGCTATAATCTGAACAGTCCATGTACTGACGAGAATTTGATCATAACAAGCCGTAATAGTACATTAGTACAAAGTGTCTCCAAGCCAAATGGTGCATGGACCAGAGTGCAACTACGGAGCAAAGCTTGAAAGAGCCAGAATCTAGTTTTATTTAAAGAGCGGACTAAAAATGCCTTATAATTTTCCTGTGTTTGGCTGCTTTTTCCAGTTCCCCTAAGTCAAAAATAGCCTGTATTATTTTCATAGTGGCTTTGAACCCACCACAGCAGTTAAAGTCCCATATGTTAGCCATTTAGGATTTGTGTATTTTCTCCCTCAAAATGTTAAGCTAAAGTTTTTCTTCCCTTCTGTAGTTCAGCTGACTGATTAAAGTACACACATGCTGCTTTACAGCCAGAACAGTACATGGATTTGCACTGCTTGCAGTTTCATATAACTGTATGAACTGAATGGCAAGTGCACATCAGCATCTAGCCTGCCTTCAGCCTGCAAACTTGTTGTTTCAGGAACAAAAAGAATAAAGAAATCCAACAGAGGCAATCCACTTTCAGCAAGAGAGAGAACACTGCCATTCTGTCAGATGCTAAAACACTGCACAGCGGTTTGCAATATCATGTGAAAAGGCGATTAAACTCAATAACATCCATTCGCTTCTCCTTTTTTTTTTCAGGGTCGCGGGGGGCGCTGGAGCCTATCCCAGCTGTCATAGGGCGAGAGGCGGGGTACACCCTGGACCGGTCGCCAGTCTGTCGCAGGGCCAACACACAGGGACAGACAACCATTCGCGCTCACATTCACTCGCACATTTACACCTAACGGCAATTTGGATTTTCCAATTAACCTATCCCCACAAGCTGCATGTCTTTGGACGGTGGGAGGAAGCCGGAGTACCCGGAGGGAACCCACGCAAACACGGGGAGGACATGCAAACTCCACACAGAAAGACCCCGGCCTGATGTTGGAATTGAACTCAGGACCTTCTTGCTGTACGGCAACAGTGCTAACCACCGTGCCACCGTGCTGCCTAATTATGTAATTTGATCATAAATATATTTTATCCTCAAGTCAGACTAATCAATCAGGAATGCCCAGTAGTACATATTTTACATATTTGGTCAGTGCAGGGCGCTGCTGGACGATGCTGAGCTGCAGTGCAATAAAAGCCAGTTTAAACTTTTACTGGAAGGCAACCCTGCGTTGGTTTCTCTACAGCCAACAGCACAGAGCATGAAAGGGTTAAAAAAAAGAATAGAAATGCCTCAGATCTGTAACTTCACATTCTTGAAGTCATAAATCTGAGGCGGTGTCATTTTCACTTTAATAAACGGGGCTTCTTTTCCCCTCAGATTACCCTGCATCACCTTCTACTTTTTCCAGTTTCAAACTGATCACCACCATGGATGCGGTGGCTTAATTCAGTAACACAGTCAGAACGGGCACTGCACACTCGACTTGAATTTAAGTCGAGAAAGATCACTACCTGTGTCGACTCCTAAAACTGCATTATAATGCAGTTACATCTTGGAAGGTGGTGTAGCTCTGCATTCTAATGTTTGGCGCGAGCCTCAAAAATGTAATTATCATCGAACTGGAACAGAAACTGGAAATCAATAAATGTAATTAAATTGCTCAGCCCTCAAAGTGTGTGATACTGTCATTACCCCTTCAATATACCCCGAGTCCATCAAATAATGCGATCAATTTATTTGAATTTCTCCTTGTTGCAAGAGGGTACAGCTAAGGCACAGTTGTCTAATTATCTCCCTCTTGGTTCCTTTCTCTTTCCCTCCCCTGCGGAGGCGCGGTAAATTGTGGGGGTGTCAGAATATTTCGGCAGGGTCATGAATCATATAGAAGAAATGAAAACATCCCAGCACCACTCTCTAAACCCACATCAGTGACAGGGTGCCCAAGTGTTTGGGTGCTGATTTGGAAATACCTCCAAAAATATTCTGGAAAACTTTCAAAAGCCAGCGCCAAGTGATGCAGTTTAAGGTTCATAGAAACCACAAACATCAGCCGGCACACGCATTATCCCAACACAGCCCATTAGATCCTCGCTCAGCTTGTTGAAAGTATTTTAAGTAGTTTTTTTTTTCCCAACAGAAATCACAGCATTTTTTTTCCCAGCGATAAAAATGTAAAGTGCATTTTTTTGGTTGCTGTTTGTGAAGTGCAAAATGTCAAATCCTGTGTTTTAAAAGTTTGGACAGTAATCAATAAATCAATATTTTATATAACTTCAAGTATCAACATCACTATCACACTCAAAAACCACCAGATCATACAAACAAGAAAAACAAAAGCGGAGCCCCTTTGGGGGCACGCCCAGCACCACATGGAGGCCAGCTTAGGTTTTATGTACCAAAACAAGAAAAATACCATCCAACATACACAGTAATGATCCACCTTCTTCAAATTTTGTCGTCTTATCCACTCAATTTCCCCAGTCCACATTATTTTAGGCTATATACATTATTTTCCTGTGCGTAGACCCACATTCTTCATGCTCGATTTCCCTAAATTCTGCAAAGACAGGGCTGTTGGCTTCAGCACAACTGTGAAATAAATGTATTATTTAGCCAGACTGAGACTACTGCATGGATAATTCAATACAGTCTCACAGTGCTACATCTATGAACTTTAAACTAATGATGCGTGCTCGGGGAAAAGTGACTTAACAGTCTACCCCAAATAATGTGTCATGGCCGTGTGGCACAAACACAAGGCAAGGAAAGGAAAGGAAGAAAGGAAAGGAGTCAAATGTCAATAAATCGAAACAGGCATAGCCAGATGATAGGCTACTTTTTTAGCACATGAAAAGATTTGCCTTCTGGTTATTTTAACTGTACCTTCAGTCATTTCATCCAGACTCAGTGGCTGTATTGGCTGCAGTTAATCTCAGTAGGGGAGAAGAAAATGCTTCTTTTTTTTATTTTGTTTTTTGCCATAGACAAGAAAAGCATAGACCTGTAGAGCACTGAGAAACAACAGTGCAACTGAGGCCCCGGGTTAGAATAATCATTTTACACCATAATGTACACTAAATTGAATCAAATTATAACATCAAACTATTCTTCCGCTCTCCAAGGACCCCTGGGGGTCCTCAAACTCCTCTTTGAGCACTCAGTTGCAGTGTATGGAATGGGGAGGTGAATGCAGGGAGGAGAGAAGGATGTGGGTGGTGGGAGAGGTGGGGGCTTTGGGGGGAAAAATGGGTCCCCCTCCCGCCCTATATAACCATGAGAGCTCTGGGATTGGATGCTATTGTATACATTGAAAGACTATTCAGTCTACCTCACTGGATGACGAATTTCCCCTCAACCAACGAAATTAAAAAGTACGATCAAATCAGTCTGGGTCTGTGCCGAAGTCGACATCATTTTGCGCATGGAGGTTAGAAAAAAACAAGTACCTCGCTACTAAGTTAGAAACTACAGAGTCCTTTTTGGCCAGAAAAACAACAAAAACAGAGGCAATACCTCAGTGTCGACCTATATGATCAGAGCAGGGATGCAAAAACTAAACTCCCGCACGGACACATAGCACAGCTACTGGTTATGTGCCAAATCCGATCGTGGCACAAGTGGAAATTTGTGCGTGCATCTTATCGATCTATTCGATAGTTTTAAGCGCATGCGTACGGAAAACAAATTGAATATTAAGGTAATAAAGAGAAAAAAAGGGCAGTAAATCTGTTTCCAGTGGGCTAAAACAAAGCGTTCCCGCTAATAGCGATCGGCTCTCCGGACACCCCATCCTCGGTGCGTCACGTCTGACCCAGCAGAACTGAGAAAGCCGAGGTGGACTTTTGAATGACAGTATATTCGTTTGCCGTTGACGTTTGCAGCGACTTAAGAGGCTATAAGCAATAAGCTGGCTGCTGACATAAAGGGGACCACAAAAAGCGCCCCACTACACCACCGGTCTCTGGAAGCATCCTCCTCTATTTACCCACAGGGACGAACTCAGGAGCTTAACTTCCACAGCACGCAGTACGAGTGGGGATTTTTATTATTATTATTAAAAATATGTTGCATAACTTAACTTAGGGAGAACAGTCACCCCGAATGAAAGAGACTGGTCGTCTGCACTTCTCTGTGTTGTGCAGGGATATTCAAAATGCACCGAGATACGCGCCTCTATCAAACTGTATAACCCCAAAACTGAATAAAATGCGCCCTGCTAAGTAATTCATGTCGCTTTCCCTCAGAGAGGGGGAGATGCCTCACTTTTTAGAGAACTTTTGGGATAACTGTGAATTTTGCAGCGCTCGAGCTCCAAATCCAGCGCCACTGTCCGGAGTCAGTGACAAGGATGCCGCCGGTGGGACCAGAGGATGCTGCTCTAGAATCAACACGTCTCGGCCTGCGCTTTCACACAGATTTGCTTTGCCTACAGCTGGATATTAATCCCCACACAACCTAATATTAGACTAGAACAAGAAATAACTCATTTTACCTGCACAGCCGATGAATAACAATCCCCAGATGAGGTCCCTTATTTGAAGCATTGTAATGTGTCACACAGCTATTCTCCTTGAAGAGCAGACGCACTTTAAAACAAGAGAGGTGTCTCTAGTGATGGGGGGGAAACAGTCTTTCCAGGGACAACAACTGATACCAGGCGGATTTTTGGTCCTTCTTGCTACCCGTGTTCGCGCCGCGGCACAACGAGAGTGACAGGCTGAAACCGTAGCACGCACTCGCGCACGCATGCACTCAATAGATACCAGCACGAATTACTCCGCCCGGTAGGCTATAACCCCCCACACACAGAGAGACACACACGGAGGGGGCGGGCTGAGGTGAATTCAGTAACAAAGTAGTGCGCGGAGCTGTCTGTGCAGACGGCAGATGGCAGAGGCTGTAATTCGGATTACTGAGCTTGCAAACCGGCTAACTATGATTTAAAACACATAGAGTGACATATTGGTTCTAATTAAAAGTGTTATAGAGACTGCTAGAATAGCTTAATACTAAACGAATGACTGAATTTCCAAATAGTGATGGATAGTTCACAATGACAATATTTTATTCCATTTTATTTAAAAAATAATAATAATAATTCTGAGGTGATATTGTTTATATTAATATATTAATATGGTTCGTATATGTGGTGAGTAGTGTTGTGAAGCATCTCAATAGCTACTGTTGGACAGTAATAAGCAGACACCCAGGGTGTTTTCTTTTTGTTTGTGGTCAGAAGTTTACATCCACTCATCATGTGCATGACTGTCATGGTAATTTGGGCCTTTCATTTCTTTGAACTGTTCTTTCACCAGGGTGAAATGACTGTACTTTTTCACTCACTGTGGGTGTATACACCACTCTGCATTTAATCATTAGTTACTATTAATCTCTGTCTCTCTTCCACAGCGTCTTTTGTCCTGTCTTCCTCCCATCACCCGCAACCAGTAGCGGCAGATGGCTGCCCCTCCCTTTGCCTGGCTCTGCTGGAGGTTTCTTCCTGTTAAATGGGAGTTTTTCCTTCCTGTTGTTGCCGACTGCTTGCTCAAAAGAAGTTGTTTGATTGTTTGGGTTTTGTCTCTACTATTATAAGTTCTTTCTTCTCGTAAGTGCTTTATATTGTTCTTACAATATAAAACACCTTGAGGTGACTGTTGTTGTGATCTGGAGCTATATAAATAAAATTGAGTTGCACAAGTTAGAATTTATTTTGGCTTTCCTCTAATCCACACAGGGTCAAACGTATTCATACAGGCTCAAATGTCTACATAGCCTCCCACTAAAAGTTAACAAGTTGCACCTCAAACAGATGGTTTTGAGGGCCATCAACAAGCTTTTTTCACAATTCTAACTGGATATTTGACGACTCTTCTCGGCAGAATGTGTAGAGTTCATTTAAATTGGCTGGCTTCCTTGCTCGCAAGTGCTTTCCTCAAATTTTTTGCAATAGTAATCCCTTACTTTACTCGTTACTCGAAAAAAGTATTACAGTAACGCGCCCATCTCTGGTGGACACAGACACTGATACTTCAATTTCCAAGCATCCTTGATGGTTCTTCGGTTGTTACACACACTAACCATTTTCCTCTCATCTCAGGGTGATAGTTTGGATCTTCTTCCAGACCTTCCGACTCATTTGAATTACTTGTATTTGCATACAGTTTTTTGAACTGATGCTCTTGGAATCTGCAGTTGTTTAGAAATGGCTCCAAGAGATCTTCCCAGTTTGTGTAAATCTACAATTCTTATTTTTAGATATTTACTCAGTTCCCCATTGTTCTAAATGACTCATTGCCCCATCAAACCCCTTTGATGCTGGCAAAGGGAAACTACCAATTGCGCATTTTTTAGTGCCACTTATTAAAAGATTTTAAGTGAAGGTATGCATGCTTTTGCGACCGTGGCTCAGGGGGTTGGGAATCGCATCTGTAACCGGAAGGTCGCCGGTTCGATCCCTGGGCTCTCTGTCCTGGTCGTTGTGTCCTTGGGCAAGACACTTTACCCTACTTGCCTACTGGTGTTGGCCAGAGGGGCCGATGGCGCGATATGGCAGCCTCGCTTCTGTCAGTCTGCCCCAGGGCAGCTGTGGCTACAACTGTAGCTTGCCTCCACCAGTGTGTGAATGTGAGAGTGAATGAATAGTGGAACTGTAAAGCGCTTTGAGGTTCTCGAAGGGCGCTATATAAATGCAATCCATTATTATTATTATTATTTTGCTGTGTGTATCAGAAAAATTCAAACTAAATTCAAGACTGTTTTTCAGACATTAAAGATGTATATTGTAGACTCATCCCACAATGAAAAAACAAAACAAAAACAGTTCAAATAAACCATTAAAATCCCCAAATTGCCATGTCATTCATACCCATGATGAGTGCATGTAAACATCTGACCGCAGCTCCATATGCTACTGTGCATTTCCAGAGAAAAAAAAAGCTGATAACACAACACTGGCAAAAAGTCGCCCTATGTCAAACTTGTTAACACACAACTGCCACATCCAGCAGATAGAAGAAAAGTTAGCACTGATCTGAAACTGTGTTGGTGCCCACCTGCTGTATGCCAAATTCAATTGTCGCTCTATTGTCAGATCACAAACTCGGGAGTACGACTCCAAATGCTCAACTATGTTAATTTGTCTGCCTGCCATTTGATGCCGGGCAGATAAGCTACAGCTGTGATCAGAGCTCCTTTGCTCAAAGCAACTTCCTGCTTCTGCTGCTGGAAACAATGCTGATGAGACTGCACACTGTGAAAGCATCACCACATTAACTACCTTTTTTTTGGATCCTGTTCTTCTGAATCCCTACATCTACTTGCCTCATCCGTGCAGTCCATGCATCCCCATCCTATGACCAGCAGGGATATTAAGATAAAGCACAAGCCTTATCTGTAAAAAACAAAAAAGCACTGTAGTCTGGGACACAATTTGATGACACAATATCAAAAATCAATTCTAACGTGATGTGTACTTTGTCAGAACTTGATGAACCTGTCAACGCTACATTTTCAAAAATGTGTTTAATGTTTTACTCTGTCTTGCGTCAGTGTGTGCTTTAAAGACCATAGTAATAATAAAACTAGAAGAAAATAAAACCTGGTATGTAAAACTTTTTTTTTTCATGTCTTTGCTAATATGGTTACATTTGTCAAGCAGGAGTAGCAAAGGTGCGACTACAGTACTGCTGCTGTGAGCTTTTAACAGCCTGATATGTGAGGGAGCCACTCAATATGACTAATTCAAACTGATCAAGCTTCTGCTGAACCTGATACAGTGCAGTAACTCTACAAAGGTGCCGCTTCACAGCCAGTCTGATGAGGTGGAATGATTACACAGACACAACCCATTCAACCTACTTTCTGTGAGAGATAGAATTAATTTAAACCTGTCCTTTGAAATCTTCAGGAGATTGGACTATAGAGTACTGATAGCTAGCTCCACCTCCATGCAGATTAACATTCTCTATTTAGCTTTTTTTTTCTACAGCAAAAAGATAATTGCATTTCCCAACCTGGGTCGCTGCTTTGTTGTTTTCTGTCCACTGTCTGTCGTCTGCAATTTGGTTCAGAGAATATTGTGAAAAAGCTTTTGTTGGGAGAATTGCAAGGTATGACGAATAACTTTGCTTTTATGTTTTGGGGACCATGAGCTCCATATTTAACTGCCAGGGTAGGTTGTACATTACTCCTCTGCTGTTGTGGCTACTCTGAATCCACTTCAACTAATGGATTTCAGTCATCTGGAAACCTACCATGGGAATTTCTCAAATCCATCTTGCGGCATAATCCACATTTCCTCAACTCATCATCATCATTATCCAACCTCCACTTCAGCTCTGTCCCAATTTAGTGCCTGCTTAGACATAGCACCTGCGGTTTCATTTCGCTAACACCCTCATGTGCTGGGACACGGATATAGTTAATTATTGACACCTTCTTCTCCATTATGTGTGAATAAACCAGGAGAGCTTCATAAAATATATCTGGTGTGTTGCTTTCCTTTTTCCATCTGAGTGTTTACTACCTTATTACTACCTTATTCTGCAAACACTGTTTTTGGTAGCTAGCTGGCTAACAAGACTAAAAGAGAATTCATGGTACAGTATTTGTCTGCAATTCTTTGGTTACATAGAGTGAACGATTCTGGGTATGCAATGAGCAAACAAACAAAAATCACTTAGCCCGATGGTGATGGTAGGTAAAATGCAGATTGAAAAGCTAGCTTAAACAGGGATGTCAGTTCAACATAAAAAAGGAAAGCAAAAAGATAATTCAAGATTATCTTTAATAGATTAAAGTTTTCCTTCATTCACAGAACTTCTTTGTAACTTTCATCTTCTCTGCAGCAAAAGTGTAGACTAAATAAAAGATGAACTTTGGCGACAGCGGGAAGGAAAAACTCCCTTTTAACAGGAAGAAACCTCCAGCAGAACCAGGCTCAGGGAGGGGCGGGGCCATCTGCCGCGACTGGTTAGGGTGAGAGAAGGAAGACAGGACTGTCACTACCCGATCCGTACCGGAAACCCGATCGGTACCCCGCATGCGCAAATCTTACGTCACTTCCTCTCTTTGCCAACATTGCGACATTCAATATATTTGACTGATACGGTTAGCGCCCAGTTAGCTCCTAGCATTTCTCAACAGCTCTGCCTCCTTTTCGACTGCCCGGGACATTTAAACAATGGATAATCCGTATACAAAGAAATTCATGCTTTTCTCCTCAACAGAGAGCGTCCCCCGATTGAGCAACAGCGCCGTAAAATAAGAAGAATGGCGCCTAATTACAGAGTTAATAATGCAGACTTTGTAATATCTCACGTGTAGATTCATCAGCCAGATGAAGTGTTTACTGACAATTGACAGTGATAGCGCACATCATCATCACTATTCCAACAATCCTCTCCTCACAGACAAGCATAAACACACTCGACTATCGCTAAATCAAATTTAACACACGTTTGTAATGACGCAAATTCAGTTTACAATAGGTTTTATTCGCTCGGTCAGCAGGTGGCGGTATCCTCGTACACTGGGGAATAAACTGCCATTAAACGAACAGAAGAAGAAAAAAAACCATCTGCACATGCGCGGTACGGATCGGGTAGACCCGATTTGTACGGTCAGACTTTACACATGCGCAGTAAGGATCGGAGAGTCCTGATCCGTAACTTTCTTTTTATTTTTCGTTTTTGTCTACATTGTACTGAAATGCTTCATTATTGCAAACATTTTAAGATATACTTGTTATTCTTAACATCTTAACAGATACTCTGACCCATAACTATCGTAAAACGCTACGACCGGAAGTAGAGACCTTTCGCGCATGCGGGTTACCGATTGGGTTTCCGGTACGGATCGGGTAGTGACAAGGACAAATACATGCGGTGCCATGTCTTTGAACTTCAGTGTTTTGGCTATAGCCTTACGTTCCATGTTAGCATGAAAGGGTGAACTGCTGAGTAATTAGCTACTGTTCGCAAGCTTGGTTACCAAGCTTCATCCGTAACTGTACATGTGCATCACGCAGACATAGATATTTACCAGTTCTTCTTGGATGCTGTGTACAACACAGAAAGCACTGATGTTTGACAAATGAGTCTATTAAATAGTTCTGAAGGCACCAATGGTAGAAAAGCAATGGAACGCTCAAGCTCAGATACTCCAAATAGTGGAGATGAGGCTCAGTAGATACCCACTGGCTGCCTACTTTGGCACATCTGTCAATTAAAATAGCTATGTCCATAACTCAAATATCCAGGCAGATGAGTAATGATCAACATTAGCACCGTCACAATGGAAAAAGAATGGTATTTATATAAGGCATTTCAACTCTAACTGAGCACTCAGTGTACTGTCACACACATTGTGCGATTGTGGCTCAAGAGTTGGGAGTTCGCCTTGTAATCGGAAGGTTGCCGGTTCGAGCCCCAGCTTGGACAGTCTCGGTCGTTGTGTCCTTGGGCAAGACACTTCATCCGTTGCCTACTGGTGGTGGTCAGAGGGCCCGGTGGCGCCAGTGTCCGGCAGCCTCGCCTCTGTCAGTGCGCCCCAGGGTGGCTGTGGCTACAATGTAGCTTGCTATCGCCAGTGTGTGAATGTGTGTGTGAATGGGTGGATGACTGGATATGTAAAGCGCTTTGGGGTCCTTAGGGACTAGTAAAGCGCTATATAAATACAGGCCATTTACCATTTATACGTCCATCACTCTCCATCAGGGGAAACTGATGGTTCAGTATCTTGTCCAAGGATTCTTCAGCATATAGGAGGAGCCGGGGATCTTCTAAATGGTGAACAACCTGCTGAATCTCCTGAACCACAGCTACCTCTAAACAAGAGTAACACAGCAGCAGTATGGTGTAGTGTGAAGGTCTTTATCAGCAGACAAAACATAAGAAAAAAAGCTGTCCAGTAGGCCAGCTTTGAGTCTTTGCAGGGATAATTCTGGCCGCCGGGCCTTATGTTTGATGTAGATGATGGTATGCAAAGCTCTGCTTAGGCTCTGTGTAGGATGAGGGCACAACCATGAAAACTCACAGTCAAGCTTCTTTCAGCTGCTGCCTTATTATCTCTACCCGGGTGGTAGTAGTAGTAGTAATGAACACAGGAAGCGAACTTTAAAGGAGCATTGAAGTGGCTAATTTCATGTGAAGAAAACTGTTTTCTTGTTTTCTTGTTTTGATTCTAACCGTTCTAGTGGCATTTTATATAGTTAACATTTAAATGCAGGGTAAAATGCTTCGTCGCAGCCATGTTGCTAGCCACAGACTGAATACAAGGCCAATATTCTCTCTATTTTAGATCTGTTCGCATTTTTATTAGCTTACTTCACAATGTATAGAAGCAGGTAGTAGCTAAAATGTCTGCAGTGTGAGCTTGCCAGAGCTAGTGTGTTTATCAGAACTTTGTAAGATGCATCTGTGTGTATCTATGTTTGTGTATGTGTGTGGTTTCATCTGAAAAAAAAAAAAATAGGAGTAGTTTTATAAACAGCATGTGTGTAAGGTCGTTTTAACTGATAAGGGCTGTTTTATGCATTCTCAGGCATAAGGCTGAGCAGAAGCCTGGAGGAAATCAGTCTCATCATGCGGCCACAAAGATATGCTTAAATTCACACACACTATAGCCTAATTAGCGCACTTCCTCTGAAAATAGGACACCCTCTGCAGTGTGAAACCAAAGTCTTCTTGAAGTGAAAAGTGTGCAATTTATCTCAGCATTAAAGCAAAAAAAAGTTGCAGGTTCTTTATATCCTTGTTTGCATAAGATCAGTTCTCAAAGATAACAACAGCACAGATCAAATGTTAAAATACACGTCCTTCTATGCTGTAAAAGGACAATATACTCAACAAGGCTGTAAACAAGATCGTTTTTGTACAATCCAACCTTATGCACATTGTACGCTTACTTCAAATTCTAATACTGTGCCACTTATTTTGTCAAACATTTACAGTTTTGAGTTTCCTTGAGCTGAAAGGACATTTAGAAAAAAAACATTTTATCCCACGCTATCTCAGCTCTATTTAGGCAATGTGTTTTCATCTCAGGGCAACAAATACTGCTGTTCTGTTTGATGCCATCTTGTCTATCAGGCATACTCACAATGTGTCCTATGCCGGTGGTGCCTTGATACACTGGCTACAGGAGTATTGGACTCCAGGAGACAAAATTACCAATTTAAAGACCTACAATGTCCTCATTAGGAGGCTAAAGTAGATAGATGGAGTAAATCCCCCTTGTGTGAATCAGAAGACGGATATTTGTGTCCCATTAGGAAACTTTATGATTTACAGTTTGTTTTTTTCTTTCTTGTTCATCTTGCTTCCTTTACAACTTTGTATTTCAACTTCTTCTACTTCCTCACTTGTTAGATTTAGGAACTGGAAACTACTTGGTTATATTTGGAAAAAAACAGGCCCCCCTTGCAGCATTAAATGCTACACAGTGAAAAATGATTCCTTTAAATTTAAATGTGACACGGGTTCTACTGCAATCATATATCTGGGAGTGAGACCTGTTTTTTCATTGCCTAAAAGGAGAGCTTTTGCACACCTGTGCCTTTGACCAAATGGCAGTATGGGAATGGTTTGGCGTAGGCAATTGTGGAGGCCAGGTCAGCTGATGTAGCACTTTGCAAGTGTGTTTTGGGCGTCTGTCCTGCATATTAAAAAGGATAATAAGTAAAAACCACATGGGATTGTGTGTTTTTACAAAATACCTTGGTCACAATGGAATTGTTGGTGAATTGTTGGAAAGGCAGTTGAGAACAGATCTCACACTGAAACACAATCCCTGACGGCTACATAAATGCCCACAATTTTGTCATAATATGGCTTCCCAGTATCTAATTTAAATATACCGTATCCTGAGATTTGCCGCTTGATGATCTCTACAGACCTCATCGCTACACATGAGGAGGATTGGAGGATTTTGCTATCAATTCAAGAAAGACTCCTGACCTTCCTTTTTGTTTGAACAATCGGTTCTAAATTAAATCCTAATTTGCAAAAATTTCTAATCCATAATGAAAAATAGCTTCACTGCCCATCCAAGCTATGCAAAAGTGAAAAGTAAAAAATAAATAAACATAAAAAATTAAGTGTTTGTTGTTTTCGAAAATATTTTTTAAGAGAAATATGATTATCTGAAGAAAAAAAACTATAATAAAAAATCAATATTAGACTATTGCATAAATCATTGTGTGCTGTCTGCAATGACAGGTGAGGCTCTGATGATTTCTTGTCTTTGCTACTCAGGAAGCGAAGGCTTAAATGCGGCAGCAGAATCGGGTTACCTGTGTGATTTATTGTCACTTCTTAGAAGCGTTCAGTCAGACATTTGGTGGATGTGCTTGGCTGCGGAGCCAATGGTGTGAAACCTCCATCTGTAGGATTATGGCCTGAAATTAATTGTAATAACACATATTATAGTGGACTGGCATGCAAATGTTTGCGAGTTTATTTCCCATAGCATATTAGCAGAACACACATACAAACACACATATATATCCATGCTTTCACACATGCTAGAGGTGTAGATGAGCGCAGATGAAAAGATGTAGATGAGTTTCTTTGCGAGGCGTGATACTTAACTGGTTAAATCTATTTTTTAAAAAATGTGTCCTCCGTTGTGTTCTTTGATCCAGACTGTGTCATGTCAGATTTTATAATAAAAAGTAGAGCTCTTCAGAAACACTCTGTTGTCAGCCCCCGGAGCTGTGTGACAAAAGCCAACATTTTGCCACCTGTAACACATTTAACTGCTAACAGATTCTATGCTACAAAAGGAGCAATTGTCCTATTCTTTTCAGACTCTACAGACATAACCCCCTCGCTTTTTAAACATCTGAAATTGATGCAGAATGATTTTTTTCTTTTCTGTAAATTGTACGTTTACAAACTGTCATGGAAAATGTTAGAGCAGTTTTTTAGAAAGGAGGCTTGAAACGTACCATCTGTCTATATTTTTGTTGCATTCAGAGTAAATTCACTCGTCTAATTGTTTCTATTTTACATTTTTCCTAATAAAAAATGAAATCACCTTAGCTGAAATACATTTTATATTTAAGTAAATGCTTGCTCAGAGTTGCATGTGAAGACTGATGCTATCCTTGTGTGTATGTTGACAACTCCACCTGTAGCAAGTTATCTTAGCTTGGCAAAAAGACTTCAAACCCACATAATTGTAATTATTTTAGATTTTGCATGGTATGGATGGAAAGAAGGATCCAAACGTAGATCAAAAGATTAAAGCGAAAATAGAGGGTTAAAGGCATGTAGGTAGAAAGAAAATGGGAAACTGGCAGGCATGTGACTGTGGAATGAGAAACCAGTTAGGTGGTTGTGGAGGTCAGGCGAATGGAAAAAACGAGGAAAGTCTAATGACTTCTGGGGTGCTTTTCATTAGGCTTGCTTATACTTAACCGTGTCGTTTCGCCTCCCCAGAAGTGGGGCAACAGTTTTCCCTTTGACATTACGAAGACGTCTCAATTTCATAATTGCACCTCAAGGAGGCGAGGTGCAGAAGAGAAAGAAGGCTTCTGAAGTAGCACAGAGCAAGGAAACCCAGGAATGTGGTGGATGGCATTTTTTATAAAGTGTCCCAGTGTATAAATAATGCAACTCCACACATGACCATATACTGCATGCAAATGACCCAGGCTTAACTCATAAATGATCATTTCAGTGTTGTAGCATCACACAAAGCTGCTGTTTGTTTTTTTCTTTTATTATTTCACATCAACATGCAGGCATTCTTATGGAGCTATGCCGTGTTTCACTCTGCAGTAGGTAAATAAATCAGAACATTTGACACATGAATAAGTCAGAAGAGTAAAAATCAATATTAAATGATGGTTAAAATTAACAACATCAATGAATGCATTCATTGTTATGCCAAACTAAATAAGGCTTTCATATATTTTGGAAGCCTGTAAGACACAAACTTCTGTGGACAGCTATTTGATGGCTGATCCAGCTGTGCAGAACGGCATCACTAAGTCATGAGCTGGCTTTGAGAACAAGGAGTTTTCATTTTTGTGGCTCCAGCTTCAGAGTCCTTGCATGTCTCCCTCACACCTCTCACTCACATCCTCACTGGGAGGAGCTAAGGAAGAGATGCAAGTGAGGGAAGTAAGGGTAGACATGCTGGCAAAATGAAAAGCACCCCTGGTGGGTGAATAGAGAGTGACAGGAGGCAAAGGAGGGGGGGGTGAAAACAACAAAGAGGTGAGACAGGAACTTTGACAGGGCTCGGTAGCTACTTCTACACAGACAACGCTGATCCAAGCCATACTGTATTCTTACAGCATATCTCTTCCTATCCTTTTTTTGCACCTAACTCATCTTTGCATGAATTTAAAGATACATTGGTGGCTTTAAAGTTTCTTCCCATTCTTGCACGCACTGGCTGCTCCGAGACAGCCTTTTGTATTTTAGATTCAAAAAGGCAGACTATGATTCTTGTGTGACAAGCTTTATGAAGCCATTTATATTTACTGAGCACATTCATACTTCACAGAGGATAAACAATGCGTTCTAATCCCACTGGGTTGAGCACTGCCATTCTGACACTGGTTTCACAGATATGCACAAGGTGCCCTTTGGCAAATGTGCTCCCGACACACCACACGCAGACTCAAGCTTGCCATCGCTGAAACAATTCACGTCCTGTTTGGAACTTTAATTTCTTTTCACATATTCATTTGGACTCACTTTTCATTGAAAAGATGGGTGATTAGGGAAGAATATGCCCGTACATACCATTAAGCCTATGTGTAGAAAGGATAATTATTAACCAAGTATGTTTAAATGTGAAGCCGAGGGATTCTTTACAAGTGTCTGTATGTGACGACCTTGTGCGTATCTCTGAAATTCCAATGGCTTTGACAAAAAAGCAGTTTTTGACCCTGTGGGAATGAATATGGGCCAGAATAAATAGATAGCATGCGCTTTCTGCAGTGCCACCCTTAGGTAACGATGTCAGCTCTGCACACAAATATTAAGCCATTGTTAAAATTTAGTCAGTTCAGGCGTACTGTGATACATCCCCAATGACCCAATTTCCTTTGCTTTAACTTAGAACAAAGACATTCTGCTGTTTTGTTGTTCAGTCTCCATCCTTCTTAACAATGAAACTACTCTGCAGATTCTTTTCCTCCTATCAAAACTAGACTCACTTTGTATACGGGTTGAGGAGAGTACAAAAGTGCATGAACATTGTCTTCTTAGGCTGGAAAAGGTTATGCATTGTACAAAGCCCACTGGTGGATTTTAAAACGCTTCTGTCTGCGGGTGTTTTTTCTCTTCCACCCCCCCTTCTTCAGTATTTCAAGAGAAGGAGGGCAGTTTTATTTTATGAAACAGTTCACAGCGAAAAGGAAGACAACATTGGAAACAGGGGGTGTAACAAGCATCAAATGTTCCAGGCACATGACCTATGACCTATTCCAATCCTGCAAATAAAAAATGATTCTTTTGATGTGTGGATTGCTTGAGATGACCTTTAAACAGATGTCTCATACACTCTAAAAGACTGTACTGACCTAAGGAGAAGAGAAAAAGTTCTGCAACTGATCTGGCAAGAAAATGTATTACCCCTGAGTCATATAAGGTATAAGGTCAAGTGATATATATATATATGTTTATTTACTGTTACTTCCCTGACTGCAGTACATGTAGAGTATAATGAAATCAAAAACTACTCTGGTGTTAGAACCATAACACTAACAGCTAGAGACAAGTGTATCACTGATTGACACAGGGAAAAGAGGCTAATCCACAGGAGGTGAGAGGAAAGCTTTTCTTCCAGCGACTGGATTCTGTTTGAGGTGATTAATACATGCGTAAAATAAGATGGATTAAGAGACCTGTCAAGAAAAGTAACAGGCAAGCCGGGGAGAGAGACAGGAACAAATCAAAATGCGACACGCAAGAACTGCTTCATTGCAGTGGGGCGAAAGGGCATAATTTAGATAGTATATTAATTGACACTTTCCTGCAAACTTTCATGATTCAAGTAAAGCGGAAAATACAGTGAGCTCACTGTGAGAAACATTTGAAAGATTCCTGGCATATTCTTTTACTGAAGTTGGAGAAATGGTTTTATTTACTATAGAAAGTTGTGGCTCACTAATCCCTTTTGATCGATGTTGGTGTTATCTTTTTAACATGGCTTTTGCTGTACTTGCCTTTATTGTTTTTAATAGATTTAATAGATTTAGGTTGATATGTTTTTATAGTAAAGTTTTTATGTAAGGGCTTCAATTATGTTATTTATTTTTGTAGTCCTGACGAAATCATGTTAATTATATTACTAATAATACTATTACTGCTAAATATCTATGTTTCAAGGCAGGTGACAATCAGTTGAGTTCGTTTTCACCTGTGTCTTAAAAAAAGGTTGAGCACTGAGACTTTTTGCTTTTTGCACCTGGAACATTACGACACCCGGATGACTTTCACCGAGTTGTGAAGTTTCACTTGAATGCAAAATACAAAGCACCAGCTCTTCCTGCTGTCAAGATGTCATCATTGTTATTCCTAGTGCAGATGTAAGAAGCTCATCCATATATACAAACACTCACTGTAGCATGTACAGAACTGCATATGCTTCTGCTGTGTGCACAGTGCTGTCCATGCCTATTATTATACAGTACACCCAGGTTCTGTCTTTGCAGTTCCACTCCTGAGTGTGTTTGTGTTTCTGACCTGCCATGCTTAACCTGTCCACTGGTTACACTAAGTGTGTTTCCCTGATCTGTACACCTGCCAAGGCTGTTTTCCTGGTCGGCTCTTATTATCTAATTAGTGTTATGCACATTATATTAAAAAGAAGGTTATGCTGAGTGATTATTATGTGGTCTCGTTTTTTTCTCTTTCTTTTTTATATGCTTGTTTTTCTCCTGTTTTCCCAAGTGGTTTCTGGTTCTGTAGTATAAAAGCAGTGAAGCCTTTAGCATGTCAAAAACATGCTGAAGGTACGTGCTGTTCAGAGCTCTGTAAGTGACAAGTAAAATGTAACTCCAGATCACTGCCTGAATGAATGATGGATGTATTGTCAACAAAGAATGGTTTTCAAACCCTTTTTATTTTTGCATCAATCTTAATCCTGTTAAAGATTTACAAATATAAAATTGATTTGGAGAAAAAAGCAAATTTTAATAGGGTTCACTGACAGTTATTCCCACATATTCTCAATTAATGTTAGGTCCCCTTTTTTCTTTATATTTTATATTTTCAGGAATGCAAACTTACCACTGCATGGCACTACAATTTCACCTCTATAGCATTTGAAGACTTCATCGAATTCATCAAATATCAAACTTCAAACATCCTTTTGAATGAATTATTTAATTTATTTACAGGGAGTGCAGAATTATTAGGCAAGTTGTATTTTTGAGGAATAATTTTATTATTGAACAACAACCATGTTCTCAATGAACCCAAAAAACTCATTAATATCAAAGCTGAATGTTTTTGGAAGTAGTTTTTAGTTTTAGCTATTTTAGGGGGATATCTGTGTGTGCAGGTGACTATTACTGTGCATAATTATTAGGCAACTTAACAAAAAACAAATATATACCCATTTCAATTATTTATTTTTACCAGTGAAAACAATATAACATCTCCACATTCACAAATATACATTTCTGACATTCAAAAACAAAACAGAAACAAATCAGCGACCAATATAGCCACCTTTCTTTGCAAGGACACTCAAAAGCCTGCCATCCATGGATTCTGTCAGTGTTTTGATCTGTTCACCATCAACATTGCGTGCAGCAGCAACCACAGCCTCCCAGACACTGTTCAGAGAGGTGTACTGTTTTCCCTCCTTGTAAATCTCACATTTGATGATGGACCACAGGTTCTCAATGGGGTTCAGATCAGGTGAACAAGGTGGCCATGTCATTAGTTTTTCTTCTTTTATACCCTTTCTTGCCAGCCATGCTGTGGAGTACTTGGACGTGTGTGATGGAGCATTGTCCTGCATGAAAATCATGTTTTTCTTGAAGGATGCAGACTTCTTCCTGTACCACTGCTTGAAGGTGTCTTCCAGAAACTGGCAGTAGGACTGGGAGTTGAGCTTGACTCCATCCTCAACCCGAAAAAGCCCCACAAGCTCATCTTTGATGATACCAGCCCAAACCAGTACTCCACCTCCACCTTGCTGGCGTCTGAGTCGGACTGGAGCTCTCTGCCCTTTACCAATCCAGCCACGGGCCCATCCATCTGGCCCATCAAGACTCACTCTCATTTCATCAGTCCATAAAACCTTAGAAAAATCAGTCTTGAGATATTTCTTGGCCCAGTCTTGACATTTCAGCTTGTGTCTTGTTCAGTGGTGGTCGTCTTTCAGCCTTTCTTACCTTGGCCATGTCTCTGAGTATTGCACACCTTGTGCTTTTGGGCACTCCAGTGATGTTGCAGCTCTGAAATATGGCCAAACTGGTGGCAAGTGGCATCTTGGCAGCTGCACGCTTGACTTTTCTCAGTTCATGGGCAGTTATTTTGTGCCTTGGTTTTTCCAGACGCTTCTTGCGACCCTGTTGACTATTTTGAATGAAACGCTTGATTGTTCGATGATCACGCTTCAGAAGCTTTGCAATTTTGAGACTGCTGCATCCCTCTGCAAGATATCGCACTATTTTGGACTTTTCTGGGCCTGTCAAGTCCTTCTTTTGACCCATTTTGCCAAAGGAAAGGACGTTGCCTAATAATTATGCACACCTGATATAGGGTGTTGATGTCATTAGACCACACCCCTTCTCATTACAGAGATGCACATCACCTAATATGCTTAATTGGTAGTAGGCTTTCGAGCCTATACAGCTTGGAGTAAGACAACATGCATGAAGAGGATGATGTGGACAAAATACTCTTTTGCCTAATAATTCTGCACTCCCTGTATGCATTTTTGTCTGTTTCTTTTTCTGGAAATGTAATCATGACCTGCTTGATGACTCTGTGGTTTATACAATGAGTAGAGTACTCTGAGAATACACATGAATCAATATTATGTTACACACAAAGGAGTGGCATTGGGAGACTTTCACAGAGAGGCAAGCAGAGACATTAGAAGTATTTCAGTTTGAGCTTGTTTTTAATATGTTATTTTCTGTTTAATCTCCATCTAATGCATCATATCCTATAAAACGTACCGTGGCTGTCCCATGAGTACCACATCTTGTATGCATTTAACTAGAAAAAGCCAAGTTATTTCAAAAAACAGTTCAATCGGCGCCTTCCTGGAATGATGCTACAATTGTCGTAATCCATAAAGAGGGCAAGGACCCCACAAATTGTCAATCATACAGGCCAATCTCATTACTTAATACTGATTTGTGCATTCTCACCACGATTTTAGCCAAAAGAGTTAGTAAAATTATTACACAGGTTATAAATCCAGATCAAACGGGGTTCATTGCAGGAAGGCACTATGGGGACAATGTTCGTAGATTGTTGAACTTAATGTCCTTGTACAAGACCAAACAAGAAGAAACAATGATTCTGTCTCTTGATGCGCAAAAAGCATTCGACAGGGTTTCCTGGCAGTACTTGGGCCATACACTTGAAAGATTCAAATTTGGGTCAAACTTAATTAAGTGGATACAGATTCTTTATTCCAACCCAATGGCAGCTGTATGGGTAAATGGAACAATATCAGCCAGATTTCCACTGGAACGTGGGTGTAGACAAGGATGCCCACTGTCGCCCCTGCTGTTCGTTCGATATAAGTATTGAGCCTCTGGCGCAGTTGATTAGAGATGAACATGAAATTCAGGGCCTTTCAATTAATGGAGAACAGCATAAATTGTCCATCTATGCAGACGATGTACTTTTATACATTTCAAATCCTGCAGTCAGTGTACCTCATTTAAAAGAAATTATTAGTACATACGGTCACCTCTCTGGTTACAAAGTTAATATTGACAAAACATTGGCAATGGATATAGGAGGAAACATTTCACAAACATTTAAGGAGCGATGTGGCTTTAAATGGCCAAACGAAGGTATCAAGTATTTAGGAATTCAGATTCCTCACTCATTATCAGACTTGTTTAAAGTAAATTATGAAGTTATAGTTGCAAAAATAAAAAAAGATATGAAGAGATGGACAGTGCTGCCTCTGTCTGTCTTAGGTCGGATCGAGAGTATACGTATGAATGTATTGCCAAGACTTCTATACCTTTTCCAAATGCTGCCTATTAACATTCCCAACTCTACATTTGATAATTTAGATAAACTTTTTTCCAAATTTATATGGCAAGGCAAACGCCCAAGGATCAAGTTCCAAACATTAAAACTGTCAAAACTGCAGGGGGGATTGGCTGTTCCAAACCTGAAATATTATTTCTGGGCAGCTCAGATGAGACCCCTGACTGTATGGGTGCGGGATTTATCTGAAACTCAGTGGCTGAACATCGAGAAGACAATGTGCGAAAGATCATTGGAATTCCTGCTTTTTTCTAACATTTCAATTAAAAATTTGCATATGGGGGAATGGACGAGGGTCACACTAAAGATTTGGCGTAGAATCAAACAATCATTTGGTCTTCCAAAAGAAATTTCAATTTTATCAAGCCTCTCCTCCCTGCAGGGTTTTTCTCCTATTGTGGAAGACTCTGGCTTCAGAGCATGGTCAAATAGCAGGCTTTATAAACTATGTCATGTTGTGAGGAATGGGCACCTGAGCTCATTTGAACAGTTGAGAGGTCAGTTTCAGCTTCCTTCTTCTGACTTTTTTAGGTTTCTGCAGCTAAGAAGCTTTTTGACAAAACATAAAGAATGGAGGCAAGTTTTGGAGCCCTCACCCAATGAGGAAATATTTCTAAAAATATTTCAAAGTAATTCCTCCCCAAAATTAATCAGTAATTTTTATAACACATTTATGAGTTTCAATACAAATGCAACTTTGGATATTAAGGCAAGGTGGGAAGCTGAGACTGGCACTCAAATTTCAGAGGACACCTGGGAAGAGGTGTTCGGCGAAGCCCATCTTGTGACTAATTCTGGGCTGTGAAGAGAATTTAAATAGAAGGTGGTCATGAGATATTTTAGAACCCCAGAGATAATTGCCAAAATGAAGCCTACAAATCCTGACACCTGTTGGCGAAATTGTGGTACTTATTTAGGAACCCACTCACATATATTCTGGTCATGCCCAAAACTCTGCTCATTTTGGAATGACGTATTTAAAGTTCTCAACACAGTTTTCCAACAACCATTAACAAAAGACCAACAGCTAGCCATTTTAGGAGTATTACCAAATGGTTTTGCGGGAAACAATAAAAAGTATCTCTTAAGAATCTTGCTTACAGCAGCACTAAAGTGTATTACTATTAAATGGCTGAATCTTGACCCACCTTCATATAATATGTGGCTTGATAAAGTGAGAGAAATTTACCAGATGGAGGAAATAACATACGCTCTGCGGATTCAGAGAGAGTTGTTTACTGAGCGTTGGCGACCCATACATGCTTTACTGTTTCAATAATTTAGCATAGGTCTGTTTCGTTTTGTTCATTTATGGCTAGATTTGTCACGTTATTTAATATTACATAAAGTTTTTGTTTTTGTTGTTGTCTGTTTGTTTGCTTGCTTGGGTTTTGTTTTGCTTTCCAGTTTTGTTTTGTGCTTCCTAATTGTAGTTCTTATTTTGATCTACATTTCTGCATTGCGGTTTCTGTAACTGTCCTACTTGTGAACATTGACAAGTACAAGTTGCAATGTTGTAAATTATAATAAAAATTGAGTTAAAAAAAAAACAAAACAGTTCAATCAAGCGATTTCTCAGATCCGGTGCAACCTGCACATGTGCAACCTGTTCAACTTTGTTAAACTCCACATTACAGGAGTTAATGTCCCCTCTCCGTTTTATAGGCTTATCCATGATGTAACCAGCAATCAAAAGAAGTTGTCTGTCAGCGTGAAAAGCTCAAGCACTAGTTAGTGGGACATGTACTCACAATTGAAAATGACTGGAACTAAAGATTCCAGTGGTTAAGAGTCAACAGTATATGGGACAGAATTTTGTTTGTGATATAAGGAGAGAGATTACTCTCACCTTGAATTAATTAGCATTTTAGGATTTAACAGGGCAAGCACTGCCTACCTTACTTGCCCTGACACTACTGACTCATGGTCTTATGGTAACACCAGAAAGTGTTACTGTAGCATATTATCAGCATAAAACAGATATATTTTTACATTATATAAAAAATGTCATAATGCCATATCATTGCTATACCAAGGTCATGCATTTAGATTCCCTAGAGCAGAAAACATCGAGAGAGGTCTGTCTCATTGTTTAAGTGCAAGAGCAGAGTGTCACTCACTGGATTTACAAAATCCAAAAAAAGCATAGTACTTTCCAAATTAGGCAAGAAAACTGCTAAAGGTGGAAAAATCATTCTTGCTTCCCCACTTGAGCAAAAACAAGCCAGATACAAAGGAGGAGATGCTATCAGTTGGTGATGTGTGACCCATATGTAAACAAATGACTCCACTGAGCATTGCTGCCGGAGCATGGCTGATGGTTGGAAATGACTGATGTGGTTACACGGTGGAAAAACAGACCCAAGATGCTCTCTACAGTCTGAATCTACCAAAACAAGGCACTAGCAGCAGCAACTACTTTCACTACTATTACTACTATTTAGGCTACTTTTGTGCTTGCATTTGATTTACTCTGTCACTGGATATTATGCTGTGTCATTGCTATTACACTATAATGCTGCTGCTGCTGGTACCCTGTTTCAATAGATTAAGACTTAAAATGAGGAAGAGTGTCATTAATGGCAGTAGCTCATTGTGGAAAAAAACCCTTCAGTTATAAATGCTGCTGGCTGCAAGCTCAAGTATCAACAGATGTGGTTCTCAGTTTTATTTCCTTTATCATCAGAAATGTTCTTATAACTTCAAAATGATATAACAATATATCGCCCTACTCTACCAGGAAGTATAGCAGTAAAATTTTAATTTCTGTCTTACTTTCCTAGACTAGACCTGATAAATACATCAGGGTATAGCAGTGACACTTGTTGTGAATTTTGTTGTCCATATGGACAATGGATTGCAATCCATTTAAAAAGGGAACTGGAAATTTTGTGACACACAGCTAACATGAGAGCTTCCTCATTTTCAGTGTTTGTCCTCCTGCTAAGATAAGACTTTGTGTTTACTTTGTGGTGGAAAAGTCGCTGAATTCTACTTTGTCTTTGTTTTAAAAAAAAAAAAAAATGCATGAAATACAGGGCTTTAAATACATCAGACATTACATCACTCGAAAAATTCAGGGTTTTGAAGACAGATCGTTATTTTGTTTAATTGTTTTTTCCTTTTCACTTAGCATTGTTATTAATGTGTGTAACTGTGCACACACAGTAATTTAAATAGGTTTAAAGGTTAAAAAAGTCATGAGACAAAGTCGTGTAAAAAAAAAAAACAGCTCAAAGACAAAGAAAGAAAATGACAACATTTGAAAGCCTGAGAAGCAGAACCTGAAGAAGCATCAAACAAGCTACGCATCAGGGAAGTCAAAGAAATTATTAATTTCAGAGTGCTGTTGATTCCAGCCATGCCCCTGTGCCTTCCTCAGGAACAACAGGGATATCTCGGTCTACAGCTGCAGGCTGTCAACAGGCTGTCATGGAGACTGAATGTCAGTCAGTAATTCAGTCGGCCCACACTTCAAAATAACCCCTCTCCTCCAGTCCATCTCTACCACCTCCTCTTTTAGTTCCACTTCACTGAATGTCTAGCATTTCTCTGGTCTGATGTGCCCTCTATTATGTAGTCACCGGGCCAAGATGTAGACACTATTGTGAGACGTCTCTCAAGATACTGATCTGAGTCAGGCTGACAAGGGCGTCCAGGTTATTTACAAGAAAAGATATTGCTATTCAGTTTCCTGGTGTCAGTCTCTATGGGATATTGATGGGTTTTCATGGCTGTGTTTACTTTCTCACCAGGAGTCAATGGCAACCCTTAGACAAGGTTAAAGTATTTGCTTCTGTCTGCATGTCACCATTTTTTAAGTGGCTAACTTGTCACCATACAGCCAGAAAGTCACAGATTTGATTCCCAAGTTTCTTGCTCTCTGACATCTTGAATTGTCACCTTTGGCTTCTTCCTCACAGCCAGACTTGACAGTTTGACTTGAGGCACTTACTTTGCAATACAGCAGGTAAAAATGACTGACATGGATTTACTGGACAGCTTCCCAGTTGGTCTTTGTGTCTTTAAATGCATTTCCTGGATTAGGTGGGTACTGGGTCATTATAATTTTAGGGAGATCTATTAGATTCCTTTCCAGCTCCATATTTATATCCCTGGGCTTCACTAAAGTAGCCATCCAGCCACTTTCCAACCACTCATCCAATTCAGGGTTGTGGGAGTGTGTAAGGTGGGAGGCAGGCCATCAGACTATCACTGAGGTAATACACATTCACACTTACAGCCAATCACTAATTATTTGCATGTCAGGAGTCTAGGCAGACGCAGTAGTAGAGAAAGAACCCTTGTAGGCACAGGGAGAGAATACAAACTCAGCTCACTGAGCCTTGAAGCAGCCCTGCGGTTCATCCAGTGCATGAAACAAGCCATTTTAGCTTCTTAGCCTTTACCACCTTTACTCTCGAACAGGGTGAGGGTGGGGCTGATGTGCTTTCAGCAAAGATACGCAGGTACTTCATTTATACCCTCTCTTTGACATTATGCACATCCAGCAGGATCAAACAGATTAGAGCTTTTGACATACACTGATCTCATTATTTAAAATTGTGAGTATTCACCATTGTACAGTATAGGTATGGCAGAAAATAGTTTTATCGTAATCTTATTTATGTTGATTTTTGCAGTTTGGTTTGTAGATTTCTGCAGCCCGTCAACACTCTGATTTTTGCATTACAGGACTTTGATGCTTCACTGTTTGTTACATAGAAAATATAAAGGATATTTCTCAAATCAGGTCTTAATGGCAGCATTCCGCCAGGGAGTTTTCTGTAGCGCCCTGTGGATGGAAGCGGTCAAAGTCATCATTAAAGCATTTAATGACAGTCCTCAGGAAGCCATTATCATTTGGTAAGTGATTCATTAAAACCTAATCTCTTCCTTCAGCCCCTTATTATCACGACTAATGTCATTGGGTAGCACTCTCCCAAACCTCAGCCCTTATTAAAAGAAAAGGGGCTGACCTGATGCCACATAAAATGAGCCTTAGATGCTTAAGAGAGGCTTGGATCAGGTGAAAGACAGTGTCCTTAATGCATTACCAGGAGAAATCCTCATTTGGGTGCAGTAAGTCCAGTAACCACAGAACAACCTCTTGTCTCTTATCAGGAGGAACATGTTGATTTATTTGCTTTAAACAAAATGATTTGGTTCATGCTCTCCAACTGAGAATCACTAAAACTGGAAGAATGACAAAAATCTAAATTCCCAGTAAAAGAAAACTGAAGAATTCAGGCATGGGGCTGAATTACTGCAAGTTGGTCTATTACAGTCACAGGCTAGCATGAACTGATGAACCAAAACACAACCTCTTCAGGAACATGCATGAACGTAGAGCTTAGTTTAAAGGTTTTTAAAGAGTTAAACATCTTAAATAAAGGATTCTATAAAATTTCAATTCTATTAAAACAAAATACAGTTACCAGTTACCTGTAGATACATTTATATATTTTATTTCTGTATATAATGTGTGCATTATCTCTTAAACTTCTTTTAATCTTTATTTCTCTCATTCTCTCTCATTAAAAATCCACAGTATCATGCTGAATTTGAGAATAAATCAGGATTTGGAAAATACAAATTAATGTGCAAAAAATGAGCAAACCCCAAAACAAAACAAAACAACAAAAAAACAACAAAAAAACTAAACGAAATAAGCTCCACGTCACACGTGGTTCCTATATGTATTGTTTAAATAGTCTTCTTGTTTGATTTCATTGAGAGGGACAACTTGATTAATAAGTAAAATTAATTAAGTAAAATTGATATAAACCACTCCCATTCAAATGTGTATTTATTGTTGCTATTAATTTTACCATAACATTGCATCTAATTCTAAACTAGTGGCTGCTATTTTGGAAAAACTCCTCTAGGTGGTGCTGCAGGATAAGCTTCGGGCAGTCTGCCTCTGTGGATGGAGGGTACGTTTGATCAGATTGTAAGGCTGACCCTTTGGCGTGTGCATAGTAACACAATTTAAGAGGCGACCAGATCCTATTTAGAGAAGAAGAGATTTGTTCACACATATCCATGATAAGTGTGTAAAATTTGTCTGTTACAGCATAGCATAAGAACAGATAGAACTCCTATCCTGCTATTTAAGTTATTCCTGGTTTCCTTTATTGCTAAGTCATCACAAAAATGGGACTAGTTCTGATTAAATCTCCATCCAGCCATTTTCTTCTGGTTATCCAGTTAAATGTGTCATTTCAAAAGCATCCCGTATCACAGCAGAGACCTAGGCATAGAGCAATTCTTTTCAGTCACAAGATCATTTTTAAAAAATGCAGTTACTACAATATAAAGCAATTGGATAGGGATGATGTCAGGTTTCTCTCCAGATCAGCAAAGGCCTTCCATTTCTTCTTCTTTCAGCTCTTCCCTTTGGGGGTCACAACAGCAGTTCACCTGTCTGATCCACTTATTTAATTTAGCAAAGGATTTTAATGCTGGGTACCATTCCTGATGCAACCTTCCCCATTTATCCATGCTTAGGACTGACACAAGAAGTATACTGACTTGTGACCCCCCCAGTGGCTGCGTTAGTCCAGTTCTTCCATGGCAGACTTAATTTATTTAATACACCAAGCCATCCACCCTGTCAAATTCAGGCTTGCCAGGGTGAGCTGGAGCCTATCCCAGCTGTCATGGGGTGAGAGGCGGGGTACATTTATACCACTTCTTATTAGCCATTTTAACACATTGTTTGGATGCATTAACCCCCCCACACACACACACACACACACACAAAAGTAAAGTCAAAAATGGAAGTGGATTATTGACACTATAAATTTGTAGAAACATAGAAAACTAGCTTTGTGTAAAATTTGCTCAGTTTTGACAGCCTCGTTTTCTACAGTAGTTATTCATTTTCCAATTAAACCTTAGCGTAAAGTCTTTTTTAATGCATTTGCATTGATGTCACACTAGGGGGGGCTAAAGTATAAGCTTTATCTTGTGCCTCTGTGCTTCTGTTTATAAAAAAAAAAGAAAAAAAGAAAAAGTAGTAATCTGTGTAAGACGTGGTCTTAAAACATAAAAATAATACACAAGTGTTATGTGTTCACAAACCAGAGGACCAATTGTCCATTTAATGAGCCTGTTATGTGTACAGTTAATAATAACTGTCGCAGACTTGCCTCAAACTACATAAGTGTCTGTATAATGATTATGCAGAATGTGAGGAGCAAAAAGTGATGGTTATATAAACTAAAAATACCTAATAAATTTGTCTGAGTTCACACATTACACACTGCATACATCATCAGAATCAGAATACTTTATTGATCCCTGGGGGAAATTATTTTTTGTTACAGTGCATCCGCCTCTCCGACACCACCTTGAGGGAGTCCAGCTCCATCCCCACAACATTGCTGGCCTTACGGATCAGTTTATTAAGTCTGTTGGCATCTGCGACCCTCAGCCTGCTCCCCCAGCATGCAACAGCATAAGTGGAATACAAAAATATAGCCACTAATTAGAGAGTGCAATCACCCAAATGAGAGATCCAGAACTAGATGACAGGAACTTACTTCCTCAGGATATTGACTCACAGCGGTGCCATTCTACCTGGAGCAAAGATCACCCGTCTACAGAAGCAGACTGCAGTTTTTAGAGCCGCATGTCACACATGCTTTACATCAAGTGCACAAATTCAAGCAAGCAAAACATATTAATATATTGCTTTCAAAAAGAGGGTCACAAAAGTGCTTTGCAAGGCAATGCACAGCACCCAATAATGGAAGTAAAAGTGACAAGACAGAAAAGAAAGACGAGAAGGAGCCATTTACATGTCAAACAAACAACAGTGGAATTAAAAGGAATAAAAAATGAGAAAAGTTCTTTCTGGTTAATAAGTACAGTAATTCATGCAACTTTGTAAAACTTTTTTATTTACTTCTTTTAATAAACAGGATGTTTGGAGGCCTGGTATATGAATGTGTCTGTCTGGAAATCACTTTGGATTAACTCCTGTTGTTTCAAATGTGCTATGGAAATACAGTGGGGGAAATACTTATTTGATGCCCTGCTCCATTTGTCAATTAGTTCACTCACAAAGGAATGAACAGTGTCTATTTTTTTATAGTTGTTTTGGTTTTATATAACAGAATATGATCCTCAATTAAAACTTCATATTTGGTGGAGAAACCTTTGTTGGTAAGCAGAGCAGTAAGATGTTTCTTGTTGTTGGTCACCAGGTTTGCACATATCTCAGGGGGGATTTTGTACCCCTTTGTACAGAAGCGCTCTAAATCCTTTAGGTTTCTCGGTTGCAATTCAGAGGTTGCATGGAGCTCCAGACAGAGAGCGTCTGATGGTAATTTTATATTTCTTAAATTTCTGAATAATAATTTGCCACATGGGCACACAGCCGATCTTTGGGGAGCATGAATTCTGGTTATATTGTAGGCGATCAAATACTTATTCCACTTAATGGCATGCAAATCAATTTACAACTTATGTAATGTGTGTTTTTTTTTCTATATTTTTGATATGATATTGATATTCTGTCTCTCTCTCCATTCAAATGAAACTTCCATAAAAATTAGAGACTGCTCATATCTTCATAAGTGAGCAAACTTCAAAATTCAGCAGGGGATGAAATAATTATTTTATTTCCCTCACTGTAAAACTGACTTGAATTAAAGTTTAGGCACGGACTTTTAGGTGTTCTTCTCCACTTTTACAGTTCCTCAGTATGGTTTGGTGTGCGGGGTTCTCGAAAATGGAGCAAAATATGGCGTGAAGACCCCCCAGTGATAGATTACCTCTGCAGTGTGGAACTTCTTTCAGTAGGTGAGACACTTTTGAAACGCGCTACCAGGGTGGCTCACACAGATCTGGCAGAAGTACTCACTATAGTACATATCACACCATGTAAGTGTAACTGAACAGAAGTGCTCCTGTTTCACTTCATCCTATTCATGATTCTCAAAGTGTTTCTTCACTGATAGTGAAGAAAGGATAGAAAGTCCAGCTGTTTAAAATCCCAACAGAAATACACAAGACTTGCCTTCTGGGCAGGAACACGTGATGCGACTGATGGATGTTTGTATGAGAACAGAAACCATATAAATATGCTGGGAGTGAAAATTTAGCGATTTTCTTTCTACCACCTTCAGCTAGGCTGGGACACTGTTGTCCAGGGACAACATTTTTTAGGAATGCAGATGTGATGTGTGTAGATGTGCAATCCTGCTACAATATTTAGAAAGACTGCACAGCACACATGCTGATAAAATGCGTTCTTTTCAACTTTTGCATCATCGCAAGCTGAACGCGCTCCTGCAGAACAGAGAGATTGTTTTATGGAATAATTTGTAGAATGATTTTCAGATTTTCTTACTCATCATGTACAATGTTTTAGTAAAGCTGCAGCTTAGCCAAGACTTGACTCAAGTGCTCTGTATAAATGTGTAAACAAATGGTCCTTCATATTTGAAAGGTCATGCTCCTCCAGTTCTCCTGTGTGCCTCTGCTTTTCCTTCTTTCTCGCTCTATCAGTACGAGAGTGTGCTTGTTTGTGTGCTGTTAACCGTGCCTGATCCCTTTGGGTTTCCCCATCCTCCATTCCTGCACACCTCAAGCCATCAAGCTCATCCACTCGTCATTTGCAGATCAACCTGCCACTATTTATGCTTGGAGAGAGCTTTCAGTCTTGGTAAAGCATTGAACTGTGTTAATGAGACCATCTCCAGTCTGCAAATCTTGTTCCCGTTCTCCTTACCAACAACTTACCTGTTCCTTTCTTCTGTGCAGAAGCCCCCGCATTTCCCTCGGTGACTGATATATGTGAGAGAGAGGGAGTCGTGGAGGAGATTGTTTCTGTTCCATGTGCATCACTGACAGACTGTCCCTGCCTCATGATTTTGTAAATAGTTTCCTTTCACATGTACTACAAATACGCACTTAATCTGTTTTCTCAATTCCCACACCGTAAGCCCCGCCTGCTCCACTGGTTATGGCATGAAAGGTCAAGTCTTGAAAAGGATCAACACGTTGTTTGTATCCTACCCTAACAGTTTTGGGTTTGTTTTTTGCATCAATTAAAACCATATAAAAAGGTCCTTGTTGCACGTAAGCATTGAGTCAACATTGTTGACTAACAGTGTTGGTTTCCTGGACAGAAACCTGAAAAACAGACTTGATAGAAGAAAATGAAAAAACCAAAAGCATTAAATACCCCACTTTCAAAACACTGTTTGCATTGTAAAATACTGCTAACGACTAGAAGTATCAAATAAAAGCTGCAAAAATCATTTTAAAATCTAGTAGAAAAAAGATATTAAATTGAAAATCCAAAAGATTTCACACATTAGGAAACTGAATTCAAACACTTCACACAAGGCGCCATCTTCAGCCCATCCACTCTGAGCCCTCCTCACACCATTATCCTACAGTAACATGCCGATGTGCTGTGTTTCGACTTAGGATGCGAGATGCGAGAAAGAGACATAAGGAGCGATAGAGGCTTAGTTGTCAAATGACGAACCATTGCTTCCATTGCTGTGTGCATTTGTGTTTTTCTATCTTAACACAGACCAAACTAGAAGCTCTTTCAGGGTGTTTTATTTAGATGTGACCGCATATATACACTGTACATACACAAACAGAAAGTCTTTACTGATTCCTTCACCCTACAGGCTGCCTAGTCTGAGATCAGGGGCTGAGGCTATTGCCTCCCGTCCTGCTCCCTTGAGGTTAATTATGTTCACTTTACCAGCCGTGACTCACTTTCTATCTGCCTCAAAAGCTCACAGTCTACTACAAGCCCTGGCATGGCTGCTGTTATCACTAACAACTGGCTCTTCCAAGCAGACTCTGTTCACACATGATACATCGCTGCCATGTCAAGGATGACTAATTAAAATGACTGACTGCACAATCCTAGATGTGAAGCAGGTAGCCTAGTGGATGTTCTTTTGGTATCCAGTGAGTGTCTGAAAATGCCCACTTTCCACCAAGATCTATTCCCTAAGTTACTAAGTGAAGTTAAACTGTCTTTCAGTTTTCTTTCCATTATATACCTTATTCCTGTTAGTCTTCACTCACCATTAGAAGCATTACATGAGTATAAAATGTAGTTTAATGGGAGAAAAACAGAAAAAAATGTTTTTTCTACCTGAACATGCGTCACCGTTTTTAAAACTATCGATTGTGTTCAAAATGTCAACATGCCTTAATTGTAAGCCTACATGTAATGTCAGTTGCGTGAAGGCTTGTCTTCCAATGCAGTCATAAATCACTACACTATGCAAACAATGGTCATGAAAACACGTCCTTACAGCACTTACAATGAAGCATGTCATGAATTCTAAATCACCTTTAAACCACATGAACCTGGTATTTGAGAGGACTCTCATTTACCCTGAGAGCTTAAGGCACTGCATCCAAAGAGAACCCAACACAGGCAGCCAAAAAACAGGATCACTGAACAACCAAGAAGGTTTAATTTATTAACAGCAAGTTCTGCTTATGCTGCTTTCAGTGAAATTGGACACAGTAATTGTCTGAATATCAGTTCCACTCTTGAGTGACTGATTAATGAGCATAACCATGAGATACACAGTTGAATTCTGAGAATGCTAGACCCTTGTTGTGTTCCATAGCCTTTGATTTATTACTGGAACTAAACACTTGTCTCAAACAGCATCCATTCACTTGAATAAAGATACTGGCCTAGTTCATGAGACCAATATATTCTCCACTGTATGCTTAGTTTTCCCAGGGAATGTTTAGTATTTACACCTGACAAGGGAACTGTCATAAACTGGCTGTGTGCAGGCAGGTGAGGACCCAAATCCAAAACTCACGGGAGCGGGACGTGAACTGAAAAAACAAACAAACAAGAAAAACAAAAAAACAAACCCACAGCTTTATTGCTGGGGAAAAAAGGCAATTGCGGATGCCATGCAGGTGCGTCCGCATGGCACCGCCAACCACGCCTAACCACAATAACGCTAGGTCAAAATGACAGGAACGGCAAAAGACTTGAACTAGGGGTGGGGGACTTTTAACAAGTTATGTTGAAATTGCTGCTAACATCAGTAGGTGTTGGTACACTAGCTGGCTTTGTAATATACCAATCTTCACATCTCTTCACACACATTTCCTGTGTTTCATGATCAAAAAAACTCATTAATCTAACATGTCTCCTCTATCCAAAGCAGTTTTTACTTAACAGTGTTTGGTTTTGATTTCACTTTGGTCCATATCCTCTTACAGGTCTTCACCACTGCCCCCATGTAAGTCCCTTTTGTGACCACTTGCACTTACACATCTGTGCTCAACTATGGAAAAGAGAGCAGAAGAACAAAAGCAGCCTGTTCTGGTCAGCAGGATGTGTGGCGAGTTTGTGTTGGCTCGGCCAAGAGAAAACCGCCAGCATATGTTATGTGCCAGCACAAAATGAAGGCATGCACTACAGTGCAAGTCTTTTCCCTCAGACACCTTAGGATGTTGCAATAAAAGGTCAGATAAACAGTCTAACCCTAGGGGATAATCCCACGGTCCACAACACTGTGAATGTTGTAAAAATCAAAAGCATTTCTGTTTGCACTCTTGGCTTCAACGCTGTGAGCTCGTCCACTGAAGACTGTTGTTTGGTCCCTGGGTCAGAGACCCAGCCTTCACCAAACATGAGGCTCCACGAGATGCTCTCCCAAATTTACATCTGGGATGACTTGTGATTTTTAATGATTTTCAAACTTAAATGTAAAAAGTTATATATTCATCTTAAAGAATCTTTACATTTTACAACAGTATGATTTTAAGTGATTCTCTTTTTTTGATTTCATACATTCCCGAGTCTCAGTAAGTAAGAGAGTAAGTTTGAGAATTTTGTATTTGTTGAATTCTTTGTCCTTTTTTTGTTTGTTTTTTTTGTTTTGCTTGTATTTATCAAACTTTTATTGAAGTATCCTCGTGGTTCAACCTCATATCTGATTTATTGCATCAGTGCAGCTCATAAAATTCACTGCATGTGAAACCCACACCACTATTTCTCATTTCACTCCACTGTGTATGAGCAGACATTCTGATTGATCTTCCTATTGGAGTAAACAAAAAGAAAACCAACAAACACAAGGGGGGGAAAAAAAACGTAAACTAATGTAGAAGTAAAGTGCAAAATTCAGCCTGGTGTTTACTCTTTCAGACTCGGGGCCAAATTCCTGGTGGTCTGGTTATGTGACTGCCCCGAAAGGGTCAGTGCTAAAATGTAAAATTAAATAGTTGACTGGAAATTGCTATTCCCTCGCCTGCTTTTAACCTAATGTCATCTGTGTCATCCTATGCGGTTGTTATTCCCCACGCACCTTTGCTTTACCATCATGCTCCCCGTGGTCTCTAAGGAGACAAGTCTGCATAATGTAGCTATTTTTTTTTTTAAGTTGTTGATTTGTGGTGCTGTAAAAACAACAACCATTCATGGAATCCATAGAAAAAAATCATGGATTCAACCCAAGAAAGCGGCATATGAAATTGCAGGAAAATAAATAATGATGGCTGCACCCCACTTGGGATTTTCTACAGATTCAGACTCTCTTATAATAAGGTATAATACGGAGCATTTACCCGGCATTAAGATGAAAACAAGACAAAGAAAATCTGCAATCATGTTAGGACCAGTGTCCACCGTAGAAGTGATAAATAATTTAATGAAATGTGAAATCTTGCATGCAATTTGGTCTTTTTGTGTAGCAGAGCAAGAATTCTTGTCCTTAGAGTGATGCCAAGCGGAATGATGAGGTCAGGAGTAGTAGACGTTATCAACAAGGGACCGGCAAGGATTCGGCACAATTTAAAAATACAGTTGCTATTTTTCAAAATCATTTCACTAATATGTTGGTTGGGACCTGGTAGCAGCACTGGACAAAGGGTCAATGGTTTGCTAAAACCATTAGGAAACCAACCCAACATCTGGGGATTTGGAATATTCACAGATATGTTCAGATAAGTTGCTCTCAAGCAAAGCGTGTAGGAGGAATCTCTCTTTTTTCTGCTTATGAAAGTTCTCAACTTTTCATAAGAATGAAAGTTCTCAACTTTTCATAAGCTAAAGTTTCATCAGTGGCAAAACGGAAAAAGTTGGAGCAGAATAACCTGACAGCACACTGAAGGATGCTTTAAGTTCAGTTGTGTAACAACCAGGACAACAAGCACATGAACAGCAGATTCTTTAACGTAGAATCTTCAAACTGTACTCAGTATAAAGAAATCTGCAGCCGTTTGCCTTCAACCTCCCTCAGCACTCATTTAATCTCAACTAAGCACAAAATTTAAGTTTTCGGTTTAAATTTTACTAAAAGATGGAAAAGCAACAGAAATAATAAGGATCTGCTAAATCTGCTTGAGGTTTCTGAGCTGTTAACCTTGTAAAAGAGGCCTCATAGATAATAGGATTACCACAAAATGCAAGTGAAGACTTTGCTTTTATTTTATCTGAGGAAACTGGAACAGTTTTATTTCAGTGTATCCTAGTGGTGATTTAAAGAGTAATATTCTATAAGGTATCTAATATTGCTTTGGGGCATGCATATAGATCAGTGTCAAAACAAGTGTTTGCTGCTTGTTTCTCTCTCTACTTCTACCGAGGCTCACATTTCTCTGCACTGCACATTTGAAACATGTAAAGTAGACTAACATCCCGGGACACATCATTGACAGTCAACTCTTCTGGGATCATTTAAACAACCGAGTCAACAGCTAAACCAAGCACACGTGACACACGGGCTGTGATAAAACTGAAACTGCTCAAATCCACCAGGAAAAATATGGCCTAGAGGAAGTAATTTTAATTCATGCTCATGATGCCTTTGATTGTCAGATCATAATATAATTTTATGACTTCAACCGTGAAGACCAACTCTGGCGGGACTATAAATTACCGGCCTATGTCTGCTCGCATTTGTTATTCCCCAGAATGCAATAACAGCTTTTTCTTGTGCCTACTCACTAATAAATCTTTTTGACTCGTTAACCATTGCACAGGGAGCCAATTGGATACACAGAGCTCTCATGTGCTGCTAAGTGGATTGTACTTGAGCAGGACTACCTTTGACAGGACCAGTACTTTGCATATGTGGACCCTGGAAATTTTGGCATGGCACTGCATCAGTAGCTTAAATTAAATGATAATAGGCTGCACTTGCTGGTTGGAATTTTAGTTTTTTTCGCTTGTTATTTTTTAAACATTCCTCTTTTTTGATGCTATTTCAAATCATTGCTGGTTCCCAGTCTACCAGTATAGCCTAAAGCCATGCCACTCTGGGTTTCTGCCTACAGACTTTTTCCTTTGCCCTTCAGACTGTGTTTGTCAGAACTATTGTCTTTCTTTTCAGTAAGAGGTATTCTTACATGGAACAAGTTGTGGTTTGCTTCCTTCTTGCTGGACTGCATCCAAATAACCTAAATGACATCTCAAGAAGTATTGATACTTTCTCAGTCCTTGTGTCCTTCTATATATAAAACTTTTGTGTTTTGGATTAGATGAAGCAATATAACCAGCGGCAAGGTCAAGCACTGGTCTGGAGGTGGAGAGAGGTCAAGACATGCCTGCATTATTAATCGGTATGATGGGGTATCTAAGGGCAGAGAGACCAGTGAAAAAGAAAAAACAAATAGAGCTGTACAAAAGTGTGGAGCCACCCATCACTTCATATTTTGCTTGGAAAATGAGAAACAGCTAGTTATTAATTAAAAACATGTACAAACATACATGAAAACAGAGTATATAAGGCAAAAACACAGCATCTACAATCCAGATGAACCAGAAAATGAATATTTGGTAATACCACCTTAATTCTTCAACACAAATTGAATTCTCTTGGATTAGCTTTCTTGAAGCAGTCTTCAGAATTACTTCTCCAGGCTTCCTGAAGGACATTTTGGCTTTTTTTTTTTTTTATTTTTTTAAATGTTGGTTCTCGTTGTCAATCACGCACTTTACAGATGTTATTGCAGGGTGGTTCAAAATCTGATTTTACTTTCTGAGTTCATCATTGCATCAATTTTCACAAGATCTCTAACACCACTGGTTGAAGTCCAGATCCAGTCGTAAACCATGACCACCGTGTTTTACAGATGGCTGTAAACACACCCTGTTGTATATTGCGTCTCCTTAGCATATATTAACAATGATTTAAATCAAAATTTATATTTGGATTCATCGCTTAAGAAATGTTTTCACTGATTCAGCCCAGTTCTCGTGTATGTTGGAGTACCTCAGCCTTTTATCCTGGTTCCTTTCCTTAAGAATTGCTTCATGACAGCTAACCTTCCAATTCTGTTGACATTTTTTAAGAACACACTGAGATACGCCACATTTTCAGCTAATAGCTATAGGAGTGCAAACAGCTATTAATTTTGTGATTCTGTGAGAGGCCCCAGTAACAAAGTGCTTGTAGATACAATTTAAAATCCCTTGATTTAGGTGCCTTTTTGTGATTGAAGGTGATTTGCGGCGCAACGAACAAAGATTTGTCACAAAAAAGGCCACGTGTAAGGAGTGAACTGAAAATGATTGAGAAAGTTCCAAAAGAAAAACAAAAAAAACAAAAAAAACATTGAAAGACCATCAGAAAGTCAGGAGAACTATTGCTCAAGACCACTCTTTAAAAATTACAAGAAAGTCTGGCTGAGTGGAAACAAAATATAAAGAAATGATGGGTGGCTCTTCTGTCAGAGCTGACTGCAGGTAATATTGCTTACACAATATACTGTAGATGAGTTTGCATGCCAGGAAACCCATGTGGCACAGCAACTGGTTATTGGTCAAACCCAGATTTCAGAGGCCTCCAAAGATGTGGTATATGAGAAAAAGATGGATATGGGCTTCCTTGACAAACAGGATTCTGTTTTGATTCATTTCTCTGCAAATTATTATATTTCATAGCCTACACTAAAAAATGATTTGAATACATGTAAATTTTCCATGTAATCTTGTTATAGAGACAATGTTAATTCTGTAAGGAGAGACCGCTTGGAAAAATTGGACATGATTGAACATGGCAGAACAGAATCCCAGCACTGGTAGGATTTAGGAAAAGACCCCCCAGGGCCTAGACACTGGTGGTGGTGAAGATGAAGACTTAGACTTGAATAGAGCTCTGTCGAGGAGTCTGAGGTGGAGAGGTCAGTTGCATCACTCAGTTGAAAGAGAGTCTCAAAGACTGGCACAGGGCACAGATTTAAACCATGCAAAGCGGAGGTTGATTGGATCAAAAAGGGCGGGCAAGAAGATGATTGGACGAGAGTAATGATGTCAGTATTGAGAATGACAGCAAGAGAAAAACAGTCGAACACCCAGGAAAGCAGGCAGATGAGTGATTACAGATCTTCCCTATTGAACTTATCCACAAGCTTAATTTGTTAATTTTAATGGAATTTGGTCAAAATTGACTGTTTATTTTTTTGTTTATTTACTAAAGTTTTATATTTCATACATTTGAGTTGCATTTTTTCAAAATTATTGCTTCATGTTTATTGAGGATAAAATTTTATTTCATTTTTTTGTTGAGTGGCGCTGTTGGCTTGACTTACTTTAAACCTCACTTTTGTCAAAAATAAAGGATGCATTTTGCAACTGTTCAGTTGCAAATGTTCAAGTCAAAGTAAACCTCACACACCTGTGACTCATTCATCAGTTCCCCCTGCTGCATTTCTTTCCCCAGGTGTGCCTTATTAACTATTTTGTGCTTGTGTATATTTAGTCTGCACACTCTTTTAGCTTTATACAAGGCTATCTGCCATGCAAATGACAGTTAGTCTTGTATAAAGCTGATTAAAGCAATCAAACAAACAGCAAACTGAAAACAAACAACAACAACTGACAATGCAAGTCTAAGAATTGATGCTTCATTAAATATAAAACAGCGATGATCTAGACCCAAAAGTACCTGAAAATGAAGAAGAGAGTAGTCACTTGTGATGTTAAGATGTTCTTTTATACTTTTAAAGTCCTCTTTATAGGCCTTGTATACTTTGTCTGGTAAGACGGGATTTATAATTATATCATATTGAGCCTTTATGACCCCTTAATTTGGTATTGTTCAAAGTAATTACAGCACTGAGCCGTGTGTTAGGGATGCTTGACCACACAAAAGAAAGAGCCATCAGTACCAGATTAAAAAAAGATATGACTTCCATAAACAATCAGTGATTTTTGCTTTTGTGAGGCCACATTCATTTCTAGCTTGCTTTTAGCTTTCTAAAAGCAAGTATTGTGGGTCAATGACCCGTCTCCTCTTTTGAGAAATACTGAGAAACACGTTCTTTTCCTCTCAGAAATACATTATTGTAGAAAGTCTGTTCTAAATCTGTATTTAAAGATTATTCCACATTTATTTGTCAGCTTGTATGTATATAGACACAGAATGAAAATGTGTGTTTGACTGGCTTGTCTTGAGCTGCCCTACACGTCCTGGTTCTACAAAGATTATTCTGCAGACAGACTCCACAAATTGAGCTCCAAAAGCCTGAAGGCTGAAAGGGCCTACAGGGAGGCCCATTCAGGGATTCCAGGTCATGCTTTTATACATATTCTGTACAGCATACAGGTATATCCGTTTACTATTTCACCACTTTAGATGAGTTGCTATGGATGCTGTTCTTTGCCATCCTCTCTCTTTCTAGTCCCTGCCAGTAACCTCCCTGCAGCATTTTGGATCAACTGTAGGGTTTTCAAGGAGCTTTGAGTACAACTTGATAGTCCAGCCTAGAAGTAACAAAAGCATGAACTAATTTTTCAGCATCACTCAGGAGATAGGATGTTTCTACTTTTAGAGATATTGCACACACAAAAAAAAGCAGTCTGACATATTTCTTTAAAATGCACATTGAACGACATATGCTGGTCAAAAATGACTCCAAGATTCCTCATTGTGTTGGATGGATAACAGGTTGGATACCATGTTTCTAGTAAGATTGTTAAGGCAGAGTACAATAACTTTGGTTTTATTTAAATTTTGAACCAGGGAATTTAAGATCATCCGATTCTTTACGTCTGTGAGACATTCCTGAAGTTTAACTAATTTGTATATTGTTTGGCTTCATGGATAGATAAAGCTGGGTATCATCTGCATAGCAATGAAAATGTATCCTCTGTCTTTTAATAATAGTGCCATTTCTGTGCTTGTCCTACAAGACCCCAGCTTGCAGGACAAGCACAGAAATTAGTGCACTGTCAGAAGAAAACCAAAACATTATTTGAAGTCCGTACTGTAATGAATTGTGAAACCTAATGGAAGCTCTTCAAATAAACGTTCCTCTGCAGATTAATCAGTTTTACAACCACTCTGAATTTGTGTGATGAAAGGAAGGTTGGAGACTGGCCTATGATGTGATGGCTTTTAAAGTAGTTGTTAAATTATTGGCACCTTAACAGCCTATGGCACACAGCCCATTAATGAAGATATACTGGCTATATTTAAGTTTGTGATTTGACCTTTGAACATCAAAGTTGTTTTCTCAAAGACTTCTGCAGGAGTTCTTTTTGGACCAAGAAAAACGTAATTATGCCCAAATATCTAACTTTGAGTAATTGAATTACATGTAAATTTTCCATGTAATTTTGTTACACAATTAAAATTCGCTTTATAGCAAAGATGTTTTCCTTAATGATTAAAAGAAAAATAATAATTATTGCATTTTACTCAAAATTATTGACTCATTTTTATGAAAGCAAAGAACAATTTTTCAGTTCCCTGTCTTGTTGAGTCTTTTATTTCATTTATCTATAAGTTTAGTCAGTTATTGTAACGTAATAATCACATAATTGACACTCAAAGCTACCAGTTTGCTTTTTAAATATTTGCTGCATTTCTAATTTGCGTTCCCAAAGCAAAATGCTCTGAGATCCAAATGTGAAACCACATTCATTTCCATCAAACAGGAGAAACAGAAGAAAAATTGTTTCTTATGAACTAATTTTGGAAATCCCCAGTGCATCAACTATAGAAAACATTTCTATCAGTGTGGAAGCCTCTACATGAACGAGAGAGTAAAGAAGGTATCATGGAAGAGAGGGAGGGATTTATCATGGGAGGGAGGAAGGCAGGCAGCCAGGCTGTTAAACAGCCTGAAAAAAAATCTTTTTCAGAAACAACCCCCCCCCCCAAAAAAAAAAAAACCCTGCTATTTCCTCTTATTTGCAATGCCCTGTCTTTTCTGTAATAACATGGCAGGAACTTACAACCAGTAAGGAATGCAAACACAAAATGAGGGTACGCATATGGCATACAAACTGAGATCTGATTATACACACAGCAATAAGGGCATAGTCTGGATTGTTGGCAGTTTGACATGAAAAATAATTGAACTAAATACTAAATATAGGACACTGGAATGTCTAACAAGGGTCTGACAGTTAAATATGTTTGCACAGCTTCAAGCACAGCATGGCACTGGCAAGTCGATTGTGTATGCATTACACCAACGTATAAATGAAAGTGTATATCCAGCTTCCACACATGCAGACCATAGTGTGGTTATCAGTAGGGATTTTCATGAACATGGGAGAAATAGATGCCTTTGTGTTTGGTTGGTTTATTCCAGCTAGAGACTGATGTTTCTAAAGACGGAGAATGAAGTAACAATTCCAACTTTATTATTTCTGGCTCAGCTTGCATTTTGCAGAGAGAAAAACAGAGTGGAGTCTGTCGTCAGAGACCCTCTGCTTTCTCACAGCAAGGACTGTCCGGTATCCAATATTATGAAAATGATATCTGATTGACTGCCCATGTGCTAATCATGGAGAAAGGGGGGGAGAAAAAAAGAAAAACTTGCAGCTTTGTCCATCAGTACATCAGTAAAATCACATTATCATCCTCCCACAGATTAGCACACATTTATAGTGGATGGCATAAAATATATAAATATAATTTTTTTTTTTTTAAAAAAACAACATGCGTCATTAATGAATAAAGAAGATTTTTTTTAATCTATTTATTTAGTTCACAGGGAGAGAGTGTTGTTGAGATTATATGCTTAAAAAATAATGGTTACTATTACTTAAAAACATGAATCTCATTTAATTTGCACGTCTGTGATGGCAAAAAATTAAAACAAAAGACAAAAAACAAACAACAAAAAACAGTCCTGGATGAACCACTGTTGTCCCATTTACAACATCAACCTTCAAAAGAGCATGCATATGGATATATGTGCAGTCACTATACTTGATAGAGTATTACTGACATCAAGCAAGAAGATCATCCACCTAATGTGCCATAAAAACAAAATTGCATATAACTTCGGTTGTTTTTATGAGCAGTATACATTTATGACATGACGTCTATCGTCATATAAATAAAAAACAGTCTAAAAGACAAACTGCCTCCTCCTCTGCTAACTATTACAACTTACATGTTTGTATTCAATCCTCCATTATTACAGATATTATTTGAACAGCTCTTCTATTGGGCTCATTAATCTAATAATTTAAATCTTTAAAAACAATTATTATGTCATTATCCTTAGCCGTATCTGTAGCCTGGTCATGACTTTACATGATCCCAACGCTGCATGCCGGTGGAAACAAAGACATGATGCTGTCCCCTGACCTAGTTCAGTATTGAGAAAATCAAAAGCCCTATTAACATTTGTAAACTCTATTTGTGAATACACGGCTTGGTGTTGCAAACAGAAAGACCAGCAGCTTGCAAATCAATAACTATTGATTCATTCCTGGCCTCGGGATTGGTGAGCGTAACAGAATCTAAATTTACTAACTCTCGCAGCAAATGCATCAAATGATGATTGCTAGTCACATAATACTACAAGGTCATAGATGGGAAGAAGATTATGCACATTGTCCTAACCTAAGCATCCCGCCTGACACACAGCAGGTAATGAGAAAAAAAGCTGAAAAACTCATAAAGAGACTCAATGAAAATGGACGAAATGGGGGTGGACACTGGAAATGTAACGATTTAGAGAGTAGAGAGATGTCTTACTAAATTTGTATGGACGGTTGGATTGTTTGGATTATGTAACAAGGATTCAAAGTCATAGTGTCATATGAAAGAAGAAGCAGTTTTACTTTAGGCTTGAGTTCATCTTTTAAGGGAAAAAAAGCTATCCAAGCCTACCTGGCCCTATGTGAAAAAGTTAAGTCCTCCTATTGTTTTTTTTTTTTTTTTTTTTTTTTTTAAATGACATCAGAAACAGCAGTATGCGACATTACGTGATGGCAGAGCTTCAGTTCATCCTTTGTCATTTTTTTTTTTTTTTTTTTTTTTTTAATAAATAGGACAGGGGGAATGAATGAGAGAGAGAGGGGGAGAGAAAGAAAGAAAACCCAAGGGGAGAAGAGACGGTGAGAAGGGGGGGGAAGAGAGACAAAAAAAAAAAAAAACAAAAAAAAACAAAAAAAAAACAAAAAACTCCTGGGTCACCTGTATGGAGAAAAAACAAACAAACAAACAAACAGAGGAGACAGCAAACAACAAAGAGCAACATAATAATAGAGAAAACAAAGCACCATCACAATAAACTAGCTAGTCATAGATATCAGTATTTACTAAGTAATAAACGATATTGTGCAGCACGCAAGATAGACAGCGCACAGTGTGCTTTGAGGCAGCAGCCAAGAAAGCTTTAGTCCGCGTCTGTGAATACCCATGTGTGCATACCTGTGTGGATCAGCATGCTTGCATTCCAAAGGTTTCTCCATGTAATGATCTGCTAGGGAGTGTGGGGGGGCCACAGCCCCGTCCTCCAGGGTGTGAAGCGGGTATGGAGGAGATCAAAACTCCAGACATCCAGAGGCCCCCAGAACACAAGAGACCATGGAAGACCAACAGAGGGGCAGCCGCGCCACTGTTCCAGTAAGAGCTGAGGAGAGTCCCAGATGAGGGCTCACTCAGCAGCCGCGGAGCAGAAGCCAGGGGGGGTTGCAGTGACGCGCCCGTGAGCTCCGCCGGCCCCCAGCTGCGCCTGAGTGACCGAGCCCTAGGCCGAGAGGCCGGGGGCACCCCACCTCCAAAGGGGCCCGAGCGAGCCCGAGCGAGCCCCAGGCCCCAGGCCCCGACAAGCGGCCGCCAAGGAGTGAGCCGGTGTGTACCCGGACGCCCACCCCCAGACACAAAGAACCACCAACACACCGACACCTGAGGGAGTCCGCCACCGGCAGGGGAAGTGGTGGTGGGTGGAGATAGGCCTCCAAACCTTGGAGGGCCTGAGGTGTCCCCAGAGAGGTGGCGTCTGATACCCAACCTGACATATAGACACAGACATACAGGCACACACAGACACAAACATCCATTCCCACCCTCATGCTCTCATATGCACTCACTCCACACTCAACCAACGTGGAGACAGACATAAAGAGACGCTGTACACACAATCACACTCCCCAAGCGTACTCTACAAACCGGGTCTAGGTACCCTTGCCCCTGGAGGGGGGAATTGCACCCAGACCCAGGTGGTGTTACCCTTTTCCCTGCGGTGGGGAGAGGCAGACCACCCCGACTCCGCAGCAGCAGGGAGGCCCCACACCCCAGACCGCAGTCGGACGGCCAACTCCTCCTACTAGCCCTCCCGCTCCAGCAGGCCGCAGAGAATGGGGGTGGGAGAAGACTCCAAACCTCCCTCCACCCGCTCATTGTAGTGTTGATGCATATGTGTTCTAAGGTGCAATTAAAACCCAGGAGGGCATGGAGCTACCTGCCAAGGAGCAGCAGGTAAGCGCATAGTCCCTCCTGCTAACCCTCAATGACTAAGTGTATTTAAAATTGAGAGGTGGGCAACGACGTCAGGGGTGAGGTATACACCCTGATGGTGATTTGGACTCCGTGATTGTGCCCACCCCCAAGATCCTATATGTATGTGTAATGAGAGTGTGAATAATGTGAATGTCTAAGTTGTGGGATAAAATTGAGGCAGAGGCAGCCAGAAGGGGACAGGGGGGGGGGGGTAGCCTCCTCTGCACCCTGGTGACATACCCCCACTCCAAGGCCCTGCATGTGTGGGTGGTTGTGGAGGAGCGGGAAGAGGGAGGCAGCTGGAGATGGGGAGGGAAGGAAGGGAGGGGCAGGTAACCCCTCCCTGGGGCCAGCTCCCCCGCTGACCCCAGTAGGCACTCCCACCCTCCGCGACCCGCCAGGGAAGGGGGGCCCAGGCCCATCAGACCGGGGCCCAGTGCAGTAGCGCCCCCCGGCTCCACAGAGCCCTGGACAGTCCACCCAACCCCACCACAGAGAAAACTGCACCCACCCCACCAACCACACATCTTCCAGACTACATAAGACGGTAAACGCCCAGGCTGAGATCTTCCTCCACCTCTCCTGTATCTCCCCCTCCTGCAGAGAGTTCCTGAGAGAAGAAAGCTCCTGCCAGATGTGACCATCCCCCCCACCAGTTGAAGAGCCCCCCAGGCGGCTCGATGCACCGGCGGCACCCTGCTCCAGGGCCGGGCCCCCATGCACCCACCCGCCCACAACCCCGGCAACACACCAACCAGGACCCGAGCCCCCGAGGCCCGGCCCGGGCCCCCGCCCAGAGACGGAGCGCCCCCAGAACCTCACGCCCATCCCGGACCCACCCAGGGGCAGCCAGGTTGCCAGGTCCTCCTATTGTTAAATAATTAACTGTGATTAAACAATTTTTTGGAATAAAATTACAGCAGCCACACCCAGGCCTGACTTAACTTAAACAGAACGTGTCTGACAAAGTGAAGGAGCCTAAAAGATCTCAAAAAGCAACACATCATACTACAATCTAAAGACAATGCTGAGAAACAAAGTCACTGACCTCTATCAGTCTGGAAAGTGTTAGGCTTTGGGCCTTCAGTGAAACACAGATACTTTATCCACAAATGGAGAAAACCTGGAATAGCAGTGACCATTCCCAGGATTGGCTGACCTACCAAAATTACTTCAAGAGCGCATCGATGACTTATTCAGGAGCTAACAAAAGAACCCAGAACAACATCTAAAGAACTGCAGGCCTCACTTGCCCAAGTTCTTTAGATAGCGGGAAAAACGACATGGATGGAAGAGTTCTAAAGGGAAAACCACTGCTGACCAAAAAGAACACAGAGATTCGTCTCAGATGTGCTAAAGACATCTTAATTACCCCCAAGACTTTTGGGAAAATATTCTGTGGACAGATGAGACAAAAGCTGGACTTTTTTGAAGGTTTGCTTCCGACATCTGGAAAAAACTAACACAGCATGTCATAAACAGAGCATCATACCAAAAGTGGTCTTTGTTGCTTTGTTGCCTCAGAACCTGGACAACATACCATAACTGAGGGAACCACGAATTCTGCTCTTTACTTGATAATCCCAAAGGAGAACGTCCAGCCATCAGTTCAAGCTCCGAAGCTCAAGCGCACTTAAAATGTGATGATCTAAAACATTTAAGTGTGACAAACATGCAAAAACTAAGAAATAAGGAAGGAACCAAACACGTTTTCATAGAACAGTATGTATATTATCACTGCATAAGTGAAAGAGTGTGTTTAGCTTCATTTTTCATTCTCTTGCGATATAACAAACAACAAAACAGGTTGTGCAACGTGTTTATGTTATAAAGAACAGATCTCTAGATAATAAACATTTCCTCTATAACTAGGTCAAGTTTAGAATTATGATCAGCTCCCCAAGCTGCTGATGAAGTGTGTTTGCATGTGCCGAAAAATCCAACCTGTTCCAAAATATGCAAAGAACTTTTCAAGCAACAGCATCTATAATCTGTTGGGGTGATTAATAGATAAGAATAGAAATGTCATGAAGAACGTATCCAATCCGAGCTATACTTAAAGCCATGCGGCGCTTACCATCTTCAGTGCTTCGGAGGTGAACGTAGGTTTAAGAGCTCCTTGTGAGATGTGTGTATTATGCAGAGTGAGTGATCCTGCTTCTGTGGATTGAGAGGGTATAAACAATTTCCAAAGACAGGTGTATGTCTGGGAGAAAGAAAAAAAAAAACCAACAACACGGTTTCTCTATGCAAAAATACATAGCAAACCCTGATAGTAAGTGTTTTTCAAAAGCAATGCTGTACTGCTAATTATGCAGGGAGTTCTTCTGCTTTAAGTGGGGAACAAAAAACTATTTTTCACTAGAAATAGTTTTATTAAATTAAAGATGCACTATGAGTTCATGGCAGAAAGGATGAATTTCTGTGGAGATGACAAAATCTGACAACTCAAAAGTATATTATACAAAAGTATATTATTTATATAAAAATGACACTTGCCATGGTATAACTGCACTTATACCCTTGCATGCATAATACTGGCAATTACTGTACCAAACATCTATTCCTTGTACAACACTAAGTAAGAAAGAAACTTTTTGATCATGCTAAAAGAAGTGCCCAGCCAGCAAAAGTGCTCCTGCGCCAACCACCTTTCTACTTCACTTTAAATAATTGATGCTGATTCTGTATGTGTGAGAATAAAAGTTAACAACTGCCGGAGAGCAGGAGCAAGCTGGAGCGTCTTTCTTACAGGTAGGAGGGAAATAATGAAGGAAACAGCAGCGTGCTGGTTTGAAAACACCGCAGTGCTTCCTGAAGAAAGTGCCTCAATGAGATAATGAACTCTGGATGTGCGCGAGACATTTTGACGAAGAACTTCTCATCATTTCTTGGGCCTAGCCATGCTGAACATCTTTAATCCCCCGCCACCATACGCTAAATCTGTTATAGCGCACATGAACATCGCAACGTCCTTTTTTTTTTCTGGAATACTTCAGAGCATCAGTGAACAGGGATGGATATAAACAGCTTGGACTAATCCCAATACCCAGGACTACAAAAAAAAATTAATTGTGCCTAATTTGCTGCTGTCTAAACAGAGATTGGATTTCGTTTAATGCTAAACAGCCCAGTCCTGGAAATAAACACATTCCTAATTTAAAATACTCCCCGAAGTGTTTCTCACTTTTCTCTCTGCTCTCCATAAGAAATATATGCAAATGACAGCATTTAGGTTTCACTCTCTGCACTAAGAGTAAATGGTGGAAGATCCCCAAGAGGGTTTCGAGTCTTAAACGAGCGTGTTTCATTCTTTCTTCAAAGTCCCATCCCTGAGCTACGACACCCTCTGCTCTATGCTGAACTTGCTTTAGAGAGGAGAGATGCTTAAGCGACTTATGAGCCCTGTCACAGATCACAGGCTGGACCATGGCTGAAACCCCACGTTATGTTTTCTCATATTCAAGTGAGAAATTTGGCGGTGGAAAGCTGAGCAGATGCTGCGAGACTCAACAACTGATGCTGCTGTTGCTGCCTGTCTGAAAGCGGAAAAGGGAGGGGAAAAAAATCAAGAGCTTATCGTGAAAGCTTCTGATCAGTGTGAAGCAAAGGGAGACAGATGACTGACAGAAATAGAACGTGGACGTTGTTTATTTGCATCATCTCATGCAGCTTCACAAAGGTATGTGTGATGTAATTTGATTGGCACTTTAAATGGACTTTTCGGTGACTCATTATGATGAAACGTCGCACCTAGAAAGGTTTGAACATATGCCAGTATCAAAATTTATGGGTGCTATTTAAAGGGTCACACAGCTCCAAAAAATGTAGTTCAGCTTTTGAATTGCGAGTAGTACACAACTCGAATGTTTTCTGTGTCTTTTTCAAAGTAAAATATCTGTGGTGAAGTGTTTCTCCTTCATGGATGACTTTTGTTTGTCTGCAGAAGAAAGTCAAGAACCGCTACACAACCTACTGCGTTTATATTTCAGATGTATTCGGCAGACTAATGGACTTGAAAGTGGCTCTATAAATGTACTTAAATGTAAAGAATCCCCAGGAGGACGTCTGTGAGGAAAGTCATCTCATCAGAACAGCTCGAATACTCAGTAAGACCAGTGCAATTTTTAAAAAAAAAAAAAAAAACAGGGGAAAAAAAGAAATCATGGTTCATTTCATTTAAATTGAAAAAGAATTGTGTGAATAAAGTGTTGCCTACAGACACGCTCACCTCATGTTCTGGTGCCTGAACTGCCGTCTCTTGTGTTCAGCATTTAGGTCTGCACACAGCTAACCACAGAACTGATCATGACACTGCAATGTGGAACCGTAAAGTCTGTTACAGAATAAAATTAACACAATTTTAAATTCAGAACTCCCAGACACACAAACCGGCTACCTTAACAACATCTGCGAGGGAAGCACTGATTACACAGACATCTGTTCAACTGCTCTTTTATGCAAATATGTAATCAGCCAATCACATGCTGGCAACCAAGCACCAGAATTGGAAAGAAAGGTGATTTGAGGGACTTTAAATGCAGCATGGTTGTTAGTAGCAGATGAACTGGTCGAAGAAAGTGCCGATGTACTGGAATTTTCCCACACAACCATCTCTAGGGTTTACAGAGATTGGTGTTAAAAAGAGAATATATCCAGTGTGCGGCAGTTCTCTGGGTAAAGATGCTTTGCCAGAGGTCAGATATGAATCCCCAGACTGCTTCGAGCCGATAGCATGGCAACAGCAACTCAACCACGGTAAGAAAAAGAGCATCTCTGTAGGCACAACATGTCAAATGATGAAGCAGATGACCTACAGCTGAAGAACACAATGGGTGCCACTCCCGTCGGCTAAGAACAGAAAACTGAGGCTTACCAAAACAAAAAAAAAAAAAAAGAAAAAAAAAAGAATAGAAGATTAGTAAAACTCTGCCTGTGCTGAATCTAGATTTTTGCCCTGACATTCAGATAGCAGGATCAGAATTTAGTGTAAACAATGTGAAAAGTATGAATCCATCCTACCGTGTATCATCTGTAATGTAAGAGTGCAGGACTACCTGAGTATTGCTGTTGATCATGTCCATCATCTACAATTGCTGCTACAGAGTCGATGAATCTGCAGCATCTTTGCGATGACATCGTGTCAAGATGGACTAAAATCTCTTTAGGATGTTTCTAGCACCTTGCTGAGTCTATGCCAAGGAAAATTGAGATAAGAGAGGGTCTGGCCCAGTGCTAAGAAGGTGTAACTAATGAAGTTGTTTCAGGAAAGAGGCAAGTATGTCGTTTCACAGTGGAGCCACAGAGCTCACAGAAGGAGATGATCAGCTTGATTGTGTCAAAAAAAATGTGATATTCAGAATACATTAAACCATAGTTTATTTCAGCTAAGATTATTCCTAAAACTGTGTGTACCTTACTGTGTAAAGTGCCCTGAAATAACTGACATTGTTTGTGGGTACAATTTATACATGCATTTTATTCAATTGCCAAAAAGTTGACAAACTTTAAAAGAAATAAGTTTACTTTTTTTCCCCAGATAGTTGCCTTAGCTGGACCTGATTTGTCATTTGATTCTTGGAGCTTTATTGTTGCCATCAACAGTTTGAGAAATGTTTTCACCACTTATCATATCCAAAGTGCTGTTTGGAGTTTTATAGAGGCTTTTTGACTTATGGTCTCTGAATAAAGAGGAAGATGCGAAAACACTACAGTCTGTGTGATCCCCTTCAAGCTTTGTAGGTAGCGCTTGACTAGGATCGAGGTGCTCCTTTATTTGAAAAGAAAATATGGCAAATAATCTCATTGTTGGATAAGAAAGATGGAAGGATACCTCTTCCACAAGGGGAAAGGATTTGAAAGAGGGGAAAGGATTTGAGAAACTTTTAATGATTAGGAGTGATGAAACACCGAGAGCGCTTGGGGGAAGAAGTTAAGGGTGGCTAACAAAACAGTGTTGAGAGAAAATGAAGCTATGTTCCTTGGGGATTAAGCTGACAGATAGCAAAGGTAAAGACTGCCTTTTCTTTCAATCTCCTTGGATATCAGGTTTGATCAGGAATAAGGCAGCAGAAGCAGAGTGCAAAAAACAGGACAGAGTCAAATACTGGTGTGCCACTCAAGATCGAAGAGATTTCTAGTCTGTGTTTTAAAAATAAAAATAAATACAAGGAACTGGAAGCCGTCTACCTTACAGGTGACCTGTAAAAGAAGCTTCAGTGGACTACCATCATTGATATACAACTCATTTGATATTTGTCACTTTTGTTTGCATATACATGCACACTGATGTATAAGCAACATGGACAGAAGTGGTAACGTGGGATCAGTGGGCTGCACTGTTACTCAGCTAAGAAGTGGTGAACCTGAGAAAAATGACAGTAGCAGTAATTAGGGGAGTTAGTCATGCAAAGGCTGCTAATGCTGGATATGGAATAAAATTAGGCACAAAGATCAGGTAAGTGGATAAAGGTGGACCCGTATGAGAGTTTTTATACTAAGCCATAAATCACTTTCGGTTTTAATTTTAAAGGATGAAAAAGTAGGAAGCTGTGTATTGCATTTAGGATCAAAATGACTGTCCTGCCCTACATATCAAGACCTTTCCTTAATGTCTGACAGTTTCTTTTTATGAAGTGACGGCGCAAAGTTACATCTGACTGAGTTCGGTTTAATTATTGACTGACCATTTTCTGCAGTGTCCAACTGGTGGCAGTAATGTCATGCTCTCAATTTGACTGCAGTGAAACACTGAACCCGTTGCTGCTCTGCTTTGGAAGCATCTGTGCATTAAGTGTCTATAGCGGGTACAGTCAGTGACATCACCACATTATTCACACAATGGCTGCTGAAATGTCACTATTTGGCAGGATGAAGCATTTGCATTTGGTATATTTTGTACTGCCTTTTGTTTTTTGACAGCAGTAGGAAACATGGGCTACTTTTTATTTCACAGTCAACACACAAATGGCCAAGCTATGGGGGGGAAACGCTAGAGGGCAGAAAGAAAGTAGCTTTAGATTCCCTTAAAAATAAATGTATTAAAACAATTTTTTTTTTCTTTTAAGAGTAAACAACAGCACTTTGTGTCAAATTAAAAATCATACAGTTCAAGATTCTACACCGCATTCATTACTCCAAGGCAAGACTGGCCAAAATATTTCCAAACATAGATGCAAGCTGTGAGACATGTAGAAATCCCTCTGCAGATTTAACACACATGTTTTGGTCATGTCCAACTTTAAAAGCCTACTGGTCAACAATTTTCAAAACATTGTCCGAAGTATTGAATGTTGAGCTTCAACCCAATGCAGCTATGGTGTCACAGAAAGAGGACATAGAACATTAAGGAAGAGTCATAAAAACATAATCGCTTTCACTACACTGCTTGCACGCAGAAGGATATTGTTGCATTGGAAGTCAAAAAAGCCATCCAAAGCGGCTTTATGGTTTAGTGACCTGACACAATTTATAGAGTTGGAAAAGATAAAGTACGCTGTCAAGGGGTCGAAGGAGAGATTCTTTGCTGTTTGGGATACATTGCTAAAACATTTAGAGAAAATTAAAACCATACCCACCTGAAAGATGCTTGACAGCTGCCATAAATCATTTTTTGTGTGATTGGGATTAATTTTGTGCAAACTATCCCCCTTTAAGTGCACATCTTCAAATATGGAGAATTTCCTTGTACCTCATTTAAATTCACTTTATTCATTTATTTAAATTTTCCCCTCTCTGGATCGGTGTCCAATATGTTCTTGGGGTGGGGTAAATATATAAAAAGGAGCATTGTGGCCTTGCTCTATGTATGTCTTTGTACTACATTGTTGATGCTCAATATAATAATAAAAAAAAAACAACCCACAATTATTTTACATATCAATTAAATTAATGGCATTACATTTAGTGTTATTTTCTATCAAAACATGGCAGGATTTTATTTGTCATCAAGTTAAAATTAATCAATTTTAAATGAACTAATAATGCAAAACACTGAACCACGGGCTTTTGGTGCTTTCACTGCTCTCTGTCTATGTCCTGACTCTATTTGCTGAGAGAATAAGAAAAACAGACCCCTTTGCTCCCTAGAAAAGCTCATTCTTTTGCAAAATTGCATCACAGCAGTTATGCACATGCACCTAAGATTAAATGAAGCTTACATTCCAGCTTCATTTAATCTTCCAGCTTCTACCTCAGAGATAATGGTGAAGTTTACCTTCCATCCTTGGCCCCAGTCACACAGGCTGTAATGTAATTGGAAGATGCCTACTTGTCTGCAAACACTCGTCAACTGCTTGCCAAGTGGTAGTGAAACATGGAAAAAGTAAAGGTTGATGCTTACTGCTTCAACCAACATGTTTCAAGAGTTGCAAGGTTTGTTTCGAAGGCAAACACTGCACACAGTTTGAATTCTGGTGACATTTATCATCAAGAACTTATTCACAAAAGGTGACCCATTAACGGTTGATATCATCATGCTTCTATGGGCTTCCTGTGTCTCTGTATTTATTTATGTATGCATGGCTTATAACCTAAAAAGATTTACATAAAACAAACCAAATAAACCAACCTATAAAAAACAAAAAACAAAACATTGTCTTACTGAAATAAGCAAAGCCTTTCCACCAAAACTCATTCAACAGTAATCATGCCTTCACAGATGCCCAAGTTAGTCATGCCATGTTCACTTATGTGCCAACATGGCATGACAGATACTGGGTTTTGTCAAACTATGATGTCCAGTGTCGCTGTAATATTACCAATTTGTTGTTCAATAGAGGAGCACAGTTAAAAACATGTCATATTGCTGGCAGCGTATTCAAAAATAACAGAAAACTAAAGTCAGTCTTCATGGCAGAAGCCAATATTAAAATTCTGATTTGTCATTTTTAATCACTGTAAGGTACTGCAGCTATCCGTGCAGTTATAAATCAGATTTCATTTGACTAACAACTAGTTTAATGACGTCTGTCTCACTGAGTGTGTGTTGCATTGATTCCAAAGGATTTGGACTTGAAATAAAAAGCAGACACATGCTCAAGCAAGAGGGCCAGACAGAAACTCTTGTTTGGAGAAGCTCTGTGATGGAGAGATTACCTGATAGACCAGTGCAGTTCTATGGCAAAGCAAGCGAAGCTGCTCTTCAGACATGCTCTGCCTGACTGGATGTGTTAAAATCACTGTGCTGTAGTTATGTGGTCTGACAGATTGCTTTCTTTTTCACAGTGCAATTGATTTTCCTAAGTCTCTATCTCATCTTCATTCTTGATCCGCTTGAACTGAACATCGAACTAGAGAGTATTCACTCCTTCTGCAAGTTTGGGAACTGCTGTGTTGATGAGTGCAGCTAAAATATGTTGGACTAAGACTGTTTAGAGGGGACTATCATTGGGAAATAAGTGAAAATAAGCAATATAAGAGGTAGTAATTTTGTCCTGGGAACACCGCTGCTAAAAGCTTATAAACACAACTTTACAAGTTGTCTGAAGTTAGTAAATTCTTTGAATACATTGAGTGTGCAGATTTTTATAGAATAAAATATAACATCGCACATAAGTCCTGAGTTTGCATCACGAGTGGATAAAATAAAACAGTGCTTGGAATTCTCAATTAATTAGAAAATTGGGTAATAGTAAGCATTATTTCAATTATTTTGAAATAATGCTTATTCAGAAGAGCTTTCTTCTGAATCTCAAGCGTAGTTGTATTACACACAGACCATCTTTCTCCACAGACACTCAGCTTGTTAGTCCTTCATTCAAGTCATTTTTCTATGCACACTTTAAAAAATGTTTTGTATTACCTTATCCATGGATTGATGGTAGGTAAGTACCCAGCATTAGCTAATTAGCACTCATCCTTGCTTGATGAGTGCTTTTTGCTTTTTCATTCACCTCAGCTTGTCATGTAAAGGTTGTGTGCAGGAAGAAGTGGAGGAATGATGGACCTAAAAGTGCAGACTCTCGGAGGCAACGTAAACTCAAAAACTAACTAAACTGGAAAACATAAACTAAGCATAATGGGAGAAAGGAGGGAAACACAGCTGAGGCAAATCAGGGCTGATGAGACAAAGGAAGCAAAACCAGACACATTAACATGAGACACGGACCTTCAAAGTAAAACAGGAAACACAGACTGAACTTCCAGACACAGACTCACAAGCAACAGAGGGAACAGAGACGTAGGACCAGGGCAGACCCAGACACTGACTGGACACAGAACAGAGTATGGAAACCCAAACTTAAGAAATACAAAATCACAAACCAAGAAGAAACAGGGAAAAATAGAAATGCAAAAGAGAAACCAAAACCGTCACAGCAATAAACCAAGATGAGAACACAAATAAAGGTACAAAACTGAAAACACTGGGTCAACGACCCAGGTACCCTAACACAGCTTTACTCATCCATTCAGGTTAACCCCATCCATCTCAGACGTCAACAACACAGATGTAAAGAAAATGTGTAGGCAAGTGCTGCTTATGTTCCTGCTGACACACGTTACTGGTTTCTTTGTTTCTGGATTTTATTTCACAGCTGCTCGCCGAGTACTTGGCAAAAGTTTGCAGGCAAGTTGGTGACCAAAGTGACCAATGCAATTGCAAGATTGCTTTAGTGAAACATCAGATATTTGTTTGTAACCAATTTCACTCAGCGACTGCTAGCAAATATTCACCAACCGATTAAAGAATCTCCGTCTGTTGCGTAGATCCCTGCATGTTAAGCTGCTTTGCATTCACATGATTCTTTAAGCATTTTAAAAGTTGATGATTATGATCTTTAAGTTAACAGGTATCAGTCTGTGAGTTTGGCCTGTATTTGTATAGCGCTTTACTTAGTCCCTAAGGACCCCAAAGCGCTTTACACTACATTCAGTTATTCACACACTGGTGATGGCAAGCTACATTGTAGCCACAGCTGCCCTGGGGCGCACAGACAGAGGCGAGGCTGCCGGACACCCTCTGACCACCACTAGTAGGCAACGGGTGAAGTGTCTTGCCCAAGGACACAACAACCGAGACTGTCGGAGCTGGGGCTCGAACCGGCAACCTTCTGATTACAATACGAACTCCCAACTCTTAAACCACGATCGCCCGAAAACAAGTGCAGCTTATGTGTAGGTGTAGTCAGAATTTAAAGTGCAAATAGTTGCAACACTGTCACAGTGTAATATATGCAGAGTATGCAATTTTAAAATGTTTATATTGTATGAAGTTGTGTTATGTTGTATATAAATGTACGATCACCCAAATTTGTAGTTTATTACATGGTTGTACTTGTATTTCAGATGATGAAGAGTCAATCCAGTTAGTTTTTATTCACGCTAAATTTTATTAAGCTCTTGAAAAGATAAAAACTTATCATTAACCATTGTTTTGAGTAAACGCACCAATACTCAGATATTGTTTCTTTAGAGACAAACAGCTAGAGTTACTCTGAGCACCACAAATGAAACTCCATTTGCCTGTTTTAGGCTGACAAATGGATATGACCCTCCAAGTCCAGATTAGGAAAAGTGGCTGGAGGGCAGAAAACCCGATACATTTATTACCTTAAGTAGAATGACTGTGCTGAGCCTCTATTGCCTTTTTGTGTTTCAATATGTTTCAGCCTTTGCTGAGAATAGCCAGCAAAACTGTGCTAGTTTTAATGAAAGGTAATTCATTAGATTTGTTTTTGCATTTCATAGTTGTTTTAAATTAAATGTATCCCTTCAACTAGCAAATAATTAAGTAATCTTATTCCCATACAGTATAAGTAAACTGACAAGCAGATTTTCACCTTTAATTGAAGGAATTGAAAGAGGGATAAGAAAAAAATAAGAAGAGTTTAATAAACAATCTGGATCTAAAAAGAAATGAATGGAGTGATCAGTTGAGCAACACTTAGGCCTGAAAGAAGTACTTTACAGAAGACAGATAAAGTGGATGATGGCTGAATTTATATATAAAAAATGAGGCACAAACCACCTCAAGAACACGAAGGTCAGATTAGAATTTGTAAGTAAACATGTATAAAGAGTCCCCACAGTTCTGGGGGAAAAAAAATCTTTAAAACCAAGATTAACTTGTACTAAGGTGATGGAAAGAGAAAAGCATGGAGAATGAAAGGAACAGCTCACGATCTGAAGCCCACCACATCATCTGTCAAACACAGAGGAAGAAATATTATGGCATGGGCATGTATAACTGCCAGTGGAACTGGGTCACTAGTGTTTATTGATGATGTGACTGCTGATAGAAGTAGCAGGAGTAAATCTAAAGTGTACAGGGCTATATCTCTGCTTAGATTCAGCCAAATGCTGCAAAACTTGTTGGATAGCACTTCACAGTACAAATGGATAATGACCCAAAGCACAGTGAAAAACAGTCCAAGCCAAAGAAATGGGATATTCTTCAATGGCCAAGTCAGTCACCTGATCTCAGTCCAACAGAGCAGCTTTTCAGTCACTGAAGACAAAACTAGAGGCAGAGAGACCCACAAACAAGCAGCAACTCAAGGTGGCTGCAGTAGAGGCCTGGCAGCAGTTGCTGATGTCATTGACTGAAGGTTTTGCATCCAAATATTAAAAAACAACTCTTATATTTAAATATAAGAGTCAGTTTTGTTTTTGATGATTTGTTTGTCAAACAAAAGTAATTTATTAAAAATGGGGCAATAAATGTTTACATCAGTCTCTAACTTACATTTTTTGTTAAATTTGAACTAAAACTAAAGTTTGGACTTCGATCAGATCTTAATTATTTTTATTTAAATTCCACTGAGGTGGTGTATGGCAGCAAAACTAAAAAACTTTGACTGAAAAAAATCTATGGACTTCATTGTATATGGCATACAATATATTAATTTAGTTTTGACCTGGAAGTTATATCAATAATTCAACCTAATTTTATGTAACTCTTTCTTTCTTTCCACGTGACTGTAGACTGGCTCAGCTCTAGCATCCCAACACACTGAATAACAGGCTTGCAACCATGGAGTGCTTTGCTATTTGCAGGCAGAAGATAAACCAACGGCCATAAATCAAACAGAGGTTTGTATAAATGGAAATGAAAAGCCTTTGCCATGAATGACAATCGTTTCTCAGTCAAAGAAAATTAAAGAAAGCTAAATCAGACTGGGATTCCACACCCAGTTTGCTTTGTGAATCATTTCTCTGCAGCACTTTTTCCTTTTCGTATGTTTGTGCATATTTTCGCCTCAGGGTAATATTTTCATGAATTAGCATTTGCCAGTTTAGTGGTGAAGGCATTAAGCAGGCTGGAGCATAAGGGCATTAATTTAACATTAAAGCCTTGACTTGAACAGTAACAAGAATTTCCTGGTTGTGCGGAGCCATTCTTTTGCACGTTGTACCAGTATCATGAGCAGCTGCACACAGCACACTGACACTCTTGCACCACACCTATTTTGCTAATTAACTTAATTGGTCAAGTAATTATCATCCCCCTCATAAACACTTTTGTTAATGGAATGATGGGTGTTTTAACAGTGGCACATGACTCTGAATTATCTTCTGTTAGTTCTTCCTTTGATTTTTAGACTTTCTTATTAATTAGAGCCCTGCGCATAATTAGCATATCAATCCTATCATTGAGAAAGTGGTGACATCCCAGGTTAATGGACAATGGTTGCAAATGCAAACAAGCATTGTCCACGTGTTCACATTTACCCGTATTTATGCTATAAAACCTAAAAAAAGAGATAATGGGTTTTAGAGTGATGAAAAAAAGCCTAATGATACTTTTTGTGAAACATTTTTTTTACAGACATCAACTCAAATGTTCATATTTCTATGAGAAAACTAAATTCAACTACAGCCGTGTTTATGTCACAAGATTCCTAAATGAATGCCTTATCACGAGTGTCTGTGTGATCACAAACACTCCTTTGTGTTTCTCTGCAGTTGTATAGCTATAGGTCATGTGGGGATTAAAACATTGTGCGCTGCTAGTCTCATTAAATCTGAGTTACTTACACAAAGAGCAGTCTTTAGCTCGTGTCATCCATAGGCATGCATATTTGTGTATTTTCAAAGTTTTCAAGCACTAGAAATTGTGCTGTTTTAAGAGGCTTTTTATGTGAAAATACAATAACTCTGACATGGTGTCAACTTGGCATGGCTTTCTTCAGTTTAGTCTCACATAGATTTAATTGAAACAACTCTTTTGACTATACATTTGTTCATTTTAAGCAAGTCTAGAAATTTAATGTCGCTTAGTTACACGGTTTGGTTTGGAAACAAAAACAACTTTATCGAGCCTGCTGGAACACCATGAATCTTTTCCATAATTGTTAGAAGAATGAATCACTTGGTAAAGGTTACAGAGCAGTGGCGATCAAAAGAAATTCTGACCTTTGAAACTATTTGAAACAGAAGACAGCAACAGTTAAAACAGCCAACAGATTCCTGTGTTAAAATCCACCGAATTGTTGACCTACCCATCAACCCAGACCTTGCACAAACTCTGTGGGTCGTCAGACGGGGTTCTCAAAGTGCAGCCATAGCCTGCTGGCTGTACTCTGTGTGCCATGTGCAGGTGACATTGATAGACTGATCTATTGTACCTGTGTACACAGTTCATTTCATACTACTCTTTTAACTCCAGGCAGACTAAACTTCTTCCTCTCCTGTTCCCTGTAGGGATCGCCACAACAGATCATCTGCCTCCACCTCACCTCTAGGACTGATAAATTTCAAGGGTATGAAAAAGTGAAATGTCTAATCAAGTTTAACGATTCCTTAAATCAGAACAAAAATCATCTCATATATGCTAAAGATGTACTATACCATCTGCTGAATCGAGACATTACACACACTAACTAAACGTTTGTGTTGTGCCATCAATCACACTCTGACTTTTGAAAGCAGCACTCAGTCATCAAAACTTTTAGAACCCCTCCTCTTACAGCTAGGTGAACTCTGTTATTGCTCCATTTCTCTGGTCATAATAGCTTTGGCCACTAGAGGACACTGCCACAGTCTTTTTTAAAATCTTTTGAAGTCTCTTGTAATTAATGTCTACTGTGCAGTCATGACGGCACGCTTGCACTTGCACACACATTTCCATACAGCACATTTTCTCCCATATCATGCCTTTAACTCAGCAGACGGTGTGTTGATGTTTCTGTAAAATGCCAGAATAGCATAACATTGATCAGAACAGTCATAAAAATGCATGCCATGTGCTTGCAAATACTACATAAGCAAGCACTGAGTGATAAATATAAACCATAGACAGCACCTATACTATGCACTGCTATATAGCAACCTTTCCACTGCAGGCGAAATCTGCAAGATGGATTGCTGATGGTCAGATCTGATTGTCTGTCGCTGATGTTCAGTTTGACTTTCAAGTATTAAAACACATTCTTCAGTTCTCTGCAGGGCTGTTTTATCCCTCTTTCTCTCTTACCCATCTTCCCTGGGGAGAGGACATAGATGCTTTATAGCCTATACCTTTGTTTACCAGATCACATTACCCCTAAGCAACAATGGAGACTCCCTATAGGCTCCTAATGAGTAAGCAGCGATGGCACAAGGCCTCGCTTCTTTTCTTTGAGGGCATTACTGTATGTTAGAGCATGCCACTGTATAGCTGTGGCTTCTTTGGCATCTGACAGACTTGTCATTCCAACCTCTTTCACTCTACTCCACTTCATTATGGCAGTATGTCTCTACTTTCTCTTTAGCCGAACCATGTTCAAGATCAGCATCTGTAGCCTACTTCCTGAAACAAATGAAATTCTGATATGACTTTTTATCATCTGACGGATTTTTCCACAGAATCAATTAAGCATTTGAAAATAATACCAAAAGCATATATAAGTCCATCTGATGAAACTCTGTCCAAACATTCAAAACTTGGAATATCGTAGCTCTCCCCGCATGGTGTAAAACAAAATCAAAAGCATAGCCTTGCAGAAACATTGACTTCCACCCTGCGGTGCTTGTGCAGCATTCGTATCTCACAGCAACAGTTCACATATGGACTCCTGTGATGTTACACTATTCAATCAAAATGTGTTAACATCAATAGATCTCCCAGTGTAGACAAGGAATGGCATCTGAAATCTTGAATAAAATTGAGATATAAAAGCCTGAAGGACATCACCTACCAAACACTGTGAGTCTTTGAACGTACCGTAAATATCTGTAAATATCACTGCATTTGCCTTTCTAAAAGCAGAACACATGAGTACACAGAGTGGATGCAGGTGAATATGAGATGGATCCATAGCAGGGCCAGTTTTAGGATGTTAAGCTTGTGCAGGATGAAGACAGGTAAAGAGTAGTTGCCACCAAAAAAACCTCTCTCTCTCTCTCTCTTTAGTTTAAAAATCTATACATACGTATGTCCTCACAGGTAAAATAAAAGTGCCCATTAGATAAGGAGTTTATTTTCATGGTTAGTCTCCTCATTCAAGGCAAGAATATCACAAGCACCGTGTATGCCCCCGCACACCTAGTGGCAGGCTCTCTCTCAGTTTCCCCGCAGCCACTTAGAAAAGATGCAAAAAGGAAAAGAAAATTCAGAAGCAATTCAAAGTAATGGCTGTTTTCCCCAACCATAACCGTGGCAAAACACATCAGTTTATGACGTTACGTTAAATGTGTGGGAGAGAGGGAGCATCACGACGCATTTTACCAGCATAAAAGCTGCTGCAACAGGTAACCTGGAACTACACAGAAAGCCTGACTTTATGTTAGGGATAAAAATAACACAAACAACATTATGAGTCATCTACACATTTTAAAGAAGGTGGGACTCTGTTTTTCTTTTTCTTTGTTTTTCCAAACACGCTGGAGCTACCTGTGTGCGTATGTGGTTTACTTGTTGCCTTGCTCAGAGTGCATGGTTGTGAACGCCCCTTCATCTCCGCACGCTCTGAGAGCCACAGCGGTCAGCTTTGCACCTCTGTGTATTTGTACCTCTGATCATGTTAAGAAAGAAGCGTGTGCTGTGGGCAACATTAGGGGCAGGCTGTAGGATGCCAACCCCATCAGAGGATGACAACAGTACTGCTATTTTCTGGGCTAACTTTTTCATTGGGTGAGCAAAAACTAAATGATTTTTCTTAACTCCTGCCCGTAGCTGAAACCAGCCTAGATCTATAGAGAAGGAGCAATCAGGGAATGGAGCAGCATGCCTGGCAGAGCTTGTAGCTACATACCGGTGGCTGATGGCTGTGGCAGACAGTGAGAGTCGGCAAGCATTTGAATGAAGCTGTGGTTAAGCAGAGGAGTGGAAACTTGGGAGTGGGCAGCCAGGCAAATGGAGAGAAGGTGAAACGTGGCTGGGCAGCAAAGTGGCATGTAAAGTAATCTGAACACTGAAGAACAAAAATTGTTAATAAAAAATTAGTAAAATAAAACAAAATGAGGTGCTAATGTAAGTGAACTAGGGAAAATAGGCCGAACATAGCTACCAACAGCAAGAAAGCCAGAATGATGTAGTAGCTAGTGATAGCTATAGTGCTCGTGATGAGATGATGATGGATGCTGGGGAGGTGAAGGGAATGCCATGTCTATGACTCACACAGAGAAACAACAAGACAGGCAGGGAAACATAAGAAGAGACAAAAGGAAAACAGAGGAACAGAGGGAGACCAAAAAGCCACGAGACTAACATTTTGCAGTTAAAGTCTCTCTCTTGAGATCATCTCTCATTTCTTATGTAATTAGCTTGTGTGAGGGTTCTTAATATAGGATAATGATTGTCCTATGTTCAATAGAACAACCATTCTTTTCTCACTAGAGACAGAAACTCGCAGGCTATGTGCATGGCTCTGACTATATTAGAAAATTAAAACTACATCCCTGTTTGTTTTTTGTTGTTGTTTTGTTTTTTTGTTAGCATGAGTCATTTGGGTTTTCTAACTCTGAGAAATCTTCAAATACTAACATATAGTTAGAGTAGTTGCTTTGTACTTGCACTTAAGATGTTTTATGTCCACAGATTGCTGGTGGAAAGTGAACCAGCTCTGAGTTCCAGTTCTCTTTGAAATGCAGCTGAAGCTTTGGAAGAAGAAGACTGCACTTAAAGTATCTCAGTGGGGCAACAAACGGAGTGGTCTAAAACAAACAAATGTTGACATCTTTGCCATTAATAGTAATGTCTAATAATAACACTGTTTATTGGTGCTGGACAGTGATTAGCTGAGAAAGCACACTGAAATACAGCAGGTGTAATTAATATGTGCTTATATTTTAGAAAAATGTTCACTTAGTTATCATTAATTTGGTGGGCTCTTTGTTAAGGATAGAGAAACACTGCTTTTTTTTTCCTCAAAAAAAGGAAAATATTATCAGTCATTTTGAGAATAAAGTCGACATCTGGAGATTAAATCCCTCTAAAACATGTCTTGTAAGCGTGAGTATTATTAAAACTGTACTTCAGAATTGGTTTTATGTACAAGGAAATTATTTCTGTTTTAGCACCTAAACCAGGGGTGGGCAACTCCAGGCCTCGAGAGCCGGTGTCCTGCAGGTTTTAGATGTGTCCTTGATCCAACACAGCTGATTTAAATGGTTAAATTGCCTCCTCAACATGTCTTGAAGTTCTCCAGAGGCCTGGTAATGAACTAATCATATGATTCAGGTGTGTTGACCCAGGGTGACATCTAAAACCTGCAAGACACCGGCCCTCGAAGCCCGGAGTTGCCCACCCCTGACCTAAACAGTTTGGTTATGAGTATAAGAATCTTGAAAAGATGGTGCAAAAAACTGCATCGGGTCAGAAGAAACACAAACTTGGAAACAGATTTGTGCAAAAAAGAGGATGTATGTTGCACAGTTAGACAGCTGCTCATGGTGTTTCTCTAACTCATCTACATAAGGCATTTTGTAGAAGGTACAGAAAATAATTTTTAAAATAAATTTTGCTTAATTAATTGTCTGACTTCTCAGAAAAGCCCAGTGTGTCTGCTCTGATTTGGATATAAAAGGGAAATTTGGTCATTTTTATGTTTGTTTGGGTTTTTTGAGTTTTTTGATAGATGTCTAAAATGTTTTTGTTCACTCTCTTAGGTTGTTTTAGCACCACATATCCTGTTACCTGCCAAGTGGTCTTAATCTTAACATCAGATATTTACCCAGTATGTATATAACATGATTACTGTAGCTATTGTGGAATTTCTTACATGATGAATTGCATTACTTAAACAACCTCTAAATCCTCAGGGTAGGGACATTAGTGCTGATGCTTTTGTGAGGCACCCCACACCCAACTGCCCTACAATTTACTGCCAGCCTATTTCTGGCTCTCCTTCTTATGTCATTAAATCTCTCACCACATTGGGCTGCTGTTAGATTGGGGCCAGAGCAACAATTAACCAAATTTAGCTAATCTGACATCAGCTGAACTCTGTGAGTTCATTTGCAGGGCCCGAGTTTTGCTCTTGGCAATTTGGTGCTTCTTGCACATGGACACTGGTTTCCTCTCGCTCCACATCTTTAATCCTTCTCACCTGAGAGGTTGTGTCCGAGGCATCCAGAAAAAACGCCCACAGTTGTTGTGGGGATTTACTTTGTCTCTGTTGTTTTAACCTGAGCTAAGACGGACCCAGATCAGGGCCCTGGAGGGACATGGCACCAGTCCTTAGAATTATTCATTTTATTTTTGTCATTGAAGAGTTTTTATCACTCTTGTTCAATGCTTATCATGTATTATAATTGTTAGTTTGCTCATTACATGTCATGAAAATTTTAAATACCAATTCAGTATGCTAAATTTGCTTCAAAATTACTTTTTTAAAATTTTTGCTGTTTAAAAGACTGCAGCACGGCAGCACAGTGGAGTGGTGGTTTGCAGTGTTGCCTCACAGCAAGAAGCTCCTGGGTTTGAATCCGCCATCTGGCTGTTCAGTGTGGAGTTTGCATGTTCTCCCCATGTTTGCATGGGTTGTCGGGCTTACTCCCACAGTCCAAAGACATATACAATCACATATGTTAAATAATGAATTTGATCATTTCTGTTCCCCAAGCGATTTCTACATCTTTGAAAGGAAAGCTTTGAAAAACTAAAAAAAATTACAACAATAACGATCAATAAGGCAAATAGAGGCTCCTGAATCCACGCTTTATTTTCATATTTGTTTTCTTTGGAATTACTGAATTCCAAAGAAAACGCTGAATTGGTTCTCTTCAGTATATGGAGCGTTTTTGGGATGAAGTCCTTTGGGAGGCACAAGTCAGAGCAGTATGACTGAGAACTTTGCCCTTCTTTGGGGGGAAAAAAAGCACACTTACTGCCTCACTTCAGTGATGTGGCAGTCAAACGCCAAAAGACACACCACCTGTCCCAGGCTACAAGCAATCTAACTGGCTGCCTAGCTGTTTGGAACCAGCACAGCTGTCTGCAGGAGGAATGAAGAATTCCTAACGTTTTGCCTGCATCTATTATCTTCCTTGTGGGAAAACAGCATGGGTCCTTTAGGGGAAATTGTTCCCTCAGTTCTAATCCTTGCGGAGGCATCAACAGAAGACTGATGTAGTTCTCTCTGAAGTAGCAAATGGAGCTGTGCTGTCGTTTCTCTGCTACGACACAATACAGCACAGAGAATTTGAAAAGACTGAGGAGAGACTTAAATGATGCTTTGAGAAATCACTGTGGCAAATGGCTTGCACTGTAAAGCAAAACATGTCCTTAAACTGTCTCAGTGCTTATCTGCACAGAAATCACAAGGTGTATGCAATTTCTATAATTTCCTATATTTATTTTTAGCAGCTGGTAATGATATGACTTTAGAACCAAAGCACAACGTGGTGAAACATGAAAAAATGTATGAATACACAGATTCGCCACAGCATTAAAACCACTGACAAAGTGAACGATCCAATGTTTTGCTGGAAAACCTTGGTTTCTCTCAGGTTTCTGCATTTTACTTAGACATGTATCACTTTCCTCAATATTATTACAGACTAACCAGACCGCCCGTGAGAGCTTCACTCGTCAGTGGCGATGGAAACGTCTGAGGCCCTGATCCAGACTCTAGACCTCCCAGTTCAATTTGGCATCTCCTGGATGCAAGCCAGATCAATGGAGGCGCCATTCTTGAAACTCACAGGTACTTTAGAAGCCATCGCCTGTGCCACCGTGCCGAACACCACACAACAGGTCAGAGCTGTTTCGGTGCCACAAAGGTGATCTAAACAATATCAGATTGAATGCACTGGCTGGGACTTGGGACTGATGCTTGTCTAGAAAAAGTGAGGAAATACAGCATTTGTTTTGATACTTAAGCTAAGTAGAAACATTCATGTACAGCTTAATATTTGTTTTGGAAAGCTTACCAGAGGGCAGTAAAGACCGCCAAAAACTCCTATTTTTCACAACTTATTGCTGTTAATTCACATAACCCTCGTGTTCTGTATAATACCATTAATTCTGTACTGAATGCAGAGGATCATGTTCTTTTGCAATCTTCTGAGGTCATGTGTAATAGGTTTCTTTATTTCTTTGTGGATAAGGTTGCCAGTTTGAGACCCTCCACTTTATCTTCTGTTGGCCCGGCTGTGCATGTTCCCTGTTTAAATTTGCTTATTGCTTTCCAACCAATTGTTCTACCTGAACTAGAGAAGCTTGTGTTAACTGCTAAACCGTGTGGTTCTCCGAATGATGTCGTTCATCTCCGTTTTTTGAAAGAGGTGTTTCCTACTGTTGGACCACATATTCTGAACATAATCAATACCAGCCTCTTGTCAGGTCAAGTACCAAGTGAGTTTAAGCATGCAGTTATTCATCCTTTACTTAAGAAGCCAGGCTCAGATATTTCAGTAATGTCAAATTTTAGACCCATCTCTAAACTTCCTTTTCTGAGTAAGATCTTGGAAAAGGTTGTTCACACTCAGCTGATGGATTATCTAAACAACTCTCAAATGTTTGAAGTTTTTCAGTCCGGCTTTAGGCCGTTTCATAGCACAGAGACAGCTCTCATAAAGGTTATGAACGATATTCTGGTAGCGACAGACTGTGGTAAACACGTAGTGCTTATACTACTAGATATGACTGCTGCATTTGACACAGTGGATCACGACCTGCTGATCTCTCGATTACAGCATTGTGTGGGCATTTCTGGCTTGGCACTCCTGTGGATAAAATCATATCTCTCAAACAGGAGCTTTTCTGTTAAGTTGGGCTCGTCATCGTCCTCTGTGGCCCCTCTGTCATGGGGTGTACCACAGGGATCTATTTTTGGGCCATTACTGATTTCATTGTATCTCCTGCCACTGGGTGCGATCTTTCGTAAACATAAAGTTTCATTTCATCTATATGCTGATGACTGCCAGCTTTATTTTCCTTTCAGTCATTCTGATAGCTCCCCAATTAGACTCCTGCTTGATTGCCTTAGTGATGTTAAGTCATGGATGGCTCAAAACTTTTTAGATTTTAATGAACGTAAAATGGAAGCAATTCTGTTCGGCCGGAATCGTTCCTCTGACATCCCTGATGTTGACCTTGCTGCTCTGACCCCTCACCTGAAGAGCTCGATTACCAATCTTGGGTTAAAAATCGACTCTGCACTTACCTTTGATGGTCACGTGAATGGGGTGGTGAAATCGTCATTCTATCAACTCAGGCGTCTGTCGAAGGTTAAACCTTTTCTTTCAAGGCGTGACTTGGAGACTGTTATCCATGCTTTTATAACCTCACGCTTGGATTATTGTAACTCCCTTTTAATAGGGGTTGGACCGGGCACTCGGACACGCCTGCAACTAGTACAGAATGCTGCGGCACGGTTTTTATCTGGTAAAAGGAAATTTGAGCACATTACTCCGGTCCTGGCCTCCCTGCACTGGCTTCCAATTGAATTTAGGATTCATTTTAAAGTTCTTTTATTGGTTTTTAAATCTTTAAATGGTCTGGCACCTGCTTATCTGTCTTATTTGCTGAAGCCCTATGTCCCCACTCGTTCGCTCCGGTCAGCTGAGCAGCTGTTGCTCTCAGTCTCCAAATCACGGCTGAAACTGAGAGGAGACCGAGCGTTCTCTATTGTCGCTCCTAAGCTTTGGAATAATCTTCCTCTTCACATTAGCCAATCGACATCAGTGCTGGTTTTTAAATCCAGATTGAAAACGCATTTTTATTCACTGGCTTTTGACTCAGTGGTTGACTGACTTGTATTTTATTGTTTTCGCTATGTTTATTATTTTATCGTATTTATTATTCTTATGGTATCTATTATGTTTCTGTTGTTCAGCACTTTGGTCAGCCTTGTGTGTTTTTAAAGTGCTATAAACGATGATGATGATGATTTTTTAGCTAAGAACACTGCTGCAGCACACTCATGGATAGAGCCTGGTCAGAGCTCTGGCTTATTTAGTGAGTCAGAAATAGACAACAGTGACAGAAAAGATTAAAAGTTTTACAGTTTTACTACTGTTTACATTCACATTCACATCTTAGATTGTTAACACAGGGTTGCCGGGGCTGCTCCGACTTCCCGAGTGGAAAATCCGAGTTGAGGAGGCGTTCTAGAATCAAACTTGGCAACATTTCTGCCTCTCTAGCCTTCATACTGTGGTCAGTTAAGAACACACAGTACATAACTTGTGAACAGCGTTTGTAGCTTGTAGATTGAAGAATAAATAAATAAACAGTTTCTACTGGATGTGATAATTATCAGTTTATGTCAAGGCTGGAAATTAACATTATACATTTTTGCTCATTGTCCACTTTGTTAAGTACACCTGTTACACTGCCCATTTCTGATCAGCCAATCACATGACAACAACTACATTTTGATATGTAGACTTGGTTAAGTTGACCTGCTGAAGTTCAAACCGAGCATCAGAATGGGAGAGAACTGAAGTAACTTTGAATGTAGCATGTTGGTGCCAGACAGGCTGGACTGAATATTTCAGAAACTGATGATCTGATGGGATTTTCCCCACACAGTTATCTCCAAGGTTTACAGAAAATGATCCAAAAAAGAGAAAATACCCAGTGAATGGCAGTTCTCTGAGAAAAAATGCCTTGGTAATGCCAGAGGCCAGATGAGAATGGCCAGATGGCCAGAATGGATTTGAGCTGGTATGAAGGCAACATTAAATCAAATAGCTACTCATTACCACCAAGGTATATACAGAAGAGCATGTCCGGAGGCACACCATGTTGATTCTTGATGCAGATGGAGTACAGCAGCAGATCACACCAGGTGCCACAGTATGGACTGGAAAACTATGTTACCATGCCATTTCTGATGACTCTCGATTTCTGCTGCAACATTCAGATGGTGTGGTCGAAATCATCTCTTTGTGACCGCTGCGTACCCATCTCCCGATAGCTGCTTCCAGCAGGATAATGCACCACATCATCTCAAACTGGTTTCTTAAATGTGATAATGAGTTCACTTTATCCGTCTCAGTCGTCTCCAGGAATGGAATATTTGCATCATGGGGTCAAAACTGACATCTGCAGCAACTGCATGATGGTATCTTGTCAATATGGACCAAATTCTCTGAGGAATGTTTGCAGGACCTTGCTGCCATAAAGGACGTTCTAGATACACAAGTCTCTGGTGAGTATACACAGTTTGGAGAGGGTGTGTGTCAGGGACAGGGGGTTAACAACAGACAGAGTGACCAGGTGTCAGACTTTTTGTGTGATTGCAAAGCATATTTCTTCTTTTTCCTGCATATTGAAGTAGTTTTCTATATTTTTATTGGGTCTAGTTAGCAAATAATACATAAATAATTTAACTATAAAACATCTCACAAAATAACTGTGGCTTAAAAGAAGGATGTTGGATCTACAGCTCTGCTGAAACCCAGGGATGATTATCAAAACATTAGTTGAAGTTAACAGTTTAACCTGAATTTGCAATAAATTGGTGTTTTACTCCAATGCCAGACTCATCTAAATAAAAACTGAATGTTATAGGTGCACCATAAAATGTAGCCTTCACAGAAGTATTTTTCATTAGATTTTTACTGCTGCTGGGAGTGGTTTGTAAAGAGACACATGGATATCTGCTGCAAAGATATTTTTAATTTCAGCTGTTGAACTGAGCGCCCATAAAATGAATCAAAAATGTCAGTGCACTTTGTTATGAGCACAGCAGGATGCAACACAGGATTGATATGCATTAGTTTGATAAAATAAGCATTTATATTTACAAATGCTTCTATTTCTGTAGCCCCATACATATATATAAGGAAATTGTTTCAAAGCACCAGTGAAAATACAGACCATGTCCATGCTATTTTCAGACACTGTTCATATTTTTTTCCATGGCCTTTGTAATAAATCATGAGGTCATGTAGAGCAGAGATCTAGGAGTAACAATAAGGCAGCTCTAACCCACAGCGGACATGGGATAGCTTCAATAAGATGAAGAACTGCTGGTAAATGTAGGGTTCCTCCCTTTATTATGTGGATGCCTGATCCACAATCAGCAATGAATCACAGAAAGATTACATGAAAATGCTGTTGTGGGCTATTGCAGATTCATTATTGGGGTGTAGAAAATTATTAAAAGGCTTATTATTATTATTATTATTATTATTATTATTATTATTATTATATTGCCAGGCACTTTAGAAACTGAAAACAGCTGGCATGTTATAGATTTCTAAAACTGTAATTGTGAGGAATCACATCCACTTGCATGGGTGGATAAACCTGCTAGGGACACTTCACAATTAGTGTGCTTCTCATCCTATGCTTTACTCAGTTTAACTCCCCATTCCTCCCACTCTGCGAACTTTGTGCAGGAAGATTAGCTATCTAGTTTGTTAATTAACAAACTTAATTAAGGCATAGTTTCATTTTTTAAAACAACATTGTTTTGCAGGCATAGAGAAACAATTCATTCATTTTTGAATAGTCTCAATAGAATAGAGTATATGCTATATTTTAATGAAAGTACTCAGCCTCCTACACATCACACCTAAAGGAGCTGGAAACACATACCATGAAACTCCCGGAGCAGTTTTTATTCTAATCTCACTGTCAGAGGAGGTTTGGACCTCTGTAGTTCTTGAGTACAATGTGTATTGGGTTTCCTTGAACATGTTTGCAGTTGTGTTGATTTAGATTGCAATAATTGTGATAATTGCTTGTACTTCTTTTATTTTTCAGGGCTCTGTGAGGGTCGTGCCATCTGTCCTTGAACTTCCTCTTGTTGTTTTTGAAGAGTACTTTGCTCTTTCTGTCTGGCCAGGTTTATGGTTATGGGTTTCATCCATCATTACTGTTTGGTCACTCATTTCATTGTCATTTCTCTGTCTTTGTCATTTCATTTCACGTTATATCTATCATACAAATACAGTACATTACAAGTCATAGTACTGATTGAACATGGCACCTTCACAATGGAAGGTATACTATGTAAAGCATTGATAGTGTGTCCCCAGCTGCCAAACTCATGTCTGTTCAAATCTTTTCAGGGCATTTCAATGTGAATAACAAATTTGTTTCCACAATTTGTTTCCACCTTCTCTTTTCTAAATCTTAAGAAACATCCAGAAGGTTTGAAAGGATAACGTTAGTGCTTAACAACTTTGCATTCAGCCTTTCAGTGATCAATAAGTTAAACAAAAGTAAAATGAGCCTTTTTACTTCTTCTGTTTGCTTAGACTGTAGGAAAAAGTGTAAGGACGACATAATTGGTTCCCTTCAGTATATGGAGGCTCTTTGCAAAGGATTATTTTCTGCCGCATGAAACAATGTTGCAGTCTGAGGAAAATGGAGAATAAGTCTACTGGGATCTGTCCTGTTACACATAGAATTGCGATTAATTATTATTTTAAAATATTGATGTATACCTCTGTTCTAATATTCATGCCCCATATGCTTTGTATTTTTTGTTTTTGTGCATTCTAAGAACTCAGATAGAAATTGCATGTAAAAAAAAAAAAAATGGGGAAGAAACTTTCATTAAAGCAGGAATTCTATCCTTTCATTTCATAGCTCTCACTTTCTAACCAGTCTTTGATGTATATTTTTCTGAAATGTCATCTTTCAATAACAACTACGCTTTAGGCCTTGTATCTTTGATGAGCAGCCAGTGCCTGCAGGCTACATAACAGACTTTTACCAGGTACTTGTGAAGTTTGCAACTCGTGTGCACATTGAGTTATGTGTTTACGTTTATGGACAGTTTCTTGATGAAGTTAAATGCTTTAAGTCAAACAAGATATCTGTGCTGAGCAAACCTTGTATGAACTTGTCTCTCAAAGTTTGACATGTCTTTCTGACATTAGCGGTGAGGCAGTGTTGTCTGCACAGATTTGTGATATGGAATAACGGCGAAGATGAAACTCTTTGTTCTGAAAATAATTGTGCCATCCCTTTGAGGCTCTCGGTCCTTGTAGTGATTGGTTCATTGTTTACAATAATTACACTATCAAAATTCATTTAACAATATGATGCCTCTGTGAAAATGGTGCTTTCAACAAATTTGATTTTTGAGAAATTAGTTTTAGTGACATGAAAAAGCTAATAAAATAAACATTATTGTTGTAGTTGCAGACAAGGGGCCCATTCTCCTTGTCTTTTCATTATGAGTGCACTGGGTAATCTTCCATTTCCTTGCAACATTTGACTTAAGCTCACAGCTACAAATTGCTTATCTTAATTCATTTGACAATATCTATTTATCCCTTGGAGTCTTTAAAATGCATTAAATTCCCTTGGCTACTTTTACATTAATTTACACAAACCTTTGTTTTGATGTTTAAATTAGATTTAGTTTATAGTTCTTTTTTTACTGTCGTCTCAGCGTGCAGTACAACTGCAGCCTCAGTAACTCTTTTACAGTCTTCTTGATCAGTGAGGAAGTCTTTACCATCCTTAAAGTCTCATTTTCTTGGTAAAGCTTAGACACCTCTCAGTAATCCCATTACTGAACTGCAACTACTAACTATTCTCTTGCAAAATGGGACCACAGTCCCATGTGCTGACTCTGTAAAGACCTTCTGCTTTAACTCAGGCACTAATTACACGCAGACTGTGAGCACAAATCCAAGGAAGGCACAGTGCAAATCTGCCCTGCACTTTCACATGCAAATCCTGCCTCATGTGTTATGGAGCAAGCACGGCACCTCATACTACCCATATGTTTGCCTCTCCCTCGTTAGTCAGCAGAGCTGCAGCGTTGAGAAAAGGACATATCAATCTGAAAAACCTGAAAAACACACACACACACACACACACACACACGGTTTTGGCCGAGTCTTTTAAACAGGTTCTGAACAGATCTCAAGTAATGACATCTCAGAAGATGTTTCATGATTGACAGCACAGACCTCCTTTGAACCCATTTTTTTATACTCTGAAAGAAAATTTGGAAATTTGTGGTGTTTTACTGGGTTGTGATTGTTTTCACTGGTGAGGAGAGTGATTGCTATCTTCTTTGCTTACTTTTGAAATTCCATTCAGTCTGCGAGGCCCTCCATATCACTGACAATGCCAACCTCAAGTGCAAATATGTCAGCTTCCCAAACATCTAAAATAAAATGCGTGATGCAATATGAACGGGGCATTCGGAGTCCAAGTGCCTGGAATAGGGAAAATACTTGGGCCATGACATGACATTTCATATGAATGGTATGCAGCTGACGTGAGGGGCTGTCTTCTATAACAATAGTAAAATCTTGTCCCAACTGTACTGTTACTGTATATAAAGCCATTTTATCTGTCTGCTTTGCAGATGCAGTCACAAGGAATTTGTTTCCACATGGACTTGTACTTTTTATTAATAACTGCGAGGGAATGTGATGCTCTGCTTGTTAACCACTAAATTATTAACAAGCATGGGACAGCCACAGCCACAGTCTAACTTAATAAAGCCGGCAGCACAAAGCAGCATGCACGCACACACACGCATTCACAAAGACCCACAGCAGGTGTTGATGCAATGTGATTTCTGCCCAGTGTTCTGAATATCGAAGTGAAGAAATGAAGCTTGGATAAACAGCAGGAGTAACTATGACTCTGTTAAGGTAGCCAAATGTCTAGTCATCAACTTAGTGACATGCATGAATGGATGAATGAGATTTCCACTGTCCCTAGCTGCTGTCTTGAGAAACCACAGCCAAGGGAATGGGCTTTGCAGAATCAGTGGGGAAAGAAGACCCTATTGGGTTTGATTCTAGTTTGGCACTGTGAAAAGACATGTGAGGTGTAGAATAAGTGGGGAAGGGGGTGGCTCCAGCCACTGGTGAAATACCACTGTTATCCATTTTTCACTTAACAGGTGAGGCGTGTTAGGATGCCTGGGTCGTTGACCCAGGGTATTTGAGTTTCTTATATTATTTATACTTTCTAGTCTTTGGTTTCTTTGAGTTCTGTCTTATGGTTTATGTCTCTGTCTTCTTTAGTTGCTCTGTCTCCCCTATCACCTGTATCCCCTTGTCTAGTTCACGTCTCTGTGTATCCTTAGTTCCTATATCCCCGTGTTCAGTCAGTGTTTGTGTCTGCCCTGGTCCCACGTCTCTGTTCCCTCTGTGGTGCCTGCATGTGAGTCTGTGTCTTTGTTCAGTCTGTGTTTTGTGTTTCCTGTTTTACTTTGAAGGTCTCTGTCTTATCTCAGTGTGTTCAGTTTACGCTTCCTTTTGTCTCGTCAGTTCTGATTTGCCCCAGCTGTGTTTCCCTCCTGTTATTCATTCCCTGATTGCTCCTTCTGTGTATTTAAGCCCTGTGTTTCTCTGTGTCCGTGTCGCGATCTACCGTTTATTTTGCTGTGTGTTTTGCCAGTCCACCGGTGTTAGTTTATTTTCAGTTTTTCCCAGTTATGTTATGTTTGCGTTCAGCATTAAAGCTGTTTTGGTTTAAGTTTGTCTCCGGAGTCTGCACCTTGGGTCCTATTCCTGTTTGCACACAGCCATCACCTAACAGAAGATCGCGACCAGTACATGGACCCAGCAGCACTCGCCCCGTCTGAAGAGCTCAGGGAGGATATAATTTATTCAGTGGATAAATTATGTGACCTGTGGCTGAATCATTCTGGGGAGGAATTTCAGCGTGCTGTAGCGAACCGGCTACAGCGACTGGTTTCTGGTCTCCCCTGGCTTTTGGACTCACTTCACCCACTCATACAGGAGTTTTTCCTTAATGAGCTTGATCTGCATCCCCCTGTTGCTACCGCTCACCTACCCAACTCGGAGAAAGATGTGCTGCCCAGCCCGCTGGACTTGGAGTTGCCCGGCCCATTGGAGCCATCACCGAGGAGGAAGCGGCGGCCGCACCACCGGCGTGTCACCCCACAACAACCGGCTGTGGTGAGCAAAAAGGACACTTTTTCTTTTTCTTCGGGCCATGGGACTATTTATTCTGGGGCTATATTTTTTGCATCAGCTGCTCAGCCACGGGGTCACTTAGCTGCTCAGCCGTCTGTCTCCGCTGGAGGGTCCGAGGGGCCCGTTCAGCCACCCGTCTCCGCTGCAGGGTCCGAGAGGCCCGTTCAGCCACTTGCCTCGTCAGCTGGGGGTTCGGGAGGACCCAGTCAGCACGTCCCAGTGTCTGCTGATGGTTCTGGCGAGGCCGTTCAGCCACCACCGGCCTCCGAGTCTGCAGCTCCGCCTGGTCCGGCCCCAGCCTCTGCAGCTCCGCCTGGTCCGGCCTCCAAGTGTTCAGCTTCGTCTGCGCCTGGGGTCCCCATGCCGTCTGGTCCTGCTCGTCCTGCTCGTCCTGCACGTCGTTGCCGTCATGGCCGGCTCCTTGACCTACGCCGCCGTCATGGACGGCCCCCTGAACTACATCGCCGTCATGGACGGCCCCCTGAACTACGTCGCCGCCAGTGTCACCCGGCCGGCCTCCTGTTCTGCTCCGTCGCCGCCGGTGCCTCCCGCCTGGCCGGCCTCCTGACCTGTTTTCTGGGCTCTTGGACCATCAGCCTCCGGGCCGCCCCCCTGACCTGCCCGGGTTTGAACTGTTGTGCCGTCAGCCTCCAGGCCGGCCCCCTGAACTTTTTCGAGACTGTTGCCTGGGCCTCTGCGCCTTTCATGGGCTCTTTTCTTTGTTTGCTTTTTGACGATGCCTGGGCCTTTGTGCTGTTGTTTTGGACATTGTTCCTGTGTTTTGTTCTGTTGCTTTCCGGGCTCCATTGTTTGTTCTTTTTTTGTTTCTGGCTCCTTGTTTGGTTTTGTTTCGAGCCCTCCATCCTGTTTCCCCCGCCGCCCACCCTGGTTGGGTTGTTTTTTTGTTTTTTTTTTGGTGTTTTGGTTTGGGCTGTCTGGAAGCCAGCCCTTAAGGGGGGGGGGGGTACTGTTAGGATGCCTGGGTCGTTGACCCAGGGTATTTGAGTTTCTTATATTATTTATACTTTCTAGTCTTTGGTTTCTTTGAGTTCTGTCTTATGGTTTATGTCTCTGTCTTCTTTAGTTGCTCTGTCTCCCCTATCACCTGTATCCCCTTGTCTAGTTCACGTCTCTGTGTATCCTTAGTTCCTATAGCCCCGTGTTCAGTCAGTGTTTGTGTCTGCCCTGGTCCCACGTCTCTGTTCCCTCTGTGGTGCCTGCATGTGAGTCTGTGTCTTTGTTCAGTCTGTGTTTTGTGTTTCCTGTTTTACTTTGAAGGTCTCTGTCTTATCTCAGTGTGTTCAGTTTACGCTTCCTTTTGTCTCGTCAATTCTGATTTGCCCCAGCTGTGTTTCCCTCCTGTTATTCATTCCCTGATTGCTCCCTCTGTGTATTTAAGCCCTGTGTTTCTCTGTGTCCGTGTCGCGATCTACCGTTTATTTTGCTGTGTGTTTTGCCAGTCCACCGGTGTTAGTTTATTTTCAGTTTTTCCCAGTTATGTTATGTTTGCGTTCAGCATTAAAGCTGTTTTGGTTTAAGTTTGTCTCCGGAGTCTGCACCTTGGGTCCTATTCCTGTTTGCACACAGCCGTCACCTAACAAGGCGAGCCCTGAGTGGGCTCTTGCTTCTGGTGTCAAGTGCCCAGCACCTGCCACGTGGCACCTGCCAACATGGCATTGGGACACCTGTCAAACTGTAACGCAGGTGTCCTAAGGCTGAAAGACAGGACCATGCTGATACTGGAAACCTGGACCCTCTGTAGCCACAAGAAGCTGTGCCCTCCTCTAGAACAAGACTAGAGGCTCCGATGGTAGTGCGATGAAGAAAGGGGTGTCAAAGAAGTACAGCAAACTGCCCAAACCTGCCCATGGCCAGTCACTTGAAGAGGTACACCAGAGAGATAGAAGGTAGGAGAATAAACCAGCTGTACTCTACTGAACCATCCAAGATCTACTCTCAGTGGAAGGGGAACAACATGAGAACAGCAGCCCCACCAAGGCTGGAGACAGAGCAACACTGGAAAAGACTCTGGGGGAAGGACACAACACAAAAGGAATGCTCTGTGGCTAGTGAAGCTAATAACAGACAACAGCAACCTCCCTGAACAGGGACCAGTAACCATCACAGTGGCAGACATCCAAAAAAGGGTTTCCAGTATGAAAAATTGAACACCACCAGACCTCAACATGATTCATGCCTACTAGCTGGAGAAGCTGACTACACTCCATGAGTGTCTGGAAGCACAAATGAACCTAATCAGTGAAAGACACATAATAATAGTTAGCTGAAGACCTGACAGTCCTGATCCCCAAGGATTCCCATAAGAGACCAGTCCCATCCACCTGCTGGCCAGTCACCTGCCTCAGTACCACATAGAAGCTCCTGTTAGGCATCATAGCCGCTAAGATGAACAGGCAATGGCTCAATACATGAGTACGGCACAGAAAGGAATCAGGACAAGAGGGGCAAAACACCAGCTACTGGTAGACAGAACAGTTGCAAGACCAGGGTCACGAACCTGTGAACCGCCTGGATTGACAAGAAAGCCTATGACTCAGTGCCCCAGACATGGATCCTGGAATGCCTAACTATACAAGATCAACAGCACCCTAAGAGCCTTCATCAGGAACTTAATGAGGATGTAACAAAAAAAACTAGAGGCCAACATCAAGCCAATAGAACAAGTCACCATCAAGTGTGCAATCTACCAAGGAGACTGCTCTTCTGCATAGACCTGAACTGTCATGGTACTGGGTCTGTGACACGGTGTTTATGTGTTTTCAGATTGAATTAGTATTCTTTGATTTAGTGTAATTTGTGGTTCTAGTTCTCTTAGTTGTTTTCAGCTTATGTTATATTTATAGTTTCTATTCTTTAGTTTTCTGTCACTGTGCTCCACATTTCATGTCTAGTCACGCTTGTCTTCATGTTTGTTTATCTCCTGTGTCCATTTTCTGCATTTCCTTTGTGTCTCCCCAGTCAGCTATGTTCCCATGTGTTTTTCCCCCAAGTCCTGTTTTATTTTGACAGTTCCTTGGCCTTTGTTCAGTGTGTTCGGTTTTGCTTCCTCCCTGCCTCATTATGTTGGACAAACTTGGATGACAAGGATTCAGCCTATTGATATTGCTATAGAGAGGAATATGTTTGATGTTACACATTATATATCAGTGTGCTTTGGGGTAGTAAGGCACGACCAGGAAGAAGCAAAAAACTTGCAAAATCCACCGAAAAAAGTCAATTTAGTCTGAGTGGAGTTTAAACCCAGGACCTTTTTCCTGTGATGTAACATTACTGTCCCCATCCACCATGCCATAAAACCAAAGTACTAAATATCTATTTGATCCAGAGGTGATTTACACTGAGATACTTCCATAAAGTGAGATGACTTCTAAGAAATATTCAATAATATGCTCTCACCTTGTCACTGCACTGCCAATTTCCATTTCACCTTAGAGTACTCCACACTTTAGCCACACACTCTAGCTTTAAAGCTTCACATTGCTCTCTGAGGGTCGAAAAACCTTGTGCTCTACCCCTGCCAACCACTGTTACTTATCATTAATATTTATACACCACAATTGTTATTCAGAAACTGTACAATGAATGTGTGAAGAGGAATGAAAATGAGGGACCCTGGTGCAAAAAATACCTCCATTACAAGCACTCAAATTACTTTACTTGTTACTGCCTGTACCACTAATAACCAATTTTCTTGTTGAAAGTCTTTCAGACCACAATTGCATTGAATGTAGTAATTAGTCATTTTAAAAAATCATTTTTATATAAATTAGAACACGAACAGTCAAATTTCCCAACTATAAAATGATCAGATATGAAAAGTGAGAGTAAATTGAGAGATTGTCTGAACTTCAGGCACTCCACTAGCTCAGTAAATCTAATATCAAACCTCTATTATTCTAATTTAATACCCTATTTAAATGGGACCTCGGGACATCCCATGATTTTTAATAAGTATAGAGATTGAGAGTGATTTTAATGCTCTTTGAATTTTCTATAACTCAGTGGTACAAAGTCAAATTTAAATGAACTCTTTGTAGATGTTCAACCTGAATGCAATTGTTCTAATAGTGAAAGGACTGAAGAATCTAAATTGCAGTAAATTTTCCACTGTGGTGCACACCGAATGCTTCCAACCATTGCTCTATTCACCTAGCCTGGTTTTTATACCACACAGCTGAAATCTATCTTAGAGAATGGGCTAATTTTTAGAAAAATTATTGGACTTGCTGTCTTTTGACTGCTTTACTATTAAGGGGATAGTGCTAATTCAGCTGCAATTACAGCGTCTTTTTGGTGTAAGCAAGAGGAGAGGTAAAAAAGTTAGATTTGCCTTCTCGTTCCCAAAAAAAAAAAAAAAAATCACACTAGAGAAAGTGCTGACACCTATGCCTGGCCTACATTTTTCATATGTTTTAGTAATTGTAACAGTGCCAAATCTTGAGAGCATTCTCAGTTGAATTCTTGCTTTTCTTACTTACAAACTGACAGTACAGTCCTGCCCTTATGGAGTTGGAAAAGTTTTGCACGGTATTTGAGGTCAACACATTTTCCCATGGGAAATGCATATATGTCTGTCCCTACACTAAACTGGAAGACTATTATTCATCCTGAAACATTTCTTAGACTTTTTGGTAGATATTCTCTAAATTCAAAGCTTTGGAGAAGCATGGTAATAACTCATTTGTCCAAGGTAAGGTTACTTAGGAAGATAGTAAACACTGTGACAATCTTATCCTGAAAGGAAAGGCTCAAGAGAGATGATTAAATAAGGTGCAAACCCAGAAAACTAGCTGTGGCAACAGGTTCTGGAAGTACAGAGAAACTTGTATTCACAGACCCCCTTTTCCCCAGTGTGTCTGTGTCATGTTGAATGAAGAGTTAAAGCACAATAATCTGCTTTGTTCTGGGTCCCTTCCGGCCTGGAAAAAGTAAGACTGACAGAAGATGAAAACTTTAGTTTTGTTGAAAGAGACTGTCTCCTGGAACTCATAACTGCCACTCTTAAAGACTCATTCCCAAAATGACTTTCCAGACTCTTTTCTTTTTTTCTGCATTTTAGTTCATTGAAATAAGAGCCTACCTACATGTAGCTGAATTTAGAAATTTGTACAATTTAGGTTACTTTACTAGCACATGAATTGTCTGTTATAAGCTCACAGTCACACTTAATTGGGTACTCAGGTTCAACTGTTTATGCATTAAATCAGCCAATCACCTCACTGCATGCTTAAATGCAGCAACTCACTGCATTTAAGCATGTATATTTGAACTTGGCATGGTTGTTGCTGCCAGAAGTCCTGGTCTTTGTGATCTTAGTGATCTGCTCGGGTTTTCACACAGAACCATCTCCAGGGTTTACAAATAATGATCCAAAAAAAGAGAGAAAATATCCAGTGAGCAGCAGTTGTTTAGGGAAAAATCCTTTGTTGATGCCAGACAATAGAGAAGAATGCCCAGACTGCTTATAGCTGACAGAAAATCAATACTAACTCAAATAACCATTGGTTACGATAAAACTATGCAGATGAGCATCTGTGAACATACAACACGCTATGCAGAAGAACACGCCGAGTACCACCCCTGTCATCTAAAAACAGGAAACTAAAAGTCACACAGGCTCGCCAAAATTGGACATCAAGTGTCAGTTTCTGCTGCAACGTTTAAACTGTAGGTGTAAAAAAACATGAAACCGTAGATCGACACAGCCTCGTGTCAACGGTTGAGGCTGCTGTTGGTGGCAGTTTATTGATGTGGAGGATATTGTCTTGGCAAGCTTTGGACACTTAGCCTACAATTTGATCTGGTAATAGTTTGATAAAAAAAAAAAATAAACACAGCCTCATTGCCTTCTGCACCTTCCATAATTACAACATCCGTTTTGTCAGGGTCCGTGGTCCTGTGTCTATGTGTGATGCTCGGGTAGCCACACCCCCGGGCTGGGCCATCACCAGCACACCTGCTGGGGTTCACTTTGGACTGTGGCAGGAAAGTGACTGGCTGAATGACCAGAGCTAAATGACTGACTAGGATGAAGCGTGGCAAGCTGAAAGAGCTGGAGAGTGGAGCGGTAAGGTGCTGGGCAAGCAACAGGCAAGCGTAGGATTAGACAGGGATGCAAACGACACAAGTACCGACTGAACTTGAATTTAGGTTGGCAGACTAAACAATCTGCCGGTGAAGGGAGTGCAGAGTAAGTACAGCGCTCCAGGTGATGGGGGAATTACAGACATACTCATGAATAGGTAACAGGAGTAAAAGCAGTGCCACGCCCAGGCTAGAAACAAACAGAGTGGGAGAAGACTCACGATATCTGAGATTACAGCCTCTGCATATTAGATAATCATGATTGGCCTGGCAGGGGGAAGACAGAGTGGAAATTTGTTTGAACAGGAGGGTGCTACACACATTCAGTCAGGGCAAATGACACATAAGCTCTGAGATTCTTCTGGATTCTAGTCTAGGCAAACAGAGGACTAACAAGAAACACAAAGATTCAGAGAAACAGGACAAACATAGGGAACGAGGGAGAGGCACAGCCAGAGCTATGACAGATCAGGTAACAACAAACAAAGCCATGAATAACAGCGTGTTTCCAGCTTTTGCTTTGACATTGACTGTAAGCAGTCCAACATTCTCTTTGCGTAACATGGCAAAGATGTGTTGGGGAATCCTTATACATTAAAAAAAACATTCCGAAATGCACACAATGTGAGACTAACGTAATACTCTTAATCAGATAAAACAGTTGTGGTAGCAGCTAGCATCCAACCCTCCTCACCATCGCTGGAATCAAAGCTTCGTAATCCTCGTGACTAATGACAGTGAAGAGGATTAATAATACTTATAACCAGGCTTTACTTCACTATGCAACACAGTCTGCGATTTTTATTATTTATTTACTGCTCTCTGTGCTTATTACACGACTGAAATCTTGTTTTTTGGTTGTTTTTTTATGTAGAAAATGAAGTCATGTCACTATGGCTGTTAAACAGGCAGCTCACAAGTAATATTGTACCAAGGCCAGGTCAGTCTAGAAGTTTTGCTGTTTGAAAATGGAAAGTGTGTCCTCTTGAGGTGAAGTTGCGGCCTTAAAAAGTCCCAGTCCCGACTGTACAGTATAATGACCTCAGATATGTTAGCCAGTAGAGCAAGCAGGGTCTAGCAAGCATGATGAAACCGGAGCAATGCCCTGCTTCTAGCATATGATCAATGAAAAGAAAGTATCACTATGTCAGCGAAGGACTGCACTGCATGCCAAAGGAGGACACACACTCCCGGAGGACCTTGAACAGGCAATGGGATTCAGTTGAGGCAGAAGAGGTTAACATGCTCCGTTCCACATAAGGAGACAACTTCTGGTGTCATTTGTCAAATCCGTGTTCTCTTTCACTCTTCATGGGGTTAGACCCCCGTAGTAATCTAACAATCTCAATGTTATAGGGCTACATTTCCATAGTGTATCTGAGGGTGACACACTCAGACAGATATTTATTATCAAGTAAAAATATTTCATTGTTTTTTTTTTGATAGTGACAATGCAATTAGGAGGATTACTTTCCACCTTTTAAAACAAAAGATCTGTTACACATTGAATTTATTGCTGCGGCTCATTTTCAACTCTGTTTTATTATTGGGATTTTAAACTGATTACACAATCTCAAATTAAATTACACATGAAATACAGCCTGAGGATAGACAAAATACTAGAAGTATTTGCAAATTGACTACTCTCAGGATGGCAATGAAATGCCACTGATGCTGTGACAAATCTAGAATTTATGATATTTCTCTTCTCTCTTTTATTTCACTTAGAAGAAAGCATTCGTTTCATGATATTTAATCTTTTTACAAATTTCCTGAATCAATATATAAGCACCAAAGAGGGTATAAGAAGTGTAATCCTTGCCTCCTGAGGATCTCAAGTTATATGAAAATGCTGATACTTGGGGATAAACAAAAAAACAACAATAACAAAAATAAGAAAAACAAAACAAAAGACTCAACTTTACAAGTGTGTGGCCAGGCTGTTTGGATTCCCAGGAGACTGAATACTTGTGTTTTGTCAAAGCTACTGGCATATCACAGATATGCACAATGCTCCCTTGGCACTGGTGCCAAGACAGCTCTAAGCAAACATGGTGAAAACATTGTTATCTCCCCAGTCTAAACTGGTCCAGTCAGTTTTTAGAAGTAAATAATGATTGTCTTTTTTTTTTTTCTTTCAGTGCATTTGAATGACAGCTTATTTGATTCTGCAATGACCGTTCTCACACGGTGACATAGGGTCGACTCCACGTGAGACTAGTATTAAAGGACAAATCTTCTTTTCTTTTTTTAACTTTAAATAAAAACAACAAAAATAAACGCAACAAGAATTCTGTCTCATTGTGGCTGCAGGGTGAACGTGTCTAGAGCAGGTGCAGCCTGCACGCTCTTTTGATCAGTGAGCTCAGTGGGACGCAGAGCCCCAAGTTAGTAAGAAAAATCTCACTTGTGGCATCTTAGGCTTTCTTACTCTTCCCAAAATAATTTTTTTTTAATTTTCTTATAACTGATTGGATATTATAAAAGAACTGCTGTTCACAAACCTTTTCCTTACGAAGAACATCCAGGAATTGGCACAACTTTCTTTTTTGAGCTACTTTTCAATCAAACCTAGATACTGAGAAAAGACAGTTGGCTAACAGTTATTCAACACCAGTATGTTTGCTCATTGTTTTTTCCAATGCTGGCTTGTAAAGAAACCCCTTGTTATCACATTTAAATGCATTAGGTGAGTTCAATTTTTCAGCAGGAGGCATACTTTGACCAAAATCGTGGTATTTTCCTAAATCTAACCAAGTACTAACCAGTAGTAACCAGTTAGTGTCAGCAGAAGTAGAAAGCAGTTGCAAGAAAAACAAAATAAAGTTCCATAGAGGACACAAACATAACCCCTGTGGTGTCAAATTTATTACTTACCCCACTGCCTCCTCTGCCACCTTCAAATGTCAACTTTGGATGAATAACAGCGTTTGGCTTTGTCCGGAATATCCCCATAACACCTCAGAGTATGTGTGTTCTTCCCTTAATGGTTGGTGTGTTCATAAGATAAGATAAGATAAGATAACCTTTATTAGTCCCACACGTGGGAAATTTGTTTTGTCACAGCAGGAAGTGGACAGTGCAAAAGTTATGACGCAAAAATTAGAATACAATAAGAATAAATACAGTACACAGCTGTACAGAATAGAATAAAATAATATACTATATACAGTAGAATAAAATAGAATAAAAATATACAATAAGATAAAAATAGAATACGAATGCTATATACAACTGAGTAAAAATACAACGATGCCAGAAAAGATTATTGCACTTAGTGTTATTGCACATGTGTGGATGTGTGTGTTTGTTCAGTTAAAGTCTTTGTTGTGGAGTCTGACAGCAGTGGGGAGGAAAGACCTGCGAAATCTCTCCGTCCCACACCGTGGGTGCCGCAGTCTCCCACTGAAGGAGCTGCTCAGTGCTGTCACAGTCTGCTGCATGGGGTGGGAGACGTTGTCCAACAGGGATGACAGCTTAGCCGCCGTTCTCCTGTCACTCACCACCTCCACTGGGTCCAGAGGGCATCCCAGAACAGAGCTGGCCCTTCGGATCACCCTGTTCAGTCTCTTCCTGTCCCCAGCAGAGATGCTGCCGCCCCAGCAGACCACACCATAAAAGATAGCAGAAGCCACCACAGAGTCATAGAAGGTCTTCAGGAGTGGGCCCTCCACCCCAAACGACCTGAGTCTCCGCAGCAGGTACAGCCTGCTCTGCCCTTTCCTGTAGAGGGCGTCTGAGTTATGAGTCCAGTCCAGTCTGTTGTTCAGATGAACACCAAGGTACCTGTAGCTGTCCACAGCCTCAATGTCCATACCCTGGATGTTCAGTGGTTGCAGTGGAGAATGCTTGTGCCTGCGGAAGTCTACCACCAGCTCCTTGGTTTTACTGGCGTTGATCTGGAGGTAGTTCAGCTGGCACCAGTCCACAAAGTCTTGAGTCAGTCCTCTGTACTCCTTGTCGTCCCCATCAGTGATGAAGCCGACTATTGCAGAGTCATCAGAGAACTTCTGCAGGAAGCACTGGGTGGAATTGTGGGAGAAGTCTGCAGTGTAGATGGTGAAGAGGAACGGAGCCAGAACCGTTCCCTGTGGGGCCCCCGTACTGCAGACGACCCTGTCCGACACACAGCCCTGAGTCCTCACATACTGTGGTCGGTCGGTGAGGTAGTCCAAAATCCAGGTAGTGAGGTGATGGTCCACTCCTGAGTTCACCAGCTTGTCCTTCAGAACCGAGGGAAGAATAGTGTTGAAGGCACTGGAGAAATCAAAGAACATGATTCTCACAGTGCTTCCAGCGGTCTCCAGGTGAGCGAGGGAACGATGTAGGAGGTGAATGACGGCATCATCCGCTCCAATGCCAGGCTGGTAGGCAAACTGAAGTGGGTCCAGTGATGAGCTTGTTAGGCGCCAAAGCTGAGCCAGGACCAACCGCTCCAGGGTCTTCATCAGGTGGGATGTCAGAGCCACCGGCCTGTAGCTGTTGAGGTCCTTGGGGCGTGAAGTCTTTGGCACTGGTACAACACGGGAGGTTTTCCAGAGCTGTGGGACTCTTCCCAACCTCAGGCTCAGGTTGAAGAGGTGCTCCATCACCCCACACAGTTGGTCCGCGCAGGACCTGACGACCCTCGAGCTGATGCCATCTGGGCCCGCTGCCTTCTTGCCATTAATCCTCCTCAGTTCCCTCCTAACCTGGGTGGTTGAGAGAGACAGGCTGGAGCCTTGTGTTGAGTGTGTATTGGATGCTGTTGTTGGGGGTGGGGGGGAGTGAGCAGGGTGAATAGAGGAGGTGTGAAGTGTCTGAGGTGTCAGAACACAGAAAACTATTTTTAATTATACATCTTTCAAATCCAACCCAAATACCTCCAACTTCAAATAAATAAATATTGTAGAATTTATAAGTTCAGTTTAGTTATAGGGGTTGGACTCCACTCCTTAAAACTAATTGGAAAAAGGTCAAACTAAATGAGAAAGCAACCCTTTTCCCAAGAGTAAATCTAGAAATTATTCTAGGGTAAACAAATGAGCTAACGAGCCGTAATTCCGAGCACCGTGCTCCTAACAGCGTCACCAGGAGAGGCCAGAGCGAGCCCGGCTAATTGGCATCAGTGTTCAAAGTTGCACAATAAAGGCTGTGCATGGTAACATATGCAGCAGTTAATAGGTTTTAGCATGTGAAATAAAAGCAGTGGTGAGCTCATGAGGGGGGCAATTATGACAAAGCTGTGCACATCCTAGATAACCGTTCGCTCGACTCAATCTGGCTAAACCCCCGGGGAGGCAGCTTGCAGCAGCTCCAGAGACTGCAGAAACCAACAAGAAGGGGAAGGTGGAGAGGGGAGGAATGAATTCACATAAACAATTGTCTAACGAGTTTTGCAAACACGAAAAATGAGCGTATGTAATATAAAGCCATCTGGATTATGGTGGAAATACACATCACACAGAGGCCTCTCCATGTGTTAGATTCACAAAAAATAACATGCCACATTTGACCTCTGACCTCCCCTTCAAGATCAATAACTTGATCTGACAGTTAACATGATGATATATAGGGCTATGTAAAACTATATTTCTTACAGTCATTGAATGTATTGAAGACATATAGAAGTGGCTATATGGGGAACTTAAATATCACTTTACTTTAAACCTCCATCCTCTTCATCAAAGTCAAATAAGGTCAAACATTTATAAATAATGTCTTTAACTGTGGTTAAAAATCTGCTGCTTTTATTTGTATTGGCAACATTTAGACAATTACAGTGGTGTACATATATGATCAAAATATGTTTTGAATTCAAATATCATGTCACATTTGACCACTTACCTCACTTTTGCATCTGCCTTTCTTTTAAGCTGATTCCAAAATGCATTATATCTTTAAAGAACTTGTAAAGAGAAAGAATGCGCTGCCAGTTAGAAACACACTGTAGTATAATACCACATAATAAGCTCAAGATTAATGTTCATAATTTACAAATCAATAGCAATTATCCATTACTACAGCACTAGAAATGACTCTTTCACTTACACTAAAAAATGTTGCCATGCTGCATTATGTAAAACAGATTTTATAGCTCAAGACAACATTGACTGTTGGACCAGGAATGCTAAGATATTACATCTCTGGATGGGAGGTGGACAAACGGAGACAAAATTCAGGGTTTCAAAATTCCAGGGTGATAAAAGTGAAATTCAAAATGTGTAAGTCAACACCAGAATAAAAACAAGCACTTTGCCAAAAAAAAAAAGGCATTTAGACTCCGCAGTGCCAAAATAACTCCTAATATAGCACCAGCTGAGCCTCATGAACCTCTCCCTGCAACATCAGGTAAAAGCATATCATGGTTGTCACGTAAAATCTAGGTGCTACTATTTTTTCCTCACCTCAAGTGGTTAATGGTAACTGTATGGATATGCAACTCATGAAAAAATACATTAAGCTGACACAGTATCAAGGCATTATTGTGAAAATTGCCTACCATTTTAAGGCAGCCCGCATTTTTTACGCATGCTGTGACTGCTTCATCCCTGAATTTTGAGCCTCATAAAGGTACCTGCTCTTTAGTAGCACTTCTGAGCAGCTTCCTGTGCACAGCTCCAAACTGACAGGATCAGATTAAATATAATTTATTTATTCTAAAAGTCCAACAGCAACATCCATTGTAAAACAAACAGCAGTCTTTTAGAATCAAGATGAGGAAACTGCTGCTCTCAAACATAAAACCCCTCATGAAATTTAGGTACAGGTTCAGTGATGTTGCAGTTTTGGTACCATCACAATTGACACGTTATCTGTCATTTCAGGAGTGAAGCTGCTTTTTCCTTATGAGAACAAAGGATCCTACACCACAAAGGTGTCAAGGCTGGCTAAGAGACGGGCAAAGTTGGACCCAAAAAAAAGGTACAAAATAGTAGAGCTCACAAAGCATAGTACTCTAGCGCACCCTGTAAGGGAAAACACAACCATGAAGGACAAAACTACAAGCAGAGATAAACTGAGGACTTGTGAGAGGATTTTTATGAAATCAAGTATAATCGAGTGTTCATATATTTTCACATAACCAAGCTTAATGTTAAAGAGAACATAATGCATTCCTTACTTCAGTGTCTGAGATGTTTGACAAGTCATGATATAAGATGTATTCTTTAACCCAGTGTGTGTGATGTCAGATAAGTGTGATATACTTCTGTATTTTTATTTTTAGTTTGTGTGCAGAGGTTAGATAAGCTGAGATAATGCCTGACCTCTCCCCTTTCTGTTAAAAGAGGAAGTACTATGTAACCCATTTTGCCTTATAAATAAAGCAACCAGCCTGCGTTTGAGTGTGTGTGATTTTGCTGAGAGGCACACACCCATGCGCATGTCTTAAAACTCTCTGAGTCGGTCTGCAGTGTCTTATTTCTCTTACTTGTGAACAAATGTCTTAACCCATGACAGGACTTAAATACAGACACAGTAATTATGGAGAGGAAACAGCTGGGGAAAACAAGACACAGGTGAGCAAAATCTAACTAATGAGACAAGGGGACGCAAAACTACACACGACACATGAGATGAGGGACTATCAAAATAAAACAGGTAGTAACAAACACTGAGACTAAAACATACTAACTTGACAGAACAAAACAGGGACACGACCAGGGAGACAGAAGGGTAAACAAAGACGAAGACAAGACTGAGCCAGACATGGAAACACAGGCGAGGTAGGGATTCAAAAGGCAGAAGGGTTGCAAACATTAATACCTACAGTTGCTACGATAACAAATCCCATCACTCAGCGCGTACAGCATACAATAACCACTCAGACAACAATAAATATGTATAAATTGTATCAATTTTTTATTCCATTCATTTCATTAATTGGCTGTGCTATTATGAACTTATGAGTGAAATCAATGTTGATATGGTTACAAGCACATTTTGAAAATCCATCTAATCAGGTCCAAGTCATATATTCTTTTTTGTTTCCTGAACAAGTTATTGTATTCCCTTTGCCAAATTCAATGCGATTTAATTTACCAGGCATTTATAGAAATAAATGTCTAGAAAAATGTATTTCTTGTCTTGAATCAGAATATTACATTGGAAAGATGCTGTACCTCAGTACTACTGTGATGGAGTCAGGGTTTAATAGCATTTAACAGCCTTTTATTCTCCCTGAACCCAGTTTTGGCTCCCTTGTTGAATCCATTACATTTACATTCACCTTCTTCTTAATAAAACCTATAAACAATTAAATCTAATAATAGTAATCAAATCATTACAAGTGAAGCTGTTTGTTTATAGTGATGTATAACCACTTTTCAACTCAGTTGGAAGGGTTCTGTTATGTCAGTCTGCTCATGAGTTCCAGCTGCTATCATGGAAGCCTTCAGGTACACTGAGCCCTCTCATCAATTGTTGTTATTCCACACAATTAGGCTTTTGGCCTTAGTCCTTTAAAAATTTGGCAATGATACCTGTGTGTAAAGCTGTCTCTGTGTGCAATAATCATCAGCCCCAAATAAGCAGCAGAAGCAAATTAAGTAGTATTACTGTTCTTTTTCTCTCTCTCTCCACACAGCACCTATAGTATGATCATGTAAGTCTAAATCCAGGAGAGAGTCTCAAAAATTATCTCTTTATCTTAAAAGGTTGATTTTTTTTTTCATGTATATATAAAAATGACTACCCAGAATACCTTTTTATCAAAGTTACTCACTTCTCAGAGATACACAGAGGAAAACCAGATTTTATTCCCCACTGAATTTGTGCTCCCTTACAAAAAAATGAACACTTTCTAATGTTTGGGAATTTCATTTTAAGGCAGAGAGACACAATATCAACAAGAATCCAGAAAAAAATGCATTACATAAAAAGTATAAATACATTTTTGTGTCATCCGATGAAACAAGTATTTAAACCCCAAACAAAACATAACTTATAGTGGAAAAACCCTTGTTGGCAAGTAAGCTTCTTGTAGTTTGTCACCAGGTCTGCACAAGTCTCACGAGGTATTTTGGCCACCTCCTCTTTACAGAAACTTTTTCAAAGTTTGATTTTTGGAATACGTCAATACAAAAACTTAGTGGAGACCCAGTCTGAAGGTGTATACTACATATTCTAACTAGGCTCAACACGCACTCTGACCTTGACATCTAACTGGATGGCCCAGGTAGGAACATTTGACTTCTGTGAAAGAATCCTTCGGAAGTGAGCTTCTGTCTTCCTGCCACAAGGGTTTGGGAAAAATCCTCAAAATTAAAGTCAGAACTGCACTACATCGTCTTGGCCCTGCTTAAGCTAGCTTTGGAGTTGCAAGAAGCGCCACAGCTGGACAAGGCACTCCAATCGCACCTCCCAATGCTCAGGCAGGGGAACCCAGCACAAGCCAAAGCCCACACTGCATTCAACGACATCAGACATTAGCTATGTAGGATGGAGGAAGGGAGTGAGGTTCAGTACTTTCTACCCAGCCCAACACAGAATCTCTGACCAGAATACAGAAAAAACCATAGAAGGGCCAGAAGTTAATCTCACAAAACATCAAAATACTCGTAGGCAAGTCAATTTGTGCTTAATTATTAGTGACAGATGGTTGTGTGTCTGTAAAAGCAAAAAGTACTTTTGACATTTTGATTCTTGTAAGTAATCTTTCACTCACTTGTACATTATATACTCTACCCTAGGTGCTCTTTGTTCCTCAAGTAAGTATAGTCAGGTTGCAGATTATAGAGTGCAATTCATAATTGTTTAAAATGTAGATAAAATACGAGTTCTGTTTTTTAACTTTAAAATACGTTTTTGACAAGAACAGTTTTGACTGCTATCAAATAAAGGTGGCTTTTTATCAGTATCATAAATATTATATGCTGTTAGTTCAGGGGAAGCCAATACATGACCGATAGTGTTCCACTGTGTGTTACCTATCCAGGTTTTGTTTTCATGCATTTTGTCTTTCCAAGCCAGTCCACATATGCCTCTGTTAATACTCGTCCAATCACCACACATATATGCTTTTCTATTTTCTTTAGCGATGCTCTGCTGAGCTTAGCAGACAGTTATCCCTGAAACACTGGTACCATCTCTTACAGTTTTGAGAGATCAGCATGTATTCTGGAATTTTTCTATTTTACTTATGTGTTCCTATATCCCCACTCCCCTTCTCCTCCTCCTCTGTATCTGGGAATCATGTATGCTCAGGTTGTCTAAAACACGACTGGACTTCACAAGTCATCTTTTAGCTCAATATGCTTTATAAGCTGAAATATCAAAGAGATACACCATCCCATAAAATGCAGAAGGATTTTCTTGCATTTGAAATCCTTTGGGTCTGAGATTATATTTCTACAGGAGACTCACCTCTGAGCCAATGAACATTCAAAATTAAGGAGAGCCTAGATAGGCCAAATATACCACTCCAAATACAGAACCATGGCCATTTTCATTAAAAAAGATGTCCCATTTGTATAATAAAAAACATTTTTTGTATTATAAGGTACTTTATAAGGATCTATAGATAGATAATTCTAAAAAAAAAATATTACTAACTCCTTACCTTCTGTTAGTACTAGAAAGATGGCGCCTGGTCCTTATACCTGCTTCTCTGGCTTAAAGAATTAACACACTCAAGTTGTTTTTTGTACCTTTTACCAATAATGCCCATTTTCTTAATCTGGAAGTACCCAGGTTGGCAGGAAGGGCAGTAAACGTAGCCAGATTAATATATTGAATGGCTCTCTAACACTAGAGGAACATGTTAGTCTTTTGAACCCATAATTAAACGTGGACTTATATTGGCTTCCTGCATTTTTGACCATCCCTCTCCAAAGTGCTCAACAAATATATTGATTTTGCTTTGCAATGATTTTGGAAACTCTTTGTGCTTTTTTGCTTGGTCAACTATGTACCTTTGTGAGAAGAGGGAACTGAGGCAACACTGACAGCATGCTAATGAAAATAGTGGCCTCCCAGCTTTATATCTCAATCTCTATCATTCTCTATGCCTACTCTGAAGTGCTGCAAGTGATACATTCACCTCTCTATAACCTCCGTCTCCCCTGGCATACCTCATTTACTATCATTTTGATCACAAAGTTAGCTCCAGAAATGAATGTGGAAAACGGGTAACATTGACTGGAACCTGCTCCAAAGGCAACAGCTACCCTTTCAGAAGCACAGCTGCCTGCTGACAGGCTTCCATATCTCTTCCTCATTTTTTTTTTCGACAGCGATTAGAGATGCTGAAAGAGAGGATGTGTGCGCTATCATTGAAGAGGATGGAACCAAAGTTTCTGTGATAAATTGAGCCTGCTATGAATAACGGGATTCAGTACTGTAAACTCGAATAACTGCGAGTTTATTCTCCATTTGATGTGTGTTTCCTTTCAGTGCACCTTATACAAAGGTTTCAAGTATTAGGACTGACTTACTAGCTTCAATGCCCTACTGGGACAGGAAAAAGAACATACAAAGGTGATAACACTTGATCATACATATTCCTTATTTAAGACCTACCTACTATGATACTTAAATATCAGTATCATAAATATTATATGCTGTTAGTTCAGGGGAAGCCAATACATGACCAATAATGTTACACTGTGTGTTACCTATCCAGGCTTTGCTTTCATGCTGAAAAAGGAAGTCATTGCCAGTCAGATGCTTTCCAGATGATACTACATTATAATCATGGCCCCCGAGCATGACAGGACCTCCACAGTGTTTCTCCAGTTTTACTCTCCTGACTGTTAGGGTGCCTGGGTCGTCTACCCACAGTTTTCAGTTTTACATTATTATTGAACTTTGATTTTTATATTATTTATCATTTCTAGTCTTTTGGTTTCTCTGTTAGAGTTCTCTGTCTTATGGTTTATCTCCCTGTGTTCCATAGTTGCTATGTCTCCCCTGTCACCTGTATCCCTTTGTCAAGTCGCATCTCTGTGTTATGTTTCCTGTTTTACTTTGAAAGTCCATGTCTCATGTTAATGTATCTGGTTTTTCTTCCTTTGTCTCATTAGCCCTGATTTGTCCCAGCTTTGGTTCCCTCCTGTTTCCCATTCCCTGATTGCTCCCTCTGTGTATTTAAGCCCTGTGTTTTCTGTGGTCTGTGTTGTGATCTACCCTCATTCCATGCACGGCCTTACTTTTGAGTTCACGGTTTGCCTTCGCCTGTTTACACTTTGGGTCCACCGTTCCTGCCTGTACACAGCACATGACACTGACCTTTCACCAGTATGCTAGATGACAGTTTTAGATTAAAAATTTATAACGACAACATGGACAACATTTTATTTATTGTTATTATCCATGAATATTTTTAAAAATTTACTGTTTTATTAAAAAAGCAAATTTTTAAACTGTATATTATACTTTATTACTAGTGCTGTCAGTGTTAATCTCTTTAAAATGACGTTAACACCATAACTGCATTAACGCGGCAAATCTCCGTTAGCGAGTTAGCGTAGATCGCCCCGTGCGTGGGGCTGGACCGCGCTAATGCGTTTACGAGCTAACTGCGCTAACGTGTTGATGCCGTGCATGGTGTTATGGTGTTTAATGAGATTAACGCTGACAGCACTATTTATTACATGTTGAGTTCTCAGAGAAGTCCATCCATCCATCCATCCTCATCCGCTTTGTCCGGGGCCGGGTCGCGGGGGCAGCAGCCTAAGCAAAGAGGCCCAGACCTCCCTCTCCCCAGCCACCTCCTCCAGCTTATCCGGGGGAATACCAAGGCGTTCCCAGGCCAGCCGAGAGATATAATCTCTCCAGCGTGTCCTGGGTCTGCCCCGGGGCCTCCTCCACTGTGCTTTCTCAAATTTGGATATAAAAATGTGCATTTAGTTTACAGTTTGCCTAAAAAATATCTTTCTTTTTCTCTCACCCATTCTGGATTTTCACCCAGATCCAGGAAATTGACACTGACTGACATTTTTTTCCATAAAAGCATTGTTTTAAGTGTGTGACTGAAACTGTTGTCTTTACTAAATTTATCTAGTCACAACCATGATGTCAAAACAAAAGTATATTTTCATTAGAGAAAGAGCCTCACTGTCAGTTTAATTTAAGTAAACAGTTTTCTTTCTTTTTTTTTCTCTCTGAGTGCTTGGAGAACTAAAGGGCAAAAGCAAACTACAAGCAAAAATAAATTCCTCAGGAAGGAAGCAAATAGGAATAAAGTTGTCTGGGGAATTTTAAAAAGTCACACTTAAAAAAGGGGCTTTGCTTTGAGATCAAGGGCTTTGCTTCATTATAAAAAATGTATGGTAACTCTTGCTAAAAGAGCATTCATATACTCACAAAGATATGTATTTCACTTTATGTGCACTGTTGCAAAAACAAAAAAGGGCAAAACTGTGTTAAAATATACTGTTTATCCGCAATCTTGTATTATTAGAAATATAACAAATTACAGGGATTTCATTGTGTTCACCGCATTAGCAGTCCATATAGGTAGCTGCTCACTGAAATGTTCCCAGTCAGCAGATAACAGCTCAGCTTTATCATCAAATCGAATTTCAGAAAACGTTACTTCTATTATAAGTTGTTGTGTCAATTTTAATCTGTGCAAGTTAACAACTCCACATCATAGAATGTGTGTTGGAAAAGAAAAAAAAGCACGCCATTGGAAAACAATATGCATTGTTGTGTTTGCACACAACTCCAAAGTACCAGCGGCAAATCAATAGGAAAGCTGCAAGATTTCATTAGGTGAAGAGCCCTTGTGGTGACTTTCCTGGAAAGCAGTGCTGATCTAACAACCTGTCAGGACCTTGTAGTCGATTACAGCAGGGATTTCAGAACATTATTAAGGGTTCAGGGGTCAAATTGTACACTGCTTATCCTGCCTGTTGGGACTTGCTTTAATCTGGAAGCACTTTTGAGCTGATTGCATTCCTCCTCATTTATTTTGCACATCACATGAGACTTAGAGGATTGTGATCCATACAGAACACAGCGAGGCATCGTGTTTTTAGCACATAGGGCATTAAACAAAAAGATTTAATGTATGCTCCATTTCACTGAGTACATATGTTAAAGACGGAGAAATCATCCATGTTGGGAAGCTTATGCAGGATCTTTACATCAACTACAGAAATATGCCAATAGAAAATAATGACAACTTTTTTGTTTTTTACTGTACATGCTATTCCTTAACAGATTATGTCAATAATGTTGATCCATCTTATCCAAACATTATCTCATTATATACAGCTTGCAGCATAATACCTTATGAAGTACAAAGATAAAGAAAGTTAAAGTTCAAACAACAGTTAGACCTGAAGTCACTGTAGTAAACTTCTAGTTCTTCAACCTTTTGTGAACTTTATTTAGTTCCAGAATTAAAGAATAAGCTTGTGTTTTGCATAACTTAGCCCATTTACCAAAACAAAAAACTACAAAAAATGCACAATGTGCTCAGTGTTACTAATCCCCGGGATTAAGCAGGTTTGAAGTCCTTGCATGGGTTTTCCACAGTTTGCTGCAGGGAAATATGGCGTGAAAATGGTTAGCCATAAACAAACATTTGTACACTAGATTTATAGTTTACTAATTTGCTAAACATGCAGAAACACTGATATGGTTCTGTTATGGATAAATAGCAATTGTGTTGTGGCAGAAATCCCAGTTCTGCATCAATATTAGAATTACATCACCTGCCAGTCAACCCCGGTATTCCTGCCAGATAGCACTTACCCACAGACAGTTTTCTCTACATTCAGATTTATTGCATAAATTATTTAAATGCTATTAATTTAATATCCACTTTTTTCTATTTGTTTGATTTTTGCTTTTTTAAAATATATTTGCCAAACCCCTATCTCTGTCTATAAGATGAATAGGAAAGATATGCCCAGATATAGATGTGACTCTGCATTAAGATATTTCCAGTGCAGCTAGGATTCGGTTATGGTAAACATCAAAGGCAGATGGCCATCCTCAAGTGTCAGCGCCCTCGGTATCAAAGAGTTATAACTTTTAGATTTAAAAATTTGCTCTAACATTATCTGAGGGTGGATTTTTCTTTTAAGTCCTTCAAATCAGCTGGCAGCAGGTGTATCATCTCCAGTTACAGAGTTTGAGGGTAGCTCCAAACTACTAAAGCTTAAAAGAGAAAAAATAATAACTTCCCGGCACTTATTCATCTGTAATTTGCCCCCTGTGAGATTTGTCAGATGTTTGTAGCTGACAAACATTTTAACAGCACGCCTTTAGCTGTTATTCATCATAAAGACACACGTATTATTATAGAAAAACATTATTGCATAGTAACTGGGAGGTATTGTTACATATATCATAAAGTTTAACCTTCTGACTTCACTGCTATTCAGCTGAGTCTGTTGATCAGTATAGTCTCCAGGACAAAGTCCCGCTATTGTTGAGAAAAATTGGACATTATTATTGTATGTTGCCATGTATAGCAAGGCCAGGTCAGGATCTTTTTATTGAGGTTTTGATAGAAATGATTGAAGGCCGCATGATTCATTCTGTCCCTTCTGTCTGGGGGGAAAACGAACAATGGAAAAAGCTTCAAATTGAAAATGGCTGACCATTCTTCTGCTGCTTATTCCTCCTAAAAATAGTTACTAGTGACATTGGAGTCACAGTCTCAAACTAAAGATACACAACTTGTCATACCTGTTGTAAACTGTAGTGTGAAATAATGTTAATTAGTGTTAATGCTAATTATGTGAGGAAACTAAACACTCCGCTAACCCATTTCAGCCTTTACCTGTGAAAATATGGTTAGAGGTTCATATCTCTTTTTCTTTCTTTGAAACCTGACTACACGGATCCATTTCTCAATTTCAACAACTACAGAAAATAAAGCAAAACAAAAGGTCATCTCTGGTCGATTTTTAAGAGACGAGGGGGGACACTGTGGGTCAATGGGTACAAAGAGTCCATTTTAAAAAACTCTCCACCAGTTTAAGACTAGTAAGGAAAGTGCTAAATCAACCTAACTTAGAGAAAAACCTTATCCATCCATCCATTCATTCATTCACTGGCTTTACTAGAGCTTATCCCAGCACACACTGCACTGCACTGTATTAGCATGTCAGAAAGAGCTAATTGTGTCATTATTTGACTGAAGTGACACATTTTTGATTTTTGATTTTTTTTATTTGATCAGCTCAAAAAAAGCTATCAAACAAAATATGTATTTTCATATATATCATTAGTTATTAGTTAGAAATGTCTTACATAACAATACAATAAAACAATACAATAACAAGTAAAAATGGCGACGGACATGGTACTTTACAACACTAACAATGACCTATGCTTTGTACTTCTGTTTAATCTCTGTTTAATCTCAACAAGCCTCTAACAGTCAGTGATCACAGTCCTCCTCTCTCAGTTTTTATTGCTGCTATTTATTTTAAAGCTCAGTTTTTAAAACCTTATGTTGTAACTACAGCCCAGCCCATGTATTATATTAATGACTAACCTCGTATTGTGGATGGATTATCTCAGTTGTTCTCCTGACTGAAGTTTGGTCCGTTTACAGCATCCTGCCATGCGATTGCTTTTATCCCTAACCAACGGGAACCCTCACATTAACTTTTATCAAGTGGAAAAAAGTTAGCGTTCACCCTCCAGCTTCACTGTTTATGTCATGCTAACATAGCTGTGCCGCTAGCAATCACGTAGCACATCACTATATACCAGCTAGTTCACCTTTAGTAACCCTACAAACATCACTGCTGTTTACTTTCCTGTCTTCATTTATGTTGGAAGTGATAGCAGAGCTGTATGTTTTAATTTGTTTCAGAAATCTCTCAGTCAGAACATGGTATATTATATTGATAACTAGCGAGCTAACTTCCTGCTAACTTCCTGCTAGCTTCGAACTCCGTTAAATTTTATAAATTCTGTTTTCATGGATGCCTGGATGTTAAACTTAATTGTTACACCTTGTAAAGCAGCAACACTGATCATTTTATTACAGATGAAAGAATTTAGACAGTTTTTACTCTCAGTGATCCCGCAGTGATCATTTGACTTTGGGATCTGAAGGGGAGCCAGACTGAAGCCAGACACGGCTGATGATGTCAGACTTAAAGACCGGATGGTGGAAAGAAAGAACTCACTATAATATATTAGGATATTAAGATAAGGCTTGTAGTATCCTTAAGTCACACTGTTTTTTGTTTTTTGTTTTTTTTCACAGCAGATGAACCAGCTGAAGGCTCTGCCTCCCATTCTACTTTCAGACACCTTTAAAACAGCAGGTAAGCCTGCACCCTTGGAATGATATGAAACTAGTTCTTTAATCTATGATCACTCCAGACTTTGTACATGTATGAATGATTTTAAATATAATTCAGCATTTAACAGGGGCTGGAGGAAGAGAAGCTAATATGGAAAAACTGTGGTCTTCCTTTCTAGTCATTTTCTGCACTTTGGATCAATTGAAGGCTTTTTATGGAGCTTTTAGAACAGGAATTACAGTAGTCCAGCCTAGAAGTAATACATTTTTCAGCATCACTCTGGCTGAAGAAAAAACAGTCCTAGATATTGTTCAAATGACATAGCCTGCTCAGTAACTCCAGCACCATAGTAGTTAATCCAATATAATAACATCCAGACACCATGACAGGCAATTAAAAGGAGATTGGATGTTTGACAAGAGTACTCACTTGCTGGGCCCATTGCATCTTTAACACACTGATTTCAAAATGTTACACTTTCAGTTGCTATAGTATTTTCCGCTTCAGCAGTTTACACTGATGTGTTTCAGGTAGGGGGTGCTGTGGGGATCTCTGTATGAGTTGGGTAGCTGTAAGACTCACACATGTTATGCATGTTTTAAAATGATGATGGTCTTTAACATGAAGTAAAAGGCTTGGTCTCTGAAAGCATAATCATCTAAGAAACACAGCAACACTGCGCCTGCATCTCACTCTTTGTCAGAGGCCCCTCAAACTCTGTTACTTCCTGGCAAAACCAGCCACGTTCTGATAGGAAGCATGACACAGTTTACACACACGCTGTCCAAGAGCAGTTCTGCAATGTCTGTTTTAAAAGCCACAAACTGTCTCCAGTGTTATAGTCATTTATCCTGCAGCCTGTTGATTTTGATAATCGGCTAAACTTTTTAAGGATCGATTAAGAAATACGAAAAATCACTTTTTACATTGGCATTTTCATGTCGAGTTGCACTTCTGTTTAAAGGTGTGATGACCGTACTGGCGCACAACTGAACCCATGTAATCTAAGATCTAAGCTTAGGTCTTAGATTGAATAACAGGGGCTTCATTGTAGCCTGAAGGCCACTTAAAGAAATTACAAAAAGAGATTCCACGGTGTGTGGAAGACTAAAAGTGGTCAGACTATCAAGTTTACTGGAATTGCACAGTCTTTGTTTTTGTCTTGTATATTGTATTTCCATGTGTGTTTACATCTTTCAATACAATCTTTCCCTCATTTCCCTTTTTCTTAATATAAATCAATGTGTGGTGGCTCAGGGGTTTTGCACTGTACCATAACTGACCAAAACACAGAATTATCGATGAGTTTTTAACTGGACTGACACCAGCAACAGAAAGCCTTATTGCAAACAAGAAGTGTTCATCCTTAAATTGGATGGGAAATTGGAGGTATCATTATTTTCATTAGTTTAAGATTGAATTTAGTGTCTTGTAGAAAACAATTTTATTATTTCTGTGGAAAAAGAAATTATTTTTGGACTAAAACAGTGTTTCCCTCACACTTTAAGTATTAAGATATAAATCTTTTTATATTTCTTATCATGTCCCCAGTCCATTTTTGTATCAAAAGCTTTGAGTTAAGCCACCGTGTTGTGTTTTACAAACGGAGTCTCTTTTAAAAGTATCCACAAATTACTTAAAAGCTATTTTTTAAAGAACTTACTACTAAAACTCTCTGACAATTTAAGGGGAATAGTACCCTTTTCACCTTGTTCGCAAGAGTACATGCATGCAATAATTTGAAATATTGTGAAATCTTGATGAAAAACCACACATCACCACAGATGAAACAAAGCCAAGGGATGAAATTGGGACGCAAACTAGTTGAGTCTGAGGGATTCAGCTCACATTTGCTCAACTAACATTAATATTTATCATTTGCAGAAAACTGCTCGTGTATATTTGCTTTTTAAATAAATTCCTATAGAGTGAGTTCAGCTTACCCTCACTATGTAATCATACCATGAGATAATTGATAGAGCCAGTGAATAAAGAAACGAATAACATGAACCGTGTTAAATATATGATGAACGATGAATGTGAAGACTTTATAGCTACAGAATACATGTTTTCATGTATATCAGTGGGTACACTGGCATCATCCCACATAATGATGAAGGAGGAGAGAGGTGCTTTGAACACCGTGAATCTCACACTACCCCTGGCTCTTTTCAAGGGGAGGTGACGATTGCTTGGCTTGTCAGCCTCCAATCCTGCCAAGCGCTCGACAGACCAAAGGTATGGACGGTTCACAAACAGAATTTTTAAATCTAGCCTGGATCAAAGGGCTGAATAGGAAATCACAATCAACTGGTAAGAATGTCAATGAACTGCATAATCCACAGCTATCGGAGAAGACAACAGCAGAAGGTTTGGGAAAAGCGAGACAAAGTTTATTTCACTTTTGTCTCGAAAGAAAGGTTTATTTCTCGTTAAAGGTACTTTAATTTGTTGGTGCCCTTTCTTTCACAGTCCACCTGTGACGTCCACAAAGTCGCACCGATTCAGCAAAACTTATATATATCACATCTTTCTTTCTTTGTGTTTAACTAGATGCTGAAACCCTTTCACTACGGGGCTCTAAGACGTTATCAGCAACAACTGCTCATAATTTCAGCTTTCGACTGATAACAAGCCATAAAAGCAGTAGGACAGATAAGCCTCGTGGCTGTTGAGAAGCACAGAAGGCAGGTGGACACAACCATGCCAGGTCAAACTGCAGAAGGTTGGGTCCAACACCAGATGGTTTGTCTTGATCAGAACACTTGACTGAGGATATGCACAAGAAAGTCCCACAGCTGCCTCAACAAACCCAAAGAAAGAAGGCGGCCTGCCAGAATAACTAACTGTTGTTAGTCCAGTTCCTGAAAATAAAATATTCGGGAGTTTCTCTGTAAGTAACAATTGAGATGGTGTTTTCCAATAAATGTAAGCTGTAATTGTATTAGAAAAATACTCCTTTTTTTCACGAGTGAAAGTCCCAGCTTTATAAGGTTATAAATGTGTTCCAGGGCTTTAACTCATCCTCTCTGAAAGTGCACTCTTCTCTCCTATAGCTGGCTCACTTATCTATTTTTTTGACAACATGAAAGCTCTAATTGTCACAGAAGAACTGTATTAATTTCTTTCATTTTGATGGTGGTTTGGTCCCATGTTTGAGAAACCTGTGGCCATTCATTCAACAGTGTATCTACAAGTGTCAAAGCCACTGTTACAATTGGTGGTGCTACACTATGTGCGCTGTGTATTGACATAACAGTACAGTTTGAGTTAGACCTTGTCAGATACAACAGACAATTGAATTCTCCAGCTCAGCTTGCACCTAGAGAAAAGCACAACTGCAAAGTCAGCTTTAAAAAAAAAAAAAGCGTGAAAGAAGTGTGTGATGAAATCCCACTGTGCACAATCCCTGAGACGCAACAGTAGTTGCAGTATTTTTTTGTTTTTGAATCTTGTTTTAGCCATTGATATAAACGTCTTGTTTTTGTTTGTTTTTTATTCAATTTTTAATTTTTATTGTTTTTTTACAAGAGAAACTTTGTCAAAGCAACAACTACAGAAACTCTCTCAACATCTTAAAACTGGATATTTACCACACAGAGAGCAGCATATATGACAAGATATGAAACAGCAGTAGCTGACATTAACAAACATCTCTAATGTGAAAGATAAAATCCGTGTTTTAGTAACCGACTCTTGGATAGAAGATTATGAAAGTTGCCTGTAGAGTTAAATAGATTTTTTTTTTTTCAAACTGAGACGCTGCGCTCCAGCACGATGAAACAGTTAGAGAAGGCTCAGTGGAGTAGCTTTTGTTGATTAAAATGCCAATACAGCCCCATGTACTAACTGCTTCAATCTACAGTATTAACAGCTGAAGGCTGTTCTGTGGGCACCTTTGTGTGTACCTAGTTGCTTCAATGTAAATCGTTCTTTTGGCATAAATATCTTTCTTCAATAGTCTTTTGTGATTACCAGCTGTGCAAAGCTTGCATTAGAATGCAACACACTGCCCTTTGTGGTCCCAGGACCCTTCGCTAATGCCCTGCAACTTTTGTATGGCAAACCCAGAAAGACAGCATTAGTAAGCATCGCTCTTCATCTTCCATTGGTTTGTTTAAAAGACTTTATAGATTATAAATCCAGTGCAATACTGAATAAATCCAAAATCATTTATTTTACTGTTTCAAGCAGTGCCTAATAATGGATTGTGTGCATTTTGCAATTATGCAGTTTTCTATTAATTAGTAAATTGCATAGGTTTTCTATAATGTGATATAGCTGATTGCTGAATATTGTGCGTATTACTGTTTCTTGCAGTTTCTTGTGCCTATTTATATACATTACAGACTTCTTTGACCCTCATTTCAGTCCACTGGCTGTCCCTTTTTACTGCCATCACCCTTCAAACCTCTTTTCTGCTTTGTCCCTTTCTCCATCATTACAGGAGCCACAGGAGGGGTGATGAAGCTATAAAGCCTCATTGAGATCTCGCCCCCAACCTCAGTCTCACATCTCAGATTCCTCCCTGCAAAAATTCCTGGCTTATGGCTATCATTGATTCTCAATCACACCTCTGTTCATCCTTTTGCGTTTCCTCCTCCGGACCCATCACGTTCAGCCTTTTTATTGTGTTTGGACAGAGTTGAATGGGGGTGCGTATGTGTGTGTGAGGGGGGGGCTGTTGCTGTTAAAAATCAAATATCTGAATTAGTGCGCACAATCAGTATCAGTTTGGCCCTGAGCATACAGATATGCACATACATTTATTAGCACTCGTCAAGCCTTCATGATATTAACACATATCGCATAAATCGTTTAAACTGATGGTATCAATATTCTCACAAATGAGAATGTTCAAAGCCGCAGAATCCACCTCTGCCGTTAAATCAGCCTTTATTATTTATCCGCTCACATCATTCATCATGTAGTCCTTCATGTCCTCGGAGACAGCGGTTATACTTTGCTGCCTGGAGAATTTTTGATTCCCTGGCCAGTAGAGTGTTTTCCTTATCTGGAATCGCCCTATGTGATAAAGGAGGCAGTGGCTGTGGAAGGCTTCAAATTAAACTCATAGCCTATCAATTCTCATTGTCAAGTGACTAAAATTAGTACTATGTAGCTCACCAGCACCAGGTTTTAGTCCTACCCCAGCCCAAACATCTCAAGCCAGTGTTACCTCAAAGATTCCTGGCTGCTGCACCGGCACACTATCTGTAAGAGTGCGCATTTGGCTCACTGTGACTCTTTCAGCAGTGTGTGTGTGTGTGTGTGATTGTTTATCTTTCCTCTCTCTCAGACACCACTCTGATGTAGACTTTCTACCTAGGAGTGGTTACTTTGGAGATGTTTATACTTGCCAACTATCCACCCCACTTTATTTTCTCCTTTTTTTAAAAACCTGAAACACATTCCTTAATTTCAACATCACAGTCCATTTACCCATTTTAGGATCTACAGTGATTCCAGCCTTACAGGTTCTTCTTTGACTTGGCTTTCTCTGTGAGCACCGGAACCAATAGGTGGCAATGTTGGTCAATCGGTTTAACAAGTCATCATGTCAGTCAGTCCATCCAACAGTGATCTCTGCAATATACAGGAGGGAAACATAAACCACTCACAGAGGATTCAGTGGCTCTTTTATGCTTGCTGGTTTGGATATGATTTCCTCCTTAGAATAAAATTTCTTTCTGCTTTTAGCATTGTTTTTCGGTGTATGCAGCATTCTTTATAATAACAAAGACACAGGCAGTGTTCAGTTATACTGAAGGGCTGACAGAAGTAAATATGAGGAAGTGGTCTCGGAGAGGCTGAATCAATTGTGGGAGGAGGAATTAATGCTGGTGGATAAGATAGTGCAAATCCAGCTTCAAGGGATTTCAATCAACACTTGGACTGAGCCTAAAGCATACTTGGTCTGGCCTTGTTTGTAGAAGAACAACAGTCACCAGCCCACATCAGACTTGTCAGTAGCACAGTCCAAAAAATGCCCCATTCTGCAAATATCTTAAACCGGGCCATATTTGATCTAAGTGTCACAGGAATCAGAGTATGTTTTTAGAGGCTAGTACTTACAGACTAGTGGCAGTTTAAAAGAAAACAAACCAAAAACAGATGTCTGGCCCCAACAATGAGAGAATCTTGTTGGCTATTGATCCAAAATAGTTCTGAGTGATTACTTTTATCCTGTGATGAATAATTTCTAGCCTAATGGGAGTGGTCTATTGCAACCACAGCATCCACAGGAGTCACTGAAAAACCTTACCGTAAACTCTGTAATAAATCTCAACCCAGCTGAGCACCTATGGAAGATTTCTGATTGTGTTTAACAGTCCTCTCCACTCCAATCACTGAAATGCCAAATATATAAATATCTTTTTGAGGAAAATGATCTATCCTTTCAATATCCTCCAGTTCCAGACACTGCCATGGCACACTGAAACAGTTCCAGCAGCACATGGTGGCCTAAAACCATGACAAAACCTTTAATGAGACACTTTATTTTTTACTTCAAACTGTAAATTTAGCTTGTAATATCATAGTTTAGAAGAGTTCTAACAGATAAGACATTTATTATATAGTCAAAATAATATGTTTTTACTATACTGTATAAATATTTAACTCACTGAACAACTGGCATTGTAGTTCTTCTTTTAACAGGGCAAAAAAGGGCATCTGAAAAGTCAGCAATAATAAAAGCAGCCACATGAAATAGGTTACATAAGCATAATGCAGGCACAATTTGTACATATTCAAAAGTCGTTAGGTTAAATATTTTAAGATACTGAATACAGTACGTCATGTTGCCTACCTACACACATGTATATCAAGATAGCATGACAAAACATTCAAAGATTAGGCCCTGCCACATAAGCCTGGAGAACTGTGGGTGACCATTTGGGAATCATCACAATGGAAAAATGTACATTCTCCAACTAGTTGGTGAGTGGCTGCTGAAGACTGTTTCTAGTCACTTTGAAATAGAATGGAAATGCATTCCTTGCAATTGCTTTGATACCTAACAATAGCTACAGTTGCCATTAGTTTGCATGAAGATGCCAACTTGTCTGCAAACACCTCCCAAACAACAAGACAACCGGTATTTTAACCGTGATACAAAGTGAAATTTGTACCTTTTATTCTTGGCAATGTGTTGGTGAGGCGCAACCGTCACTTAAGATATATTCTTCAATTCAAATTTTTCAAAGTTTCACTCCAGCTGGAGGAATAAATGGTGAATACTTGTGAACAAGTTAGCGATTGTTATCAAGGGGTCACCAACCAGTCTCTTGGTCTGTGTGACTGAAACCTTGTACTGCAGTCATTGACTGAAGCTGCCATATGTAATTTCGGAAACATGCCATCAAGATAGACTGTTTTGAGGTTGAGGTGTTGCAATCTCCTGCAGTGGAGGATTTATTTATTATTTTTTTTAAACATGAAGTGCTGTTAAATTTTGAGATTTCATAATGAGTATTAAAGTTAAGTAGCACTCATAGCCGAACGGCAGTAAGTAAATAGTCTTAATTTAATCTGTGGTCCCGCTGTGGTTTGGGAGCCAGTTTCAGAAATGTTAAGAAAAGAAACAAGTTTAACTTCTTGTGTCCTATGTGCCATTGTTTGTGATGAAAAGAGCAAGGTATTACAATCCTAAATAGGCACTCCTCCACAATCCCCTGTAGTCTCATCCGCACATATGGCTGCTGTGAGGTTTCTCATGCTTTACTACTTCCTGCTACTACTGTGGATCAGGGTTCCCTATTCGAATACTTCCGCTTATAATAGGACAAAGACATAATTTTGCTTACTTTTCCAGTCATATCCTGCCTGTACTTTCTTACTCATCTGCAACAAAAAGTCATACTATCCCATGTGGCCTTGGGGGTAAGCTAATACTTGTAACCTACATTGTGGCATTTTTATATCCGCTGATAGATCTAAGAAACTAAAAGAAAAATGACCTTCTGAATTCAAGGTCACATCATTATTAATTAATGATCTGATTTTCTTAAAATATTTGCACATTCTTATTTATAGTAACTGAGACATGGCTGACCTCGGTAGACTCAGCCAACTTTGCAGAAACACATTTCCACCTGCCTGTTAGACATTTATAGGAGATGTCTTAGGGTCCCGTTTCCTTCTTTTTTAATTTTATTTTATAGTCCATTGTGCTGCTCCCCCCACACTGAGTTCTACACACAGGTAAAACAGGTACACTGATTTTTTCTTCTGGGTTATGATTGGCCAACTTTGATAGATTTCTTTGTGTTAGATCACAGAGCTGCCATTTTTAAAGCACCATTTAGGACATCATCCTGTCAAAGTGCGCTTCATTTTTAATTATGTCTCTGCATCGAGACTCCTTTCTAATTGGTCAACACCACCATTAAATGTTGAATTTTGCCCTCTTTAGACATATACTGTGTCTCAATTCTTTGTATTGCTCCACTGAAATGCAGAACTTGTAAATGGTCATATTATTGGAGCCGAAATGGAAACTGACTTCAGACACAATTGTCCATGAAAGTGGTAAAAGATAAAGATTTGCATATTTGTTTGACACAATATCAAATATCATTCAAAGGGCCAGGCTCAGTCAGTCCTCTCAATGGTAGACGTATTTTTTAATGATCTCGTCTCACAGTGTGATAGGAAAGAGCAATTTTTTACCCTTTGGTCTCAAATTGCACCTAATTCACAAATCAAGTTAGCTAATATTACTGCTTTGCTTTCCCAGTTATAAATGATTAACTATTCAGAACTATTTAAAATAGTTTCTAAAAAGAAATAATTTACCCGAGGCTTAAATGCCATCTCGGATAATTAGTTTATTCTATAATTCTTAATATCTCTTTATTTTGCTGATTTACTGGTTCTTTATTACTCAACAACCACAGACCAATTATCTAAGTACCTGCTGGAGAAAGTCAAGTCAATTCGTGTTTTTTAAGAACAGTAATGGTATTTTTAAGAGTTTACAGTTAGGCTTAGAATCTCACCACAACACAGAGACATCTCTCTGTATGACCTACTTTTAACCACTGACAGACGTAGCTACACACCCCTAGTGCTTTTAGATCTGAGAATTGCTTCTAATAGGATCAGTCGTTCCATTTCCCTCAACCACTTATGAACCTGTGTTGTTGTTAAGGGAACTGTCCTACATGTATTACATCCATATCTCACAAACACAACATTTCCAGTTACTATAGAAAATGTCTGTTTCTGTCTAATTCAGTTTTGGTGTTCCTCAAGGCTTTATCATTAACCCACTTGTAATTACAGTATACAATACATGTTTCCTCTCAAACAGGTTATTCGGCCCACTCTAAACTAACCCTATCTGTTTACCTGTTCCACAGATGTTGACTGTAGCCAGCCTTCCTAAACTAAATAACTTAGATGTCTTAGTCACTGACTTAGTTATTGACCATAACTGTTAAACAACTTGATAGAAATCTTTGTCTTTTTTATGGTGATCTCTGTTTTAATGTTGTGGTGAAAAATATTTTTTCCAGTGATCTTTTTTTAATTAAAAACTATTACTGTAGCACCCACTGTACCAACAAAGCAATTAGGCTTTTCACTTACATCAAAAACTTATTAACTACTTGTTAGCCTACATGTAAGTTGGTGACTGGGTTTAGTTCAACCCAAGGAAAACTTCAAACTCTAGATCTCTTGGATGTTTTCATTGCTTTGGATTATTTTATATTAAAGTTAAGCATATTGTAACCGTGTTAAGTTTTTTTTTCTTAACAAAGTTACAAACAAAGGTTATAAATAAAGTGTATTGATATATATTCCACTAGACAAGTTAAAATCAGAAAATTTATACAGGTTTTTGAATGTGTTCAAGATACACAGAGAAAGGCCCTAATTGGTCCGCAAGCTGAAACCCAAATCTTTGTTGCTATGAGGCAAAATTGCTAACCAGAACATTATATCAAACTAAATTTAAAATTTTAAACAATTTAAATCACAGCAAAACAGCAGAACTTTACTGCATTTTGTGAAATGTCAAATCACTTTTCCCTTGCTTATTCTGTGGGATAGTAAAAGGTTTGAGGTTCGGCTCTGGTAGGAAAATGTCACCAGCTTTTTTTCTTTCTTTCTTTTTCTGATTTTCATGACAGAATCTCAAGGAGTGTCTACTATGGTGGCTCCAGGATTGCATCATTACTTTCTGCAGATGATTTCATTCTGCTCTGGAATGTGAGACTTCAGAATGGGTGAAAGAAGTGAAAGAGTTCAAGGCTTTGTTCAAAAGTGATGAGATGAAACGTGATCAATAGATTTCATTGGCTTTGTCAGAATTAAATAGGATACTGTACTATACACAAGTGTTAAAACACCACGTACTTCAAAACAGACATAAACAAACATGTTTGCACTCTGGTGCGAAGAAGAATCTCCTGGACTTCAGTTTTTGATTTCATCTGGCATGCTTGCAAGCTGTAGCTCAGTATTTTATCATTGATTTAGTATAATGTCAAACCACAGGCTCATTGGCTAATGACTTTTCAATCCCAAAATGTTAACCAGTAAACATACCCTAAATAATCCTTCTTTAAGAAACAAAATATGACCAACATTTACAAAATGTACTTAAATATTTATTCAATTCAACCCAAAATGACTGGCAGAGCACTTATACAGTTCAACTCAAAAAGTTATTTTCAAGGGTCTTTTTGCAACAACGCGTACTGCCCCCTGGTGGCTTTTAAAATGAGGGCACGTTAGCCTCACTTTTCTAATCTGGGAGATACATCTATTATATTGTTTATGATAGTCCCATATGCTTTTGCTCAACTTTTAATTATTTGTTTAATTTATTTTTAATGATCTCAGTTTTGTGTAGACTGATTAGTTTTCAGAAATTAACACAACTTACTGACGTAGAAGTGCAGCTGCCAAAAGGAAATCACTTGTGTTAAGCTTGTTTAGTATTTCCTTTCATATATTAACTTAGTTATCTACAAACCTCATTTATCGAAAAAGTAATTAAAGTGATCTGGGAGTGCAAAATTGTAACTTCTAACTGCAGCACTAACTAAGCTTGTGCCAGCCAAAATGCCAAACTTGAGCCTTCAAGACAGTGTTCCAGAAATTAATACATTTTAATTTTATATACAGGGAAGGGGGCTGGGGGCCTTAGGGCCTCAAAAATAGTATGACCATCCCTGCTCTTCTGAAGCATTACATACAAGTGGGTGAAATGATTAGTATAGTTTTCAAATTTTCAAAATACAAAAGAAAAACTCTACAAAAGAGACTAACGCCAAGCTACTAACACCACACACAGACACCTCCTAACCAACCCTGCAGCAGAACACAGCGTTAAAAACACTTTCCCGCCCTCCAATAGCATATTCTGAGAGCTATTCAATAGGCTGTGAGGCACGTCCATTACAAATAACAGTATTTATCAACACTGGTAATAAATGAATATGGTAAATAGTACCCTCCCTTTCTCGCATCTCATTAAGTGAGTCCCGTTGTAGCAGCTATAGGTGAAGCTGCCTCTATCTCTGCCATACTGAAGCAGGTGTCCAACATGGCGAACGCTCGCAGCGGCTCTCTCGCGACTATTCTCTTTTTATTCATGTCTTCGGCGGCTCTTCACAAAGGTAGGACTTTTCCCGCGGGTGTCTAAATGGAAGTGGCACTTTGTTCTTAGATTTCCGTGGATGTAGATGCGAACGAGTGCAATTTGAACAGCGTTCTGGGCAATTTGTGCTTTTGAGAGCATTCGGACGTTACTGTGCAGTTGTACTGTGATGCTGTTGAGCAAGAAGTAACAAAACCTCCCCGTAAAGTTGAATTACTGTGAGGAAAGAAGCCGATGCGCGCGTGGATACATCGGAACCGGCGTTACAGATGCGTTGCCCCTGGAATGCATCACTTTGGTCAGCTCACCATTAGGGTATAGGCTGAATGGCTACACAGCTGGCAACTCTTGGGTTTAAAAAAAATAAAATAAATGCTGATGTGAGAAAACAAATGGCGTGGTGTTTTGGTCGCTTGAGGGATATAAGGATGTATATGTGGCATGCTTAAACTGAGGGTTGCTTATGCAGTGCGCTAGCTTTGGTTTACTTGTGTAGCGTGTTCGGAACGCTGTAAACCACAGAAAACAGCGGTGCGTTCAAGTGGAATAGCTGCAGCCCCGACAACGTGCAATCGGAGGAAAAGAAAGCGCAAACTGCTCAAAACTGTTCATTTAATGGGAAGAAACAAGAATTATCATGTATTAAAACGTGACTCTCCGTATATTAATAACAGCGGGACTTTATGGAAAATTCAGCACAACGGCCTCACACGAATCAGCAGTTTTTTCCTCTCTCCACCCGCGTTTAATCTCTATTTTTCCGAATCTGTTCACTCTCGGCCATCCCGCTGGATGTGGTGTGGAGAGCGCCTAACCCGTTATAAAAGTTGTCTTTTCAAAGAAACAAGTGCCGCTCGTGTATTTTAGCTGAACGCCGAACTGAAAAGCGGTGTCGGAGGAGTCCAGGCGATATCTCAAATCACCGCCTAATGCGCGTAAACTGTTAATGGCAAACAAGGAAAGATTAATTTCACCGAGTTCGCAGTCGCGCTCTGGGCTGTGTTTTCATAACACCGGGACTGGATTTGCTGTGGAGCCATGCATGAAAACATCAAAGCTTTTCGTCCGGGTGTAGTAATCTGAGTCAGAAGCTTTAAAGAAGCGGATAGGATACAGATAAAGCCGGGCGAAAACTGCGACACGATTTCTTTCCTTCTTTCTTTCTTGAACGCTTGGTGATGTTGAGCGCGTAAAGGAAAGCACGGACGTTTATTTAGTAAGAAGAGATAAAGTGCTGGGGCTGTTTGTTGCCAGCACGAAGTCCGCGTTGAAAACTGGAGGAGGTGGGGGGGGGGGGGGGGGGGGGGGTTGTCGTGAGCTACTGGGAAATACACGCTCCGTTTCGGGGGTTATTTATCCTTGGACAGTGATACGCTGAAGCTGTGGTGAAAGCACTTGCTTTGCCGCTTCCACCACCGGCGGTAGTAATGTATTTACATCAAGCCAATTATGTAATGAATCATTACTAACTTAAAGTTAGTGCGAAGCTGTTCGTCTGCAGATCATAACCCCCTTTTATGCTGAGTGCCGAGCCTCGGGGTGGGGGTGAAAATGACGGGAGTGCAGATGTCCTCGTTTGTCACATTGTGGATTATCCACAAGGCTTAATCTACTCTTTGTTTTTTAACCCATTTTTTAAATGAATCAATGTTTTTTTGCTTTCTCAAGTCAGTAAAAAGCAAACAACAAAGCAAACAAGGCTGTTGCTGTCCTTTGCTGGACAGTGGGCAGCTGTTACCTTCATGAAAATGGCTCCAGTGATTTCAAACAAAGCTCAGGGCGCACTTGCACAAAGCATATCAATTATTTACCCCGAGCAGAATACTGTAAGCTCTCATTGTGGTTAAGCATTAAAGAGTGGTGATTTCTACAATGTAGACAGTATAATTAAAGGCTAATAGAAGGCTGCATCAATTCATTTCAAGTTTTATGGTGTTACACAGGCTCCACTCTCACATCATTTCTTGTTTTCTTGGCAAACCAATGTACTTCCAGAGATAGCTTTTCGTCCTGTGAAATAAATAAAAGTTATAACTTTAGTCGGAATAAGTTATTTCAGGGGAATCAAACAGTAAACAGATATTTAGTAGGCATCATTTTTAAGTTGTGCTCATAGTATTTATCCAAATTCTTTGCTGTTCATATAAGTGGATTTTTTAAAATTTATTTAATGGTACTTTTTTAGCAGATAATAGGCGCTGAGTATTTTATCGCTTTCCACTGCTTTCAGGAAAGTGAGAAAGGTGTTATTTTACTATGATGCGTATACTGAGTGAAACATCAGCGATGATCATGCAGTCCTGTAGTAATTAACAGTTCCAAGCAGATGCACATGTTGTATCCTGCTGTAATTTATGCATTTTTCCATTTCTCTGCATTTATACAGTTCCTTTGTGATTCTGCACAGAAGTGTTTAGTAAGGCCAGTTGTAGTGCAGATTACAGGTTTAGAACACCCGGGCACGGTGCTTTACAGGTGTTTATTAAAGAGCGCAGACGCAGCACACCCTGACCGTAAGCCTGCTGAGACTTGAAAACGTGGTTAGGCAATCCTTCACTTATAGTGAGACGTGTCGCTGTTTTCATTTTTGCAAAGTTATGCAACTGTGTCGTAGCGCAGGTGAGAGCGGGGACTGGTATGTGTTTGAATGCAGGAAAAATGGTTGTTAACATGACTTCTCTTGAATGTCACCACATGTTCAGGCTTGGGTAATGATTATGTTAGGATAAGAGCATTAGTCGTGTCTGTTTTTAAAGGTTCAGTCTCACTAACTGCTGATGGAAAACTGACAGGAGGAGATTAGGTTGTGGCTTGCTGCTTTGTCATAGCGAAACACAAGGTAGAATAAATATTTTATGCTTAACTTAAAAGGTCTTTTTTAGCATACTGTATCAAAAATCCAAATGATTTACTGCCCTAATGTGATACTTGACAGGTTATTCCAAACTGTAAACGAATATCAGGGATAATAAATGAAATAGCAAGGGTGTAGTTTAGTGGGATTCTCTAATACTCAATAGTGTAGCTGAAAAAGAATCTCATTTCAGTAGTTTTAGGCTGTAGTGTGGATTTGAATACAACCTAAACCTGGGATGTCTTTCATTTGACAGCTCATTTAAGATGTTATCTCCGTGCACCCTGCCACTGAACCTGTTGTGCTCCTTACAAAAGATTTATTGGTCGCGTTAGAAAAGCATTTGCATTGTTGTCTCCACTTTAGATTGACCTGAAGGCACAAAGTGAGAAGCTGTTGCATGATTAACACTGAAGTTTACATCTTTCTAGCAGTTGCTGCGCTAACCTAAGCGTTGTGATTAGCAGTCAAGCGTGTCTCTGTTAACCTTGAGTAGGCTCGATGCACTAATAAGTGTTTTGGGTATTTTGGTCCAAAAGTTAAGACGTGCAAAAGAATAAAATCGTATTTTATTGGTGGATATGTTGAATCGATGACTAGCATTAGCTATACAAACAAAAAAACTCATGATCACCTTCACCGTTTAAAAACAAAACGAGGAGCTCAAACGAGGATGACTGCAGAGTTTCATTATAGATGCTCAACATGATGTACTTAGCCCAAGCCCTACCTGCTTTTACAGCCTAGACAGAATTACTTCACCGAACAATTTAATTATTTCTTAAAAAAACCCAACTTTTTGTACGAAATTTGTCATGTGTGTTATTACCTCCAACTGGCTACGGTCTGTTTCAGTTACAAAGAAAAGCTGCATCACGCACAAATGAATCATACAGTGTGGTTTGGCTCAGAGTCAAGCTGGTAGAAGCCATACTGCTGGAAAACAGGTGTGTAAATGGACTTGTTCACCGTCTGTACCCTCCAGCAGCCTCTCCAGCTCTAATGAAGAACAATGGCTTTATTCCTGAAGGGCGGGGACCCCAAGTGACCCCCCCCCCCTCCTCCTCCTCCTGCCTCTGCCAGTCTACAGTGACTCTGCTGGCAAGCCAACAGATGACTGGGCTGGGTCGCATCTGGCCTCTGCGCACTTAGTGTAATCAAAGGGAGAAAAAAGGTTTATGGCCTACTTGTTAGTGATCCGCCAAATGATGGGATGTCAAGTAAGCACCCTGCGATTTCAAATCTCTTGAGGGGATTGGTGGGGGTGGGCGTATGCTGCAATATGCTATTCAGAAAGCAGCCTACCGGCCTATGCATCAAATTAGACTATTCCGTAGACATTTTGACAACCTGGGTGTGAAACAAGTGAAATGAGTAAAATTAAAGTGATCTTTGAATATTTATGTGCTCATATTAATTGCTGTTAATGCACAACAGGCCTCAGTGATGAATGCTGCTATTTTTCACTTGCAGGATTCTCGTCTGGCACAGGCCTCTAGCAAGTGTGTGCTAAAAACAAACGCAGACTAATTTAAGTAGTTCCTCTGTGCGGAGCTCAAAGAGGAAAACTGCAAGACTGTGGTTCCATTATGTAAGGTTTAAAAGGGAAAAAATGTCACGTACGTAGTACTTTTTCCACTTTGTGTCCTGACCAGCTTAACTTTGCACACATAAATAAACCTTGATGTGTTACTGTGGCTGTTAAGATTGTTGTATGCTGTCTTCTTACAGTGTGGTCTTGGAGCTGACAAGCAGTGTTGCAAGCGGTGGATTTGGAACGTGAAAGACATAAGGTTGACCCACAGTAGAGACGAGGAAAAAAAACTCAGCTTCTAATAATTTATTATGTAATGTCTTTTTTTAGTCTCTTAACTTTGTGGAAGCTCAGATCTGAGGCAGTCTGATAGGTACCATTTTTCCTAGCATTGTTCCCCTAATTAAGGTTTATCTAGATTGTGCTTTTTAGAGTAATTGCATAATAAATATGCACTGCACAATACTGGGTAGAGTGGCACGCTAGATGAGCATTTACCTCTGAAATCTTTACAGGCTGGCCTGTGTTTTATTATTAGACTCTGCAGCTACAGAAACCGATGTATGTTGATGACCGAGATCCACTCAACAGAAGACCACTTCTGTGATTGTGTTCTGATAAAATCCCAGATAATTACATACAAGTGGGGATGATTTTCAGTTTTAATGTCATCCCTGCCAAATGCATATAGGATGAGCACTTCCTCTTTCTGACAATTTCCTCTTCCTCTCGTCACTCCTCCCATTGACTAAATTTAGTCAGTGCAGCTATCATCAGTGACAGCATGGTCTTTTTTTGAAGCGGTTGGGGGGGTGCAGTCATCACGTGCTGCTGCTTCTGTCTCTTGTCTGTGTTACGGTACCTGGGCTTAGTCACACGTATGAATAACAAATGTGAATGGGCAAGACAGCAAATTCTTATGGAGTTGTTCAAGCAGTTGTGTAAAACTAGTGATTCTCAAACTCTGGTGAAAAAGCAGTGAAAAGCACACACACACAACTTGGCTGCTGTATTTTCAGCAATTTTGTCCTATTAAACCATTTGCAGGACTACTGTGTAAAGGTGCTAGGTATCCTGTTGACCAGCTGTGGAAGTGCACGCCTTTTTCTAATTAAAAAGAGGGAAAAAACTATATATGTCCACATATTTGCATTGCTGAAAAGTCTTTAGCTGTTGGGCCTCATAGCATAACTTGCTTAATATATGACTATCCACTCACCTTGATGCATACTGTGTGGCAAAGATGAAACATCTGAACTGCAGCTTTGTCTACGTCTGTTGCTGACGACAGAGGCAGTGATATCAGTAGATATCCAAGCAACATGTTAATCATGAATTTGGGAAGAAATCCCCACAAGCACACACATACTCACATATCGCTTTCATTATAGTGCAGTAATCATACAAATATATATCTTCTACACAGACATCATTATTTGGATTCACCTCCCGAAGGGCGTTGGTCCATGTCCCTTGGATTCCACTGTCTTGCCAGAAACATTTTCGGAAGCGTAGACAGCAGTCCATTGTGCTCTCCAAGAACTGCCTGGATTGTGGAGCTCCTGTTAAAAAGAGACCTTAGTTTAGGAAGTGGGTCTTTGAATGGCTTGAGCTGGATTCTTGTGTTGCACCAACAGGCACTAAAGGATTTGTGAATACCATGATCTTTGGAAGTCTCCCCAGGGAATTTGACAGCACTGCAGGAAATGCAGGCTAAATCCATCCTGTGTGTATGAAATTGAACTACATTTGTGGCTTCCTTGTGGAGCTGTCCAGGCAATGCTCAAGTTCCACTTCTTCTTTTTCACGTCTGATCTTTTTCACTCTAGATCTGAAGCATTGTGTTGACTGGAAAATGGCCCAGTCAGCTAATTAGACCTGATTAGTGAGGAGCCACATATTGGAGGCCATTAGTGGTAGGATTGAGATAATATATTGAGATAATATAACTGATAACATGGACACTAGTATCTAATATGTATTTTTGGAATGAATATCAAAAACAGCCATGTGCCAACAAACATGAATGAAACTAATGAGGATATAATTGTTTAATCCTTTCAAGCAAAGATTATTAGAAATGGAGCATGGTATTTTATTTAATGTTTATATAGCTACTAGAGATGGACCGATCCGATATTACATATCGGTATCGGTCTGATACTGACCCAAATTACTGGATCGGATATCGGCGAGAAATAAAAAATGTAATCCGATCCATTAAATATCAAAAAAGCACCTCACAAAACTTGCTACACGGCGTAACTCGGCTCATAACCGTAGCACGTCGCTGCAGTATGCATCACGTGATAGAGTGGCTGTGTGTAGCCTCGCTACCAAACCAGCATTTCATCTCCGAGGAAGTGATCCCAGAGAGAAGTAAAGCAAGTGTGTAAGTTCGTCTCTGAATGTCTGTAAAGCATTCCCATGTTAAGCTTAACAACCGACTGCCTCTCTCTCTCTCTCTCTCTCTCCTGCTGCTACTTCAATCGTGAAACTGCTTAATGATCAGCTGATCGGCTTTTCTGTCGCGAGTCCGTCTCTCTTCTTTGTTTTTGGCCCACTTTGCACCAGAAAGAGGAAACCAGTGGCTGAACAACAGCAGCACTATTAAGCTTGATCAGCTGTTGTTAGAATTTATTTATTATTACTTTCTAGACCAGGATCTTTTTCTAAGTAGCTGACGACTGGTAACTGTGCAGGGGCGGATCTAGCCAAGTTTAGCCAGGGGGGCCAATAGGGCACTAACAGGGAAAAGGGGGCACAAAGACATACTTTTCTTTCTTATTCTCATTCAAAATATCTAGCTTTTAATAAATAATTATCTGACTCTTACACCTAAAGTTTTAATCTGATGTAAAATATATAGAAGTCCATTACTGTATATAGTAACTGTTAAGTCTAATATACCCTAGTAAGCTAGTACTTTTTCCTTTGGGAAGATACCATCTGTGCAGTCTCCAATTCTGTTGAAGAAAGATGTTGAATCTATTTTATTATTCTTGAAAAATAATTTATTTCTGTGCATTTTCCCCCCTGCATCAAATTAAATTTGATTGCATCGATTAAGCATCATGAGGTGGGGGGTAGTTCCCTATTTTTTATTTTTTTTTTGCTGGGAGTTTGCAACCCTATTAGTTAGGTTGCTTAATATTACTTCATTTGTAAAAAAAAATCTATTAAAAAAGATCAAATGAGCATTAATTATCTAAAATAGGTTATATTTTAGGGGAACCACTGGAATAGATGCATGAAATTGCATTTGAGTCAAAGGAGTGCTGGTGTCGATCAATACCAGTATCAGTATATGGTGTCAGTACAGTAGTACTAAAAGTATGAAAAATCTTTTTTTTTTCTTCAATTTCAGTTTCAATCAAAATTCGTGATTTTTGTTTTGCTTAAAAATTGGCACCACAAAAAACATGTTGGAAGTATATTTTTTCAGTCCTAATAAAATTTACTCTAATAAACTCATTAGTCTTTAATTTAAAAAAAATCTCCTTCAAGAGAACCAGAGAGGAGTCTTTGCAAAGTCAGATAACAATCTCAAGCAGTCTTGATCGATTGCAAAATATAAGGAGGACAAAATTCTGAATTTCAGACTCTTTTGTTTATGCAACATCACAAAACCTTTTTAACATAATGGCAAATTGGCTTAAAAATCTACAGTGGGGCAAAAAAGTATTTAGTCAGCCACCGATTGTGCAAGTTCCCCCACTTAAAATGATGACAGAGGTCAGTAATTTGCACCAGAGGTACACTTCAACTGTGAGAGACAGAATGTGAAAAAAAAATCCATGAATTCACATGGTAGGATTTGTAAAGAATTTATTCGTAAATTAGGGTGGAAAATAAGTATTTGGTCACCTCAAACAAGGAAAATCTCTGGCTCTCACAGACCTGTAACGTCTTCTGTAAGAAGCTTTTCTGTCCCCCACTCGTTACCTGTATGAATGGCACCTGTTTGAACTCATCATCTGTATAAAAGACACCTGTCCACAGCCTCAAACAGTTAGACTCCAAACTCCGCCATGGCCAAGACCAAAGAGCTTTCGAAGGACACCAGGAAAAGTATTGTAGACCTGCACCAGGCTGGGAAGAGTGAATCTACAATAGGCAAGCAGCTTGGTGTGAAAAAATCAACTGTGGGAGCAATCATCAGAAAATGGAAGACATACAAGACCACTGATAATCTCCCTCGATCTGGGGCTCCACGCAAGATCTCATCCCGTGGGGTCAAAATGATCATGAGAACGGTGAGCAAAGATCCCAGAACCACACGGGGGGACCTGGTGAATGACCTGCAGAGAGCTGGGACCAAAGTAAGAAAGGTCACCATCAGGAACACACTACAACGGCAGGGAATCAAATCCCGCAGTGCCAGACGTGTTCCGCTGCTGAAGCCAGTGCATGTCCAGGCCCGTCTGAAGTTTGCCAGAGAGCACATGGATGATACAGCAGAGGATTGGGAGAATGTCATGTGGTCAGATGAAACCAAAGTAGAACTTTTTGGTATAAACTCAACTCGTCGTGTTTGGAGGAAGACGAATACTGAGTTGCATCCCAAGAACACCATACCTACTGTGAAGCATGGGGGTGGAAACATCATGCTATGGGGCTGTTTTTCTGCCAAGGGGACAGGACGACTGATCCGTGTTAAGGACAGAATGAATGGGGCCATGTATCGTGAGATTTTGAGCCAAAACCTCCTTCCATCAGTGAGAACTTTGAAGATGAAACGAGGCTGGGTCTTCCAACATGACAATGATCCAAAACACACCGCCCGGGCAACAAAGGAGTGGCTCCGTAAGAAGCATTTGAAAGTCCTGGAGTGGCCTAGCCAGTCTCCAGACCTCAACCCCATAGAAAATCTGTGGCGGGAGTTGAAAGTCCGTGTTGCTCGGCGACAGCCCCAAAACATCACTGCTCTCGAGAAGATCTGCATGGAGGAATGGGCCAAAATACAAGCTACTGTGTGTGCAAACCTGGTAAAGACCTATAGTAAACGTTTGACCTCTGTTATTGCCAACAAAGGTTATGTTACAAAGTATTGAGTTGTATTTTTGTTATTGACCAAATACTTATTTTCCACCCTGATTTACGAATAAATTCTTTACAAATCCTACCATGTGGATTCATGGATTTTTTTTTTCACATTCTGTCTCTCACAGTTGAAGTGTACCTCTGGTGCAAATTACTGACCTCTGTCATCATTTTAAGTGGGGGAACTTGCACAATCGGTGGCTGACTAAATACTTTTTTGCCCCACTGTATCTACAAAATCACGTAAATATGATACATTGAAAACATTAATATTTGAAATCATAAATGAAATGAATAGAGTTCTAATGAAAACAAAATTAGTATGATTGATATATCGCTGTTGCATAGATGGATATTTATAATAGTACATAGTAATATATATTAAGATTTTCATAAATGTGGGATAAATATAGCATTTCTTATTTTTATTATACCTTTAACACCAGTATGTTTGTATTTTTGTAGTATAAATTGGCTGTAGTCTGTTCTGTCTAAAATTGACTTTAACTTTGCAATTATATGAAACAAATAAAAGCAACAGCCAAACGTGGTAAAGTCGAATCATTAAGTACTTGAACAATTTCATGGAGAAATGAATAAAAACAATTGGCAAGTATGTAAATGAAGGTTTTTGTGGGAGTCGACTCATTAATAAACTGATGAGTCATTTCAGTGTAATGTGGAGGGTCGTATCAAGGACAGTGTAACAGCCCTAATAGTAAAGCTGTATGGCTGACTAATCTAATTTGAAATCCCAAGTGAACCATTGTCAATCACAGCAAGAAATGTTTTCCATTCCAGTTTTTGAATTAACAAGAGACAATAAGGGGTCTTTGATTGCCCCCTTCCTCTGACTTTGAGGACTTCATCATCTTGCTGTGCTGTGGAGTCGCAGGGAGGCATTGCTTTGCTGTAATTGGACCCATTTTTCCTGCAATCATACTTACAATAGCCGAGTTCAGCAATGAATGAAAAAGGAATCAATGCAGATCATTTGTGCTTTCAGCCAAGTAAACAATACAGCTGGTGTTCGGTTGTAATCGTCGGAGGGGAAATGAATGCCCTTCTGAATACAATACAGGTATGTATCAGCTGCAAGAGCACACAAGGCTTGAGTGATCTGGGTTCTTCCATCTTTCATTTTACATAACACTCCAGCTTGTATTACATTTCAGTGAATTTGCTCCTGCTGAGACCCTTCAGGCTGTTACACCGTTTCCAGTGGAACTGGATCGTGTCTCCCCACTGTGCTTGGTTCCAGTCCTTTGTCTCATCTATTGTCACTCTGTCTTGACTGATATTTTCTGCACTATTGCCAGACAACTATTGTACAGTAGCACAATCTCATTTTCCCGGTGTCCTAGTTGGATGATGCAGAGGAAATTCATACCTGCTACAAGACAAGAGGGCGCTTCTTTGAGCCTAAATCATGGATTGTAACACTGCAAAGCACCACTTAATTCCACTTAGTGTCACAGTCCAATTCTCTTTGGTATGAAAAAGAATAGCACCTCCTTCCATTACTTTGTTTTCCACTAGTCATTATTTAGAGAGAAGAACAGTATCCTTTTTCATTGAGAAAAAATGGAAAGTTGGCATGGGAAATAAGTTCTTTCGCCCAGTGAATCTGTCATTATTTAGAACCACGAGAATTGGCAGCAAACACCTCTTTGATGAAGACTATAAAGAGGATTTTCAATGTGAACTCGGGGGTTTCCTGACTCACAAAGCACCATTGGTGGAATTCTATGGATGCTTGTGTTCATTCCCACTGCAAGCAAAGGCTTTCTGCAGTTTTGCGTAAAAGCTGGTACTTTTCGGGAACAATTGGTTGAAAATAAGTACAATAAGTACCCTTATAAATATTGGGATTTAGATTTACCTTTACCATGTCGTCTACAACTGATCATGTCCGGAAAACATATTTTCCAAAAGAACCAGTTAATGAACAAAGATCAAAAAATAGGGGCGACAGATAACATTAACTTTGGCACGAAAGGATCCTAGCTCTTAAAACTACCATGACCTAGATGACTGAGACCCTAACACCCCTGCTAGCTGACGTTTAGTAAAACGTGATTCTACTTGTTTATGTATGATATCATTAGGTTTGGTGTGACTTAAAAACACACGAAACAAACCCGGCATGTATCCTTTTTTTTTTTTACATCTTAATTTACACTAAATATACTAAGACTTAGGTTTTAGTATATCCTGAAAGCAAGCGCTGATCTAATCACTCTTAGTTGTAAGGCTTGAGTAAGACTGCTTTATAACTAAGATACGAAAACCAAGATGCAAAAATATATATATTTTTCTGTACATCAAATAGATGAGACCCATATATAATCACTTGCTAAAATGCAAGGGATGTTTGTGTTTTAGGCTAAATAATAAAATGGAAATAGGAGACCGGTTGATTTGATTTCCTGGAACACAATTAGTCAGGCCTGCACTATCGCAGCAAGTAGGACAAACAATCCCCTGCTCTGTTACAGGCTCTGATCTGAAAGACTTACAATTCAGTTCCCTGTGTATAACTTCTTGTGCTGTTGCTTGAAGAAGACACACAGCAGGATTCAAAGAGTATGAATATTTTAAAAGAATCTTTTTATAAACAATAGGCAACAAAACTCTTACCGAGCCTTACAGCTGGATGGTACATTTGCGGTGGTGTACTTTTCTTTCTTTTCTTTTTTTTTTTTGAAGCTAAATATCCATAAAAAAAAACATTTGGCAGATTTAATAGTTTAATATAGTTACTATGTTGTTTAATAGATGAGCATATTTCATATTTGTGGCTTTCATTTTATTGTGTAACGATCAAAAAGCAAGTTCTCCTGTAGACATACATCCAGCAAGCACTCAGAGAGACATCGGTCCTGCTGTGGTGTACAGATACCAATTTGTCCAAAGTGCTTTCACACCATGCACCCAAACAGCTTTAATGGACGTCAGTACCTGGAACCTAGACCTGTTGTTAGGTCATGGCTCTTTGAGGTTTGGCCTCGGGACAAACACATGGTAGTGCTGAAATTGTTGTCCTCCATCCATCCGTTCAAAGGTCTTTCAGGCTGTGGCTATGTTGTGGTGATGCCTGATGGGGGTTTTTCAGCCCAGAATTTAATAAGTGACATAATATTTTTCTCTAAATATTTATTAACTTTCAGCACAACACCAATAGACTTTGTTTTGGCTTTAAAATGTAAAAATGTTTACAGCTAAATAATGATGAAGTCAAAAAATGTCAGACTGATGATATCAACTCGTAAAACAATTTTGAGCTGAAATGTTCAGTTCGTACATCAATAAAAAACTAGATATATGTGAGGGTTTACTAAAAGTTGTTAAAAATACCATGGGCAGGGTATGTGTCTCCGACTGAAAATAGAAATGAAAGGAAATGTTTGAACCCGGCCTTTTCCAGAGCAGTTTCTTGCTGCTTTGAAGTGTGTAGTATTTGTTGGGCTTCACTTGGCTGTCAGATTAGTACCTTCTCAACTGAAAATGAAAATGGGTGAAGGAGCAGTTAATCCGCATAAGAATATTTTTTTGAGGATGAGAAGCTGTGGGTCTAGCAATCTGTCTGCGTATTGATTGGTTGTCTGGCTCTGCAGAGTTAACCTGACATGCCAGGATAATTTAATTCCCTCTACATCGCTGATTGCTGAACACAATCCTGTCTTATCTTAGCGCTCCTTCTTTGAGTTACCAACAATGATGATGCAACACGTGCAACACCTGGAAAGTGAAAAGTTGCGTTGCATCAGGAATTTCAGAGGCCACCGTCATTTTGAACGTCTTAATTGGGTGTAGTATTTGTTATTTACTAGAGAGCAATTCTTCAGTGTTGACTCGCAAAAAGTTTACCGTTGTAATTGCACAGTGAAAAATGAATACCTCCCTTAGTGCCCTTAGGAAAAAAACTGGAATCTTAATTTGATCTCTTTATGGGTTATTGCAAGCAACTACACCTCGTGGCCATTCTTTCTTTTGTGATTCTATTTGTTTCCGTTTTTGTCAAATTGGTGCCATTGTGCAAAACTATTACAAATTCATGTTTGGACATTAAACTGCATTATTTTAATTAGCAGGTTAATCGCCAGGCTTGGGGTGTGTTTTCAAATTCGTCATGGCTCACAAAAACATATTTAGTATACATATCCAGAAATGCATATACTATTATATATTGTACATATATTTATTAGTCTCAGATTTAGCCATTCTTATATTTTGCTTGTTTTACGTTATTGTATTTTTGCACAACTCTGTTGCTTGTGAAGCTCGCACACAAGAATTTCACTCAAATGTACTGTACCAGTGTATCTGCACATGTGATGTGACAATAAAAGTGATTTGATTTGATTTGAAAATTAACAAATGTTGGAGTGTGACACATGAAACAAATGCAACATACAGACATATCATAATAGTAACATACCATAAAAATATTTTTGACTGGGAAGTAAATTAATTGATATTCATTTGCCTTTTTTTGCTTACTTTTAGTTTTTATGACCCAAATGACCGACAGTTCATATATTTTGTTCCTTACTTTGCCTCATAATCTTAATCCTGTCAATTCATTTTTATTTTTACCCGTGCAATTATAAAAGCATATAAACATGCCTCAATCACATTTGTAGCCTTTGTGAATCATCAAGAGGAACTGTAGAAATAAATTGAATATAATATAAAACACCTGCTATAAATACATAACGGTCAGAGTGCATTGTAGAATCCCATAATGGACAGTTTACCTCTGTGTGTTTAATTCTGTAAACATGATTGACCACCTGTAAGTGAATCGTGTCACTTTACATAAAGTGACTTTGATAGTTCATGCTCCAGGCCTGTAGACTGTCAATTTGAAATCTGAGACAATGTGCTTGCTTACGACCTCCTATATAGCTGCTTTGAGAATCCCTGTCACTATACATTCTTCATATAATCTCTGACCTGTTGTACACGACTAGCGGAGGACGGTACTTTGTTCTGCATACATTATTTTACCTCCCACACCAGAAAGATTGGCTTGTAATTGTACTGTTAAAGGTTCAGCCAAATGCTTTCTGAAAGCCAAAGAACAGCATTAAACCTCATAGATGAAGTCATTTTACTCCAAAAAATCAGACATCCGTTTTCAGCTAAGAACATAACCGTGTTTGTTGATTATTAAATAATACGGTTAATACAGCCAACGCACAGGAAATCACAAAACCTCACAGATTAGCCATTTCTTTTTTTGAAGAATATGCCTTAAATCTCTGTCTTCTTTCCTTTTTCCCTTTTGTTATTTCGACATTGCACTTATCAAGTCTATTGCTGTCGTCCACGCCCTGCTTAAAAAACACCACATCTCTACTTTCTCGCACTTTAGCATCGATGCAGCCTTGGCGACGTGGTCGCTGGCTGTGAAAGTCACCACAAATAATCAGAGCAGTCCCGGGTCACCGAAATTCAATTTTGAAATCTGCCCAGTGTGTTCAAATCAGAATATTACGTGATTGATATGAACATCTTTATACGATAACTACAATCCAGTCAGGATTAATTCAGTTGCTGTCCCCAAATGCATTTGTTTGTCATGACGGAAACAATTTGTTGTCAGCTGGTGACTAGTTTTTCAGTTTGCGACTGATTATAATTAAAAATGAAATGTGATACAAAGGCTGCAGCTTGTTTTTGTTAAGCTGTGCTGTCATTGGTTAGTAATATTCAAAAGAAGATAAAGGAAAAAAAAGAAAAAGAAGGCACATCAGACAGTAAAAATCAATTCATTGCGTCTTCTGTCATCCACAGATGGTGCCACTTCAATCTCCTTTCTATTTTGTCAGGCTAATGTGCTGAAAGATGACAAGGGAGGGTCATTTCAGAGCAAAAATAGCAAAGGCTGAGCGTAACGGCCGTGTCAGTCAGCCTTCTATTTTGTCATATTAATGTTTGGATAAATGACAACTGTGGGACATTTCAGTGGAAAAGTGGCAAAGGTAGCCGACTGTGACAGCAGGCCCAACAATGCAAATTTTTTGAGATTTGATCTCCTACTCTCCTCTGTAAAACAACATCCTAAAAATATTGTGGAAGACACATTTTGTTGATTCATATAAAGTGGAAATAATCTTAATTTCAGGCCCTGAGCATTCTCTTAATATGCCACATATCATTTGGGCATTCGTACTATAGAGAAGAGTTTGTAAAACTGTCAGATGTAAATACAGGGTTTGGTAGGAGCCCATATGGAAAAGATATATATAAATCTTATAAAGTTTGTATCTGTCTTGTGTGAAACTTTTATGAAAACAGATATAAGATCCCTTGAAAATTATATAAATGAAACTTGTATGTTTTGGATACTTCCTAAAACAATAAATGAAAGTAATGAGAAAGTGGCCACTTTCATGAGTAAATCATGTAAGCCTTTTATGATTTACTATATGAAGTAGGCCACATCTTATGCAAGTCTTTTATAAGTTTTTACCATATCTTTTCCATATGGGAGTGCTCTTTGCAGATGTTGTAATGTCCTTCACAGTTCTCTTCTTTTTTTTTGCTTTTTTTAAAACAATATCTCAAAGATTTCTTTTTAATGGCTATGATTTTAAGGGACAGTGACTCATCAGTAAGCAGTAACGGACACGGCAGATTTTTTGACATTCGCTACTTTAATTAAATATCAAAACGACCAGTTAATCAGCAGCGGACAGGCACCCACAAAGCTGTGGTGGGCTTAATGTATCCGTTGCATGAATTTGTTTTTGTGTACGTTTGCGCATCCCCGGCTTTTCATTTATTTTTCATATCGATAGATTTGTATATACCATGTGGTATTGCAAGCATCGGAGTTCCAAAGGCTACTTCTGAAAAGCCAGGTTTTGTTTTTATCTTCCTTGTCATTCCTTGCATTTGAGACGTCTTCCCATTTCAATATCTAAAAGCATCTGCTCTTTTTGCTGAAGTAAAAAAATGTGTATTTGATAAAGGTTTAAAATGAAAGGAAGGCATTTAATAAAATGATATTGTACATACAGTGTAAAAGAAGAGTTTACAGGTCGTCCCCAGCGTCGTATTGTTGGCCCGCTTTTCTGGCAAATATATAGAGCGTGCGCTGCATCACACATAGATGAATGCTGATTAATTTATTTCGTCTACTCCCATAGAGTGGGCGTTTCAGACACATGGTGGTGTTCATTTAAAATGCAGAACAATTCAGTGTGCCCCTGGCACTTCTGTCTTTTAATTAAGGCCTGTTATCCTGACAAGACTTTCTAAATCTAGAAACAGATTGTTGCACAACTATAGAATTTTAAAAAATTGCTCTCTATATATACTTTTTGAATATCCCTCACTGATCACATTAGTCAAATGGATGCTATCCCGCACAGATTGTAGCTGCTGGGTAAGAACGAGTGTTTTGCTGACACAGCCACTTCCTATATGATTTTGGGTTCGTTCCAGACAGTAATTTACCATAGCTTAGAGACTGACAATACGTTTCCAGCTGAAATTAATGAGCAGTAGGAACAATTGGACTTTGTTCAATGGAAGCTGGAAAATAGGGCTATTTCAAAGTTGTTGTTTTTTTTATGGCTTTTTATTTATTGAGCAAATGTTGATCTTAAGGTTTGTGATTGAACCTTTGCAGAAATGTTTTGAAGTCCACTCGAAAGTACTTAACGTTTGCTGTATCATGCGCCATGTTAGCGCTGGAGTATGTGTGGGTGCTGCTTGACCTCGCTGTTTTTTTTTTTTCGGTTTTGCGATGGTAGATTTAGAGCATTAGCTTTTAAAAGGCTAAGGTTTGTTTATCTATTTTTTTTCTTTTACCCTGCTGTATGTTGTCAATAAAAATACATTTTATTGAGCAAACCTACTTCCAAACTCCTTTGAGTCATGAGTAACCAGCAGTGCTGTAGCTGCCATCAAGGACACCAAGTCCGTCTTCTGATTGATTGTTTTATTTCATATAAGCTTACTTCACTTATTTATTTTCTGTGAATTTGGGATTCTTAGTCAAGCTGGTATCAGCTGAACGACTTTCCAAGTATTTCTAAAATCCTGGCAGCTAGTGGATTCCCTAACTTGAAATGTTTACATTCTCCATTCATACATTATAGTTTTATAAAGTCCATCTGTGTTCTCGCTTCAAAAGACGACGAACCGCTGATAATTTAAGCCCGGTTCCCCTCTGACACAGACGGCCCCACATTGCTTCCTTGGACATTTTGTTTTATTAAATTTCCTGCATGTATGGCAGTACAATCAGAGCCCCCTGAGAAACAAGGGGGATTATGGTGCACCCAGACTAGTGTTTGGGAATAATCACTCAGGCCTGTGGAGAGGCAGCCTGGTAATTTTCCTTTCTTGCACTCCCATCAGTGTAGCATCATAATGTTCTCGTATGAAGTAAATAGTGCACTCTGTCACGGCATTTTCACTACCTGCCTGCGAGTGACTGTGATTACAGTACATTTTTGTAACGTTTTATTTGTTTTAGAAATTTTAATAACCTTTAGAGAAGTGACATTTCCTGCTTGAAATCCATAATACTTCAGCACTTCCCGCAGTTTCTTAATGACTGTTTAACTCACCTTAGTCATTAAATACTTGATTCTAGTGTGGCATGCAACAACACTGCTCAGTTTTCTGAAGCTCTGTAGCGTAATATTATATCTGATTAAAATGGGTGCTTTCTTTAGATGATGCTGTAGATGTTCTGTGTGTGACACCAGGTAGGGTGCCTTTACTGTAAAGCAGCGGTCCCCAACCCTTTTTGCGCCACGGACCGGTTTATGTCCGACAATATTTCATAAATACAACAAATAAATACAACAAAATAAAACCAGTACCGGTACCAAAAAAAGAAGATTTATTCATAACACACGGGAAAAGATCCAGGGAAACCAAGTTAATGATAAAAACGATAAAAAACATAACGATAAAACCCCTGAAAATCATACATTTCACACCCGAGCCTCAACTATCGTGGCCCGACTCACGGACCGGTACCGGTCTGTGGCCCAGGGGTTGGGGACCGCTGCTGTAAAGCACATGAATGTCCTGCCTTTAGACAAGTATGTTTTATAAGACTGAACCCAATGATTGAAGAAAGTTATTCACACTGCCTATTTCACTGATAATCAACAAATTCTGCATCTTTCAGCATCTTGTTTATTATATTATCATATGTTTTAGTATTTAAAATTAGGAAGCAATTTCAGTACAAGAATGGAGTGTAGCTGACTTCAAAGTAGAATACCATACAATATTCATTTCAAGTAAGATAGCTTACAGAGCGGTATTAACCTCTTCAGTATTCATAGCAATAAAACTCATGCCGTTTCCAAAATTTATGCTTGAAGCTAAAGTCTCTACATCAGCCAGTATATTAAGAAACTGCCGGTTGTGTTTAGATGCCGTTTCTCTCCTTTAATACAGAGAATGGGCTGCCCTACAGGTCACTAGACATAAGAAAAAATCAGACATAGGTTAGGTGTGATTGGACCTTCGTGTATCTCCAGAGATAGCTACAAAAAAGTCCTTAGCCCATTTGACTTGGGTTTTATGCATCATGCATTGACTTTCTACAGAGATTCACTGCACAAACACAGGCAAACATTGCACTTTGACGTAGGTTGATTCTCTCCATGCCAGGTTAAAATCCGTCTTTTACTAAACGGCTCAATACTATTGCCAACCGATGCTATATTAAGATATGTTAGATTGTCCATTGTGCAGTTAAATACAAAAGTGTTCATTAAATATACATTCATATCTTAATATTTAACAAATTCCAGAAATACGCGTTCTTGGATTTAGATCATTTCAATAGATCATGAAGTCCAAAGCTGTTGTAGCCAATTCCATCTACACTATATTAGGCTATGCCATAGTACGTAGACCTCTTAAATATTCCATCTCTTTGTGATTGTTAAAAATGACATTTCAGCACTACAGGCATTCATGTGCTGCTTTAACAGCCTCCACTCCTCTGGGAGGGCTTTCTTCAATATTTTGACCCTGGCTGCAGGGATTTGCTCCCATTCTGCCACAAAAGCATTAGAGAAGTCAGCCACTGATGTAAGACGATAAGGCCAGGTTTGCTGTCAATGTTCCAGCTCATCCCAAAGGTGTTGGACAAGGCTGAAGCACTTTCTATTGTGGTATGAGGCTCTTAACATTGAGATTTTTCTTCACTGGAGTTTAGGAGGTTACTATATCAAACAACTCCCAGATCAAAGTAGATTTAATTGCTGTGCGTGGAGAGATATTTTCATCTTCCTGTGTAGCTTTACATTATGTATTTAGCTTGAGTTTGCTTTAGCTTCCTGCATTTGGGTAACTTAATTGTCGTTATAGTTTTACTGCTATAATTTAGCACTTAAAATTGATTATTATTGCCCTACTTGAAGTACCATGCTAGAAACAAATTAATCACTTTACACCCTGCGGGTTTTAAATAAAACATTGGGAAGAGATGCTGCAAACGCTCCATAAACAAAAGAGGGGAAAGCCTCTGAGGTCACCTGCACTGATGAAAAACAAAGATGACCTTTTCTCACAGTCACATACGATTGCTCACATTTACCCAAACAGCAAACCAAACCTTATGGTTCCCTCCCTGCACTTAGCCTTCATCAAATATTAATCATTTCCAAGACACTGTGGCTTTGTTCACACTCTCGCTTACTTAACAGGAGCACCTTTATGTTACAAAACAACTGTAATCATTAGAAAGGTCATTACGAGAAATACTTGTGCACACAATAATGACACAGTAATCTCTGAGACAAACATTTACTTTGATCAGAAAATGTGTTGAAAATGAACATTTGTATATTTTTGGCTGTTGTAAACGGATCAGGCCTTTACTAACATTAAAATAAAAATGCTTTGACAGCCGTGATAGAGCTCAGGACGGCTGCTGTACAGCAAATGATTTAACTGTAGCTGTATGTGTGTCACCTCACCTGTCGGAGGTGAGCTGACACAAATGCAGCCCGTGCCGTGATGCTTAACACCTGCTTTTTTTCTCCCTCCACACCAAAACGGAGCACTGTGTACACATTCATTAGCATGACGCCGCTTGCTCTCTTTCATCTAGTGTCAGCTTTCCAGAATGCCACTTATGAGCCTATTAGAAGGCATTAATTCAATCTCGTCATTTATGGAAGTAAGGTCTCTGTGAGATTAGAAAATGGGGGAAGATGTGTAACCTATATGTGGTAGAAATGGTAGTAAAAGGGTGACAGAAATCCTAATTTGGTAAAATGCACCATGGGTAGCTCACTGAATTTGAGCTCTTGAGCTGTGTTATCAGATCACATATCTGGTAAAATAAAAAGTATTGGAAAAGAAAGTCATTCCCTGCGAGAGAACAACTTTATTCCCAAGTACTTAAGAAAAGCCAACTTCTTTGCCCTTTGGCCCTAGTTAGCATTGAAAAAATACCACATCCCTCCAATGACATTTGCATGGTTCATTTTTAAACCATCCTCTGTGTACAAAACCATTTCATGGGAACCCTAACCAGCCCCCTCAACCAGTCCTGCAGGAGGGCATGCATTTGATATCGAACGCACTTTATATCGCAGGCTGTCGGTGCAACGCTGAATAGATTTCTCAGACACAGATGTATTTTTGTGCTGCGCACTGGGCCTCGGCTCAGGCTGGATACGGTGTCCCCAAAGAGCAGGCGGAGCACCGCAGCGTTTCAAGAGATTAGAGGTTGGTCAGTCTGGGGAACCAAATCGATACATCCTCTCAGGGAAAGGATTGACGATGCATTGATCCAGACCTAACAGGAGCTGAAGATGCATCAGACCACTAAAAGTAGAGGTCTGGTGATAACAGTACCTCTCAGCTTGATTTCTGAATCACAGGGACCAAAGTGGCATTTATGTGCTCATAAAAACAGTCATTAGGTGTTGAGCAAAATTACTGACTTGGAAAAACAGAACAATATTCAGCAGTGTGTTGAGAGCTTGAAACTCCCACTGGCTTTTGTAAATGTGAAAAATCCGTGGGCATCTAGATTCTCATCACTATTACAAACAAGAACATCGTTTTGGTTGATTTTTTGTATGTGGAATGATAAATTCACGTTGGCATGTAGTGTTCAGAACGTGTATTCGGTTAGTCGTGTCCAAAAACACCTCCAGGGTTAAAGCTAATACGTAGAGACTGTGTTCTTTGAATGTCTTTGTTTTGAAACGTGCCTTCCTGACATGTTTTATGGCAAAGAACACAAAAAATGGCAAAGAAAAAAGAACAGAGTGTGACATGACTGAATTCTTGTAATAATGGAATTTGTGCTGTAGAAATGTAGAGAAAGACTTGAGGCTTCGGGATATCGAAATGGGAGCAGAATGTTCTTCTGTAGGTTTCATCCAGCTGTACAGTTGAACTCTTGTTATTTCCTTTGGGCAGTGTCAAAGATGATACGTGCTCGTCTTCCAAGGCTGTATGCTTCAACTGCAATTGAAAAAATAATCAGAGTGGCTCCAGGTATCACAAAGTTAGCAGTGATCAGAATTAAGTTTATATCTTAATATTTTCCACTGTTCTTTGCTTGTTTAAACGTCTGTTTTCACATATGTGTGATTACAAGCTGTCCTGTTTCATGTATGTGCAATGTATCCTAAACGGCACAGGCAAATAGCTGCTTGGAAGCTAACAGCCACATGCTAATCTGTCATTAGCATGTGGCTAAAGAAGTTTTTCCTTTCAGAGATGAAGATACAAAATTCGCTGTACTAAAACACAGTGTAACCAGCACAAAAACATCTTTTTTAAAAAAAACAACATAATGAGATACTTAAGTCTTCCTCCCCCAGCTAAACGTGTCCTGTTTGAAGAAGCTAACGAAGAGAAAGTGGATAAATCTAAAGCGAGCTAGATGTCAGAGCTAGATACTCGCAAATAGCCTTGGTATAAGCCTTGGTACAAGTAGTGAAAGGCCAAAGCAGTTTGTGAGGGAAATTATAGAGTAAAAAGAGAGAAATTACATCTTGTTATCTGAAATTTGTAAATGTTCTGGAAAAAGGGGTAGCTGATCTGTCACACCTTCAGGTAAAGGTTCAACATATGTTCTTTAAATTATTTTATATCTTTTTCTAGTAGCAGAACACTTTATTCTCTGAGCTCTTTAACTAAGAGAGGCCCTTGTGGAGGGAAACTGTAAACTTAGTTTATCATGGAAGTGAAATGTTTTTTTGAAGACATGTTGATTGTCTGTATTGTTTGTGGTCATAGTTATAGTTTTGAGAATGAAAGAGTCAGCAACAATCTTGTTTCTAGATTACTGTTAGTGCAAACAAAAGGGCTACATGTACTCATTATGGGCATGAATGACATAGTAAATTTAAGATTTAAATGATTAAAATTACCATGCCATTCTTGCCCATGATAACTGTAACTTTAAAAGGTACCTTTTACTGCCTTATATGTATATATAAACTCTTTCTATTAGCAGATACTTATTGAATGTAATAATACAATTCTTAAATATATTGTTTTTCAAGTACAAAAATTCACATTTTAAATTTTTAACTTAAAAGGTTCTAAAATTAGGCCATTTTTACATGCAAATATCCTGGACTTTGTACTTTTCTTATTTAATTGCAATATATTCTGTAATAATATTTAATTCTACACAATTCAAATAATTTCTCTGATGTAGAAGTTTGTTGTTCAGTTTAATTGACTGATCATTTTATTTTTGATGTGTGACTATTGCTGAATCCTATTTACTGACATTGCTTATGGACTGTTAACACATTTTTAATTTTCAGAAAATGAAGGAAGAACGCAGCATATTCTTCATTTCAACCTTTTTTTGTTGGAAAACCTTGAGTTCAGTATTATTCAATCATGACTCCATTCAAACTTACACAATCGCATTGCCACTTTTACTGCACTCTGATTAAATGCCATCATTTTCATTATATTCTCACTACTGTAAAGGAAAACAATACCCTGAAAGCAAATGTCAAGCAGCATCTTCTAAATACTCAAATACTGTATTTGTGTAGGTTTGCTTTTGAGGAGTAAAACTATTTATCTCTGCAGGAAATGAAGTGTGTGAAATGAAGGAAACAAAAACCAATAATTCTAAGATCACGGGTGTCCAACATAAGGCCTGGGGGACAGAGTCGGTCCTGCATAGATTTCAGTCCGGCCTGCGGGATGGGTTTGGAAAATGTGAAGGAGTGAATACATTTTTATTTAAATTTCTTTTCAAAATAACAAGTTTGAAAGTTTTTCCTGCTGATATAGAGCTCCCCACAGGCATCCAAAACACACCAAAGTAGTTAAGTAACAATGATGTGACAGAAAAGTCTACTACATAAATTTCACTTGCAAAAAAGAAAAACGAAAATTACCTAAAAACCTTATGTTTGAAAAAATTTGGGAGTCTTTGGAGTCAGAACTTTTTCTGTAATTTTACACATTTATTATGTAGAAATACTAAGATGAGCTATTGAAATTGCAATTCTTAAGATATTTTAGGCATTAATGTGTAGGTAAATGTCTTCACACTAACACAAAGCAGAGCTACTTAACTACTTAAGATTAAAGTGAGCCTCGATGTGAAATGAATATTATTGTCCAAGAGAAACAGCGTCTGCACTACTTAGTCTTAAACAGTTAGAGATGCTGGATACTCACATGTGACAACTGTGCAAGCAAAGTAAGTACTCAGGGATGAAACGTGTACGTGTAGTTGAGCGTGACCAAAATGTGCTGATATTCCTTGGTTGATTGCGTATTGTTAAATTATTATTATCCATCTTCCAACCAATATATAGTCACTTGGGCCCCAACTTTCTTGCTTTATTGTAAGGCCAAAGAAGATTTCTGATTTTTGTTCTAAGCATTTGTTTCTTCTGCGTTTGGATGTTTCGTTCAGCTGGGGCTGTTCTCTGCAGCATTTGCATGTTCTGTGTTGGAGGTACATGGTAGGTTGACTGGATGTGAGCATGACTGGTTGTCTGAAAGAATGTGTATTACGTGCATTCCATTACGACATCTTAGCTTTTGATATCTGCTGATACAGAGCACTGATCTGATAACAGTCGATTTGTACCTTTATATAAAAGATAACATTAGGCTTGACTTAAACATTCATTTCCCAAGTTTACAGAAAACCAAAACAACAGCAAACGTCTTTCATTTCAGTTCAGCGTGAGGTTCTTTAGACTACTGTGTGCTTTTGTTATTTACAGTTGCTGTAGTTTCATCTTTTCATGCTCTCACTGTGACTGTGATGGTCAAACTTTAGGTGTCTTAGTTCAGTATTTCAGTGTTGTTTGGCGTTGTTGTTACTAGTCTGCATATGCAGTGCATCCACAAGCAGATAATATAATAACAACAAGCAATTTCCTGATGCTCAAGTGTTTTTCATCTTAACTACTTTATTTGTTGCTGTTGTGTTTCTGGGTGTAATGAATTCTCCTCTTTTAGGGGGGGACGGAAGAAAAATAGGATAAAATCCTTTTAACGGAATCACAATCAAGATTACATTATAAATGTCTTTAAACCACTTTTACCAGTATAAAAGTGGTTTACACATTTTCAAATATTATCTGGCCACCCTATACTATAATGTATACAACTTCACATCTTTTAGAAGCAATCCAAAAGTGATGTTAATTTTGTTAATATGGTAAAAATCAAACAAAAGCAAAAAGCTAAACAAACTGTGCAGTAGTTCTTGTTTTGTGTCTTTCCTCTCACTTCTCAGAGGCAATAAACCTACTCTTATTGGCTGTCTTTCTCAGGAGTGTAATCTCACCAAGGTTGAGCAGCATTTAATTGCTATTCGTATGCTCCTGTTATCTTCCATAGGAAGTAAGAATTTAAATGCCCGACAGACAAAATTAGGGTGCTGTTATGTGGAAATTTATCCCGTGGGATAGCTGCTACCCTCGTAATTAGCACTGCCAATGACAACTGCAAACTTATTGCAAAACAAACCCAAAGGCTGAAGTGTGATGGGGATTGGATTGTTTTAGTCTGACACTTGTCTATTCTCTTTGCAACCTGCATTATTGGTGAGACTTGGAACATTGACCTTGCCCACTGGTTCAAACACTGAAGACGACAGTTCATTGAATTCAGCTCAATAGTTCTTATATTGCCTGTCTCTGTCTGTTTAACAGAACCAATTAAACTGTTAATTCTCACTGCAGTCGTGATCTACCGATAATGACTGGAGAAGAATAGAAAGCATGTGTCTAATTTTTTTTAGGCGAATCAAGAGTCAGGGGTCCAGCTTTGAGGGGTTTCTCATTCAGCAAGGCAAATCAGACCTCAGGGCTTTGACGGGACCCTTTCTCATCCTCTTGGCTTTGTCAAGACTAGTTCATTTCAGTCTATTCAGGTGAACCACATTGTGCGCTGCTGCTCTGCTCATGCATTTCATTTGCTAGTCCTTTGTTTTGAATCCTGCTGGAGATGAACTGAAGGCACTGAGTCGGAGCTAAGGCAGGGATTAGGACCACTTTTTTCATGCTTTCTTGGAGGTGGGCTACCTTTAAAAATGTCCGGTGGGGTGAGGTGATACGGCTCCATTTGAATATAGACTGTTGACCCATCATAACAGTGATATAGAGCTGGAGCAGAAGTCAGATAAGTATACTATGGTTAATAGGTACTGTATGTCATTGACTAAATGCATGCTCAAGAGTGCCCGCAGCTCTAAAAAGACTGCAGTACGCTCCACTTGGTCATAAATTAGGCAGCCTGAACAAGTACAGCCATAGCTAATTGTTCGACAGCTCAATACCAAGACTACAGGCATTAATCTGCCACTATAACCACCTTTACTCTGAGATTTTGACTGTTGAGATTGGCTCACAAGAGCTTTAGTGAGGTCTGCCTCTCATGTTGTGCAGTGAAGCCTGGCTTGCACTTCCTATTCAAGTTCATCCCAGTGGGGTTGAGGTCAATGCTCTCTTCTCTTTCATCTGTAAACTGGGAAGACTATAATTCTGTATTAGTGTCAAAAGTTTAATTGTTATTACATTATCAATATTGACTGGAATCTAATTATATAAAAAAAATAAATGTCTTTTTTTGTCCTGTCCAGGGTATAAGGTCTGACTTTTATTTACATTGCAGGAAACAATGATATTGAAATAAACACATTATTGTAAAATTCTGTTTATTGTCCAGGTTAATGGCATAAATTAGAAGAGTACATTTCTAAGTAAAACAATCTCTGAATAAAGTGTTTACAATAAGGTTTGGAGCTCCACCAGTTTATCAGTGGGTTGATACTATCGGCCAGTATTAGCCAACGAAAAAACAAAAAAAATTAAATAAGAGACACACATTTTTGAAACTCCACAAACACAATAACCTGCTGATCCATACCGAATTACACAAAATAAGTTAGCTTCAGCCTGAGCCCGAAAAAAAGGCATGTATCTTATATGAATTTATTGTAGAGTCTGTGTAATGTGTGATGAATGAATTAATAAATATCATAAATATATCTAAAAACAATGTTGGGATATCTGTTTATGTCCCATCTCTGAAAGAAAAAAATATCTGATATATCAGAAGGTCAGAAATCACTAAACATCATTATATATATATAATAATATATGGTATAGATTTTTATTATACTGCCATAAATTCAATTTTCCTGAATTATAATGATCCCTCCTCTTAAAAAAATTATTTATTCTTCTTAAATAAGAGTGCATTGATATTTATATTAAATTATACACTTGCCATTATTATGGCATGAACTGTTAAACTTTACAGTAAATGTGTCAATAGATTAAACTGTTAAATGAGGAATAGGAGTGGTTTAAAATAAAAATAGACTTTGTAGGCTAACATGTACACAAGCCATAATTTTCCTTCACAATAGTTCATTATATGTTAACAGTCAAGTGGGCAAACTCAGTGAAATATTCAATAGTTAAGATCAGTGATATATTATGGAAGGTATTAGAGTAGAGGCCACCAAATTAGAGCTTTTACAGCCAAAATGGGAGGTTGTTATTGTTGGTTGTGTTGGTGGGGGGTTAGGAATCTAATAGCTGGCTACTTTTTCCCACTGGCTCGCCATGTGCTCATCTGCTGTTTCTCAGTAAATATTCTATTCAATTTCCCGTTTACCCAGTATGTTGCATCTGCATCACCTTTTGTTTCCTTATTATCCCATTCTTCCAAACAGAAAAAAGAAATCCAAACACCAAATCAAAATAGAAGCTGAAAACTCTCATTTGCTAATCAAACTTGGGACAAGAGGTAATTAATTCTTTGGAATCAGTCAATTAATTTGCATAATAAGAGGTACCATAATTATGACTTCTGCTACTCAAGCCCAAAAATTGTAATTAGAGATTTAGTTTGCATTACAGCAGAAAAGCCTGATATCTGGGAGCTGGTTCAGAGAGGAGATTGAGCATCCGTAGCTCTGGGATGGAAATGCTGGCAGAGCTGCGTCAGAATAAAAGCTTTTCCTCCACAGTTTTCCTTTTGCTGGGCCCTGAGGGGAAGTGCTGGTTGTACTGATCTTCTAATCTGTAAAAAACCAAGACCTCAGTTTTCAGGGGCCTCAGTCTCTCTCTCAAGTCAACTGCTGCCCCTTTTTCCTTGTCTTTTCTACCAAGCATATTTTTCTCATTTCCATTTGCAAAGAAATCCATAATTTTTGCAGTCAGCACCTTAATGCTAGTGCAACACACACAAAAAAAGAGAAAGAAAAAAAAAAACCTCACAACAAAACGAAAAAAAACAAACATGAAGGGTAGTATTAGTGTGGTGCTGTTTGCTCTCGAAGTGTCTGGGCTTTGACAGGAATAAAATAATAACAGAACATGAAATAAAAGGAGGAAGGAAATGTCACTGGGTGCCATGAGAGGACTGAAATCAATGCCAGCTAATCATCCACTTTATTTTGTTATATAAGGGCAATTATAAGCATCCAATCACTGTGTGAAAATGTGGTGCTGGGTTCTGGGCCAGGTCTTGTGCGTTTAGGATAAAGCTCAAGAGCTAGTTCTAATATCAAAATCAGTTCTGTGCAGTAATTTAACGTCTGCTTGTGGTGTGAGCACAGCTACAAATTTACATTCCAGTGGGTGGTAATATAACTAAATATCATTAAAAAAAACTTTATGCATGTAGTTAAACTTATGACTGTTGATATTTATTATGGCATCATATAATGTCGCCCTAAGTGTAATGTGGGTTGAACAGATGCACATCGTGTTTTACACTCTCAGATTATTAGTAAAATTGTAACTTAATTGTCCATAAGCAAAGTTAGCAGTAAAGACATCTGAGCAATGCTCTTTGCTCACACACATTTACAATCGTGATGTGGATGTATCCTCATTAGATCACGTTGTATGAGTAGCAGAGGTGATTTTAAGCTGTTGCTTTGCAAGCCACAAACAAAAAGTCTCAAGAGTATATATTCAACTCCCACAACAAGACAGGCAACTCCCAACTGGGATAATCCCATTTAAAAACAAAAACAGGAGTATAACTCACTGCAGTCCAAATGGGATTGTTTTTCATTTTACAAATTATTGTTTGGTGATTAGAATCCTTTGAAATCTTATTTTATAGGTTTTTTATCTAGTCTGTGTCCTACACAATCACAGCTGCCACAGTCCCCAGTTTTAGGCCTTGTTTTATGTCCTGAATTCTTAGTTAGTATATTTAAGTTTGAGTTAATGCTTTGGTTCTATAAAGTTTAGATGTATTGTAGTATTCTAGTATTGAGTTCTAAGTCATGTTTACTCCAATGATAAGTTTTCAGTTTTGTAATTCTTCTTAGGTTTCTGTCTTGACTTTGTTATTGTGGCCTCCATTCTGGTCCTTTATATCTCTGTAGTAGTATCTCTTGGTTGTTATCTTTTGGGTTATTTCCTGTTTTACTTTGATAGTTAGTTGTTTTTACTTCCCCTGTGATTGTATTAATTGCCTACACCTGTTTCTCATTCTCCCAGATGTTTGCACTTCCCTGATTACCCTTTGTGTATAAATATGCTGTCTTCCCCTCAGCCTTTGTGACACTGTCTGTTCAGATGGGCTGCGTGGTCCCCCCTCTGTGTATACTTGTTGTTTTTGGATGACTGGTCTCACTTTGGACTCTGCATCACGTTGAATAAAACGGCTTGCTTTCTACTTTAAGTTTGCTTCTGTGTCCTGTGGTCGGGTCTTTGCTCCTGTATTTTTCACTCTGAATAGTTAGCTGGCTAACTAAATGGTTTTATCTTTGTAAAAGCTGAATCTATAGTGTATCTCTATATGTTTTTATATACCATGTGGTTGTGTACCTAAACCACAAGCATATACCTGCCATATATATTGCAGCTGACACTGAAAGATAAAAGGCACAATCCTATTTATAAAGCAGAGGAAACACAACAAAAAGGAGGGGTACAAACTTGCATCTATTATAAGCATGCTAAGTGGTCAGCTACACATAAAATTAACATTGTGCTGCAACATCTATTCAGTTGTCAATCCTTCTTTCCTATAACTCAACTCTGATGAGGGATTTGTTCCACGAATGCGACGTTAACCCAAAAAGGCCATGTCATAAATGGGGCAAATGCCTTTCCACCACCACAGGAATATTCATGAAGTCGACATGGCAGTAAATTGAACGAAGGCATTTGTAAAATGTGGTGACAGTAGCTGCAGGCCCAGAACTGTCGCTCCCTGCCAGGGTAGAAGGCGTTGAGCTGAACGCTGTGCAGACTTCCTCTGAGAGAGTATTAACTGAGTGGTGAAAACAGCTGGAGTTGCATAACAGTTCCTCTGCATTTAGTCTGCTCAGAGAGAGAGAGAAGCTGTGGGTGAGAGTGTATGCAGAGATGCCATCTTTTAGTTGCGTGTCTGTGTGCATGCTATATGTCTAAATATGTCCATTAAAAAAAACAAAACCCCAGCATACTGCTTGGAGATGCTGTGATACGGTGCCAATTTGTGTGTATCAGCCGGCTCGTGTGTGTAGTGTTCACTCTGTGACTGTAAATGTGTGGTGGGTTGATCCAGCACTCTCAGGGGCTGATGGGAGCCTGCACTAAATCAAACATGCAGCCTCTCTGAGCAGCCACCCCCACACCTTCATCCCCAGTTTGCATCCTCTTCTTACACTGCGAGAACTGTAAGCTGTGACGCAGGCTGGGCTTAGCACACTGTACTCTGCTGATTCACATAATCGACTGATTTATAATAATGGAGGTTCATTTTTCACCATTTAAAAAAAAAATCTAATAGTAAAAATATTCAAGTACCAGACCTTATTGTATTAGATTATTCATTTAATTTTATTTTTTTTCACAATTCAAGGTTGTATCTTTATTTTAAGTTGTCTAAAATTTCCTGAATTATGTTTTTTGTGGCGAGAAATTGTGTTTAATGGAAGTATTGTTATTTTTTAAATTTATTTCACAATAGTGATGAGGATTTTTGTACTGTTCTTAATTCTATGAAAAAAATCTCATAACTACAGGTAAAGTGTTTCTTCAAAAGTTTTTTGTTTTTTTTATTTGCTCTCCCTTGCGTTTATTTTTCTGAAGGTCAAAAACAGCAACACATGCTAAGGGTAATGAACCATCACAAGACAGAGATGCTGCAGAAATGAGTTAAATTAACACAAACAAATAAGAAGGCTTTGGAAGCACCTGCATGAACACCTTCAGAGATGCAGTCAGCTTTAGTTTGCTTGTCAAAAAGGTTCCCTGTTGGATTTGAGGCTAGCAACCATCGTCATGATCAGATATAAAGTGAAGTGGAACCACAATCCACTGTTTAATTTTCTAGAATGATTCTTCAAAGTGTGTGCATGCATGTGTGTTGGTCTTCAGCGACTCGCCTCACAGTGAGATATTTCAACCTTAAAATAAGTATTTCATTGCTACTGTCCATCAGCTTTGTTTGCTGAGATGAATCAACATCCCACAGGCCTTACTTTGAAAAGCAGTCTTGTACAAAGGGTCAAAGAAGAAGGTTTGCTTTTGGCCTTGGTCGTTGAAAAACAGCTAGGATTGTGTGCTATCCTGCCGAAGACAGGATAGCACACAATACTGTTGGACTTTTCAGTAGCCTGGAGAAGGAGAACCTTGGACTATCATCTGTTCATGCATAGGAACACCCACCACTTTAACATATTTGTTTTTTTATGTATCAGCTTGTTCCACAAATCTGTAATCACAGAAATTGTGTTTGTTCAGATATGAAGGTAAATGCATTTTATAGCAATTACTAGTCATATTGAGGGAAAAAAAAGGACAGTGGAAAATAATCATATTTGAAAACCAGAAAAAAATAGCAAAAATAGGCAGCAGGGGAGAAGTGAGAAAAACTAAAGCAGATGACAAGGCAGGTTACAGTCGGCGAACGGGAAGCATGCGGGTGACTGACAAACAGCACGAGCAAACACAGGCGAAACCTAGTTTAAAAGAAATAAAACAAGCAGTGCAGCAGCACTTTGACTGTCAGGGTAGTTATTAAACTGGAGAGCAACAGCATGCATCTGGATTAATGTCTCTGATGGCAGCCTCAAAAAACAGGAACAGATTAATTTGTCCAGTTGGAGTCTTATGCAACTCATTCCAGTCTCAGCCCAGTGAAGTGGAATGAGGAAAAAAGCCCAAGGGAGTATTGGCTTTTGAGGACTTCATATGTATGTACTTCATATGTAGCTGAAAGCTTTAGTAAATAAATGGTATTTATAGTGTAGTATATATTTGGTTTTGTATGTTTATTACCTGATAAACTTTATTATGGTAAAGCATCAATAGTGATACCCAGATTTACCAAAGTTATATGATTCACTTTCGGATATCAGCTGACTCTTGCGTAGTGGTCATTTTAGGAAGTCGTTTGTGTTGTATTAAGAAAGCAGGCAACAAGGTGGAATGCAGTATAGAGATTATTATGGCTGGCAAAAATGTAATGGCAAGACAACACAGTAAATGGAGAAAAAATGAAGAATATAGTTCTTACTCTGACAACAAGGCAAGAACTTCTAACTCGGGGAGTCCTCTGTATGCTTGTACATGAAATACATGGTTCTTTTGCATCTATACGAGCCATATTTTCATGTAAATGCCATTGGTTGCAAATAAATATTGTGTATATTACACAGCAGTGTGTATATGGAATACTACCAAAAAAAGAGAAACGTTAAAGTGTCATGTTCTTTGTAATTAACTAGCCTGTTCCTGGTGGGCTACAAACAATGTGGAAAATATGCCATGCTTTAGTTTTTTTGCTTTTTGCTAATAATATCCAATAGTCTCCAGTCATGAAAAACGAGTGCGCTGTGAAAAAACTCTTAAGCTGATACATCACTGTGGAAAAAATTATCATTTTTTTTGCTGCGTCCCTGAGGAACACAATTCCAAAAACACTTCAGTTCCCAAAGCACCGCCTATAAATTAGGCAACATGAAAAGGTATCTGTTTGGGATGTAATTTGGTGTTCCATAAAGTGTTTTTATGGAGAGCAAGATTCAGCTTGTTTGCATGTCTACAAACAATTACAGCCTGGTTAGAAATGGTCCAACTGATGGGGGTTAACAGCATAGCTCCAGCGAAGGCATTATGGGAAGTTGATTTCTTCAGACCTTAAATGGAGGTTTGTGCCCCCATCAGGAGTAAAATATTGGCCAAGTTCATGTGACATTGGTTGTAAATGGAGCACTGGTTCTCTGAGAGCCATTAAAACTCTGTTCTCTGTTTCATCAGCAGATCATTTGGAAGCAGCAAACAAAGTGCCTTAAAATAAGGTTTTTGTGAAATACCATGTTATTAACTCCAATGAAAGAAAATCTACTTTTTTAAATCTGTAACTGTTGACCTACTAATGGATTTTTACTCCTCTTGTGCATGGTATGGGAAAGCTGCTGAATAGACTGCAAGCTGTAAATGACATTAGCTTAAAAGGAAAGGAATAAGAGGGTTGTGACTTCTTTGAATGACTGTCAAGCTAATAAAAAAACAAAAATAAAAACCTGCATTTTAATTTTAATTCTGTTTGAGCATGTTGTTTGTAGGATTTTTTTTTAAACACTGTAACATCTCATGACTGTACTGGACAAGGGGTTTTATGTAAATTTAATATAATGAGTAATTTATTACTCCCTGCCTTTCACCCTATAACAGCTGGGATAAGCACCAGATTCCCTGTGACCCTGAATTGGAAAAGTGGAAGAAAATGAACAGATGGATTGATGGAATAATTTACCCTGAGCCACCCAGACTATAATCTTTCCCTGCAAATGCTAGTTTTTGCATCCAAAAATAAATAAAGCAAAAAATATATATGTATCTTATATTTGTACATGTTTCTATCCACTCATTCAGTGGTATTAGAAGATACTGTTAGAGTGGCGTCCAAAATACAAATCTGATGTTAGATGATGCTTTTCTGCAAATAGTAGGGCTGATTACTGACATAGATATAACACTGTCTGTGAAGCTGGATTTAAGAAATAAGAGATTAAAGTTTTAAAAACATGTTTAGCGCCATCTTCTGTGAGTACAGAACGTGACGTCATGTGGTTGGTTGGTCGGTTGCGCTAATAGACTTGCGTTAGCTTATGTGAGCTAACTAGCGACGCAATCGATAACTCAGAGGAAAATAAGGACACTAACTAAAAATCTGGGGATCACATTTGCTCTGCCCCTGACTGTAAGAATGAGTTTTATGTTTAAACTGATGACTGTCCACTTTCACTGTCTGTTCTCTTTTAGCACTAAGTGTCTGTTTGCTGGTTGGCTAGCTGCTAGCTCTTAGTCGCATTAGCCGGGTTCGTAAAGCACTTTATAAATAAGAACAGTGTGGAGGAGAGCCTGTAGGCTTTTTTCTTAAATCCAGCTGCACAGACAGCACTACATCTATGTCAGTTTTTGAGAGCAGAGCTAGTGGTGTATGTTATCCTTCATACCTGTAGCGTTTCATGTTCCCTTTAAAATAGTACAGTTGCATGCTAGGGTTTGACAGGCCAACTATTAGCTTTCAGTAGTAAAATATTTAAAATGTTTCTAAAAGCTCTAACAACCCCCCCCCCCCTCCAAAAAAAATCACTTATCTAATGAAATTTAAAGATGTCATTTACTTGTCATTTTACTACTTACCATTTGCCCCGAATTTCCATAAAACAACTAGATTAATATCCCCCCTATTCATACTTCCTTTTAACACTTCATTGTGACATGCTCACTGGAACGAGTTCCTTCTACTTGTCTTTCAGTCTGCCCAGACTTTTTAGGGGTCATATCACTTGAGAAAAGCTGTTCCTTAAATTATCCAGCTGCTACTTTTGGTTCAGCCTGATTTCAGTTGCTGCTGAGTTGTGTCAGTGATAAACCAATCTGTGGCTTTTGAGAGCTGGGCCCTCTTCCAGGCAGCATCTTTGGAGTTAAAGCGGCTTTTCTGAAGAAGAAGAAGAACAAGAAGCTGGTTTTTATGTACATTAAAGCTTTATAAAAATGTAACAGTGCAAATGCAAATTCCTTGCTGAAAGTTTAACCAAAAGGCATTTCCAGTAGAAATGGGCTGACATATCCTGAGCATAACCATGTATAATATCCACTGAAGTTAAAAAGAAGTGCTTTGCAACATTAAACTGCAGTGTGCAGTACGCATTTTTCGGACCATAAGGTGCACGGGATTATAAGGCACATTAAGCGAAACAAAGCAGTCAGATAAATCAAACTTTATTAAACTCATTCTTCTTGCTTCCTCCACTTCTGTACCATTGATTCATTAATGTTGAATTCTCTGGCAGCTGCTCTATTCCCATGTTGTTGCAGTATATTAATGACTAACCTCGTATTGTGGATGGATTATCTCAGTTGTTCTCCTGACTGAAGTTTGGTCCGTTTACAGCATCCTGCCATGCGATTGCATTTGTCTCTAACCATGAAGAACCTTCACGTTAACTTTTATAAGTGGAAAAGTGTTAGTGTTCGTCCTCCAGCTTCACTGTTTATGTTATGCTAACATAGCTGTGTCGCTAGCGATCACGTAGCACATCATTATATACCAGCTAGCCCAACTTCAGTAACCCTACAAACGTCACTGCTGTTTAGTTTCCTGTCTTCATTTATGTTGGAAGTGATAGCAGAGCTGTACGTTTGATTTTTTTCAGAAATCTCTCAGTCAGAACATGCAATATCATGCTTAGGTAACTAGCGAAACTAGCGAGCTAACTTCCGCTAGCTTCCTGCTAACTTCTAACTCCGTTAAATGTAATAACTTTTGTTTTCATGGATGCCTGGAAGTTAAACTTTATAGTTACACCTGGTAAAGCAGCAATGCTGATCGTTTTATTAAAGATGAAAGAATTTAGACAGTTTTTAACTCTTAGTGATGCTGCAGTGTTCGTTTGACCTGAAGGTTTACGGAGTTTAGGACCCAGATTACTCCCAGATTTAAGAGCATCTTAGTCCGACAAATACGACAATAACAACGGCTGCTTGCATGTTCTGCAAAAAAATGTGCTTTGTTGTGTATCTGACGGACAAACACCAAACCAGTTCCACATCACGGAAGTTGCACCATTTTTACAAACCAATTCTGGTTCATCTGTTTCACTCAACAATCGGCCATGTGCGTATGAAAACAAAGGCACTGCGCATGCGCGTTTTACTCCCATTCTATCGCGATATTTCATTTTCCTATCGTTGCCTAACATTATACCGGTATTACCGTGAACGGTATAATATGGCCCAGCCCTACTAATAGCTATTGTCTCCAGTAAGTTTCAGGAAATTCGGGAGTTGTGCAGTTATGTACCAATCCTAAACCAGTGGGCAAATAAACTGAAGCAAACCACAGTTGATGCTCTAACGGGATAATGATCTATTGGCTTGGTGTGTAGTTGGTGAGATAATGTAACTTTATTATGACCTCTAATACAATATTTCAAGGCATTATGGGGTAAGTGATCACTTGAGTGCCTCTGAACATCATGGAGCCATTATAACAGTAAATGCTGTGAAAGAATACATAAATGTTTCCACGCATCACCTAACTATGAGTAAGCCAGACATCACACTGTGAGATCAGCTTCAAGCCTTTACTCAGCGGAAAGGACCAGAATGAAGCTAAAATGCTTAAGCACTAGCCCTTCAGTGCAGCACTACAAGGGCGCCCCATAGGATAAAATTGTTATCACCTAAAAAACTGTGGACACACACACTTAACTTTGTGTCCTTTCTCTCTTCACTTTGAATTCCTGTTACTGTGTCCTTGCCTTAGCCCTTGGCGAGAGAAGCGGAACAAAAATATTAAAGGAGTGCTTCGTAATAGTCAGCCTAAACCTATTTGATGGTGCACAAAAAAACAAGAAAGGAAAAACAATAGCTTTATATATTACGCTGCACAAATAAAATAAGGCAACATTCGGTTATCTCAGTACAACTCAAAGTCAGTTAAACTTCAGGGATATCAATCTGTCCAGGTAGGAAGCATAAATGACTGAATCCATTTCACTTGCTGTGGTGAAAATCAAAGTGACAACAGGTGCACTGTAGAGGCGACAAGAAGACAACCCCAAAAAAGGAAATGGTTTTGCAGGTGGTGGCCACAGAGCATCGCTCCCTCCTCATTCCTCCTGAATGATTTTTCTCGATCCTTGTTACTACAAGTAGCATAAGACCGTACCTGCATTTCAGTCAAGTTGTACAGGTTTTTCCAGGCTCTCCATGATGGTGCATTTATACACTCCATTGCAAAAACGTTTGCTGTGTCTCCCAGCACAGTCTCAAGCATGTGGAGGAGATAGCACAAAGTGGGGAGTTACAGGACCTCAGCAGGACTGGTACCTGCTTGTTTGTGTGAAAAGGAGCACTGTCCAAACCCTACAAATTCCCTACAGCGAGCTGTTCATGCGCACGTTTCTGACCAAACTCTCAGACGCAGATTCCATGAGGGTGGCACCTTTAATAGGGTCTGGGGTCACAGCTGAGCAACATGTAGCTTGATTGGCATCGGCAGAGAACACTAGAACTGGCAAGTCCACAATTGGTACCCCGTTGTCTTCGCAGATGATTGTGCAGGCATCGTAACGCGTGCAACGTCATCTCTAGACTCTTTCAATCTGCCAAATGTGCTCAGTGTGAACCTGCTCTCATCAGAGGAGCACATGCTGGTCCTGCTTCTGGGCTCCTCTCCTGGTATCGCCTCTACGCTCTTGATACTATGGTGGGGAAGCAGCAAACCATTTTGTGACCAGCTGGATGGATGTGCCATACTGGAGGAGCTGGACTACCTGTGCGGCCCGAATGAACTGCAGGTACTGTCATCCCATGGTACCAGCAGTGACACCAGCAAAAAGCAAAACTAGATAAAAAATAATTCAAGAGGGAGAAGGAGAGAGCAATGGTCTGTGGCCACCATCTGCAAAACCGTTCCCTTTCCGGGGGTTGTCTTGTTGCTGCCTCTCCGGTACACCTGCTGTCACTTTGATTTTCACCAAAATAGATGATGTGGTTTTTTGGTTTCCTAACTGGACAGATTGTTATCCCAGAAGTCTAACTTTGCGTTACACTGTGTTGATCAAGTGTGAATATTTTTGAGAAGTGTGTTTAACTCAAGTAGAGTGTTCAAGGAGCTTGTGGATATATTTTTGGAAGTATTTATTTTTTTAAATACTGCCCATCAACTCAGCTATCCCACAGTGTTCCTCAGTAATACGCACTGCATATTGGGGCTGTGCGATTATGGCCAAAATGATAATCACAATTACTTTATTCATTAGTTGGAATTTTGACTTTAATGATTTTCATGAGAAATGCTTTCACATCTTTGCCTCAAAATAAATCTGGTCCACCCTTTTCACCTAAAGCTAAAGCGGGCACAGCTTTCACTTTCTCTGTGGCCGTTTTTCTGAAACGTTTTGATGCTTGGTGTGTTTAATGGACACACCTTCGGCTAAATTGAATGTGATTGCGGCGATGATTTTAGAGCATTTTTGTGAGTTGAATGAATACTCTGACGTATTCTGCAGGCTTGTTTTTATGAACTGATATTGGATGATTTACGTTGGGAACCACGGGACAGTTTTTTCTTGTCGTTCATGCATTAATTATACTGGAGTTTGCAGTGTCTTTGAAGCTTTTGAATAAGTTAGTTGCATATGCTTTTTTTTTTCTTGGTTAACATCACTTGCACTAAATCCAAACTATTTGCAAAGAATAGAGGGACAAGCTCTTCATCTGCTTTGCCAGACATTTGAATTTTGTTGTGTATCCTTAATGTAGTATTACTTCTCCAGACTATTCCAGAAAACCTCAAGTTCTGTGGTGCAACAGCTGTGATTGGCTCATGCAGACATGTGGTCAGGTGCTGATTTAGGGTTTGCTTGATTTGCTTTTCCCTTGCATTTAAATATCGCTTTATGCCGCTTGTTTAATTGTCGGAAGCCAAAATTATGATTGAGATTAAAACTCAGTTCAAGTGAAGCCCCACTGTATATTTATGTTAATGATCTAAACAATGCAGCACCACAGGTATTATTTTTGAATGACGGAATTAAATAGACTGACAAGACTAATTGTATTTTCAACAGTGTGGATCAGGTTCACCAATGCTTTACAGGAGGTAAATCAGAACCCTTGATGTACATTCATTATGAAGCATTACTGAAATCAATTAAGCCAGAGACAAGGGCTCATGGCAGCTTTTGAAGTAAACCCTCCAGTGACTTTGCTATTATGTCTAAACTATGATAATTTCCTTTTTGTAATCCCATCATGTGTAACTGTGTAATCTCACAATCTTTGCAAAGGTTCATTGAACCTGTGAACACAATTAAGATGTTTTTGCAGGAAACTGGATTATGCATTTGTGTGATTGAAAGTCATAAATCACGTCGTAATATCCCTGTCAACGTAAAGTCAAGTAAACCGTATTTAATCGGTTATTTGTTTATTTTTGGACCAGTCTTATGCAGCCAGAATTGCAGAAGCAAATTACAGTTTGAGAGTATGATTTAGAAACAATAAACTATAATTAGGAGAATGTCATTAGGCATTAGCATACTCTCACAGAGCAAAGAATAGCAAGCTTTCTGCCAGAGATGCACTTTTAAAAGCACTAAGTCAAGGACTGAGAAGGATTGAAGCTTCAGCACATACAGTAAAATATTCCTTGCTATACTTTATGATGAGGGACACTCATTATATTGTCTAGCATGATGTCCAGGTCATGGTAATCTAAAGAGCTTGGAAAGAAAAGCGACTGGACTTCTTTAAGATTTTTGAAGACGTTTCACTGCTCATCCGAGAAACGTCTTCAGTTCTAAGACCAAATAGTGGCGAGTCCTAGCTATTTAAGCCCTAGTGGGAATTTTCCCTTTAATTGTCCCCTTTGCGAGACCTTGCCTTACCCTATCGTGTGACCTATTGAGATCAGCTGACTCAAGATGTAAGTGGGCATTAAGGCGCCTGGGAAGGGATCTCAAAACTGGATTGTAGATGGCAGACAGTTGGTGTGGTAGAAAATACTTGGCTAATGTTAGTAAAAAGGAATGGAGGTCAGTCAGTGGTAACTCATTGCATAAATGTTATGCCAGCCAGGGCATGAATTCATTGGAATTCAGCTACAGCTCAGTGAATTTAGTTTCATTTAATTAAATTTTATTCATAGAGCCTCAAATCACATCGTATAGTAAATCACCTACCACTTTACATGGTAAAGTCAAAAACTTAAATCAATATTTTTTAAAAACAATTATATATAAGAATAATTCCTTTTGTCCATTTGGTAACAGTGGGGAGGAAAAACTCCCTTTTTATAGGCCATCTGCCCATACCAGTTATGATGAGCAAAGAGAGAAAAGAAGAGCACTGAGAATCAAGAAACAATCACTCGGCAGGTTAGTTAGCCAAGCAGATGTAGAGCAGGAATATATATCACTGGACCAAGTAGCCAGCAAGAGGACTGCATAATGGAGTTAAATAGAGAAGATTAGAATATATGCTGTCGCTAGTGACAAGGCAACTCAAGGCCGCATGTTGCATGAACTGAATGGAAGTAATGCAAGTCATTCATGATATCGAATGAATCACAGCTCATAGCAGGGGAAAACAAGGCAAGATGGACACATGGGGGGGCGGGGAGGGCAAAGAAGTGGGAAGAGATGGAAAGGTCTGGGAGGTCAGGTCTCGTGCATTGTTCTTTACCATGCTCCAGTTCCAGCCGTCATCCCAGCTCTTTGTTAAAGCCTGAGCACTAAGGATGTCTGGCTCCTGGGCACTATTGCCAGAGGCTGGAAGCTCAAGGGTCAGCGAATTTTCCAAACCATTGCTTTATAGTGGCCTGATTATCAGGAAAAATTGCTCCACTGTACTCATTCAACAGGCGTCAAGCTCAGTTTGGGCTGTCACGCTCAGGCACTGTTGATGGCCAGCATGATAGATGAATGAGCCGTTAGGATGTTACAAAGGCTGTTTTATGTGACTGATCTCAATCAGAACATGACCCAAATCTAAATTTAAATGTATTTCTACTTTATTATACCATGCCATCAATTCAGCTGCTAGGCTCTGAGAAACAGTTAATGAACATTTCATTAAATGTTTGACCAGCAGCTACTGTACCTTCCTGCATTATCGAACAAAAACATTAGGCTACTGATGAGTGAGCAAATTGGTCTATGAATCAGCAAACAGGAAGAGTAACTGCTACTGTACAGTTAATTTTTCTGAGAAGACATCAGCCTTATGAGGAAGGACAGGCCGAAAGATTGTAGTTAGTTCCAACGATTTGACTTGTGGACTCACCAGATGTAACCCTGTAGCTGGAATCACGACGACAAAAACCTTTTAGAAATCCATTAGTGTCACTATATGAGCAGTTTGGTGGCATTTCAAAGAAAATCTCTTACTGCTATTTTTGAACAACAGGAGTCGGTAGTCTGAACAAATATGTTTTGTGAGGTGTCCACTTCAGCTAAAATAAATAAGTCACTTCAGAATGAAGTTTTTGAAGGCTGGAGTGGAAAACTAGAGGATTAGTTCAATGTTAGCTCATTCTCACATAGGTGCATTTGTTGTATTTGGATTGTATGTTAACTTGCTTTAAAAATCTACTCAGCTTGTCTGGGATGGTTTGAGCCCATGGGCAGAGGCCAAAATTGTGTGTAGCGGTATGGCTTAAAGTGTGCCTATATGCACGAACGTGGCACAAATGTGCTTGTGCAAGGTTTTTAAGGCAATATGGACCAGCATTATCACGAAATGGTTACATTTTAGAAACACAAATGGGAAAAACTGTTGGATGGAAAAGGGAATTGGAGCTCTGATTAGAGCAAATGACAGAGTAAAAACGGGTAAAAAAAAAAAAGGTTGGTTCACAACTGAGAGGTCATGATTGCATGCAACCATTCTGCAGGGTTGAAGGTATTTATAGCACCCATCCATCCATCCATCTTCATCCGCTTCATCCGGGGCCGGGTCGCGGGGGCAGCAGCCTAAGCAAAGAGGCCCAGACCTCCCTCACCCTAGCCACCTCCTCCAGCTTATCCGGGGGAACACCAAGGCGTTCCCAGGCCAGCCGAGAGATATAATCTCTCCAGCGTGTCCTGGGTCTGCCCCGGGGCCTCCTCCCGGTGGGACATGCCTGGAACACCTCACCCAGGAGGCGCCCAAGGGGCATCCTTGTCAGGTGCCCAAACCACCTCAGCTGGCTCCTTTCGATGTGAAGCAGCAGCGGCTCTACTCTGAGCCCCTCCTGGATGGCCAAACTTCTCACCCTATCTCTAAGGGAGAGGCCAGCCACCCTTCGGAGGAAGCTCATTTCTGCCGCTTGTATCCGCCATCTCGTTCTTTCGGTCACTAGGTATTTATAACACCTCCCCCAAAATTATTTTAAAAAAACATGTTCATGTTCAATAATTCCTGAGGCACAATGCATGTATGTGAACAAACAAACAAAAAATATGTTCATAAGAAAATAAGCGCCTTTAAATTGGCTGTTTTTCAAAAGTCTCCAACCCACAGTAGCTAACATGATTGCTCTCTAAAGGTGCAATGGTCTTAGGTATGTCTGGCATACATTCTGACAATTCAGTTTTATTTATACAGTGAAAAATCACAACAACATGCACTTTATATTGTAAGGTAGACCCTACAATAATACATACAGAGAATAAACCAACATTCATGTGAGGAAGCACTTTGGCAACAGTGGGAAGGAAAAACTCCCTTTTAACAGGAAGAAACCTCCAGCAGAACCAGACTCGGTGAGGGGCGGGGCCATCTGCCGCGAGAGAAAGAAGACAGGATAAAGACATGCTGTGGAGCAGAGCCAGAGAATAATAACAAGTATGATTCAATGCAGAGAGGTCTATTAACACATAGTGAGTAAAAGAAATACCCAATGCATCATGGGAATCCCCAACCAGCCTACGCCTATTGCAGTATAACTAAGAGAGGATACAGGGTCACTGTCTCTGCCAGTTTGTGACTGTGACCGCTGCATACACATGGTTTTTGTCCGTACGCATAATTTACACAAGCGCCCCTGGAGTCATCACCTCAGGAGCGTGGCAGTAAATCTGCCTGCAGGGAAACTATGGTGACATTAGATTTGGTGATTCATGCTTGGTGACATCTATATTCCAGGGGTCATGCAGCTGGAGATTGGGGGTGATGGTTCTCTCACATCACTAAGTACTGGTGTTAGCATCTTTCAAATGACTTCTCCTACGCTACACTGAGCAGATGCTATAATGTGGTTCAGCTTTGCTGTGCAGTCATAATTTGTTGTTGCTGCAACGGGCAATTTATACCTACACGGGGGTTGAGCGACATAGATGAAAATCACACCTGGGTACTTTCAGGTTGAATGGAAGTACACAGATATATCTTTAATATTTTTCTAATGAGTGTGTTAAATGTTGAGGTCTGCGCCAAAACCACATGTGAAAACCATTCTTTTTTTAGATAGTTTCCTTCCCTTTTGAGAAAAGTCCAGCTGGAAAATATAGTTACAAGAAACTGGAGGGTTGTTCCTGTAGTTTTTCTTTGTCTTTTTGATAGTTATCAGTGTATTTATTCACCCAAGACCATTATATAAGTGCTTTATATTTTAATATTTAAAGAGGCTACTAAGAACCAATACAGATTTAATATACCTTTCACACAAACACACTGTACTATGATGAAGAACAGAGTTGCACCTGAAAGGCTTTAAGGAGGAAATGAGTTGTGTAAAGCAACATTAAGTTACATTTATATAATTGGCTTTTCTAATCTTATACCTTGTTTAACTATATTCTAACACACATTTTCATATTTTGTGGAAAAAAACAAAAATAGACATGTTTGGAAAACTGATGTGAACATCTTGGCTTGCAAAGTGACTCATAATGTTGGCAGTTGAATATTTTCAGTTTATTGATTGCCCTGGCAAACAGTATTAGAGTTCACAGAGAAGATGGTGCTTTGGCTCTCCACCAGGAAGAAAAAAAGAAGATATTGAGCGTACACTACCTCACTCAAATTGCATCGAAATTGCCAGCTGTCTTCTTGCCCCCTATGTTTTCTTCGGTGACTCTTGGATAGGAATGGTTTTATGGATTGGTCCACTGCAGTATGAAGCCAAGGTTATGGCATGGCTGGTCATGTTGGCTCTCATCTTACTTTTCAGTGGCTCCAGTTCATGCCCAGACCAACCCCAGCGCTACATTCAGACACTCAGACTGTCTCAGTGCCTGCCGCAGTGCTTCACTCCGCTATTAACATTCTGATTGCAGTCTTGTTTCGTTTGCCTGGCCAAGCACTTTATTTCCAAAAAAAGAAGGAAAAAAGAGAGACCCGGCCTCAGAGCTGACCTTTCCATTTGCAGAAACACGGCAATCATTCATAAATCACACTAAAATATCCAAACTGTTTGATATCACAGGCCTAATGAAATCACTCGCACTCCTTTACTGCTATTATAGCAAAAGGTCAGCGACATAACTGATGTTCAGCTTCAGCATGATTGTCCTACTTCATATTACCCATTGCTCAGCCCATAAAAAAATCAGTATAGGCCATATTGTGTGACATTTTGTCATAGTTTTTTTTTCTTTTTTAGACTGTCGAAAATAACTAATTTTGTGGTGAAAGCTCAGTTTGGAGTTTACTTTGAAATGAGTATTTTATGGTACATTTGGTTCAGTTATAAGTCAGACATTTATGAGTTTGAGGGATATTAGTGGGACCCAGACCGTGACTAGGAAATTTACCCTTACTTGTAATTATGTGTTTCTTTGCAAATAAAAAACATGAAAAATCAAGACTAAAAGGATATGAAGGAATACATTACATTGTGGAATTGCAAAAAGAAAATGCATTTGCAAAACGGGATATTTTATGAATGTCTGCACTTGTCTGCTCGTTATTCATAATGGCAACAAAACTCATTAATAAGATTTTAATCACATTCCCTTAATGAAAAAACAACACATCTTTTTGATACAAAAATGCATATTTCAGATGTTTTATTTGCTCGGGTGTAAAATAAGATAAGATATCTTTTGCTTTAAGGCTTTGCTTTGGAGTAATAATATACTAATAAATAATATACAATAATATTGTTGTCCATTAATGGTGATCTCATGAGCTCTCAGGGAACAGTAACATGATTGCATAACCCCAGCACTGCTTCTATCATGGAGATCATCATTACTTTATAAATAAATAAACTTTCAGCAGGGTGGATTAACACAGTAAACTATAAGGTCAAAAGATGATATCTCAAGCCTTGTTCATTCTTTTTAGAATCAGCCGGGTTATTTTAGGGGTTTTTTGGTGGCACATTTTGTGATAGTGGTGTCAGTTTAATCACATTAATCCACGACTAGCTTTGTAATTAGTTAGTGCTACAGCTTAGTAGCATGGCATAAGGCTAGCTTTGCAAATTAAATAAACTGAGCACAGAATATTACACAGGAAAAACATTTAATCTGCCACTACGAAAAAATTGGTAAAGCAAGACAAGACGTTACTTACAATAACAAAAAATGTGTGTTGTAGCACTTTATTATCTGGCTGATTGACAAAACATTGCTTAAGTTGTCTATAGCATCACTTTGATGTTTTGTTTTTTGCATCCTTGTGTTGTAGCAAAAATTAATGTGAAAATCGACAAACTCAAAATCAAAGAACATTTAGATCAACAAGTTGCTTGGATGCTTTCCTAATAAATAATAAATAAAGGAAATGTTTGGTAATGTTTCATAAAAACATCATGCAAATACATGTTTGGTTTTTTTTTTTTTTTTCACTTTTATTTGTAACATGGTGTTAGGTTGCAAATCTGGCATTTCTTTTTATTGCAGTGAGACTGAGTGCAAGTTAGACAAAGCAATTATATGCTCAAAGCATCAGCCTGTTAAAGCTGCCTAAGCAGTAAAATCCAGCACGTCATCTTTACAACATTCATGCTGAGCACATCGAAGTTGAAAGAACTTCACAACTAAGACCATCACTGAAGGAATAAATTTGTGTGGCCATGATCTATCCGGTTGTTCAGTGATGACGCGACGGATCCTACTTCCGGGTCTAAAGTAGTCTGCGTTTAATATGGCTTTTGTGTTGTTAACATGTTTAATGTTATGTATTTTCTTCTATTTGATCTCAAAAAGCTCCTAAAACAGTCAGTGATCACTGTTGATCTCCCTCGGCTTTTATTACCGCTAATCATTTATTTAAGCTCAGTTTTTAAAACCTTAGGATGTAACTACAGCCCAGCCCATGCAGCAGTATATGAATGACTAACCTCGTATTGTGGATGGATTATCTCAGTTGTTCTCCTGGCTGAAGTTTGGTCCTTTTACAGCATCCTGCCATGCGATTACATTTGTTCCTGACCACCGAGAACACTCACGGTAACTTTTATCGAGTGGAAAAAAAGTTAGCTTGTTTATATTATGCTAACATAGCTGTGTCGCTAGCGGTCACGTAGCACATCATTATATACCAGCTAGCCCAACTTCAGTAACCCTACAAACGTCACTGCTGTTTAGTTTTCTGTCTTCATTTATGCTGGAAGTGATAACAGAGCTGTACGTTTTAATTTGTTTCCAAAACCCCGCAGTCAGGACATGCTATATTGTATTTAGATAGAAGCTAGCGAGCTAACTCCCTGATAACTTCTAACTCCTTTAAATGTCATAAATTCCGTTTTCATGGATGCCTGGATGTTAAACTCAATTGTTACACCTGGTAGAGCAGAACGCTGATCATTTTATTAAAGATGAAAGACTTTAGACAGTTTTTCAACTCTCAGTAATGCCATATGATCGTTTGATATATGGACCTGCAGCGGAGTTTAGACCCAGACACGGCTAGTGACGTCAGACTGAACAACCGGATATTCTCATTGGCATGCAGAATCCTGTAGAAGCACTACCTTTCCCAATGCTACTCAGATCCCAACTTTCAGTAATGACTTGAACTTTATTTTCTAGCTTGAACAGCTTTAAGAGATATGAGCCAGTTGAGCAATATACTAACACTAACCTAAGAATTACTTCTCTTCATTAACGGCGCTTTAAATCCGGCCATATGCTAAGTCATATGTGCATGAGGGGTAGTCATGATAATAAGTTCTGATAATTAGTCCAGAAGCTGCCGGTGGCCTAAACAGTTATTAAGTGGGTTTGCAGTTGCTTTAACATTCGACCGGCATTAACTCTCCATCGTGTAACCAGGTTTCATAAATATTCATTAAGAAAGTTGAGTGGCGGCTCATTCAGTATTTAGTCATGCCCAATGTTAATATATCAAATGTTTATTCAAAGAGAAATGCAGGTCGTAACCGGCAAGTCCTTCCAGAAACAATAAGTACATCTGAATGGATCAGAGTTTCAGAGCTTTCTCGCTCGCAGATTACCAAGCACATTTAACTCTTCATGAACAAAAGTGAGACGTTTGTTGATGCCAGTCTTTACATTTCTGCCGTGTCACTGTGCTGGAGTTCTGCACTATATTAAGGTGCTAGTCTCACGATCTGGATGCATAGACTTGCCATAAACACTTGGTGCCAACAGATTTCTTTGGTAGAAACAGGAAGTGCTCCCTGAAAACACTGATGTTTGTTTTAATAGTTCCAACAATAGAACCCAACCAAAAGAACCCAAACTGTCGGCTTGCCTAGTGACTGCGGCATGCCATTTGTGGTACAGTAAAGCAGGATAGGGTGATTTTTATCTAATAGGGAGCTATAGAAGAAGTAGTCCTGTACTTGTCCTGGAGTTAAGTTTGTCTCACCCAGTGACACGCTGCATAAAAGTCAGGGCATGCCACAGCCAGCAAATCTGCGTGTTGTGTTAACTCGAGGTGGTGTAAGACTTTGTCTGCGATTAACTGAGGCTGACTCTCAGCACTGTCGATGTGCTGCTTGTCACACGGGGCGTCGCAGCAGTCTGTGCCTGGCTGGAAAGGTTTCTTCTTGGTGCGAGGGGATAATTATGATGAAATGATTGACGTTTCACCTGAGCAGAACTCTCGCTGATGGCGTGTTGCATTCGCCAATGTCCCTGTTTAAGTGTCAGTTAGATGGAGGAATGCTGAGCGATGACGTTAATGGATGCTGCAAAGGCAGAGGCATACTGGCAGATGTTGACATTCCATGAAGTAGTTTTGCCTTATCATCTACCACCTGTAGGCTGTCTGTGGAGACACACTGAGTGTGTGTGTGCGACTCAGTTTTATATTAAGTGTTAAGTTTCTTTCCTGTAGGAAAATAAAAACGCATTTTTGCAAAACCCTCATATTATTCATGTTGTTCATCTGATAATATCAATAAGGATTTGTCCTGTTTGGTGATATAAAAAAACACTGTTTAAGCTTTAAGCTGAAAATTAAAAATTCTAATGTAATCAACCAATAATTAAGTCTAATGAATGTTAAAAGGTCGCATAAAAAAAGCATGTCTTTTCACCACATCGTTACACCCTGAATATGAAAACAACTGCATCCAGCAGCTGTTTTCTGACCAGTAAAAAAAAAAAAAGGGATTTGATTTCCAGCTTTTATAACCAGAAACCTCCAGCAGTCAGGTCAGAGTGCCCCAGAAATAAAGCAAAAAACAACAAACATGGCAGAACAAGTAAATAATCTGCAAATATTAATAGAAATTCACAAAATATCTCAGTGAAAAATGATGGTGTTTTGGCATAACACAACCACGCTGCAGAGAGCTCTAGCTGTGCAGTATCCTGGTAGGAATAAAGCCATTTTCTTACTGACAGCGTATGTGGTGGTTTTTGAGGACAAGCCACCATCTTTTTTAGTAGATATGAGACCAGATAACAACAGGCGCTTATTATTTGTGGTTTGCTACAAAGAGGAGCTGTCATTAAGTAAAGGCAGGCGCAGTGTGTGAGGGATGGCTCTCTGAGTAATATTACTTGAGATTTTTTTTCCCACTCAAAATCTATTGACGTAAAACCATAAGATGAAAAGTACAATATGAATGAGCTCCTTCCAGTGATAACTAATTGAGTCATTATTTCAACATTGCTATCGTGCTTTACTGATTTTTTTTTTTTTTTATTGTTCAAGGTTGATTTATAGCTTAATATTTAGGATTAAAGTACATTAAAAAATAGATTTTGTTAGCCAATTTCAGAGTACCGTTATATCAAGTTCAAGCACCGTATCCCATCACTTTTCATCTTCTACCTTATTACACACTTAGACCTTAAACATTTCATTTAAGTGTTCTACCACTTTATTTGTTTCTTTTTGCACACGCAAAGCGATGGTGGAAAGCATCTGCCTAGTGAAGATATAAAATTAAACTCCTGGGGTAAAACAGCCTGCATTCTTCCTCATGGAATGAATATTTCATGGAAAGCCATCAGCGGCATATTGGGAATACTTCTTGAAAATAATTACGAGGGAAAAGGCAGGGTGATTCTGTTTAAAGCTCTATAAACATAACCCTGTTAGAGGGAAAGGCCACTTCGGGAAGAAGTTTCCATGCAGTGGCAGCTGACCAGAGTTCCCTTCCCTGTGGGATTAAATTCCACTGTTGGTTCCCACAGATGGATTACAATCCACAAATCCACAAATGAGTGCAAGTTATGCTATCACATTGCTACAATATCATAAACAAGAAACATGAGGTTATGCAACCAGAGAGACAGCTTTCATAATAACCTTCATCTCAAACGCTCTCAAAGGGACATTCCTCCATTTTTTTTTCACATGAAATGCTGGTTGAGAAATTAGGTGTAGGCCTGCTGAGCAGTTGTGTAATGTCTGCTGTGCCTGCAGAGGAGCTTTGTCAAATCAGTGACAACAACGTCCGATTATGTCATCAGATTATGTCTCGACTTGGCCGTTACAATCAGGACAGGGAGTCTTAAAATGGGAGTTTTGACCAGGCGGGGAGGGTGTATCATGTAATCTGCACTCCCCGCCCCCAAAAAAGGATATTAATTACAAACCAAAACTATCAGTATAGTTTTTTTTAGTAAATTTACTCGCATTTCTTTTCATTTAAACTTTTTCGAGTGAACACACAAACTTATTAGCCTACTCTAAGTGCAAATAAAAACTCCCCATCAAGTGTTAATCCATGGAAAACCAAAGATGGACAGACGCTGCTAGAAAAGTCTCATAGTGTGACGGCGGGGAGGACAGTCTTGGCCGGAGTGCTTGCAGCTCTCCTGCTGAGTTACAGCTGAACCCCCGAACAAGCAGGAGGGACAGGCTTTGATTCACACTTGATTTCAAAGACAGAGGACCCATGTCAATGATAATGTTCATATTTAGAGAACAACCTGAAGAAAATGGATGAAAACAAGTCAATTGTCTCATTCTTGACTCCTGATAATGAAAATTAAATTTGGTCTCTACTGCCATGTATTAAATAATTTTATTTCCATTTACACTTTTATTTTTGGTTAACGCGCCTTAAATCTTTTATATTAGTTGATATGATTAGCGAGTTTTATGCACCTAAGCACAAGACTTAAATCGAATCACCAGATCGCTTTAAAATTTGCTGATCATATTTGTCGTCCCCAGAGTACGAACCATCAGCAGCTTCCTGTCCTCATCCTCTTTGCTTGAGCAAGGACAAGAAGTAAGCTTGAGAAATTGCCAGCTCGTCAGTGTGTTAGTTTTTAATGGGTGCAGTCAATACTGCATCGACGTTATGCTCAGACTTACACTTTTGGTGGCCCGTTAGTGTCTCACAGGTTTGGTAGTCTGGTACTATAAAACAATCCTAAATTTGAGATTAATTTTTGTCTGCATGCTTGCATACGTGGCTGCTGACATGCGTGTCTGTGTGTGATCGTAGAATGCGGTGTGTCCAGAGGCCCCCCCCCCCCTAAAAAAAAAAAAAAAAGAGCTTCTTCTTAAATTGTTGTGGCATTTTTGACAGCAATTATTTCCAAGCAGCGCAGCATAAAATTACCATTAAAATGGCTTCAAACGACATGTCAGAATTTTCTGCTGGTTTGATTCTATTTTAAAAAGCTCTGGATTTACCGATGCTCTCACTTTGCCTGAATAAATAATGAAACCCATCCTTCTGCTGGACAAAGAACGCAGTAAATGAACTTCAATGAATACTGACAAGCATGTAGAGTACAGCTGCCTGACATCAGAATCATCGTCTCTCTCTCGTTCAGTCGCTCTTACGTCATTCAGCAAAGCAGTTTCTTTTTTTCCACTTTAAATCATTTAGCTGTTGTTACCTGTTATTTTGACAAATCTGCTTTTTAATAGGAGTTTTTTGGAACATGTGTATGACCTGAAAAAAGGGGGAAGATGGCTACAAAAGTTACTTTTTTTTCTTGTTTTTTCAAAGGCACATTTTATTCCGAGTGATATCTGTGGATTAGTGGAAACTTAGCAGACTGCATGAGCATATTCTGCCATGGGGAAAGACATTTCATTGCATTGGGGGATTAGTGCGCTGCGTGCCTCAATCACTCACTCTTTGTTGGGATAAATATTACCAGTGTCTGGAGAACAGGCGAGCGGCTGGAATCAGTGCTTCACTTTTCGCCATGCTTGACGTGCTGCTGGGTCTTGTACCAAGTCATTACCGTAACACTGCAGGGGGAAAAGTTATGCACGGAGACGACTTCCTGAGAGCCCTCGCTGAGCCTACCGGACAAAGCCGCTAGTGTGAGGGTTATTTGAGGTCGTTCGCTTTGCCTGTTTAGCATGGGAATCGTCACTTGAGCTTACTTTAACTGACTTAATTGCTCTGACACCCTCCAGTCCCTCTGAATTTATCATCTTCATCCAAGTCCAGGGAGTGCAAGTAAAGCAATAACATCACTTGGGCCAAACCAATAGGTTATTGATTGGCAACCTATATAGAAAGGGACATGTCTGTGCTATAATGGAGTGGGACACTAGAGTTTGTCAGGAAAAGCAGAGGTAGCTACCGCTTTTCTCTTCCTGTCCTAAATTTCCTAGCTTAAGTTAATGAGAGTCAGAGGTTCCCCGCTGCACATTTCTAATTGCCCTCATGTCGGCATGTGAAATGGCAGAGAGCAGCAATTTATCGGATAAATCAACATAAGAAGGAAGCTGGTCAAGGACTGCCAAGCCACTGAGGCCCACCAACTGCGAGCTTCATCATTAGTCTGTGACTTATTTTGACCTGGCATCTAGGCGATTACAATGGGACCGAGCAAAAAGAAGCTCTGGCATGACCTGCAGCAATAGACCAGTCCCCATGCAATGATTAACTGCTGGGACTGCAGGTTCTTTATTGCCAATCTATTACTTAGGTATCCACTAGTAAACATATACCCAAATATATTCCTGATGATCAAAGGTTCATACTGACTCAATGAAAGCAGAGCACTGGGAATTCACATGGGACCACTAAACACGTCTCATTTATACGTTTAGAAATGCATTTAGAGACATTTTGAAATAATCGTAGTTAACAAAGAAATTGTGCTGTTGTGTGAAAGTGATAGAAGTGAACTTTTTTTCAGTTTTTTAATATACTACTTACTTGTACTTAATTAAGGCAACAGGTCTGCTCCATGTATTGAACTCATGCAGGCTTAGAAGCCTGAAAGACGGTTAAATTATATTAAAGTTAAATTATTTCTAATTATGTGTGTGAGTAAAATTCAAAAATACAACCTCCTGTGTTGATGCCGACTTTTCTACGACATGAACGTCCAAGCTGTTATATTTTAAACCAATTAAAAAGAAACTGTAGAGAAATAAAAAGTCAAATAAGTACCTTTTCATTGAATACCCAATCTGGGATTTGGTTATAATATAATTTTAAACTACCAAATGGTTTTCTTTGCTGAGGCTATCATTTTAGTGAAATTGACTGTGAACTCAATACCCTCGCCTTCTTTAAAAATGCATAATCTTTTACACATACAAATGCACTTAGATGAGCGGCTCCTCTCTATGTTGGTTTAAATACGGCATATAATGAAGATAATAATCTCATAGGGCAATCCCTGGAATGCAAGTCTGCTCTTTTTAACTGCTACCGTAGTAATAAAACTGCTATAAGCGCTTCCCCACCATGAATTTTTTATAATTCCGTGCCATAAATGCCAGCTTACTGTGTACCATAAAATTAAGTGAAATTAAATGCATTGCATTTGCTAGCAGTGGGGTGAGAAGAATAGCTTGAATCGAAGAATGGTGCAGATAATTTTAGTTAATAGTTTTTAAATGGGGAAAACAACGGTGTTAGTCCAATCTGGTTGAGGCCTCTGCTGTGTTTTAAAGTTGGTTTGCCTCATATTAGTTTCAAAGACATTTTTAAAGACTGAGGCTGATGACATTTGGAGTTAATTCCACATATGCTATTTGCTCCCATGCATTGGAACCTTTTGCTTGCCGTGGTTAGGGAAAGATAAATTCCTGGGTTTAGGTAGATCCTTTGATAATTTTAGAATGTAAATTTCTCCAGTTTGAAAGTGTAACAGCTGGAAGAACTCCAGTTTTACCTATTTGTTGCATCATGATACTTTAACATTTTGAGCTCACCTCATCTTCATCAGACAGTAATGCACAGAGCATGGCCCGATTAAATCGCATGTTGACATAGAGATCACGTGCAGGCAAAAAAACACATTTGTTTAATCAATACAATCATTTTTATGGACTGTGCATTATTCCCTGGTAATAGAAGCTTGTGCATAGTAAAAACAAGAAAAAGTAGATAAATCAAGTAGGTAAAAGCAGATAAATAAACAAATAAATAACTAGATATAATAAAAAAAAACTAAAGTAATTTAAAAAAAAACATGTGAAAATAAAGAATAAAAATCCCTAAAATGAAAAAGGAACGTTAAAATAAAAAAATACAAAGAAATAAATGAAAGATTTTTGAAAAACACATGCACACCCTGTCAGACTGGATTTTTGCTGCTGTCTACCATGTCAACTTTCCATGCAAGTTGAAAATGAACACATCATGCTCTAGGTTATGCTTTATTTTTCTATTAATCAGACTAGAGAAGCTTTTCCTGTGGGTCTGTTTTGTTTTAAAGCTCTTCAAATTGTTTATATAAATGTAATATTTGAGTCTTAAATGTAAGAAAATGGCGTGTGGTGCTGGAATACGTTCTTCTTGTGATGAATTTTTGCACCAGTAATGCAGCTGGTGTTTTTTTTATTTGTACTTTTTCTCCAGTAATGAACCATTCTTACTCCAGATTACTCCTAAAAACAAGTCTATTACGATGAACATTACGGGGCACTTTTATTAATGCATATTCAGTTCCTCTGTTTGGCTGAGACTCAACCAAATCACAAAGGCAGATGTGAGCGTTGCCCAGAAAGTGTCAAACTGAACTGAAGGAACAGAGAGAAAAGATTTACGAGTAACTTGGCAGACAATGATGAGTTTTCTTTAATAGATTGCTAACATTTTGTTAAGTGTGGAGATCTTCAAAACCATGAAAGAGGAGGACTGTTTGTCTTTGTCTTAATGGAGAATTGGACAAGGTTCTGCATTTTTTAGACAAGGTAGAATTTTTAATGGAAAGGGAACTAGTGTTCTGTGACAGGCGAGGACAATGAAGAGTATCCTTGTGTCACCAGTCTGCATGTGAATGGCAAGAGCTGTTATCCTTAAACTGAGAAGACCAAATATGCAGAACGTTGTGTATTGTCAGCGAGGCATACTCATTTAGTGACACTGCATAGCAACAATAGACGAACAACTCGAATTCAGACATTAGAACATTGGCAAACAATGGGCTTGTTGAAAAAAGGTAATGGAGCCAGTAAAATCACACAAAGGGTGGAGATAAAGGGGCATTGCAGTTAAAATGCAAAATCATCAGAGCCAGCAGTGACAGAAGATATCCAGAAGCACAGGAAGAATAGGAACAAGAGTCATGAAGATGATAACATGAGGAGCGCTATTCTGATGCATCTATTCAGTTGCACGAGGCAGAAAAAAATACATTTGTTCTGAAGAGCAAAAGAAAAGAACGCGCTTCAGTCCTAAAGCTGAAACTACATTCATTAAGATAAATTACTATTAACCCTTTAAAGCCAAGTACGTGAGTTTTTTAGAGGTTTTGAGACTTCAACGTCATCACTAAATTGCACGAGACATTTTTAAGTTACAAATACCAAAAAAACGATTATTTAATTGGTTGAAAATATTGGATTGTCTATCCAGTGTTTGAAAAAGAGTAACACTGAGATTCATTTGAAATGAGTGAGTCTCATTTTTAAGTGTTTTGGTATGAACCAGCTTCTGGGAAAGACTTTTGAGTTACTAACTACCCGTTGCCCTTACTAGCCCAGGTGTTGGCTTTTACACTCTTTTTATTAAATATTTCTCATTTAAACCACTTGCTGTTGCTGCAGCTAACAAATGAGTTTAATGAATGTGGAAATTGTGGGCTACACAATGAAAATGATTTAAAATAGGCCCAAAGAATTGAATCAAATCAAATCAAAATTTATTTCTGTAGCACATAATAATACAACAAAGTTGACCAAAGTGCTTCACAATCGTTCAAAGCAATAAGCAACAGCATAAGACAGAATAGATTTAAAAAAAAAGAGAGTAAAAAGGAGGGCAGGAAACAATATGAACAATATGGGTAAACAACACAACTAGCCACGAAATAATATACTAGATTGATTTAAAAGAACTTTGGTGCTGAGCGGTAACCTTTCATTTTGGTATGATGTTCACTTTGAACACACAAATTGCTTTTATTCAATTCAATTTTATATATACAGCGCCAAATTACAACAACAGTCGCCTCAAGGCGCTTTATTTTGTAAGGTAGAGTGTACAATGAATACGGACAAATACCCAACAATCATATGACCCCCTATGAACAAGCACTTTGGTGACAGTGAGAAGGAAAAACTCCCTTTTAACTAGTATGTCTGTGAAGGTTCTCAGTCATCCAGGTCATCGTAGTCTAAGGAGCTTGGAAAGAAAAGCGTCTGGACTTCTTTGAGTTGCTTGAAGACGTTTCACCTCTCATCTGAGAAGCTTCTTCAGTTCTAAGGGTCAAATGGTGAGCGACCATCTTTGAACAGAGGCGGTGGTTTACGACACCAACTGTCTGCCATCTATAATCCAGTTTTGAGATCCCTTCCCAGACGCCTTAACGCCCACTCACATCCTGGGCCATCTGACCTCAGGAAATCACATGATAGGGTGGGGCCAGGTTTCACAATGAGCTCACCCGAAACTCTGGCTGATTGTGACCCACACCCGCTTTCACATTTTGGCTCATGTGATTAGGTAGAGGATCATCAGGGGGTCCTTTGTCCCTCTTTGGGGGTAAACGTCTACTGGGTTTAAATCTGGGACTCTCCACCATTTGACCTTAGAACTGAAGAAGCTTCTCAGATGAGAGGTGAAACGTCTTCAAGCAACTCAAAGAAGTCCAGACTCTTTTCTTTCCGAGCTCCTTAGACTCCCTTTTAACAGGAAGAAACCTCCGGCACAACCAAGCTCAGGCTGGGGCGGGGCCATCTGCTGTGACCAGTTGGGGTGAGAGAAGGAAGACAGGATAAAAGACATGCTGTGGAAGACAGTCAGTGATTAATAACAAGTATGACTTTTTGAAGATGCAAACCTTATCAACGTGATTACTTATACAGGATGAGCTGCTAAAAATGCATGTTCAGCTCATCTATATCAACTAAAAACCACATCCCAGTTGTGGCAGATGACTGCCCCTCCCTGAGCCTGGGTCTACTGAAAGGTTCTTCCTGTTAAAAGGGAGTTTTTCTTTCCCACTGTTGCCAAGTGCTTGCTCATAGGGGAGTTGTCTGATTATTGGGATTTACTCTATATTAATGTAGAGTCTTACAGAGACCTTACAATATAAAGTGGTTGTGATTTGACAATATATAAATAAATTGAATTATGAATTATGAAATTGGGTGTTTGTGCTAGTACATTTGCCTTGATTCCTTTTGCCCTTTAAAAAACACTGCTGGTGTTTCCTTTTCACACACAAAGAAATTGTCCTCGCTTCAGTATTTCTAGATCGATTCTGTTTACCTGTAATTTGTAATTTGAGAAAACATTGCACAGTGCTACAAACATCCACAAATTAAACTTACATCAATGCAAAGGTGTAACACATATGTGGTTACACTGACGATGAGCTGTTTCCTGGAATGGTCGGTGCAGACGTGCCACAGCAATAAAAGCAATAAAAGTAGCTGCAAAATAAGTGGAAACTGGTGGGTACAGATTATGCAAACCACGCTTCTTCCAGCATGAGTATTAATTTGTAGGAAAAAAGAAGTGGCGCTTCAGGGCAATAAAGGAGGATGTGTGCAGTAAGACCAGGCTCGGCCATCCACTATTCCTTTGCTGCCATTTTGTGGAAGGCTCATGCTGGAGCAGTAACTCATGCATGTCTGCCCTAACGCACCATTGCAGATCAAAGCATGGCTGGGTTATGTAAAGCTGAAGGGGCTAATAGAGTGACCACATCCAATACAAAATATATTACAGTGCATTTGCCTCTGACAGGGATTGATGGGGTACATTATCCAATGAAATTGAGGGTTTCTGCAACACAGGCATAACACTGCTTAGTCCAGTAGAGCCCATGTGCTGTGCTACTGTAGAGCACCAAAGCATATGGTTAGATTTGCACATTTGGTAAGTTTTATTTCACCATAAATAGAATTCAGACCATGTTTTGGGAAGTAGATAAAGTTTCCAAGTCCTACTCTGTTTTTGTGACGGAGTCTAATAAGCTCAGTCTAACCTCATCACATCTTGTCGTCTTGCCCGTTTTATTTTTTTCAGCAGTAAACTGAGAGCAGTTAGCATATGTCATACCCACCAAGAACACAGATGTGTTGCTCGTGTAAGTAGGATAATAACAACATGTGTCAATCGTATCCATGCTTGTCACCGTCAATCTTTTTTAAAGGGTGCAGTTATGTAGCAAGCCAGCTAACTCGGAAAATAGCACCCTTATTCTAAACCCCAGCTACAAAACTCTAATTTGCAAGTAGAGCATATGTTCATCAGTCACCATGACCAGATCATTAGGTATGAAGATGACGCAAGCAGATTCATTGCATTGATGTTATCCAACCCTTTCACCAAATTCTTGGGTGACATGTACCTTTATTTATCCTTACAGCTCCCGCGATGTATGATTTACAGTAGATTTACCTCCCTGTCTGTCACGCAAGGAAAGCGTGCCATACTACAGCTCAGGGAGCGATGAGAGTTGACACTAGCATTTGGGACGAGGACCAGAGGACATTATGGATTACCTAACATTTTACAGCATGCTCTCAGAGTAGTAAGCGTACTTGTGCGAGCCTGCTTCTGAGGGAATGCGACAAAGATTGCAGTTGTGATGATAAAAACGGAGCCGCGGGGCATCGTAAAGAGAGGAGTATTTGTGCCCTAGTTGCCCGGTGATGCCAGCTGAGACTGAGTCACCGTGCTGCAATGACTTTCACCTTGGCTGGAATCACTGTAGATTTGTGCTGGTATGTGAGGCAGCGGGGTCACTGCAACTGCTCCTCAGTTATTAATTGACAGACAGAGCAATTATCAGTAGGAACTTGAAGTAGGATAGATGCGCTGACAGTTACATGTGGCTGAAAAAGACACTCTGGGAGAAATGTCTCTGCATGTGCACAAAGCCATCGTGAAATGACTGCTTTCATTTGAATGTAATCATAGTGAACTTATACTAACAGTCAGTTAAGCACACTTACTCCCTAAACATGAGCTGGTTTTTAAGGGGGGACTGTTTTCATGCTTCGTTTGATTCAACCCTACCTCCCATTAGGTTTGTCAGGCCTCATGATGTGTTGGATGCTGGAAAATAACAATGGTTGTGTCTTTGATAAAATAACGAAGCGTTACAATTTTATTAGCAAACACGTACTGCACATCCATAGTTTTTTTTTGGGGGGGGGGGGTTTCAGGAGAGAAATGGCACAGCTTTTTAAACTAATACAAAAAACTTTTTCGTTTCTTCGAAGAATCCTTTTATGTGAAAAGTGGAGAAAATGTTTCCATTTTCTTCAAGGTTACCAGAGCCTCTGCGTTGAGCCATTGTATCAAATCAGTGCAACTGTCAAGCCATCTCTTCAGTAAGTGATAGACAAATCACCGTTCACTGAGTTGACCTTGAATTTAAGCCAATGGCTTCGCGTGCCCATTACCGCAGCTTTGGCTGACATATTGCATCAAAAGTTGAACTGAGTCGACGAATAATCTTGATTGAACTCTCAGGAAGCTTTATTAATCCCATGCTACCCAGAGAGGCTGTTAGCTTTTATGAGCTGTTGTCAAATTAAAATGTCCAAGCTTTTCAGTAGGAGTTTGTCATGCTTACTAAACTATGATCTTAACCAAATGGAAGGCAAGCAGGGCGGTCGAGCGCTAAATCATGTTGACAATAGTTAATGAACGTCCCAGGTGCCAAAAAGGCAGGCTTTAAAGCTTTACTGCCTCCTAGATAATGTAAAGTAAGACCTCAAGTAGATGATTTACACATCTAAACCAGCTGTGGAGTTTTCCTCTTTCTCCAAATGCATATGAGAACTAGTTTGAGTTCATGAAAAACATAAACTTTTTCTTAAATCACATCCCTGGTGGTTCACAGACAAAAGCATTGTCACTGCATCTGGATTACACCATTTCACAGCAGGGCCTTTTTTTCTAGGGAGAAAAGAGGAAAAAGGGAACAGGAGTAGTAAATACAAGAAACGCTGGCTGGTTGCAAAGAATCTTGCTGACGCCTTCTTTTCAGGATTGCTCAGCACCTTCTTCAGCTTGCAGTGTGGGACTAGAGGGAGCAACGAGGAGAGTGGAGTGGAGTCCCTCATGATCAATTACTTCACTTGTCAAAGTTGCAACACCGCCATCTTCTAGTTAGTGACCTTTCACCCTGCAACATCAGTTCTCATCTTCAAATTTGCTTTGCCAGCAGTTTTCTCAGTGGGCTGCTGTCAAATATTTTTGGGGAACCAAATTCTCATTCTTCTTAGAGAATATATATATATATATATATATATATATATATATATATATATATATATATATATATATATATTAGGGGTGCAACGATATTCGTATCGATATTGAACCGTTCGATACAGTGCTTTCGGTTCGGTACGCATATGTATGAACAATACAACATTTGTAATTTATTTTATCAACTTTCCTTCTGACGATGCTGTCTGTGTTGAGCGCTCAGTGCATCTGTGTTCGACTACTCCGCCTAGGCTGCACTGTCGAGCGCAGATCCACTGAGCGCTCAACACAGACAGCATAGTCAGAAGGAAGAGCGCTGGGCAAGCTAGCAAGCTAGTTAAGCTCTCCTTGCAACATGGACCTCCCCCACCCTCATTCAGATCTGGCGTTTGGAATTATTTTGGTTTTCATGTGACGTATGACCCTGAAGGTAAGCGAGTCATGCACTAAAGTAAAACAGTATGTTGGATGTGCCATGCAATGCTCAATTACATGGGTGGGAACTAGTGTGTTAGCGCAGTTAGCTCATTAACGTGTTGGCCGTCTAGCCCCAGCACGGGGCGTTCGGCGGTAGCTCGTTAACGGAGATTTGCCGTGTTGTGGCGTTAAGGTCATTTCAACGAGGTTAACCTGAAAACACTAGTGCAAAGACAAAAACAACAAGCATGCTACTAACTTTAGCCGAGTCATTTAGACAGCTGTTAGCACATGATTCTCCTTATGCTGCTGAGAATATAGCCCAGAAGAAGCGGATAGTATAGCTTTTATTTTGGAAAGAGACATTTCTCTGTAATAAACTCTCTTTTCCAAAGATGAGTGATTCCTCAATCAGATACAGGGCTTGCAATATCGCTAGCCCGACGTCCTGGAGCTAGCGGTTTTTCAGTCGGGCTACCAAAATCTATCTCTTCCCTGCGTGCGTGTGTAAAAGCAGCAGGATATATACTTGATTACGATGACCTTCACAGACAGATATATATTTCAGTTCTGCTGAGCCAAATAAGACAGGTCAGGGTGAAGAAGTGACAGCCAAAGAAAAGCTTACCACAAAACGGAGAAGTTATGACAAATCAGACTATAAGGCAAAAAGAAAGTGCAGCTTTATGGTTTCATGGACAAAATAATTTCTGTGGCTGCAATATGACGAGCTAAATAACCAGGGCTGCACATAAGTGGTCCGCAGGTGCGCATTCGCTGTCAAAATAAAAAACGCGCACAAGGGTTAGGGTTAAATTTAAAAACTGTACTTTTGAGTTAAAATATATATTTATAATTTTAATAAATGCCAAATTAAAAAGGCATGAACATTTTTTTGTATCGAAAAAATATCGAACCGTGACACCAAAGTATCGAACCGAACCGAACCGTGAATTTTGTGTATCGTTGCACCCCTAATAAATAAATAAATAAATAAATATAAATATATATATATATATATATATATATATATATATATATATATATATATATATATATATCCAGGCGTATGACAGCAATATCAGGAAGAAGGAACACGAGAAGCTAGAGAAATACCAAGGGCTCAGAGAAGAGCTCGAGAGGATGTGGAGGGTGAAGGTAACGGTGGTCCCCGTGGTAATCGGAGCACTAGGTGCTGTGACTCCCAAGCTAGGCGAGTGGCTCCAGCAGATCCCGGGAACAACATCGGAGATCTCTGTCCAGAAGAGCGCAGTCCTGGGAACAGCTAAGATACTGCGCAGGACCCTCAAGCTCCCAGGCCTCTGGTAGAGGACCCGAGCTTGAAGGATAAACCGCCCGCATGGGCGTGCTGTTTATTTATATATATATATATAATAATATGGTTAAGGTCATCTGTTTGAGTGTTGTCACTTACATGGCTGTAACAGAATATTACAGTAGAACTTACTGAGAGTGTGAGCCTGGACGTTCCTGAAGTATGAAGCTGCTTCTGCACAACAGGAGAACTCCAGGAAATGTTTGATTGTACCTCCTTGGCTCATCATGTTTGCCCGAGATAAACCTTTGTTTGCACCTTATTTGCATTGTGCACAACATAACGCTGAGGGCTAATGATAAGATTCATTAGTGTGGGGAATAAGAACAAATCTTTCTTTTACAGACAAATGCTTAATATTGCCATTTTTGTTTTTTTACATTTAAAAATACTTTTTATTGCTGTCTGTTAATAAGAAAAAAAACCCTCTCAAAGTACGGCTTAATCATACCATTAAGTTTAATCATCATCACTCAACCCATCACTTTTTTCAGGCTGCTTTAATCATTATTTAGTAGCGTTGTCCAGGGCAAACCATATGTGGCAGGATTCTACAAAGATAGATGAGTTGATTTATTAGACCTCATGTTTTGCTAACACTGTGTGGCCAAGTGCCCACCAGCCCACATAGAGTCTTCAGGTCAGTTTAACCTTGAGAACAGAGGGGTGTATCTGTATTGTAAGCAGCTGTAACCCTGCCAAGAGGCAGGAGCACCTCTCGCTAGCTGCACTAGAATAAGCAGTGGTTGTCAGTGATATCCAATTGTTTTTAAGTGGAGATTCCCTCAGCTAGAAGGCTACAAATAGGTCTTTTTGTTCCAGAGACAGGTAAATAAGATACCACAGCAGACCTGGCACTCATTTCACCGATGCCGTGCTGCTATTAGTGTTCTTAATCTTAACCCACATATCTGTAGGTTACATCACACATAGTCTTTTTTCTTCCGTGTTTTCACAAAGCTACCAGCCAGGGACTGAGGGTAATGATGTCAATTTTTCTGAGGTTTGTTCATCCATGCATCATTTTGATTCTGGAGGGTAGATTTCAGTGAAATTTGCTTTGAATATTTATAGATCCTGGAGGATGATGACCCCTGACCTTTTCCAGCCATTATCAGGTCGAAATATCACCACTGGAAAAATCTCATATTCAGTGAGAGAGATTTTGGTGCAAAATGCTGAGCACATCCATAATCCCACAGGGACATGCCCACTGGACTGTAACGGCCCCACAACTTTCCAGAGCTGTAAGATTCTGTGTGACACTCGTATATATTTTACTCAAACTGGATTTCCTGGATGGTATTGCATCTTCTCACTGATAATGTGGCAGTGTACCCGTATCACTACAGCTTCTTTCAAAGCACTTGCCAGAAAAACAGAGTCAGCACAATCAACACCATAGATTTAGCTAAATGAACTCACCAGTGCAAATAACTCAAAGTGCTCCCTGATTTAGCGTTGCAAAGTGTTTTTCTATTTGCTGAAGAAACTTTCTGTTCTTCAAATTCCACACGAAAATAACTAAATCTGTGTTATATAAAGTCATAGTTCATTATCATCATTTTAGAGGGACTGAAAGGGCACCTTTATAGAGGCATTAATTGTAAAGTTAGCAAAAGTATGGCAAGAAATTAAAATCAAGGCTGCTTTGGTCTCTGGCCCCTGAGTTTGGCACCAAAACAAGACCGACTCATCACACAGCGCCGCGACTTATAGCCCACAGGCATGGTCGTGACATTTCTCAGTTTTAAGATACAGAAGGAAAAATGCTAATGAAGTGGCTGGATGGAAAATGTCATATTTTTTTCTTCTTTTTGAGAAAATGCAGCTCTGTGTTTTTGTGGTTTGCACTTACGTGCGCCTTCATGTCATGTTGGAGAGGCAGTAAAGTGACTACAGGCTGACTTTTTGCTTCTTTTTTTTCCCTACCCCCAGGGGCAGTGGCAGAAATGCAGAGCCACAACAATGGCTGTCTCTTTTTGCTTGGAAAGAGGTGTGGGGGGGAGGGGGGAGTGGAGGTTGGAAAGGGTGCTATAGGAGTTTATCTTAGTCATGGTAATTGGTTTGCTGGTGTGGAAGTAGGATCATTCGAGAAAACCTCATTCAGTCTGACCCCCTCCCATTTATCTGTCTGGAAGGCTGCAGGGAGAAAGGGGAGAAGGATGGAGAGAGTGAGGGAGGAATGAAGGAGTGCTGTTGCAGAGGCATTTTCATACAAAGGCTGGAGAAACTGAGTATATCTGAAGGCTAAATCTGATGCCGGCCTAAAACGAAAGGCACCTTTTTGCATCCCGCCAAAGTGCTCACTTCCTTACTCCCTAAGCATCCTTCTGTGATGCTTAATGTGTCTGTTTGCATGCACGTCTAAGGTGTAAAGGTAGAGTTCTAATGCAAACCAGCATTACTGCCACCATCAAATCATTTCTCATTTTCAGATTAGATTAATGGAGGCGGATATTGAACGGCTCTTTTTGGCCTGGTATTGTCTTAAAGTGAAATGGCTCATTCCCAAAGTACTGTAATGCATATTTTCAGCTTATCAGTCCAGGTTTTTATTAACTGGAGATGAGACAGATGGAAAGACCTGTGCGAGAGCTCTGGGCTCTATGTGGTGTTTAACATGCCTGTCCTATAGCACTGTTGCTGAGGCAGCAGGGTCCAGGTGCACAAATATCTTCCCAGTCACACACCATCAGCTAGCTGTTTCCATTTGTCCCAAGTGGCAAGCACCATGACTTTATACTGAAATCACTTGAGAGCTCCTCTAGGCGCAATTCTTCTCAAGACCAGTAAGTTGATTTAAAAAAAAAAAAAAACGTCCTGATATTTCTCTACAAAAACAATGTTAAAAGTGTGAGCCACTGGAAGAGGTATAGCCAAGACATAAAGGATTTAAAAGCCGAAAGAATTATATTTTATTTGAAGTTCTGTCATTGAGTCACCACTCCACGCTGTTTTACAAAAGAGAAACAAGAAAGAAACGGACCTGGTGAAACTGCTGTGCAAATTTAAAAAAGTTTCCTTCCCCTTAATCTGACTAGAAACACGTGCATACGATGATCGGAATTTGTGGACGAGGAATAACATTTTCGGTTTGTAGTCTTGGGTTCCAGTGACAATCACATTTGAATAGGCTTTATTGTTTGCAAATAAATATTCAGTGTTTTTTGTTTGTCTGATTTAGATTTTTATTATCTTTTTGTCTTTTTATTATCTCTTTTATTTGCGTTTTTATTGTCTCTTTTTTTTAACGTATATGGATTTATAAACCATAACTGGCAGAGGAAAAGTAAATCTTGGCTTGAATATTCCCTGGCTACACTGGAAGTCCAGAAAATTTGCTCTTTTCTGCCAGTCACAAGACTTTTTCCCACTCAGTTTCCACCCATATGGCCTAGAAAACGGGATTCAAAACAGAATATTTCATGCTTTTGCTATAATTCTGGTATGGTAGTCATTTTGAATATTTTTAGTTTTCTGTTAGTCACTATTTAATTAGTCAGTCTCCTCATTGTATACACTCACTTGAAACTTAATTAGGTAGAAATGACATGTTCGAATTCCCTCTGAACAACCTTAATTCCTTATAGTGTAGATTCAAGAGGCTACTGGAAACAAAGGTACTCTATTGCAGCAGTCTGCAGCCTTTTTTGCGCCACGGACCGGTTTACTGTCAGACAGTATTTTCACGGACCGGCCTTTAAGGTGTCGCGGATAAATACAACAAAATAAAATGATACGAACAAGACAAAGTGTGGCATTATGTAAATATAATAATCAACGCAAATTCACTGTGTAATTGTGTAACTTTATTAGCAGCGTCCTCCTGAAATGCGCCAACAACATTGAGAGTAGCATCCTCCTCTCTGCCCCTTAATGCTCTCTGGTCGCTAGGGTAACGCATAAATATTTCTTTCAAAATAAGACAAACGACAACACGGGAAAAGACCCAGGGAAACCGAATTAACGATAAAAATCCTGAAAACCATAAATTTCACACCCGAGCCTCAACTCTCGCGGCACTAAACGGCTCACCGGTCCGTGGCCCGGGGCTTGGGGACCGCTGCTCTATTGGATTGAGATCTGACCGCGGAGGTCATTTGAGTACATTGTCACGTTCAAGAAACCACTTTGAGATGAGTTTGTCATGCTTTGTTACATGGCATGTTCCTGTCAGAAGCAGCCTTCAAAAGATGGCTGCATTATAGTCATGAGTGGGACATAAAAATCTCTCAAGAATTTAGCCTGAACCATTGATACAAGGCTGGCTCGGTCCATCTTTTCATGTAGCCAATGAAATTGTAGCCTTAGTTACCTGTTCTTAGCTCTTCTGCTGCTTCAGAGTTTGGCATGTTGTGCTCTTCTGTGTGCCTTGATTGTAATGAGGGGTTACTTCAATTACTGTTATCTTTCCTTTTTGCAATTTTGCACCCATAACTTTGTTGTGACAGTATTCTATTCTATTGTCTTCTATTCTAGTGAGATCATGATTTAAACATAAAGAGCTGTTAATATGTATGTTTTGAGTACACCGGTGGATTTACCAACTAGTAAGCCTTATGTACTGAGAGAAATGTAGGGAGACCTCTCACACGTCTTTTACGCTGTGGCCCAATTTCACAGGTGATCAGATATGTTCCTCTGGCCTTCTCTCCCAACTGTTTTCAATTTGTTGATGCAGCTATCTTTCAACTTTGGCCCACCTTGCAATTTGTTCCCTTGGCCTCAATCTCTCTTTTTGCCTAGCCTGTTGGATTTATTTATTTATGTAGGCCATTTATTTATCTGTGTGGCATTGTTAGATAGAGCCCCCCCCCCCCTTTTTTTTTTTTTTTCTTTTTTAACAGGGCAGGGAATTTCCACACGACACCGTTGCAAGTCTTGTGAGGGTCACTGCACACAGAGGAATGATAATTGGAAGGGAAGAGGGAAGTCTCCGCTGGGCTTTCTGTCTAAGGTTGTTCCCTGCACCATGCTAGTTGCCAGGGTGACAACTAGACTCCCATAATAATGCATCATCTGGCCCAAAAGGGAGAGTGATGGCGAGCAGAGATAGCGTAGTAGCAGATTTATTCTTATTTTAATCATTGTGTTTGCTGCTTATTATGGCAAAAAAGCAGAGTGCTTGCATAAGTTATCAGAGTTCACGGCATAGAACTAACACTGCATTAATAATACACAACACTGGCTGTCTGATGAAGACAGGAGAAAACTTTCATGCTAACCATCTGCGCATATAACCTTTTCCTTGTTTACATGCGCAGAATGTTTTATTACTAAGGCGGCTTTAAAGGTAACACCTGACTGACCCTTTCCTTCCACAGTTTGCAAAATCTTTTTATAGGTATCTGAAGGTGTATTGGAACAACTAGTGGAAACATAGGTTTAAGAAGTGGTTTTAGAAAGCTAAATTCATCCTGTGAAACCTGTCAACTCATTGTCTGTCACAACTAACATGAGCTTTTTGAACCACAGCCCTGAACTTTTCTAGGTGCTGCATGTGAGAGCATAAATGTCAACTCACTGTGATCGGACATCAAGTGGTCTTTAACCTGCCAGCTCCCAATTACAAAGTCCAATTGAGCCCGTGTGAGAATAGAGCAGATAATTGTGCTGTGAATTCAAAGCGAGCCAGTGAATATACCCTGCCCTCTGCACGCTCTGCCCAGGCAGCATCATTCCCTAAACCAAACAGAACAATTCCAGGAGCGAGAACATGAGCCGATGCAGACTATTTCCTGCTCTCAAAAAGGGACGCTGCAGACAATATCTGATGTCCTATCTTGATTCTGATGTCCTATCTTGATTCTCCTGACATTGACTGAATCGATGCCCAAGTTCACACACGAACCCTTGATTATGCTAGTATAGCATGCGTCTTTGCTTATGTTTCACTTTACTTAACATTAACCCTCAGCTGAAAAACACTGAAAAACAACGATCCCCTGTTTGTTTTATATGTCTTATTGTTGCTGGCATGTATGCTGAAAAACATATGCAAAAGCTCTTCATTAAGGAGGAGCCCAGTTCTGAGCTGAAAAGCCGCCATAAAGACAAGATCTAGCAGCATGTCAGCACCCAGCAGCCATACATTATGCATCGTATTGTGAAGTATGCATGGCTGCTTGGGCCAATACTTGCACAGATTGTGATGCATCAGCAACACTGCTTTCTGCTCTAACTCTTGTCCATCAACAACTGCTATTCATAGAGCCCATTAATGATTTATTGAATAACAAATTGTGCGTAATGGGACCCTTATCTGCAATCCTGCTGCTGTTATTTTTGTCTCTTCAAAGATGCTTCCCCCCCCCCCCATTTAATTTTCAACATTTGAACCAAGAACTAAATTGAATTTAACAATTGTAAATGGATTAATTATGTTTTTTTCCCAGGGAAATAAAGGGTGTAGGAGGAAAACTGACCTCTCTGATCTCTTTGAACTTACCCTTGCCTTTGCGCAGTAATGAACACGGACACACTGGGATGCTATTAAGCATGACTCTCGCTTCTTTTGCAAACACTCAGTTTGATGCTGTTGATGTATTTTCTAAAGATGACCTGGTGTTTTAAAGAACCAGAGGGGAATGAGGGCTTCTGGTTTTAATAATGGCAGGCAGATTAAACCTTTTATTTCTTTCATTCTTAGATTAATCCATAAAAGCGCATGGGCTGTGATGCGGTATTGTGTGTGCAATGGGGAAAAGCAATATCATTTATATTATATTTAATTGGTCCCCCGAGGGCATTTGATGATGTGAAAAAACCCAGAGTCTAATACATTACTAAGCCAGACAAATTTTGGAGCTATTGGAAATAAGTTTTTCCCCTGTTATTTTTTTTTAAATGAAAACATACACAGTCTTCAATTTATCCTTAACATCCACTTGGAAGAAACTGACACTACAGCGTCAGTGAGTGTGAGACAGTCACATCTCCAGATTTTGACCTGAGGCAGCTAACTTTACACTGCGGATGCAAATCAGCTTTTCTCAGCAGATGTTCTCCTCTCTCGGGGGGTCAGGGGAAAGAAGTCTGTGATAGTCCACTTTTGGGGAAAAGGTCAAATCTTGACACACTGGCATTGCCATCCTTTGCTCTGTATAATTAGAAAATCTTGTCAGTGGGATTCCAAGCTGTTGTTTTTCTTTTTGTTAGTTTTTTTTTTGTTACTATCTTTGTTATTTTGTGTGAAGTGTAATTATCATTGAATAGGCAGCACGGTGGTTAGCACTGTTGTCGCACAGCAAGAAGGTCCTGAGTTCAGTTCCACCATCAGGGTTTTTCTGTGTGGAGTTTGCATGTTCTCCCATGTTTGCGTGGGTTCTCTCCAGGTACTCCGGCTTCCTCCCACAGTCCAACGACATGCAGTTAGTGGGCAAAGGTTAACTGATCAATCTAAATTGCCCATAGGTGTGAATGGTTGTCTGTCTCTGTGTGTTAGCCCTGCGACAGACTTGCGACCTGTTCAGGGTGTAGCCCGCCTCTCGCCCTGTGACAGCTGTGATAGGCTCCAGCCACCCTGAAAAAGGATAAGCGAAAGCGAATGGATGGATGGATGGATGGATAGATTTCCTTGAGCTGTTACAATAAATATGCTAGATTACAAATACTACATATATGTTATATCCCCCAAGAACCTGACCGATATATTGGTATATATTATCAACAGGTATTAACAATTCGAAATATCAGTTGTGGCAAATAACTTAAATTTATTGTCCAAAATTGAAAATGTAAAAAAATAAAGAAGTGACAGAGAAACACCTTGTTATGAGTGTTGAATCGTTAATCCATGAGAGGGCACTTTGCAACTTTCCAACAACAACCAGAATAACAACACGTTCTCACTCTCAAAGCGTAACATTTTAAGCTAGGTATATACTATATGTGTATATATATATATATATATATATTAGGGGTGCAACGATATTCGTATCGATATTGAACCGTTCGATACAGTGCTTTCGGTTCGGTATGCATATGTATCGAACAATACAACATTTGTAATTTATTTTATCAATTTTCCTTCTGACGATGCTGTCTGTGTTGAGCGCTCAGTGCATCTGTGTTCGACTACTCCGCCTAGGCTGCACTGTCGAGCGCAGATCCACTGAGCGCTCAACACAGACAGCATAGTCAGAAGGAAGAGCGCAGGGCAAGCTAGCGAGACAGAAGTTAAGCTCTCCTTGCAACAGGCAAATTGAACCTCATTCAGATCTGGCGTTTGGAATTATTTTGGTTTTCATGTGACGTATGACCCTGAAGGTAAGCGAGTCATGGACTAAAGTAAAACAGTATGTTGGATGTGCCATGCAATGCTCAATTACATGGGTGGGAGCTAGTGTGTTAGCGCAGTTAGCTCGTTAACGTGTTGGCCGTCTAGCCCCATGCACGGAGGGATCGGCGGTAGCTCGTTAACGGAGATTTGCCGTGTTGTGGCGTTAAGGTCATTTCAACGAGATTAACCTGAAAGCACTAGTGGGAACACAACGAATATGACTGCACATTTACGCCGACATCATCCTAGTGCAAAGACAAGTGGAAGCAGACAAAACAAAGCAAGCATGCTACTAACTTTAGCCGAGTCATTTAGACAGCTGTTAGCACATGATTCTCCTTATGCTGCTGAGAATATAGCCCAGAAGAAGCGGATAGTATAGCTTTTATTTTGGAAAGAGCCATTTCTCTGTAATAAACTCTCTTTTCCAAAGATGAGTGATTCCTCAATCAGATACAGGGCTTGCAATATCGCTAGCCCGACGTCCCGGAGCTAGCGATTTTTTTCAGTCGGGCTACCAAAATCTATCTCTTCCCTGCCCGTCGGGCTATGTTAGGAAAAATATATGTCAATGCTTTTGCATTCTTTCAGAAATGTAGCTGGGTAATTATGTCATTGGCATCGGTGAGCCACTGTCAATATGTGACATATTGAAGTCGCGTTTGAATTTGCGCTTGTTTTTTTGCTTTCACTTTGCAATCTTGCGAACTGTGTATAGAGAGCGACAGCACTGATCTGTGAGTGATGATAATTTGTGCACCAATTCCTCTGACATCGTCTTATTAATCGTTAGCTTACTATGCAAACATGACAAGTGAAATCTCCCGCAGCTTAAACATGTGAGAGGTTGATCGCGCAGAGAATCGCTGAGCTTATGTGAGTGAGTGTGTAAAAGCATTTCAGTTCTGCTGAGCCAAATAAGACAGGTCGGGGTGAAGAAGTGACAGCCAAAGAAAAGCTTACCACAAAACGGAGAAGTTATGACAAATCAGACTATAAGGCAAAAAGAAAGTGCAGCTTTATGGTTTCATGGACAAAAGAATTTCTGTGGCTGCAATATGACGAGCTAAATAACCAGGGCTGCACATAAGTGGTCCGCAGGTGCGCATTCGCTGTCAAAATAAAAAACACGCACAAGGGTTAGGGTTAAATTTAAAAACTGTACTTTTGAGTTAAAATATATATTTATAATTTTAATAAATGACAAATAAAAAATGCATGAACATTTTTTTGTATCGAAAAAATATCGAACCGTGACACCAAAGTATCGAACCGAACCGAACCGTGAATTTTGTGTATCGTTGCACCCCCAATATATATATACAATGTTCTTCCGCTACACCCCCCCCCCCCCCCCCCCCCCCAATTTTTGCACATGTCGAGGAGCGTGTCAGGCTACATTTCACTGTGTGTTATACTTGTATAACTATGCATGTGACAAATAATAAAGAACCTAGAACCTAGGTGACAAATCGTTGATATATTACGCTTCCGGGCACCCAACACGTCCCTATATTCAGCAAATCTTGGTAAAGATTTGCTGAATGAAAATCCTATATTGGTCAGGCTTTATAGCCCACACACTAGTGCTTTTTATTGTATATTTGTTATCAATATTTGTTATCAATATTTCAACATAGCAGGCCAAGATAATGTCACATAAAGGATAAAATTGTTGTACTATATACCAAACATACTTTGAACAGTTAACATGTGGGTTATCTTGGCTTAATTTTGCCTGTAATTTGTAGGAAAAATAAGTTGGTATAATGTGGTCAGATTTGCACCCCAAATTGGTGGATAACCTAGAACACAACTGTAACTGGCACAACAGCTGAGAAACAAAATGAATTAAACCCAACTTTTGATGAAATGCTTTTCAGCAAGATTAAAACTCCAAATGCAAATTGCTTTTAAACTGTGTGTAGTTCAGTGAAATATTTTCAGCCTCAGAGTAAAAGAGTGTGACTGCTTGAGGTTAAAGTAGTTCATTGGGAACTCATGCTTGCTGAAATCCCCAGGTTATGGAACACTGTCATGTGATTAATTAAAAAGCTTCAGGAAAAATGGCCCCAGTTCACAGCAGGACTGTTCCAAGGTGCCTGGAAAATATGCAGGAGGACCAAAAATCCACAAATAGACTATCAAACTGTGTGTCACCAGGAATGAACATGGAGCCCTTATTAAGACATCGTGCATCTGAATGTGTGCAGGAAAGTCTAAGTCTATGTGCTTAGCATAAAACCATCCTTGCTACTGGTTTAGTCTGCAGGAGCTGGCACCAACCGTGTTGGCTTTCAGATAATAGGACAGCATCCAAATTCCCCGTCAGCTTACTGAGACACGTACAAAAGATTTTTACAGCTCACACTTTAAAATGTGTGCTAAAGTGTGATCATATCTGGAGCAGCTTTATCCAAGTTCTTTTACAGTATACAGTAGGGCTGTGCGATATGACCAAAATCTCATATCCCGATATAAGAATTCTATCGTCCCGATAACGATATAGATCACAAAAATTTAACATTTTCTGTAAATTCTGTGAATCTCGGGCAGCTCGACTTGCGTGAAGTGTTTCCAGCTGCGCGTCCTTTACCCGGAGTAGAGTGTTTTAACCGATGCATGAAACTATATATTTTTAGACATAAGTTGTAACGGCCGCCGCTTACTTTGTATTTATTACACGGTGTGCTGCGGGGAAAAGCCTGTTCTAAGTTTGAGTCTAAGGTAAATTTTCTAGCACCTGGCGGCTCTTTTTTACTTCTCATCCGTAAATAATCTGCTCTTTCACGTGATTTAGTTTATTTTGAAAAGTCTCAACAGGATCTTGAGCTTTATTGTGAAAGGTTTATGTGGAACATAAACAAGCGGACACGCGAAGGCGTTACCGTCGCTGTCGCTAACGACAACGCATAAAAACAGGCGCTTGTCCGTCTGTAGTGTGGTTATATTAAATATAAGAGAAAGAGAGAACTTTAAGAAATTAATATAGCCACTGCAGTGACCATCAAAACGATGAAAAAATATTGCCGTAAACAGTTTATTTTGCGACACCACGAAACAAACGATAGCGTAAAATGAAACGATAGACGTTTTTATATTTTATATATATGTCGTTATATCGAACAGCCCTAAATCGGACCATGTTTCGGTGAACAAACCAATAATAACACACAATAACACAAAGACTCATTTACAAACACCAATACCTCACCATGAAGATCAGCGGAACCCACACTTTTGAAAATTAAATGCTGTGCTGTGTATTAATGTGTAAAAGTCTGCAGTACTTCAAAGCACACATTCTATTTATTGGTAAAAAACAGACACACTGCAGAAAAGGCAATCTCAAGCCCAAGCCATTAACCTTTAATGGCACTTTAGCACCAAACAAAAGCTATATACGTCACATCGCTCACTCAATACCAATTTTGTATTGGTGCTGCCATTGTCCTCCTGGCCTGGAAAAAAAAATCAATAATTGGGGACTGCAATACACTGTATTTACCCAGCATGCCGCCCAAAAAAAGAAAACAGATCCAAAAATGCATTTTATTTATGTACACCGTGTAAAAAAAACAAACAAAGCATGCCCCCTTTCGTTTCTAAGGGTTGACATATGACAAATGTCATGTCCTTAGCATACATTAAAATGTGAGTGAACAAATATGGTTTGTTTGGAAGGGTTGCCAGGAGATGGCCTCTTCTCTTTAAATGAACATGGCAGCATGGCTTAGGTTTGCACATTTGACTAACCACAAGGCATCTGGAACAGCACTTTGGAGAGAAAGACCAAAGAGGAGATGTTTGGCCATAATGCAGAGTGCCACATTTGGCAAGAACCAAACACAGCATCTCAGCTCAAACACCTCATCCCAACTGTCAAACAGAGTGGTGGAGGGATGATTTGGCTTGTTTGCAGCCACAGGACCTGGGTGCCTTGCAGTCATTGAGTTGACCATGAACTTGTCTGTATACCAAAAGTGTTCTCGAGCCAAACCTGAGGCCATCTGTCCAACAATCCAATCCGCAAGAGTTAAGGCTCGGGTGTGTGAAATTGATGGTTTTCAAGTTTTTATCTTTTTTTTTTTTATCGTTTTTATCGTTAACTTGGTTTTCCTGGGTCTTTTTCCGTGTGTTATGAATAAATCTTCATTATTTTTGGTACCGTTACTGGTTTTATTTTGTTGTATTCATCTGCAAACCCGTCGGTCCATAATAATATTTTCATAAACCAGTCCGTGGTGCAAAAAAGGTTGGGGACTGCTGCTATAGAAGACTACAAAAAATGCCCTGTTGGGTTAATGGGCTCACTCACTCATTTTGGTCCATGTTGAATGAAATATTATTTAATGTGCTCATCCACCTTTAATGCCATCAGTGCACGTGACACTCCATTTTTGGAGCACTTGCATGACTTGCAAAATAATTTTCCCCGTTTTTTTTTTTGGGGGGGGGGGACTTGTGAAAATGTCTTTACTTGCATAAAAGCGTCAGATAAACAAAAGATAATAAAATAAAACTATTAGTTCTATTAACGGACATGCTGATGTCACAGAGTCTTTGAAATCAGAAATTGTGAGCACATTGCAAGAGTTGTATATAAGACTATAGCCATTTCGATTATGTTGCCTGTGCTATTTAGACAGTTTTATGTAACTGCTATGACTTAGACCATTGATAATTAATGCGTTATATGAGGTAAGACAAACAAATGGAAAGTAATGACATGTGTTTGAATTGAGTCAGCATCTTAATTTTCAGCATTACTTGCATTTTGGTTTGTTTGGACGCCCTTTTGTGTCTTTTGGGACTCGATGTGCTTTTAATACTGCTTACTCCTAGAATGTGGTGTTTAGCCGCATCTTAATGTAATAGCTTTGTGCTTTTCTCAATGGGGCACTTGGAGATTACGTAAAAAGCCTAGCCTCAGAGGTTCCTCCTGGCTGCAATCCACTGCCACCTTGATCTGCTTCCAAAACTGTAAGAATTATTCATTATCTGTCATCGTTTGTTTGCAGCATTTTCAGTTCTAGAAAATTATGGACGCTAGTTTGAGATTCAGTAAATTTGGTAACAGGTTAAGCATTGTCATTATGTATACATTTAAAAAATAATAATGAGACAGCTGCACTGGATGAAATACTCCTTCATTAGAATGAGCTTTATCAGTGTAGGTGATTCTGAATCAGGTCTGTGATCTCCTGAGGAAATCTCCATCATGGCCAGATGTGCTTCGGTGTTTACACTGTTTAGCAAGTTTGACGAGCTTAGAGGAACACAAATGCAATGTTAATGCAGATTTCCCTAGTGTGAAGTTCTCATCTAGAATATGAATTTCTGAAAATTTGACCAGTTTGTTTCTGAATAATGTGCATCTGAAATGATTGAATTTCCATTTTTGTTTCACAGTGGTGCTATTTGTATTTTCTCCTTGTGCTTGTTTGGTTTTGGAAGAAGTTTCTGTGCTTAAAAGTTGAGATTGTAGTTAATTGGCAACTCCAAACCCATCCTGGTGTCCTTCCTAGGGCACGAATTATTGCTGTTTTGTCACAGCCAGTGGCATTTCAACAATTTCCCATGTGAGATCAATCAAATCTATCTCCTACTACTACGTTCTGGCTCTCGAGTTGGAGCGCTATCAAACATGCATCCTGCTAAGACTACGATGAATATACTATATGCTTTAAAAATATGTTGTAGGTTTCTCAAAAGCTGAAGGTCGTGTACCACTGATACTTAAAATGAAAATGTAAAAACCAATGAAATATGTGAATTTAATTTTTAAGATACTTTTATTGAGACACACAACTTGGGGATGAAGATAATACATGGCAAGCTTTGTGTAGGTCACCCTGTTGAGATTTTTCACAGTGCTTGATGTTCTTGATCCAGTAAACAAAGGTCCCAGAATAAGACTGAGCAAAAAGAAGGTAGAATTACGACTATTCTTTTAAATACCATTTTTATGAGCCGCAGCAGTTTCTCCTAACAACAATTGTACTCGGTAGATAATGATGGCTTAAATATATACTCACCCGGGGCCCGGTAATTAAATAATTTGAGGGGGTATGCAGTGAGCTGTGATTGTGTGCCAGTAACTGTTTTGTTTCTGCTTATACATACCAGAATTATTTTCCCCTAGTTTGGCTGGTGCTGGGAGGCAAAAGTGACATTGCTCCCATTCATAGTGGTAATGGAAAGGTCCTTGCTTGACTAAGACTCCAAAAAAGCATGGCATTTGAATTGTTTTGGTTACTTGAACTTTAAGAGGGATTTGGCACGCGTGCTCATTCAATGAATAAAAATGATGCGAAGTGAGTGTATGAGTGATCATGTGACGCTGTGTTGACTTGCTCATCAGAGTTTCACAAGTGTCATTTTGATCTTCGGCATTGTTGTTTGGCATAAGCCACATGCACTGGGAATTTTCTCCACCGTGTGGATTGCAAGGTGTCAAACCCCATCCCCGAAAAAGATGGAATACCATGTGATTTGTCTTTTTAATGGTCCCACTAGGATTTCTAATTTTATTATTGTGGATAAAGGTAAGGAGTTGGGAAGTATTTAATTTTTTTTCCATAACAAGGGGCCTACACCTCACAGCATGACTACCACTGTAGTCAAAAATTGCTGTATTTCAAAATCAGCTTGCTTGTTGCGACCTTTCGTTGTGCTGTCATGACAGTTGTCTGTGACACTCAAAAGGTTGGTATAGGCATCATGGATCTAATATCAGTTCTCGGCTGCTGGGTTTGTATGTTTTCGATGTTGTAAAGCAGTGTAACTACCAGTGTTTCCTCTGCAGTGAGGACTGGGTTGCTATTATTGCTCGAATTAGCATTATTTTTTCTTAAATTGCAAGACAGCAGATCCCTGTGTGGTACTGTTTGATTGTCTCCTGGCAAACTTCCTCACCGAGGACTTCACCCCATTTTCCTTCTTCTGCTTCTAACAAACCTCGGACATGCTGGCGCTTTTAAATGAAAAAAGCCCTCTTCTGAGCTAGATCGAATCACAGTGAGCCTGGTGCACATAGATCATCCCTTAGAGCTGCAGAAACACAGAGGCTTTTACTCCAAGCAAGCCAAGTGAATACACAGAGGACCCTAAAAGCCATGTAGCCTGTCAGGGTGTATTTATAGAATGTCCCCTAGGCAGCCATGTCCTGATTCTAGGAAAACACAAAATAATATTTATATAGTGTGAACAGAACAATGTAGGGATCAGCCTTTATGTGGGGGCAGATGTAGACAGTTTGTCTATAAATCGAGTGGAGAGTTATGAACTCCAGATAGAATAATATTTGTGGCCACGTTGGGGAGAGGAACGGAAGGCATGGAGGAGCACGAATGCTACAAGTTTTCGGTGAGGTGTTATAATGTCAATTTAATTAGCTTGGGTCTTAGGCCTCATATAACATCTTCGATTTGAGCCCACACCATTGAATTAGACCCTTGTCCTGCAGGAAGACGCCAACCAGAAGCGCAATTATCACTTTCAGTGGCGTTCATCAAACTGGAAGCTGCTGCAGTGACAAAACAGTGGCAATAATAAGTGTCAAGGCTGAAACCAATATCCTTGCGTTTATTACATCAAGATGCGTGATTTAATTGGAAGTGCTGCACTGGCATCACAAAGTATAAAATATTGATATCACATTTTTGTGACACTCCTCAGAAATGTGTTTTGTGTTTACCTCGCCAGCTGCTGTTGCCAAACAGCCTTAAGCCCCGTGGGCTTTTCTTTCCATGCAGCCGCTGTTTAGCATAATAGGCACAGTAGTATACTGCCCTGGTGTTTTGCCTCTGTCAGCCCTATTAATCGGAAGTCAAATCACTTCCATTAGATTTCTAGGGTAAAGCATTTGGCTGGTGGGATTTGCTGAAGCAGGACAGAGGGAGGAAAAAGGCAGGAGAGGGGGGGAAAGATAGAAAGAGGAGCACAAGAGAGAGAGAATGGCTGCTGCTGATAAGCTGCAGGCAAGAAATATGCAAACCTCCGCAGTGTATGAGAATGATGAATCAGGGATAATAGTCACCCTGCAGTGAATGTTGTCATCATGGGACATTTTCTTCAGAGACAACATTTACCTGTCACAGCATCTACGTTCGGAGGAGCAATAATGGGCTTTGTTCCCAGGTGCAGCTGGGGTAAGGGGGCGGAGGGGGGTGCTGTGCAGGGGTATTGGGTTTTATAGGAAGAGTCGGTTTGGGGGATGAATTCGCTTTCACTGATTCGTGCAGATTGTGTTAAATGGGCCAGTCAGTAATTGCTGGCAAAAGTAAAGAGGTCATTCTGCCTTTGCATTCGTTCCTGCTTGAGTTTACCAATCTTTTTATTTTGACGGTTACATTCTTATATGATGATGTCACAAAAGTGGCAGCAGGTGTAAAGGATTTTCCAAATAAGAGGAGCAGTAAATATGTCCTTGTAAACTGTGAATTCTGTTCATTTGAGGTCAGCTCATCTTGTTTTCCTCTTCACTGTTTACTTTCTAGCATTGTATAAATATGATATGTAAGTATTTTTATGCTAATACTGACCTAGTACCTGTATTAAACCAAAGACAGAGGCACAGGTACCTTCCATAGATTATTTATACCCAGCAATGTAAAAATAGCTGTTTTAATATCAATATAGGGCTGCTCGATTATGGCAAAAATGATAATCACGATTATTTTCACTGAAATTGAGATCACGATTATTTGACGATATTTATTTAACCCTTTAAGACCTACTATAGAACCAAGTCCACCAGAGCTTATATTATTTTTTTTTACATGCTGTAGTGCCATTTGTGGGAGCATTTCAAGTTGCTATACATCAATACAACTGTTATAGCCCATATTTTAATAATATGTATGCATTAAGTCCATAGTAACTACATAAATTGCAAAAAAGTACAATAAACTACAAAAAAATTGAAAATCGCTTTTGTTTTGTTTACATATATTTCTACTTGGAGAAATTTAAGAGGTTTATCCCTCAAAACTTTAAATACAATAAAGTTGTAAAAAATAGTTTACAACAACAGGAAATTTATTTTGAGTGTCTTCATAGTTTTATTTTGGAGATACAGCAATTTTTATATACTGCAGGGAAAACAAAAAACAATCCTATGATGCAAATTTGCAAAGAAAACAGCAGGTGCATCATTTCACTGTGGGAAGTGTTACGAACAGCTGATAGGAACGGCAAAGCGTGTTTCTGGAATATTATGTTTTTGTTCCTGCAAGCGCTTTTTATGCAATTTTTGCAAAGCTATATGTGGAACGAAACCGTGACCGAGGACAAGCTGATGGCATAAGATGTAAGTACAACTCCTCCGGTTTCATATGCAAAACAAATTATTGCACTAGCTTACGCGGTTCAGGTTCTACAGGGATTTAAAAATAGTTACACAACACGGAGCGTGCTGCTCTGACCGGCTTTAAAGGGTTAACAATGACTTTAAAAAATAATATAAAATAGTGTGCAACACCACTGAAGTTTTTTTTTTTTAAACTCTCTTTTCAACCAACGGCAGTCACTCTCCAAATTACTTCTGCTTAGCTTTCCGAGCTTCCCTCGGGTCCTCTTAATCAGCGGTCTCCAACCTTTTTTGCGCCACGGACCGGTTTATGCCCGACAATATTTTCACGGACCGGCCTTTAAGGTGTCGCGGATAAATGAGGGAGGGGCTAATAATCGGCTCAGTCATTTTTAATGATCGTTGAAAGCCCAGATCGTAATCGTGATTAAAATTCGATTAATTGAGCAGCCCTATATCAATAGCTGTGCTTTTGCCAGTGATTCATCATCATTAAAACATGAATGCATAATGATCGATAGACACTTCTAAAGGCAAAGTCCAACCATGCTTTTAAAATCTCCCTCTTTACTTTTTCTAACTGTTAATGTGCCCATATGACTGATAGGCGCATTAGACAGGAGCAGCAACCCTTGTTGAGAGATTATTTGCCATGCTGAGTCAGTGGACCCCTGCTGGCCAGCAGGATTGCCACCGCCCCACTGTTTAAGCCCGGAGCTGACGGGTCAGCGTGACTGACACGGGAGCAATTGGTCGTAGTCGCCCATCTGGGTGTGTGAGATCTGGGAATCAAGCTGTCTGACCTCACACTGCGACACTCTAGAGCTCCAAGCTGGCATCCAAAGAGAAGGGAGCTTAAGTCTTATTAGAGAGGGTATTACATCCAAACACAGACACGCCACTTATTAAGACAACACTATCTAGGGAACAAAACAGGAGATTAAAGACCCATGCCATTACACTGTAGGTCACAGGGGGCTTCTTGGCACTCTTGTAATCTGGAAACAATCACCCATGGTTGACTAGCCAACAGGGACTCTGAAAACATTTTGTTCTTTGTTTTGTTGGGACAACTGTGTCTCCACCAGCTATTGAGGGTCATGGAAAACAGAGAAGTCAATAAACCTACTAGAAGAGCCTATTGGTGCAGACCTTTCAGTCTGGGTTCAGTCACTGTAGAAACAAAGTCTTTCCACCATGCTTTATAAGTCATTACCAAAGAGCAGGCGTAGTAGGTTTCCTTGGTTGCACGATTTTTATTGTGTACCAGCCGGCGTATCGCTCGCTGTTTTGATTTCTTGCCTTTCTGCTTCTTGACACAGCTGATGGCTTGTCTACCAGCGTGGGTAATAAGAGCCGAATGCATTAACCTTGTTTTCATTTACTCCCCGTGGATACAGCGTGGGCCCTGCAAGTTGTAAATTCTTCTTCTTTTTTGGCAGCATACTTTATCATCGCTGGCACTTTCTGTTAAATCTCAGGACCTTTTCAGGACCTCCCTCCTCTGGTCTCGGGAGAATTCTCCTGGAGGTGACTGCAGCCTCTGTTTGTGCGTTGGGAGTTTCTCAGCCCTCGATCCTTGCCTCAGGCTGCCATATTCATTGCTTAAAGGGCTCCCAAACTCTAGCTGCCAATAAAAAATCCAGATGGGTTTTGATACTGAATGGCCCAAGCTCGAATATGTCGATTTGTAGACACTAGAGAGTAGAGTTGATTTCCACTATTGGAGAAGTTTTAAGCAATCCGGGCCTCAGTGAAAGGCACGACTTTTATCTCACTATGCATCTGTTTCTCACCGAAATGAAACAGACAAGAAACGGGGACGATGGGACTTCTGAAACAGAGGTTTAGATTATTGCCATGAGTGTGATAAAACATGCTCATGAGCAAATTATATTATTTCGCTTGCAGATATTCACTGCTACTAGGACGGTACAAGTCCCTGTGCACAAATTCAACAACCGCACAAGTACGTCTAAACAGCCAAGGGCACAAATCAGGCAGCAGCTTTCTTGTTTTATCCAATGCCATAAAGAAGCACAACAACAACAAATAACACTACTTGCAAGTTAAAGCAGCTGGAAAGCTATATCTCGTGAGCCCTAGATACATCCTCATTTTAAACCCCACCACACATACTTATTTCTCTAATGACATTTCCTGTTTCCTCTGGGAAACCAAGCTCACTTGCAACGAATCCACAAATTCTGCTGTAAAGGTAATTCAATCTTGAGTTTATCTACAGAGGTTAGACTGGTGTCATTACAAGAAGTCAGCCTTTTTGAGGTAATTGAGTTCATAAAATGTAATGGACTGTATTACTGTTCATGCCTAAATAATTTCCCTTGTAAAACCCCACTAGGCTTGCTTTAACGGCTCCTCAGCTTTCAGAGCTTTCACTCTCATTCAACTTATATATTTGCATTTGTATGATCTGGAAATTCATATTATAGATAACATACCGTCCAGTTCTCGCTGTTTCATTAATGTGCGCGCTGGCTGTCTTTATTACCCCACATTCCTGCTTGCGCCCTGTTCAATCCTGCACAGAGGCGCCTTGCATTTCAGTGTACACTGGGGCCAAAAGCACAGTTGGCACTCTCAAACCCGATTGTGCTTTTAATGTGCACAAGCTATTAATCAGCAGTTTTATTCTAGGCCATGGGGTTTATGAGAGGCAGTGTTACAAGGACTGTAAGCTGCCCTGCATATTTTTTTATTTTTTATTTTTTGGGCCCATCACACTGTAACAGCTGTTTGATACCACTGAGGGAACGGCGGAGCAGATTTGACCAATAAAACCTATAGACCCTGGCCTGTGACACACGAGACGCAAACAACACTTTTGTACTTTTCACTGCCTGCATGGGGGGTTGGTTCTCCTTCATCTGTAAAACTCAAAAGACTTGGTAGGCTAAAGAATGCTTAGAACATTGCATCTTACAAAGGCAGCTACACTGGGATTAAAAGTTAATGAGTGTGTGATTGTAAAGGAACAGAGACTCGAATGTGCAGGCTCAGCAAAATGTGCAAAAGGAGTCTGTTTGATACAGAACCTCTGGTTATCTTTAATTTGATTAGCTCCTTGACTGTGAGTGAGCGTTTGAGAACAGTTAATTGCAAAGAGATTCATATTTCATATCCATAAACACATTGACAGTAAAAATGAGACATGCACATTTAGAGTTGTTTTTTTTTCTTAAATCACCCTCTGATACTTTCTACCAGAAATCAAGCAATGATTAAAGAACCTTTTTCAAAATGTAGTATGCGCTCATCATGCAGTCGGTTATTAGACCTTTAAAAATATGCAAGAGGTCAGCAGCAGAGTCATAACATTTGAACTTTTTCCATGAAGCATGATAAGTCGATATATTTGAAAGGGCTGTGAATCCCAGCGAGCACCAAACGGTACAGAACCTTCATGCTCAAGCAGTATTATGTAACAGGGACTCCTGCAGGGCAGGAATACAAAATTTGGCTTGTAATGTGCTTGTTTAGGGTACTTCCCAGGCTACACGCTTTTGTTCTCTAAACAATACAATTTTTCTGTAATTTTCTTTTTTTGTAAGTATGCATACAGTGGGGACTTCTGACTGTGTCTAAGCACTAAATGCATTTTAAATCAAGTTGAGTGTCAATAATTTAAGTGGCTGCCTGGATAAGTAAATAATTTGAGTACTTAGTATTTTCTATCTGGAATTGGTCTTAATAATGCAAGAGCTGTGTAACCCCATTACATTTGTGTGGATTGCATATGAAATATCAATTTCTTTTGGTTTACTTGTGGGCAAACTAAATCCACTAATGCATGGAAGGAATAGAAAGGGAGTTCAATAGAGTTTGCAGTGTATAATTTCAGGTAAAAGTTGCTTACAGAGCAAAAAAACAATTTTGCTGAGCTGATAGATTAACTGGCCTAACTTTTAAATGCCACTCATCCTTTCACAACTTGGGCAGAGTAAAACCATCCCATCACAATGAAGCTATGGGAGCATGTGCCAAAGACACACACAGCATTGCAAAATGGTTCAAACTTTATTTAAAGTGTTTTTTACCTTACAGATTAAGCAGATAAAAGCTGGAGTTCATTGCAAGTGTTGATATGGCATGTGGTATTTTATTCAGTGGAACTCTCAACATGAGGTCTAAAGAGTCATCAAAGTTAAGGAGGCCATGGACTCAAAGACCAAAATAAACCAAAGAGATAGATTCCTATGACTTTAGGCAAGGCCACATTGATAATTTGCTACATTCTGGCCTGGAGATCTGGAGTACCAAAGAATTCTGTCCGTGGTTAAGAAAAACCGCTCCACAACATCGAACCAAGTCAAGAACAATCTCAACCTATATATACATTATTACCAAAGTATACAATTGAAAGACACTTTACTGTAAATACAGAGCGTTTACTTCAAGGTGCAAACCACTGGTTACACTCAACAACAACTAGACAGAAAACATCTAAAGGAGCCTGCACAGTTCATAAACCAAGATTAACTGACACCAGAATGATCAGAAGAGAAAACATGGCAAAGAAAAAGTGGAAGCAGTATTAATGCAACAGTGGAACCATGTCCACAGTGTCTGGGGCATATTGTAAATTGTACAGGACATTCTGCACATGCAACCCAGGAGTTTCCCAATGTAGTTCAAGTTCAAGGTTCTTTATTTGTCACATGCATAGTTATACAAGTATAACACACAGTGAAATGTAGCCTGACACGCTCCTCGACATGTGCAAAAATTGGGGGGGTGGGGTGTAGAGGAAGAACATTATATATATATATATATATATATATATATATATATATATATATATATATATATATATATATATATATATATATATATATATATATATACAGACATATAGTATATACACTGGGTGAATGTGCAGTAGTAGCAGCAAGCAGGTGAATTCTGTACATTAATATGAATAGACATCTGACTATTTTACAGGATAGACAATATAAACATATTTAAAATTAAAGGAATTGAAATGTACATTGTGCCTTGGTTTAGTGTCTGGAAGAGTCCTGTCTCAGTCAATTATAGATGATGTGAGAGGGCGGGTGTGTGTGTTTAGGGCACGGATGGCTTGGGGATAGAAGCTCCTCTTGAGTCTCTCTGTCCTTGCCCGGAAGATGAGGAACCTTCTACCAGATTGCAGAAGTTGGAACAGTTTGTTGCCAGGATGGGACGGGTCCTTCAGTATCTGCGCTGCTCTAGTCCGGCATCTCCTGGTGTAGGTGTCCTGAAGCGGGGGGAGAGCAATCCTGCAGCAGCGTTCTGCTGTACGGATCACTCTCTGGAGAGCTTTTTGGTCCTTCACACAGCTGTTCCCAAACCACGATGTCATGTTCTGTGTGAGGATGCTCTCCACAGCGCCTGTATAGAAAATCCTGAGGATCTTTGGAGAGACCCTGAACTTCCTCAGTTGTCGTAGGTGATACAGGCGCTGCCTAGCCTTTTTGGTCTGGACCTGAATGTGGGCAGCCCATGTCAGGTCTGAGGAGATGTGGAGAATTGGGATAATTTTCAACTGCTAGATCAGTCATTTTTACTATTATCATTATTATTATTATTAGATACAAAACTATATACAAAAATGCAGAAAGACAGAAACAAGTAGCAACTGAAATAAATGACTAACAGAGCATCTCAAGGGAAGAAGTGCAACACTTTTTGATGTCAATGGGCTCTACACTTCAGTCAGTCTTTAAATGTAACATTTTGTTAATTTGCCCAATTACTTTTGACCCACTGAAAATATGGGACAGTGTATAAAAATGGATGTAATTCAGCCAATTAACTGTGAAACAGTTAATGCTATGCCCTTGAATTAAACCTGCACTTAAATTACATCTTGATTGTTAAATTTAATAGCCTCTGTGGTGGTTTAGAAGCAAAATTCCAAACCATGACCTTTTCCTTAACTTAACTAGGGGGTATTGGTGTGTAAAGCTAACTAAACTAACCCTGTTGTAATGTAACAAGCAGTCACCAAGAAATCATTTGTTCAGAGCTTGCAACAGGTTCTTTCACATAGGAGAAAAATGGAATATAAGATCTAGAAATCTGTCAGAAATGAGCCAAACAGGTGACGTTTAAATTTGGTGTTCTACAGTCACATAAACAAACCTCTGAAATACGAAGGTAAAGCATGATGGGTAATCTTTGTATGTTGAGCAAGTTTTAAATCATAATTACTGCTCACTTTTATACTGCTCCAACAGTTTTCAAATGATTCAAAGGGCACTACAACTTTTTAATAATGTCAAAGTCCTTATTAGAACTTAATAAGAGTGTAATCATCCACTTCCTCTTCCAACCTCATGCTGCGCATTTGTTGACAAATCTGAAATGGGAATGCACCTCAACAACTCGAAGATTCACAGATTTACTGTACTCAAGCACAGCACACAATTGATTTCAGTAAGTACAAGCCTGTGGCAGTTGCTCCTCCTGAGTCCATGCAAATCAACCCTATATGACCCCGGGAGAGGGTCACAGCGGGACACAGCAGACGGGCTCCCGCTCAGGGAGCTTCATGAGGTCATAGGGGCAGCACTGGAAAATTTTGGCAATGATATTCTTCCATCTGTTGAGAAAATAAGTGCTGTTCATTGATTGGCCATGCAACTGACTGGGGCAACACAGGCACGGGTAGGAAAGAGATGGAGATCACCCTGCCAACTGCCGCATAACTGCAGGCAGCGCTGTTTGGGGTTTCCATCCATCCTTTGCCCTATCTCGTTATTTAAGCCATGCACTCAGCACAGCAGATTGTATTTATTACATATTTGCATATATATGAGCGCCTCTATTTTGACAGCTTTTCAAGCAGCACACTCTTTATTGAGATTACATGAGGCTGAAGACAAAGTGAGAGATGTCATTCCATCTTGAAATTGAAGGATAATAGTGGGCAATGCTGCAGTTATTGCCAATACAGTATCAACAAAAGTAAGGTACTGGTAGGAATTTACTAAATAGTCACTGGTCACCCCTTTCAAAATTTAAAATAATCTCCTGTTTCTTTGGAGCCTTGCTAAACACACATATGTTACAGTTTAAAGCTATTTTGAAGTAGAGCAGGGCGATATGACCAAAAGTATTTATGACGATATACTTTTGAAAATTTGCGATAACGATATAACTGACGATATAATTGACACTAGACAAAATACTTTACAACTCCACAACTTTATTAGTGCAAACCCCCCCCATCAATGTATTTTCACTTAAACAAGCAGCTAGTTTTTATGTGCATTAAAGCTATATAAAAATTTAACCATGCAAATGCAAATCCTTGCTGACAGTTTAAGCAAAAGGCATTTCCAGTGGAAATTGGCCGACATATCCTCAGCATAACCGTGTATAATATCCACAAAACTTAAAAAGAGGTTATACACACACAATACAGTAATATTATGTAGGGCTGTTCGGGATGACGGTATAAAAACGTCTATCGTTTCATTTTACGCTATCGTTTTGTTTCGTGGTGTCGCAAAATAAACCGTTTGCGGCAATATTTTTTCATCGTTTTGATGGTCACTGTAGTGGCTATATTCATTTGTTAAAGTTCTCTCTTTCTCTGACGGACAAGTGACTGTGTTTATGCATTGTCGTTAGCAACAACGACGGTAAAACCATCGCGTGTCCGCTTGTTTATTTTCCACATAAACCTTTCACAATAATGCTCAAGATCCTGTTGAGACTTTGCATACTGTTTCACTTGATTCCATTTATTTTGAAGAGTATTTACGGATGAGAAGCAAACAAGAGCCGTCAGGTGCTAAAAAATAAACCTTAGACTCAAACGTTAGAACAGGCTTTTCCCCGCAGCACACTGTGTAATAAATGCTCACAAAGAAAACAGCGGCCGTTACAACTTATGTCTAAAAATGTATCGTTTCATGTATCGGTTAAAACACTCGACTCCAGCTACAGGACGCCCAGCTGGAAACACTTCACGCAAGTCGAGCTGCGTATGAAAACAAAGGCACTGCGCATGCACGTTTTACCCATATTCTATCGCGATATTTCATTTTCTTATCGTTGCCCAACATTATACCGGTATTACAGTGAACGGTATGATATGGCCCAGCCCTATTTTGAAGGATTGAAGAAGCAGACACTGAACACAACTCAAAATTAAATTCGGTGAGAAGTCAAATTCAAAATCTAAGATACAGATAAACTGGAATGAGATTTTATCATTGGAGTGCAAAAAGAAGAATGCATTTTACATCGTGCATTGCTAATTTATGTCACCATGTTGATACTGGGAGAGAGATTAAATCTTTATCTGCTGGAAAGTCTGGAAATCTTCTCAAGGGAGGAAGATGCCTGAAATACCTAAGGGGAAGATAAAAAACACAGGACTGACAGGGAGATGTGTGGCAACCGCTATAATGCAGATCTTATGAAAACAAAGCGCTTACTTGTTGATTTATGTCTAAAACAGAGACACAGAAGAGTCTTCTCCATCGGTTATATGGACACAGTTGCTTCTCTGTAGCTCACTGTGCATCTTGGTTGTGGGCCTAGTAATATTAAATAAAACAGGAGCAGAATTCTTTTTACATTTCACCTTTAATTTCATGGCTTCACTGTACATGTTCGGTACAAGCAGTTAAATATTTCAGTACTCCAAGAAGAAGAACCTGTTCTGATCAACTTTGCTCTGCAAAATCACTTGTGAAATGTGAAGATGAGGGTATCGTGTGTGTATGGTGGAAAAAGCCAGTGATGTGTACTGGTGCATGTCCTGCCAACTTGTTCTGGCAAATCCGGACCTTCTGCCCGGTTAAGTCTCTCTGCGCTCTCAAATTCACAAGTCACGTGGCTGGCGGCATGATAGATGACCACACAACCGATTAACCGTGTTTTACGCTGACTTGAAATTGGATAGATAGTATTTCTGTCAAAAGAGTGAGCTGAGACAGGGGGATTAGGATATGGTGTTTTTCCCGCAGCACTGCCTTTGTCATCCGTCTGACTTTCTTCCACTTTAAGACAGAGACAACTAGTAGTCAGTACTCGGTACTGAGGTAGTCATATCAAGTCTTATCATACCACATAGAGTCACATCAACTCTACTTGAACACTCAAAGCACTTTATACAACATTCCTCATTCAACCATTCACACCCATTCATACAAGCACTTTTTTTTTAGTATGACACAATGCTTTGCGCTAGCTTCTGTGCCACAGCCAACTCCCCCACATTATTATATAAAAAAACAACACTCTGTCATGCTACACATGCAGAGCTGTAACTCTTTTTTTCTCCTCTACCAAAAAGATTTTCGTGCTGTATTCTGGTTTGTTTGTTTGTTTGCTTTTTAAAGTAAACAGCAAATGCATTAGTGCTAATGAACCCATCATACTGCTCGTGTCATGCTGAATTTATTTGTAATTATCCTAGCCTTATGAGCCATGTCAGCCATGTCAAAATTGTTGAATTTTTGACGTTCTTGGGTTTTTGATGCCATTTAAAGTACTGAAAAGAAAAACCTGAATATATTCACTGTTCTTCTATCAACCACAACACTAACTTGTGAAAATAACTGATCACAATTAGAAAGTAAAGGCCAAATCTTTTTTTTTTTGCCCATTTCAAGTAATTCCTCAACATTTAAGTGGAGTTTTAAATCTGGGCTTTGATTATGTCATTCCTTTGAGGATTTGCTAGTGTGGTTTGGATAATAATCCTTTTAAAAGTTCACTTCTGGTTCCACTTCAACTCCTGGACAGATGTCCCCTCACTTTACTTTTGACTGTTCTTTGATATGATTCAGAGCTCATTGTTGAATCAGCGACTGTAGGCTGTCCGGTCCCTAATACAATAAAACAACCGGAATGATTTCCTCCCACTATCTTTCACAGTTCATATCCTAACAAGTTGCCTTTGGACTCGGCTTTGGTGATATGTTAAAAATTTCTGGCCACAGTCCCTCCAGTAACGAGCAATTGCTGATGTATTCATGCTCATAGGTATCCTTAACCCTTCTCTCAGAGAGACTTCAGAGCTTGGCATAATGACAGCACACACATCAAGAGCAGAGAATGTCAGCCTCTATACATCATACTGTAGCTTTAAATAAGACTGTTTCCAAGTAGAATCTGGAGCAATGGTTATTCTATCCTTGTATGACTTTGAATATGTGATAAATCATTCTCAGTAAACATCGCTTATTGAAAATGCAACAATTTTCATGTAGCACAAAGCTTTTTCACATCAGACATAAGCAGTTTCACAGTGATGCATACAGAAGTGATAGAAGTTGCAGATTGTTTAATCATTCAGTTTCTATAGTAAAGGCCGTGTAATAAGAGTTGTCAAGGAGTCTCGAGAGGCCTAATGAAATGGTGCGTCTTCTCTTAAGAAATTCATAACTTTGCTTTAACTTTTTACCTTTAGTTAATACTTCATGCTTAGTCTCTTTTCTTAACTATGTTTAGTTTTGCTATTTTCTAGCGGTCGTGCTTTCATTTTAAGACACATGAGTAGAACTCAAACACAAATGTCACAGAGTGCTACACCTGAATACAAAAGCCCATCTTACTCTTTTCTTCTTGCAAGAAAAGAAAGTCAACACCAATCTATAACACTCAAATGTTATTTTTATACATGTTTTCAACTTGTGAGTCATAGTATGGTCTGTAAATACAGTGTTTTGCAGTCCCCAATTATTGATTTTTTTTTTCCAGGCAAGGAGGACAATGGCAGCACCAATACAAAATTGGTATTGAGTGATCGATGTGACGTTTATAGCTTTTGTTTGGTGCTAAAGTGCCATTAAGGGTTAATGGCTCTTTCTCTTATATTTAATATAACCACACTACAGACGGACAAGCGCCTGTTTTTATGCATTGTGGTTAGCAACAATGACGGTAACACCTTCGCGTGTCCGCTTGTTTATTTTCCACATAAACCTTTCACAATAAAGCTCAAGATTCTGTTGAGACTTTTCAAAATAAACGGAATCACGTGAATGAGCAGAGTATTTACGGATGAGAAGTAAAAAAGGGGCGCCAGGTGCTAAAAAATAGACCTTAGACTTAAACGTTAGAACAGGCTTTTCCCCGCAGCACACCGTGTAATAAATACAAAGAAAGCGGCGGCCGTTACAACGTATGTCTAAAAATATATAGTTTCATGCATCGGTTAAAACACTCGACTCCAGCTACATGACGCGCAGCTGGAAACACTTCCCTCTAGTCGAGCTGCCCGAGATTCACAGAATTTACAGAAAATGTTACATTTTTGTGATTTATATCGTTATCGGGATGATAGAATTCTTATATCGGGATATGAGATTTTGGTCATATCGCACAGCCCTAGTCCGATTGTTAACCGGCAAAAGTTGAAATGTCTCTTATCTACTTGGAAACAGATGTTCTAGTACATGATTGGGCTTATATACAAGGCCAGAAATCAAGGTTCAGGCTACAGGATGCCCCTAAGTAAACAGGATACATTACTGTTGTTTTCCTTTTATTGTTATTTTTATGCCTGTTGAACCTCTGTCCTAACAGTAGTTGAGTAGTTGGCTTGGTTGACTTGTAGGTGCGGATCCACACAGCACTTTGTTAAGATTTGAGAGGTGTGCACTTGGCTGCTGTGTGCGCCTCTTCAATCGATGGCTCCCCATTATACCCTTATCTGTGTCTATAAAGGGGTTTCTGTGTACATTTGGGGAAGTATAACTCCAGCATGACACTCGGAGTCTGTACCGCATACTCCTGTTCAAAGCTCTTAATGAAATTGGCTACCTACAGTTTCTGTTGATAGCCAGTGTACAGTATATGTGCACCTTTCTGAGTGAAACAACAGCTTGTGTCTTCTGCTGGGAAACAACCATTTTACCACAGAAGCATCAAGCCACAGTAAAGAGCAATGAGCATGATAAGCAGATGATGATAGCTTTGCGGTTTCTGTTTGTAGTCCACTTGTAGTCCTGATTCTATTCCCAAATCATTTTTGAGTCGGTTTTGATTACATGCATGCAAACAGTTTGGGTGGGGAGTGTAAGAGCGATTACATGTTCATCTACACCGGAAGCCCTGGAATATTGGCTGTTGCCCCCAGAGGCCAAGGCAGCAGACTAACTGATGGATTCCCAGATTATTTAGACTTCAGCTTGTCCTTGTTGAGCAGTGAGCCATATATAAACTACTGTAGGCCTGTTTGACTAAATGCATCTATTCATGCTACAGCAACAGTAAACTTTAACCTTTGTATTAAGTTTTATTTTACAACACAACATGGTTGTTGGAAAGGACAGAGCAGGTGCCGCAGGGAGGTGTGTGTAGCTGTCTAGCTGTGTATTAAAGTTCTGTAAGGTCCCTTTTTTTTTTTTTTTATCTCTGTGCGTCTTTTTCTTCTGTTTGTTTTCGAGTCCTGCATTTGATTTCACAGTACATATATTGTCTAATATGTCATGTGATTTATGGATTTTATTTCTCTCTCTTTCTCTCTAGGTAAGTGCGATTTGGCTTTCCTCTTCCTCCATCCCGAAACAAGCACCTCTCACCCCACCCGTCAGAGAATGCCCCCTGGAGGTAGTGGGTGCTGAGGTGATTCATCGGTAGCGGTACTGGTTAAAAATATTCCTCCTCCTCCTTCTCCCTCCGCTCTGTTTCCCGCTGACTGTCAAAGGAAATGAAGCCAGCTTGTTCTCACCCCTAAACAAGACTGGAAAAGGTCTCTGTAAGCTTGTATCATTTTAATGTCTCCTAACTCCTTCCAGGCATGGAAGAGAAGTTCAGACGGGTATAAAATGGGAGGGAAAGTCCCGGATGATGCGAGGACTACAGAGAAATGTGGGTCCGTGCCTGGACAGATGTAGGAAAAGACCAACAGCGATCCTTAAGGGGTTGGGAGCTTGTTTTCTTTGTGCACTGATTAGTAGGTTGCTGGTTTGTCCTTGCCTTTCATCGATGCACAGAACCAATTAATCATTGTTCTTTATCTAGACCTTTATTCATCGGGGTCGTTGACAAAGCTTGCTGTTGACCTTGTGTGTTCTGGGTTGTTTTTTTGTCTCTTTGTCCAGTGCGCTTTTCCAATTCAGATACTCATTAAGCAGTAGGGAAAGTGTGCAGGCAGAAAATATAACGGTTCTGTATGAGGTCCAAAAGTTTTCCCAACTCGAGGAAAGAATCCTGACCTTGACAGGGGACGATAAATAATTATCATTACAATGTCTCTGATACAGTTTTGCTCCATGTGATTATCCCTCCCTCCTTGTCCTTCCTGCTGATATTGGCCTGAAGTACATTTTATCTTCACCTTCCAGGCGGAACAGATTAATCCAGTGAAATGTGTTTTAGCTAAGTCAGTGCACTAAATGGAGAGAAGAGGAAACCCAGTAGTTCACTGTCTCTTGAATTACAATGAGTATGGCTCCTTTTTCTTTTCTTTTTTTTTTCAAAAAATGGTGTTTGTGCTTCAAAGATCAATCACTTCATAGAGCATTGTTTGGGTTTTAACTTTTGAGGACCTTGTTGGTTTGGGGATGACGAATTTTTCAGCAATGCTCCCTTGGACTCAACATCCAACTGATGCAATGAGGCTGCAATTGTTTTTTTGCTTTTGAACAGTGGTTTCTCAGATCGCTGGAGTTGCCTTACAGTGTCTCCCCTGCAAACCTATTCTTCTCAGCTTCAGACTGCAGCTTTTATTGGGGAGATTGTGTGCAGGGCGAGTCGCAGCAAATTAGCCAAGGGCCGCAAAGGTTAAACGCTGCTACTGGGGACTTTGTGGATGAGGCAGGCCGAACCACATCATTGGCAGCTCCCTTCTAGCCTTCCTGTCTTGTCAATAATGACTGTCCACATCACAGCCCATTCATGTCCACATTTCAAACACAATCCATTGTAACTGCATTACATTATGCAGAACATGGCAGCAAAACAACAACCCGACATTCATTTTCGCTCTATTCATCGTTATATTTCTTTGCATATCAACAGTGTTCGTGAATGAAGCTTTGTTCGCATCCATCCAGATGACCTCTTAGTTTTGTCCTTCCATTTGTCCATAGTACACTGGCTCAATGGGCTACTGTGTTCACTCTGACACAGAGACAGCATGGGCCCTAAAGGCCCAAGGACTCCTAGATGATGGAGTACATGAGACATCTGCCATGGAAGTACAGATGGTAGCCTTGGGTACACTGGACCCTGTTAAGGCTGAAAAATATGATTTCAACCCAAGTAAGCTGTGTTGACCAAGACCTCTCCTCCAGTACTCCTGGGGTCATTGGTGCAGGGTGTGGGTGGTGGATTGATTACACTATTCTTACGAGAGAGCGGTGACCCAGAATTTCTCGATAAATATGGAAATGCAGTTCTTGGAAATGAGGATAACCAAGAGTTATATAACTAGATTGTCAGATCAAATAAGGAAAGGAAAGGTGTTAAGTGCATTTGTCAAAACCAGTAAGATTAGATTTTTCATAGTGCACAGGAATCTCATATTTATAGGAAGTTATGTAAGTGGGTTTGGTTGGAGCTAGAGATATTGACTTGCACATAGACAGCGACAGAGTTTCTATTATGTATGATTACCAAATGTAGAGCTGTGGTGATATTAAGCACTGGTATGGAAAATAGGGCTGGGCCATATTATACCGTTCACAGTAATACCGGTATAATGTTAGGCAACGATAGGAAAATGAAATATCGCGATAGAATGGGAGTAAAACGCGCATGCGCAGTGCCTTTGTTTTCATACGCACATGGCCGATTGTTGAGTGAAACAGATGAACCAGAATTGGTTTGTAAAAATGGTGCAACTTCCGTGATGTGGAACTGGTTTGGTGTTTGTCCGTCAGATACACAACAAAGCACATTTTTTTGCAGAACATGCAAGCGGCCGTTCTAAGATGCTCTTAAATCTGGGAGTAATCTGGGTCCTAAACTCCGTATTCTTCAGGTCAAACAACACTGCAGCATCACTTAGAGTTAAAAACTGTCTAAATTCTTTCATCTTTAATAAAACGATCAGCATTGCTGCTTTACCAGGTGTAACTATAAAGTTTTTACCTAAGCATGATATTGCATGTTCTGACTGAGAGATTTCTGAAAAAAATCAAACGTACAGCTCTGCTATCACTTCCAACATAAATGAAGACAGGAAACTAAACAGCAGTGACGTTTGTAGGGTTACTGAAGTTTGGCTAGCTGGTATATAATGATGTGCTACGTGATCGCTAGCGACACAGCTATGTTAGCATAACATAAACAGTGAAGCTGGAGGACGAACACTAACACTTTTCCACTTATAAAAGTTAACGTGAAGGTTCTTCATGGTTAGAGACAAATGCAATCGCATGGCAGGATGCTGTAAACGGACCAAACTTCAGTCAGGAGAACAACTGAGATAATCCATCCACAATACGAGGTTAGTCATTAATATACTGCAACAACATGGGAATAGAGCAGCTACCAGAGAATTCAACATTAATGAATCAATGGTACAGAAGTGGAGGAAGCAAGAAGAATGAGTTTAATAAAGTTTGATTTATCTGACTGCCTTGTTTCGCTTAATGTGCCTTATAATCCCGTGCACCTTATGGTCCGAAAAATGCGTACTGCACACTGCAGTTTAATGTTGCAAAGCACCTCTTTTTAACTTCAGTGGATATTATACATGGTTATGCTCAGGATATGTCAGCCCATTTCTACTGGAAATGCCTTTTGGTTAAACTTTCAGCAAGGAATTTGCATTTGCACTGTTACATTTTTATAAAGCTTTAATGTACATAAAAACCAGCTTCTTGTTTAAGTGAAAATAAATGGAAGGTTGTCTTTTTGCGCTAGTAATGTTGTGGAGTTGTATTTTGTCTCGCATCAATTATATCGTCGGTTATATCGTTATCGCAAATTTTCAAATATATATCGTGATAAATATTTTTGGCCATATCGCCCTGCTCTAATGGAAAACTCAAATTCTTCGGTGGGCAAATTTCTGCGCTAATGTTGGCCACTTCCAACATTGATGGCTATACTCACCTGCTTGCTCATCGAGAGGCTGTAAGATGTCCTTCATCTGACTGCTTCACGTAGGTCCTTTGGCTAACCAGTTTTGTCCAATTTAAAATGAAAATAATCCAAAATCGGTAACACATACCTTCTGTGATTTTATGTCAGATGTTAGACTGACTTTGTCTAACATGTGACCTGACCTTCAGTTGTATGTAGCTGGTGAATAAAACACTGAGGACAAAATGAAAAACAAACCACAGTGTCATGGGATGTTTTTCACATTATTGGACCACTTATCTTCATTTTTTGATGTAAAGCTAGACTGTAAACAGCTTTATTTTTTAATCTCCCTCTTGCCTCTAAAACGTAGATAAGCAACATCCTCTTCCTCAACGCGCCGGCCAAAAGACCTTAGACAGCAAAACTGTCACTTTTTGCTCGAGCAGTATTGGGTTGGACTCTAGTGGGCAATACATCTTCTATCGACCACTATGTGAGATTTAGATATGAAGGACCTCTTAACCAAAGAGGATCTGACATGAATTAATAATGTTTCATATAACAATCCAATAATAATTTAATATTAATTCAAATTTTAGGTCAGAATTGCTTCCCAATTAATCAGACGGTTCATTAGTCATGTGAAATGCCTCACAGTTGCTCGCTTGTCATTTAGTTAAAACCTGTTTTGCTTTTTTTTTGTATAAAACCTCCTTGAGCTCGCCAGGCTGTGCTCTGTTCTCCTTGTGCATTGTGTGGAAGGTGCGAGTGTGCTTGCCTTCAAACGCTCGCTTGTCGATCCTTTCTTTGTACCACGTCTGGCTGATGTCCTCCCACTACTGCTGCTTCGTGTTTGGAAGGGCCAGCAGGGCCAGCATGGAGAAGGGAAGGAGGGCCGTCTGTGCCCAGCCTTGGCCACCTGGCTGCCCAGAGGGGAAGGGGGCGTGGAGGGCGGTGGAGAAGAGGAAGGGGGTCAACGGGAAAAAAGAGACATTTCCCCTCCTCTCTCTCTCTCTCTCTCTCTCTTTCTTTGGCTTCTTTTCATCCACTCTGTTCTTTCTTTCCTTTTTGTCCCTCTCACCTGCTTCCTGGGTTTGCTTTCATTGATTTTTATACTCTCCCTCCCTGTAGGATCTCTGGGGGTCCAGCTCATGTCAAAAAGCCCCACAAAAACTAAAAAAAACAAAAAGGGTTTAATGGTCAATTAAAAAAACGCTTTCAACTGTTCTTAAACAGTTATTATTTTGTATTTTCTTTATATACAAAGTACATTTATATAGAGGACACTTTGATACAATTTTGAGGCTATATCACTCATACCCAACTCAAAGTATTTCAATTAAATATGCCAATATTCATCTTCCTTTTCCAGTGAGCTGCTCTCATTGATGCCAGGCTATTTAATTTCCACCCCTGCTCTGCACTTCCTCTCATATTGCGTACGACTAGCAAGTGCTCCATTTATTAGCTTTTGTGCCCCCCCAGTATTCCTTCTGTGGGTGCCTTCATAGCCTGGTTATACTCAATGATGCAGCAGGAACAGTTTTCCTGCAAAGCTTTGTTGGAGGTCTAACCTCTTGTAACCTAACCACCATGACCATGGATCGTAGTCGTAGGTGGACATGGTGGCTGACTCTCTGCTGTCACTGGCAGGCATGCTTGGGTCAGTGTTGTCGTGCATGCCAGAGAACATAAATGCATGCCATGACAATACAGTGATATCACAAGATGGCACTTTTTTAAGGTCGCACACAGATTTAGCAACTAGATTCATCTGCTGGAGTCAGACCTACACACACCTCACTGCGCAACGTATATTTGCACGCATACCAGCATCTTTTACCTATTAATATCCCACAAACATTTGTCCTTTTATAAATTGCATTTATTTCTCTCTTTCTACACGTCCTTTACACATCTGCTCTGTTATCTGTTGTATGTATGTTGCTATGACAACTCCATTTCTCTCTGGGATTAATAAAGCTTCTCTGATCTGAATAAAAATTAATAAATAGTAAAATTAAAAACAGAAAAAGGCCACTTTTTCAAAACAAAACATTGCTTATCTTTTATACTTTAATGTCAAAACCACAGGGAGATACTGGAGATAGCCAAACGAGCTGCACAGAGCCTCAGGTTCAAGACCTCTGATTTAGGAGAACATCTTGTAAACAGGAGCAAATTTCATATTTAAATATGTTTAATATTGCAAGTAAAGTGGTTAGGAGTCTGTCAGCTGTGGCAAGATGTTTAATGTATGCCACCAGATGCCATTATGAATGTTAGGTTTAATGTCCTTGAAAAGCATAGGAAAAAAAAAAAACACTTTTATGAATGCGTGTGTGTGTCAATGGGTAAATAAGGCTTGTAGTAAAAAAAAGCTTTGAGTGCTCAAATAGAGTAGGAAAGCTTTATATAAGCACTCATCCATTCACCATGTCACAACTCTATTATTAGTTCAGATTTGTCCTCTGGTTTGGTTTAAAAGTAAAAAGAACAATTATTCAAGTTTTGCTTTTGTAATGTGTGAAAACCATAATAGTTTTTGGATCTTTGTGCACATAAAATGTCTATGTAAATGTTCAAATTATAAAATATCTAATTATATTATCTGACCAGAGTGTACTGCCCCTTACCTCAAATCAGATGGGATAGGCTCCAGCCCCTCCTACAAGCATGAATTGGATAAGATAAAGTTTCTCTTGCATTATTGTTAGTCTTAGGATATGAGTACAGCTTTTTTTAATGATGCTTATATGTATTATAAAGTATGGTTGCTTGTACTCTGTAGGACATACAGCCAAAAATCATATTTACACAAAGATTACTGTATGTTTGGTTTCAAAGGCGATGTTGTAAAGTTGTAGATTTTATTTTATTTTTGGTCAGGTACATTTTAGAAAACCTCTTATTTATGTTTAAGGAAGATTTATATTTTTTATTAATATGTAGAAAGGTGAAAAATGTAAAAAAAACTAAATGAATGTTGTTGTGCTTTGTGAAGCATTTCGCTGACACGGTTTGTGTCCACTTATTCTGTAAGGGCCATTATGAATCAATACAGAGTTCTGATTCTGAGTCCTTTATCCAATAACGTTGATACACTAATGGGAGTGGTTTCTTTTAGGATGACAATGTCATCCATAAAGCAAGAGGGGTGAGATTAAACTGCTTTGACCTTTTATAGTTGCCAGGTTTCAACCATTTAAACATCTACAGGAGATTGAGAGCAGTTAGACGGCACTCTGCAGCACCATCGTCAGAACCGCAAATGAGAGAATATCTTCTGGAGGAATTGCTGTAGCACATTCAAGCTTTTTGTGTCTCACATACATACAATTGTGTTCTTGTTTTAAATGCCATCAAAAGTTCCCATTTGTACACATCAGTTACATCACCAATGTCAATAATCAGCTCGTATCAGCTCTTCCATTCTGCATGATGTTTAACATGTTTTTGCATCCCTTTTTGGATTAAATGTGTGTAATACACTTTTGAGCACTTAGCATGCATGTCATTATCTGAAACTACTTCCCATTCAGAAGACTTTTGCTCCTTAATTATTTTTAAGCTCTTCTGGAGGAGTTGACACATGGTCCAGAGGTCAAACTGTGAGGCCAGGTGAAACTAAACTCACCATATTGCAGTCTCCTCTGCCTCCTCCTTTCACTGCCTTTCCCCTCAGGCTGATAATAGAGATTTGGGGCTCCCCTGCTGCTTGAGCCACCTGTGATATTATCTCTGAGCTCTTCCGTGCAAGGTGGGACTCTTACCCTCGCTATGGGACTGAGGAATTAGAATTAACTTTGTGGCTAAGTGGATCGGATGCCTGGATATGAAGGATGAGCAGAAGGCAATAAACTGAAATTGTTCTGGTTTTTTGGGAGAGGAGGAATGTGTTTGTGTGTGCCGAAAACAGTGGCTTTTTTGTTTAGCACAAATGAGTTAAAGATTTAAGGCTATTGCTAACTAAATTATTGCTAATTTTGCATTTCAGTACATTCAAATTAGCCAAAATGAAATAAAAACCTATAAAATATACATATCATCCACATCAGGATGGGGGCAGGTGCTGTGCAAACCCTGACCAGCAGCAGCTGTTAAATATTCTTTTAAACTATCAACCGTTCTCACACTGCAGGGCTCCAGTTTTATTGCACTACGAAAAATATGATTTTTCAAGCACAGCTGTTCTTCATCAGACCGATGATGACGTTTAGCTTTGACTGATAAACTGAGCTCATAACTTGACTAACTTGTCAATCATAATGTAAGCCTGCCTTACAAGATACACTTTCAGTTTCACTCTGAACACGTAAGTCATTTTGCAGTTAAATCACTGTCCTACAGCAACTGCGTCACTGCTTGTGGACGTATTTCTGAATTTCTGCTTCAGATCTATGAGGTTAGACTCCGACTTTCTGTGTATGTAGATACAATAGATTTGCAACAGAAGGCAACATATTATCACAAACAGCTGGCATGTAATTGCAAACTTGATTCCATTCAATCACCAACTGATAACAGACTGACTCTGTCTCGTTACCCTTTCATTGCTGTCTTGATGCACCAAAGTTACTTGGAAGATGGCTGCGAGTGGTTCCAGATCTGCTGCCTGTCTTCAAAGCAGTTACTTCATAGTTCCCATGATTACAAGTTTATTCGACACAGAGATTTTAGTTGTGTTTCAGTCTCCAACCACTGTTTTCCCAGTATGATTGTAGCAGTAATGATGGCAGATTGAATCAGTGTCTGATTGGGTTAGGGTAACTGCTGTCACTGTCCTTTTATTCTGATAAAAACAATACAGTAACTAAATAAAAACGAATGCATGAGGACAAAAACTTATAGACGTGTTCTTCAATGAATACAAATGAAAGACAAGATCCAATGAGAACTAATTACATTGTGTAGAATCAGAACTAATCTCCTTGTGCAGTAAGGTTAGATGCACATGTTTGATTTACCCCCACGAAACAGTACAACTTCTCACTTTCTCATTAAAAAGTAACAAATTGTAGACACTTGGGAAGAAGAGAAGAATATGGACATATTTCACATTTGATGTCAAGGGAAATAAGACACCTTGTAAACAGTTTTGAGCAGCTCTCACCAGTAAAAACAAGACTAAACAAGACAAAACTTTTACGCTTTATATTTTAGTCAACAAATCAACTTCAGATTCAGTCTAAGCCAATCTTTGGAGATTTACTTTAATCAAACTAAAAGAATTCAGATGACCAAGTTATGACTAAAAGTACATGTATCAGTGAAAAGAGAAAAAGTAAATCAAAATCTGCTGTTTCTCTTAACTTGTTCACTTGTTTCCAAGTGAAACAGTGATTGAACTGCCTGATCGGGTTCATTTATCAGTATGTTGCATACAGTTTAGACTTTTTGTGTAATTTTCTTTTAAACCTAAATTAATGAGGCTGAACATTTTTAGGGTTCTCATCAAAATAACGTATTATAAAATTTGCCATCAGAAAAAAATCATATCTGATCTTTTCTTTTTTTCCTATATATGTTTGAGATAGGCTAATTGGAATGACTGTGTGCAACTTCACAAGTGTAGGAGGTGAAAACTCAGAATAATAATGTATCGGTTACAGTTTGGTGTTACATAGTAACAGTTAAGTCCCTTAGGTCCTGTCAGGTTAACTACAGGTGAACTCTAATTGGGAGTACATGGTATGGTTCAAGCTTTGGGGCTTAAAAAACTGCACTGGTTCACAGTATATAGCGATTCAAATTCAAATGGAAGTTCCCAAGTTAAATTACGGTGTTTCTCTTCTTTCCTGTCAGCTATCCTTAAACAAATGTGATGGATTTCAAAACAGCCAAAGCTCTCATTTATGTGAGTGGGGGAAAAAATTCAAGGAGCCCTGTAGGACACAACGTATAGGCTAATCAAGCAAGCATTATGGGTAATTTTATGGAAACCTCCCTCGGTGCACCTGTTAAATGGGCCTTATCATTAAGTATGTATGTTAAGTCTCCACAGGGAATTGTAAACACTGTGTTTTTATTTTGTTCTTAGACTGCTCGCGTAAATCAGGTGATGGCTTTAAAGTGAAGACTAATGGTGGGTTTTTTGTGTGTGTGTGTTTTTTTTATGTCTTCATTCATGGTGTGTATACTCCTGCTAACATTTGAATTCACTGTTAAATATCACACAGGAAGCAGGGGACTATTTAACTAATGAGGTGAATTCACAATTGCATCATCCATCACTTCACGCTCAACCTGCTTCCATCAAGCCCCTCACCCACACAACTGCCATCGTCATGGTGATTCTGCAATTGCCCATTTTTCTTGTGCTCTGTTGACAGAAGCCCACTTGATACAGCGCTGCTGCTTATAAGGAGAAGTTCAGCACTGGGCGTTTAGTTAGTGTGATTTCACTTCCTTTTACGTGGCTGTGACAACTTTTCTCTTATGTGTGTGATTTTGCAATGCCATCATTTTTGCATGTAATGAGTAATTATTATTATATTGTTGTGGTAAATGCATAAGATAAAAGGTTTAATTGGGGAACAAGTGAGATGGGGCTATCCGGTCGTTAAGTGATGACGTGACGAATCCTACTTTTGTGTTGTTAACACGTTTAATTTTTTGTATTTTCTTCTATTTAATCTCAAAAAGCTCCTAAAACAGTCAGTGATCACTGTTGACCTCCCTTGGCTTTTATTACCGCTAATCATTTATTTAAGCTCAGTTTTTAAAACCTTAGGATGTAACTACAGCCCAGCCCATGCAGCAGTATATGAATGACTAACCTCGTATTGTGGATGGATTATCTCAGTTGTTCTCCTGGCTGAAGTTTGGTCCTTTTACAGCATCCTGCCATGCGATTACATTTGTTCCTGACCACCGAGAACACTCACGTTAACTTTTATCGAGTGGGGAAAAAAGTTAGCTTGTTTATATTATGCTAACATAGCTGTGTCGCTAGCGGTCACGTAGCACATCATTATATACCAGCTAGCCCAACTTCAGTAACCCTACAAACGTCACTGCTGTTTAGTTTTCTGTCTTCATTTATGTTGGAAGTGATAACAGAGCTGTACGTTTTAATTTGTTTCCAAAACCCCGCAGTCAGGACATGCTATATTGTATTTAGATAGAAGCTAGCGAGCTAACTCCCTGCTAACTTCTAACTCCGTTAAATGTCATAAATTCCGTTTTCATGGATGCCTGAATGTTAAACTCAATTGTTACACCTGGTAGAGCAGAACGCTGATCATTTTATTAAAGATGAAAGACTTGAGACAGTTTTTCAACTCTCAGTGATGCCATAGTGATCGTTTGATATATGGACCTGCAGCGGAGTTTAGGCCCAGACACGGCTAGTGACGTCAGACTTAACGACCGGATAGAGACTAGGTTTAATATATTGTAAACAAGGCAATTTACCCATTATGCCAAAATACTTAGTTAACTGAAATAGTTATAGAAACAATGCACTGTGAGGGAAGATTATGTGCATGGAGGGAGGAACGTTAAAATACTGTAGCAAAACTTGCAGCTGGTTATCAGGCAATAACATGGTAGCAGCCCAGTGCATTTAGACCTGTAGACCCAGTCTAGACAATCTGCTGAAGTTCAAACTGAACATTCGGATGGGGAAGAATTTAAGTTGATTTAAGGCATGTTGTTGGCGCCACTTGGGCTGGTCTGAGTATTTCACGAACTCATGATCTGCTGGGATTTCCCCCACACAACCATTTGTATGGTTTACAGAAAATAGTCAGGAAAAGGGACGATATTCAGTGAAACGTATTTTGCAGGAGTTTAAAGGGGAATGACCTGACTGCTATGTGCTCACTGGAAGGAAACGGTAAATAACAACTCATCATGGCTAGAGTTAAAGTATGCACAAGGTCATCTGAAGATGCACGTACTTGAAGAAGTTGATGTACAGCAACAGAACGTGTCTTAGATTACAAAACAAAACAAAATTCCAGCATCGCACAGCAATGTTTCCCAAATCGATTATGCAAGTATGTAGAAGTTTGTAATATAATTTCCGGTCTGTTCTCAGAGTTCCTTCATCTGCACAGATTAATATAATCAAAATTATACAATGTTCCTGTTGGGACATTGCAAGTGTGTTGATAAAATCTCCTTGATCAGAGTCATTCATGTTTTCATGTTTTGATTTTATTTTTCAGCTAAAACCTCACAAAACTTGAAGTGACTCGTTTGATCCTGACTTTTTAGATCTTTAGGTCTAATTTATTTTTATTGTATCTTACATGCTTCGTATATCTGATGCAGTAGGAAATAAGCTGCTTATTTCTTAAGCAGCATCTCTGTTGATTGATGTACTTAAATTCAAATTGTTACTTGTTTCAGTCACAGTTGCCCACATTAGATATCGAAACATAAGTTGAAATCCAGAGCCATTTACTCTGTAGTATTTCATGCCTGTCACACATGTAGGTTTTATTGCACTTTCAGTTACCATGTGGCACACTTACTGCTGAAAGACATTTAGAGAAACTTTCCAGCTGATAAAAACATATAATTGTGAGACAACTTTTGATTTCACTGCTTCCACTCACCTGATTGTTACCTTCCTCATCATGTGTTCCCACATCAAGAACCCTCATAGAATTGCTACGTGGGAGTTCTCCTCCTACACCAGGTGACAGGGTGGATATTTCACTGCTACCAAATTGGCCATTTGTCTTGCCATACCCTCATTTGTGGCACACGGATGGTAAATGTAGCAAACTGCACCGCGCGTTTCGTACCCTCTTGGTTGCAGCAATCATACAATCTGCGATGAGGGAGGTCGATAAACTGGGCAAACAGCGCAAGGTCAGTCGTGGCCTTCTTGCAGCTCAGTCATTCTTGCATCCTCCCTAACAACCTGTCTTTGCTTCTCAGAGGCTACTGTGTCACAAAGATTCACTAAATCACTAATATAGTTTCATAACAAATATCCTGTTTCAAAAAGCACACCGTTGTTCACCGGTTTTAATTTTTATGACTGAACTTATTGCTTTAGATTAAACACTTTGCAGTCTGTATTGAAACAAGGGTCCAGCGAGAGAGAAGAGATACCTGGGGAAGGAGGCAAGAAGTCCACGGTTAATAAATATCGTACCATCCTGCCTCCCAGCTGTTTATCTTTCATTATGCCAGATTTTATTAAAAATGCTTATGGAAATCTCTGTGAGGTCTGGCCTCTCTCTGGCCTCTCCTGTGGGACCTTAGATGAGGAGGAGCATTTCATTTGCTGTGTTCTCACAAGCAAGGCTCATGGCTTTGGCCAGTGCTTGTTATTAGCAATCCTAATGACTTTTAAATTTGATATGAGAGCTCTTGCCAAGGCTTCCTGGTTGGTGGCTCTGTGCCTCTCTCCTGAGAGACTTACTACTGCCTACTGCTCCTTTGATTAAACTTTCATATGGCACTGACTTGCACCATCCACCTGGGACTGAGTCACCGTCTCCATCTCCCTGCCATTGTTTACCCAAGTGAAAGAGGAGAGGATATCTGATGTGCACCAAATGAGACTGCTGAAGGAAAAAGCGGATTTCTTAGTGGAGTCTCTGCAACAAATGCAAGTACACAATGGTTTGGCCTGGGTAAGCAGCACAGTGTTTGTTCAGTCTTTATAAAGTGGGTTTGGGAGAAGCCATAGCTGTTACATGGTGACAGGCAATCTGTCCTCTGCTCAATAATTCCTGAGGGCTTTTGTAGTTGACTTTTTAATGGAAGTTTCTTGCTTTTTCTGATATATGCTTGCATTAGTTTCACCGTGCAACTACATTTGCTGACACCGTTGATTAGAAAAGCATCTCCCACATAATTTTAACATTTCCACCAGTACTTTTAGGATACACGCTGCATCTATCGATTGTTCCAGGATGAAAAAAAAGGATTAAACAATACAAAACAAAAACATATGCAGCACTTCTTGACTTTGTTAAAAGCACATATTGTTTGCTGGAAGCCCTGTAGCCTTCCCCGCTGACATTAGTACATGTCTGTTTGTATTGATGGCCTGTCAAGCCACTAGCAATAGTGGGTGTATGCTATGTGCTAAATGGCTGAGGTGAGGTAAGACTGTGATGGTGACTAAGCTCCCACTTAGAGACCTTTTCCCACTGCCAAAGTTGAGGGTTGTTATAGTGGGAGTTCATTTATATGAACCGCAGGCTTCCAAGCAGCTGCTGAAAAACAGGTAAAAATGATTAAATCTCTGTTGTCGGTGGAGGTGATTTTAAGATATTGACAATGTAGGTAACAGAGTGCTCTTCATATCTCAAGATTTTAACACAGTGGGGGGAAGATTTCAAGATACCTGTCAGAAAGTTTCCCTTCCACACCAATAAAATAGAACAAATTGATATATTTTTTTAATCTACTGGTAATAAAGTTATTTTTACCTGTGTTACACCCCGGCCTAGGCAACATTTCCCCCTACCCAAAAATCAAACATGTAACCCCAAGTGAAAAGTTTGATTCAGACAAATGAAGGCTGAAACGAAGGCAGACGAAGCTGATGGAGGCTGGAGCGGTCCCACTGACCCTCCAGCAGACGACGAAGGCTGGAGCGGTCCCTCGGACCCTCCAGCGAAGGCGGATGAAGGCTGGAGCGGTCCCACGGACCCTCCAGCGACGACAAAGGCTGGGGCGGTCCCACGGACCCTCCCCCCAGCGAAGGCGGATGAAGGCAGACGAAGCTGATGGAGGCTGGAGCGGTCCCACGGACCCTCCAGCAGACGACGAAGGCTGGTGCGGTCCCCCGGACCCTCCAGCAGAGGCGGATGAAGGCTGGAGCGGTCCCTCGGACGCTCCAGCGAAAGCGGATGAGCAGCTCACTAGCTGCACACATGGACACGCAGCCCACCAGCTGCACACACGGACACGCAGCCCACCAGCTGCAGAAGGCTGGAGCGGTCCCTCGGATCCTCCAGCGAAGGCGGATGAAGGCTGGAGCGGTCCCTCGGATCCTCCAGCGAAGACAGACGAGCAGCTCACTAGCTGCACACATAGACACGCAGCCCACCAGCTGCACACACGGACACGCAGCCCACCAGCTGCAGAAGGCTGGAGCGGTCCCTCGGATCCTCCAGCGAAGGCGGATGAAGGCTGGAGCGGTCCCTCGGATCCTCCAGTGAAGACAGAAGGCCGAAGCTGTCCCTCCTTCGGACCCTCCAGCAATCCCGGACGAGCCCCCATATGTTACACCCCTAGGCAACCGGCGTGCAACGTAGAAAAACAAAGATAAGGAAAATAAAACCACGAAGGCTCTCCACCAAAATCCCAAAACGAAAATATCCCATGACGAAAGTATTAACAAACCCATTCACAACTATTTACAACAGACTATTTATTTACAACAAAACACCAAACTATTTACAACACGGGGGAGATCGCGACCATGACACACTGAAACACAGGGTTTAAATACATAGAGGGAGCAATCAGGAAATGGACCACAGGAGGGAAACACAGCTGGGGCAAATTAGAACTGACGAGACAGGGAAAATGTAAACTGAACACACTAAGATAACACAGACTTTCAAAGTAAAGCAGGAAATACATAAGTCATGCAAAAACAAAACACTGACACACCGAAACGTAACAACCTGAAAAAATGAATGAAAAACTAAAAACAAAGACAGACTAACATTGTTTTGTGGGGGTTTTCTGTTGAACTGCATTGTATGTTGCTCTTAAAATGTTTAAATGACTTGTGGTGTGAGCAGCACAATGAAGATTTCATGAATCCCTGCTGGTTTAGGATGGAAGCTGAAATCCCAGGGACAGATGTCTATAAACCTTGACAAATAAAACCAAAACACTGCACATGAAGAGATACTACTGAACTAATAATGCTTGTTTGCATGAACTGCCCCTTATGATTAGCTGGGGGGAGGCAGTTGTGTATCTGAGGGAGAATTACTGCTCAGTGTGCCAGAAAGATGCAAAACAGAAGCAAACACCGTTCAGCATTAAGAAAATTAATTTGGAGTTTTTACATTAAGAAAAAAAAACTATTCTGTTGTGAAAGTGGTAGTCCCAAATTTCCTGCTCGCAGCCTGAAATTTTCCCCAATTTTTTCCACACTCCTGCACAGAATAATCGTCGTGATAAATTTAAATTTTTTTTATTGCTTTCTACTGAAAGTCGAGCATTTGGAGCTGTGGTGCATCAACAAATAGACAAGCAAACAAAGGATTTTCAGAGGTGAGTGAAAATCCACCATCACAAAAAAAAAAAAAGATTTGCTATTGTGTGGTTCATAGATCTGTTGTTCCTAAACTGATGATGCAAGTATGCAGAAGTTTGTAATGGTATTTCCTGTCTGTTTTTGAAAAGTTCTCCAAGCTCCTTGATCTGCACAGATCAGTATCATCAAAATTACACAACGTTCCTGGTGGGACATAGCGGAGCGTGTTGATAAAATCTCCTTGTTCGGAGTTCTGTCCTCTGCGTTTGTGCTGAGTTGTAAGTTGCTGCTTCTAAGCATTTGGCTATCACTGTGTGACAAAGCGTTGCGTAGTCCAACTCATTTTGCTTCTCTGCCATTACTAATTGGATGCATTCAAATTTTCCTCCATCTCAGTTCTAGTAAAGCTGACTTTCTAGTGTTTGGCCCCAAAACTTTCTCTAAGGAGGTCTGTCAGTAGGTCGTTAATATCACATCATCTGCTAAGAACTCTGGTATCATCTATCACAGGGGTGGGCAACTCCAGGCCTCGAGGGCTGGTGTCCTGCAGGTTTTAGATAACACCCTGGGTCAACACACCTGAATCACATGATCAATTCATGATCAGGCCTCTGGAGAACTTCAGGACATGTTGAGGAGGTAATTTAGCCATTTGAATCAGCTGTGTTGGATCAAGAACACATCTAAAACCTGCAGGACACCGGCCCTCGAGGCCTGGAGTTGCCCACCCCTGATTTATCACCTTGGTAACTGAAGCTTGAACCTCACATCTCTAAGCTCACTCAGTCTTGTTTCCTTCATCTCAGAAATGTGCAAAAATCAAACCTTTACTGTCATCCAAACATCTGGAACCTTTAGTACACACTTTAATTATCTCCATTCTTAATTAGTAGAACTCTGTTTTCATGTGAATCTTTGAGTCCTCCGTAGCCTGTCTATGTAGTCTACATGGAAAGGCACCTGTTCATATAACGGGGCTGCTGGACCGTATCCCCACAGCTGACTTCTCAGATCAAGGTCTCCTAATTGTTCCAGGCTCTTACTCTAGAACCAGAGGCGACCAGTGTTTTTGAACTTTTAGCACCCAAACTTTGAAACAGCCTTCCTCAGCCTATCAGGTCGGCTAATTCTGTTTCCTGAAACACATTTTTATTGGTTGGTTGTCCTTTAATTTTTGGCATGTATGGTGTGTGTATATGGGAATGAATGCGTGGCCCTGTGCTTGATTATGTTTATATATGTTGGAACATGTATACGTATCTTTAATGTGACTTCTATTCAAACTGTAAAGCACTCTGTAACCCTGTGGGCTACACAAGTAAAGGTATTATTATTATTGTTATTATTATATTCTTCTGTTAAAACCTCACAAAGCTTGAAGCACTTTGTCTGATTCTGACTTTTAAGGGTGATTATGGTGTCATTTTTTAAATTTTATCTAACTTGCTTAATATATGCCATGCAGTTGATCTTTTCAAAGAAGTCTTGACCTACAAAATATTTATTTTTCCTCTTCAGATGTTCAGCTCACTGTTTATTTCTCAGCCAGCATCACTGTTGATTAATAAACCCATATTCAAATGGTTACTGCTTTCGATGGAAGCTGCCCAATCCAGTTTTGATAGTCACATTATAGATCTAAATATCAGGTAAAAGCCAGGCTTAAATTATTTCATGCCCATCAGGAACACAGAGTTTATTGCACTTTTTCGGGGATCAATTTCCAAGTGGTACGATTTCTTCTGAAAGGTATTTAGAGAGACTTTCTAGCCGATAAACACACATAATTTTGAGGCAACTTTTGATTTCACTGCTTTCACTCACCTGATTTTTAGCTTCCACATCATGTGTTTCATCAAGAACCCTCAGAGTGCTGTGTGGGAGTTCTCCTGCTACTCCAGCTTTGGTTTTACTTCAAGATTTCAAGACATCTGTCTCGAATTCTTCCCGTCCGTGTCAATAAAGTTGAGTTTAATTGATACTCTTCTTTGTATTTACAGATAATAAAGTCGTTTTTACCTCAGAAAGTAAGCACACTGTCAAAGTTTCATAATAAAGACAGAGAAACACTGGCTTGTGGGGTATTGTGTTGTGTTGCTCTTAAAAAATTTAAATGCTTTTTCGGTGGTGTGAGCAGCACAATGAAGATTTCATGAATCCCCGCTGGTTTAGGATGGAAGCTGAAATCCCAGGGACAGATGTCTATAAACCTTGACAAATAAAACCAAAACACTGCGCATGAAGAGATACTACTGAACTAATAATGCATGTTTGGATGAACTGCCCCTTATGATTAGCTGGGGCGGGGAGAGAGAGAGGCAGTTGTGTATCTGAGGGAGAATTACTGCTCAGTGTGCCTGAAAGATGCAAAACAGAAGCAAACACCGTTCAGCATTAATACAATTAATTTGGAGTTTTTACATTAAGAAAAAACCTATTCTGTTGTAACAGCAGCCCAGATTTCCTCCTCACAGCCTGGAAGTTTTCCCTGTGTTTTTTTCCACACTCACAGGATGATCATCTTGATAAATTTACATTTTTAGGGCTTTCCTTGAGGCAGCTGTGTTAACTTCACTGCGTGAAAACCAAACAAATGACAACAAATCAACAAGCAAACAAAGGATTTCCAGCCCAGTGAATTCCCACAAACCTCAGTTAGCCTCTTTTGAGCCTGCATTTGCAAACATTGTCACACCCAGTTGCGATGGCAATGGTCTGGTGTGAATGACTAAGCTACCATTAAAATGCAGGCTTGGTTTAACCCCACTTATATTATGTTGTTTATAATCAATAAGCATATATCAAAAATACGACAGTCAAGTCTTTTCTGAAATACTGCAGAAATACTGCCAGAGTGAACCGAGCCGCAGGCCCAGAGGCCCGAGGGCCCCCTGCACCCCGGAGGAGGCCTGACCGAGCAACAGGCGCCAGGCCCCGCCAGGTAGCCACCGGGAGTGAGCCGGTACATACCTGAGTGCCTGCAGTAAACATCTTGCCTAGCCATTAGCTTTAGTCTGGAACAGTCACTAGACTGCCTCCAGCTGAACCAGGAATCCCCCTCAAAGGTGCCATCCTCCTCATCAAACATTGATTTCGATGTGTCTCTAAGTCCGTTTCATCTGGAGGTGGTAAACTCTGCCTCACTCCCAGCAGCTGTAAACAGTGAGCGCATCAGAATGGCACAATGAACTGAGTGTTGACACAAAGTATCTACTGCAAGAACTAATGGAACTGAAAATAAAGTCACATCCACCAACATTGCAGTGAATTGGAAGCAAATCCAGTGAGTCTAATCAATAGATCTCTTTTTTAAAGTTTGCAGTCATTCTGGGCTGATCTGCGTGTCCTTATGTCGTTGCAAATCTACAGGCAGCTGAAAAACATTCAAATGAGCATGTTGCAAATTAGCCACACTGCGCGAATCCAGACTTGCAGTTAGAGCTTTGAGGTGAGGTCAAGTCTGTGAAAACAGAATAAGAAAATCCATAATCGATCACAGACCCATTTACTTATCCCTGCGAAGCATGTTGTGATTGCATGGACCCTGAAGTGTGCTTCAGAGTTGCAAAGACAGCAGGTGACTTCCTATAACTTAAAGGCAAAAAGTTAGTTGACTTTTCCTGTCACTTCTTTGTCTGCATTGACACTGACTGTTAAGATCCAAGATGTCTGTCTTTCCTCGTAGTCTCCAATACCAATACTCCCGCAAAGAAATTGCTGCAAACTTTGCAATGGAAATTCATCATGAAAGTTTTTAGAGTCCACTGTGACAACTTCAAAGGTCCTTGTTTCAATAACTGCCGATTGATAGATCCAATAGATTCTAGCTCATTCGTGTGCTTGAGTATTTAGCTTAAACTTACATTGAGTCCAAATGCAATCCCAGTACTCATAATCAGAGTCACTGCAGTGCCTGAGCCCTCATCACTGCAGAGCTGGTCCAAATCCAACGAGCCCGGCCAGAGCAAAGACCCAGCAGCATTTTGAACTTTTCAAGAACCTGAAAGTTAAATTCTGACTTTGTAAGAATTTGCACATCATTTTGCAACAACAAGCATGGTGATCTGTGTAAATAGAGATAAGCAGCCTTATTACAGCAGGCACTGCTGTAGCAGTGTTTCATTTATTTTTTTATAATTTTGGTTTTATTTCTTTCTCTAAGGAGCTTGGGAAAAATCTGGACTTCTTTAAGTTTCTTGAAGACGTCTCACTTCTCATCTGAGAAGCTTCTTCAGTTCTAAGAGCAAGTGGCGAAGAGTCCCAGATTTTAAGCCCTATGGGAGTGTCCGCCAAGAGAGTTATGGACCCCCTATTGTGCTTCTACCTAAAGGTTCCATGACCCTCTTTGGGGACACTCCCATAGGACTTAAAATCTTAAATCTTAAATTTCAAGAAACTTAAAGAAGTCCAGACGCTTTTCTTTCAAAGCTCTTTAGACAACGATGCCCTGGATGACTCAGAACCTTCACAGATATATTTCTTTCTTTAAACACCTTTATCTATTGAATTGTCCTGAATATAGTTTTAAAAACAAAAACAAATGAACCGGATCTAAACCTAAGTAACTGCAAAAAAGTACAATTATCCATTTGTTTCACATTCACCTTGAAGTTGCACACTCCGTTTAGATCCTTACGTAAAATAAAAGCCTGCGTTTTATTTTTAAACTCAACCTGTGTCACCTTTATTCTGCCACACAGGGAAAATCAAATCTATGATTCACTGCTTGCTACCCATTTGTCAAATAATGCCGCAGTTCGCCTTTATTCTGCGCACAAAAACACAGACATCTTTCCAAGTTCATCTGTCAGTCAGTCTATTAAGGCCTCTCTGAGCCCCATAATGATTCATTGTTCAGGAACTGAGGGTCGCTGATGGCCAGGGCTGATAGTGTCTGAACCTTGTCTCTTTGGCTGAACTGAAAATCTTTTGATTTTCATCAGGCTCATCCCTGCTTCCACCTACGTCTCGACACTGGTGACAAAAGAGCGATGGCACATGCTGATTCTTTGCCCAAAGACTGATTGATCTCATTCGACCCAGATACCAGCAGAAGAGAGACATTATTACCTTTGTTCGGCTGCACAGTGGCACATTTCAAAGAGGCAGTGTGGAGGGTGAACTAAGTCACTGGGAGTGTGTGTGTTCCTTTGACTAAGCCTTTTGATGAGTGCTTCTTCCCAGTGGCAGTTTAGAAAGAAAAGGTGATCCGTGTACATATAAAACTTGCACAAATCTGATTTAAATTTAAAGGGGGAATAAAGTGCTATGGCATATTAATGTTAATCCCGGCAGATACACTTCTGTTCTTTCCTGAACATTTCCCCGCAATTGCCTCCGTCCTTCTTTGTTGTTTGAATTGCTCTACAAAGAGAAAGCCCAGATTCATTTTGCTTAAAGCTCTCATCGAAAGTGTGCAATTTTCCTTCTAAGGAAACACTGCAGCAGCTGATTTCTCTGATTAAAGCCGTTTCTTAGATTGAAAGCGCCTTAATCAATCAAGTCAGGTGTGGAAGTTTTTTTTTTTTTTGTTTTTTTTTTAACTGTAATGAAAATCTGGCAGTTTTTCTGCCCTAATGAGGCATGGTGGATGATTCCCTTCCAGAAATCTGACAAACAGACACTGAGGATCTTTGAGGGGGAAATATTTAAAAAATAAAGAGAGAGAAAGAGTTGGAGAGAAGGTCCAACTTCTGAACCCTAAACACAAAAAAGCTCTCATCCAAAAGCAGAGAGAGTCGGGCGTGTTCACTAAGATGTCAACGCTACTTCATTATTGATAGGATTATGGCTCAGTAAATAGGCCTCCAGCCCATTTTCCTCTCACTGCCCACAGGAGACCGCTTCCATTTTTGGAGAAAAGTGATTGAATTTTGAAACACAATTGCCACATATCAATTCCTAACTCGCACCTCTCTCTGTTTTCCTTTTGGTGTGGTATTAAATAAATAAATATTGCAGGCTGTCTGTCAAGTTCATAACTGTTTTCTGTCACACTGTGGGGAAGAAGAAGAAGAAAAAAGATTAGACAATACTGAAATACATTTTCAGCGAGCATCACACGCGTGTCAGGACCCAGATATTAGAAAAAAAATAACTGACAGAGATCATGATAAGTGCAGAATTTCTGTTTGTATGATGTCAAGCAGAATTTACTGGAGTTATTGCCTGGATGCGCGGCGTTCATTTTGTAAATTTCCAGGGGAAAATATTGCATTTATGTGGAAGTGAGTTGTGTGATTTGTAAACAATTTGCCTGCAGTTCTCTCTGATGAGATGAGGGAAATGAGAGGACAGGAAGCCACAGTTAGCAAATGAGATACACCCCAAGGGAATTGGCGGCGACCGCACTTCGCAGTGGGGATCCCGAGAAGCCGAAGCGAGAGCATTAGATTTTAATGTTCACTTGTGTGACGTTTTACTCCATTATTTGAGAACAACAGCGTGTGCAAATATTGAAGTTGCACATTCGATAACACTCAAAGGAAAGGTTACTGCACCCTTGTCTTACACATGAGAATACAAATAATAGTATATCTGTAGAGGTGTTTAAGTGGAAGGTGATGAATATGTGACGAATGCACCGAGACAGATTTCTGCTGACGTTGCTTTGACTGACAGAGCGGGTGCAGGTGGCAGAAATTTGTCATTAGGTTTGAAAGTACACGAAAAAATTTATTTTTCTGTGTGACTCAGTTCTCTACTTGAAAATTGAGTTTTTTCTAAACAAGAAATGGAACAGATGGCAAGCCACCTCACTTATTTGTGAGAAAAGTCTTGGGAGTGTATGTGGAAGGCAGAGAAGTTTGGTAGTGGTGCTGTAGGGTGACAAAGTGAAACCGCACCTATGGTGTGAACAAGTTCCTTCAGAGCGAGCTATTAAAAAAAGTCTGTATTTGCAAATGAAACACTTTTTTTTTTTGTTCAAAGAATTATGCGTACAAAGAGCACAAACCCCACCCCTCCTGCTCCTGGGAGGGCTGGGGACACAGGAAAGAGTGGAGGCAAGATAAGAGAGCACTTTCTCTCAGCTGTTTGAGGTTACACGCTTTCCTGAAACCATTATGTATTCCTTATGTGCGAGGGAGCACACTTAACTCATCAGAGAAAGGTGTTATCAAGGTTTCAAAGTATGGATTTGGAAAAAAGCTTTAATATTTTGACACAGAAATTCACTCTACACTCATTAGGCACTTCTTCTTAGCAGATTCAACGGGATGCTGGAAACATTCCTCAGACAATTTTGACGATCTCCATTCCATCACATCGCAAAGGAGCCTCTGTTGGATTGAGATCTGTTGACTGTGGCCCCATTAGAGTAGGGGCCCAAAGTGTGCTTAAAAAAATCTCCCACACACCAGCAACCTGCTTATACAAGGCAGGATGGCTCCACAGTTTCTTGCTGTTCATCATAAATTCCCAACCTACCTCCTGAGTGTCACCATAGAAACTGAGACTTTTTTTTTTTGCCTGTCCCATTTGGTTCTTTAGCCGTCAGAATTGTTGTCTGAAGACCAACAAGGATACCCAATGGATTTACTTTGCCAAATGGATCATCGTGGCATTGCCGTATTGGTCCATTTGATCGACCTTTGTTTTTATTGTTTATATTTTATTTTCAGATGTTACAGACGGGACAGACATGAGTGAGGGATAGGAAAGGGAGAGAGAAAGAGGAAAGAAAAGAAAAGAAAAACAGAAGGGGAGAGGGACAGTGAGAAAGGGGGGGAGAAAAAAAATAACATACTAAACACAACACCATCGCATTAATCTAGCTAAGTGTAAACAGCAGTAAATACTGAATATTCAATGTTGTTGTGCAGCACGCAGGACAGACAGCGCACAATGTGCTTTGAAGTAGCAGCCAAGAAAGGTGTAATTTAAGTCTACGAGCAGTGAACACCCGTGTGCATACCTGTGTGGATCAGCGTGCTTGTATTCAAAAGGTTTCCACATGTAATGGTCTGCAAGAGGATGTAGCGAGCCATAGCCCCATCCCCCAGGGCATGAAGCAGGCATGGAGGAGATCCAGGCCCCAGACATCCAGAGGCTCCCAGAGCACGAGAGCCCAAAGAGGACCACCGGAGGGGCATCCGTGCCACCCTCATGGGGAGGGCTGAGGATCCCCAGACGAGGCGTCACCCAGTAGCCACCGAGCAGAAGCTAGAGGGGGCTGCACCGGCGTGCCCGCCGGCTCTGCCGGCAGCCAGCTGTGCCAGAGTGAACCGAGCCGCAGGCCCAGAGGCCCGAGGGCCCCCTGCACCCCGGAGGAGGCCTGACCGAGCAACAGGCGCCAGGCCCCGCCAGGTAGCCACCGGGAGTGAGCCGGTACATACCTGAGTGCCCAGCCCCGGACACCAAGAACCACCAATGCACCGACCCTTAAGGGCATCAGTTACCGGCATGGAGTGTGGTGAGGGGAGATAGGCCTGGGAGTTCCCAGAGAGGTGGAGTCTAAGACCCGACCTGACATATAGACACAGACAAACAGGCACACACAGACATAAACATGCATTCCCACCCTCATGCACACATATACAAACACTCAGCACTCACCCAACGTAAGGATTGACATAAATGGACATGTACACACAATCACACTCCCTAAACATACTCTATACCCCGGGTCCAGGTACCCTCGCCCCCAGAGGGGGAAACAGAACCCAGACCCAAGAGATATTACCCTTCCCCCCGAGGTGGAGGCAAGCAGACCGTCCCAGGCTCCGCAGCAGCAGGGAGGCCAATCGGACAGCTAACATCTCCTCCCAGCCCCCCCGCCCCAATGGCTAGCAGAGAACGAGGGTGTGTGAAGACCCCATACCTCCCTGAGACTTGCCATACCTACACATCTCCTGCATACCTTGGTTATTATGAGTGATTATTTTACCTAATGCTGTCTTCCAGTAAGTTCAAAGCAGTCTGGCAATTCTTCTCTGACCTCTGGCATCAACATGGCATTTTCTCCCTGATAACTGCCATTCACTAGACATCTTCTCCTTTTTTAAAGAGTTTTATCTGTAAATCCTAGAGTAGATCCCAGTAGATTAACAGCTTCTGAAATATTCAAGACCAGCCCATCTGGCACCAACCATCATGCCACATTCACTGTCACTTTCTAGTAATCTTTCTTCCCAAGTCTGATGCTCTGTTTGAACTTCAGTAGGTCGTCTTGACCAGCGGTCCCCAACCTTTTTTGCGCCACGGACCGGTTTATGCCTGCCAATATTTTCACGGACCGGCCTTTAAGGTGTCGCGGATAAATACAACTAAATAAAACTAGTACTGGTACCGAAAAAAAGAAGATTTATTCATAACACACGTGAAAAGACCCAGGAAAACCGAGTTAACGATCAAAATGATAACAAAATAACGCTGAAAACCGATAAAAACCCTGAAAACCATACATTTCACACCTGAGCCTCAACTCTCGCGGCCCGGTACCGGTCCGAGGCCCGGGGGTTGGGGACCGCTGGTCTTGACCATGTCTGCATGACTAAAAGCATGATGTGATTGAACATGTGCACCTAATAAAGTGGCTGGTCAGTATGCAGGCTACCACTTGTTTTTTTAGTTTTTTTATATAAATATCAGCCACGAAGACCAATTTATCAATGAGTGTTATTTAAAAGATGAGTGACCTCGTAACTGGTAAGTTGATGAAAACATCTCCTATGAACTGGTTGTTTGTTTGTGTTTGATTTTTTGGGAAGCAGTTCTTTTTTTCTTTGTTTTTTTTTTTCTAGTTTAGTGTTAAGCTGGAAGCATCTCCCCTCCTGAATATTTCAGCAAGTATTATGTGTTGGTCTGATGGTGGTAGTGTTGAAAAACGCTAACATATTGACAGCATGGTAATGATTACAGTGTTTATATATAATGCTAATGTTGCTAAGATTTTCTGACAGACTGGCTGAAGACAAAGAGGCTACGTAACTAAAGACAAGCTAATGAAGCTCACACAACATCCATTTACACTGCTCAGTAATCTTGCTCTATTTTTTATTTTTTTTGCTCCTCCCCCTTTGTGAGTGTGGACGCTTCATCTCTTTGCTCTTTAAATGCTTTGCTTCTTTTATTGATTTTTATGCTGATTTTTTCCCTTTTTTCCGTATGAGCTTACCTGCGATAGCTTCTGGACACTTATAGATCATTAGGACTAAAGTGTTCTAAACAGAAACAGCAACATTTTTATAGTTACCTTATCCTCAGCGCTCCGTGTGTCTGTGGCCTAGACACAGCTGAAGCCTGATTACAGCGTCTGGGCACTGAGCAGCCTCAATACCCTGGAAAGGTGCTAACCGCTAGGCTAACTAGCAACAAGATGCCTTCCCTCTCCACAGATGACTACCACAGCCTCCTGCAGAAGATTGCAGTACTGGAGACAAAAATTCATCGCTTAGAAGTAAACGTGGAGGTAAATGGACTGTGTGGAAATGAAACAACCTTGCCTTTGATTCAAAACAATGGCGATGAGCAAGCTAGTACACAGCTAAGGAGCACAGATAACATGACCAAGAAAGTAGACTTTGTGCACTATTATAAATACTCAAGCGATAATCCCCCCTTGGACTGTCTTGGTGCAAAACCAAGACATAAATCATGTCTCCTGGAAGGGGGAGGACGTATCACAGGCAGGGCACAGCGAGCTGAAATCTCTGAAACCGACTGGCCTTCACTTCCTACGAGACAGAGAAGCTCTTCTACCCCTGTATACAAGAGGAAACAGGACTGGACAACCGTGAATAGGAAGGTTAACAACAAACCTTCAAAACAACTGAATGTGAAACTGCACAACAGATTTGCTCCACTATCAAAGGACCCTGGATCTATATCGGACAACCATCCATCTAAAAGTAGCGAAGTAAGGTCCGAAAATCTTTTGAAAAGTAAAAGGCCACAGGGAAAGCTAAAGGCTAGGCCTGAAACTCTGATTGTGGGTGACTCTGCCGTAAAGGATGTACAAAGGATGTGCGGTAAGAACACTAAAGTCCTCAGCTTTCCTAACGATATGGTCAACAACCTGAAGGAGAGAATTCTTCAAATTGCAGAGGAATATCCAACTGTGACAAACATTGTTCTGCATACAGGGTCAAACGATGTGTCCAAACAACAGTCGGAGGTTCTGAAACGGGACTTTACTGGATTATTAAATACTGCAAACTCTCTGAAGGCAGCTGTATTCATCAGTGGGCCTGTACCGCCGGTCAGAGGAGGAGACGAGAGATTCACAGGCTGTTTACACTGAATAAATGGCTTATATCAGCATGTGCTGACCACTCAGTGCATTTTATCAACAACTTTAATATTTTTTGGGAACGCAGGCATCTGTTCAAAGCAAATGGATTTAATTTTAACAAGTCAGGGGTGAAACTGTTCACCTCCAACTTGTTTTATTCCATACGTCATCCATCTGTGCTTGGTGCCAAGGCTGAGATAAACGAGGAGTTATCTCATAAAGAGGAACAAACAGTACTCCAAGAACAGACAAAGCCCAGCAGAAACCTTGAGGAGGAGCTCCATCTGCCCCCACCCGGGAAGAGCCTCAGAAAGGAGAGACATCTGAGGCAAGAAGAGGGGTCCCTATTTGCCTCCAACTCTCTCAACAACACCAACGACCAGGACCAGGACCAGGGACCACGATCTTCCCCAGTCCCCCAAACCCCTGACAGGCCATCACCCTCCTCCCCCTCCCTTTCTCCCTCCTCCCCACGCCTGAAATTCACTGAGGAGATGATGGAGCGGGTCAATGCTGGGCTCAGATCTACCCCCCGGCCCAATCCCTTTTTGTCCCCCATAAACCCCCCACCAGAGCAGCCAAAGGATCACCATCGAGCCCCACCCTCAACAGAGCAATCGAAGTCACATTGCTCAGCCTCGCCCCCCCTTAGTTCCTCCTTACCACCTTCATGCTCTGTCTCCGAAGTCTGATGTGTGATGTGTGGAGGGTCCGGGCTGCGAGGATTATGGCAGTGGTGACTTTTCCCAGGAGAAGCTGGGACCCTGTTTACTAGAAGGTTTTAAAATCTCTGTACTTTCAGGTGACAGAAGGAGACATGTGGCCTGGTCAAAACACAGAGAAATGCACTCTAAAACATCTTTAAATATAGTAAACATACCTTGTGTGCCACAGACTGCTCCCAAACACGAGGGGACAAGTAATGCCTCTAAAACACTTAAGTTGGCTTTATTAAACGTTAGATCTTTAGCTGGGAAAACATTTTTAATTAATGATTTAATCACTGAGCACAGCCTTGATTTTATGATTTTAACTGAAACTTGGTTGGACCAAAGTAACAGTGGAGCTGTTCTCATCGAGGCGACCCCTCCTAACTACAGTTTTATCAGTGAGGCCAGGGTGAGCAGGAGAGGAGGGGGGGGTTGCATTTCAATGTAAGCAGCTATCTCCTGGAAATTTTCAGTCTTTTGAATATGTGGCTTTACAGCTGAAGGCCCCATCCAAAGTTGTGTTTCTTAATGTTTACAGGCCTCCCAAATACTGCACAGACTTTTTTAATGACCTCAGTGAACTGCTGTCTGTGTTGATTTCGACTGTGTAATTATTGTTGGGGATTTTAACATCCATGTGGACAACCCTCAGGACAAAGGGACTAAAGACCTGAGTAACACTCTGGGCAACTTTGGGCTGACTCAGCATGTAACAGAGGCCACACATAATAGAGGACACACTCTTGACCTACTGATCTCCAAGGGCCTGAGCATTTCAAACATTACTGTGTCTGATGTGGGCCTGTCTGATCATTACTGTGTTTTATTTGAAAGTAAAATCTCAGCCCACACAAATACACTGAACAAAAATATAAACGCAACACTTTTGTTTTTGCTCCCATTCCCCATGGGATGGACGTAGAGACCTAAAATTCATTCCAGATACACAATATAACCATCCCTCCCAAACAGTGGTCACAAATCAGTCCAAATGTGTGGTAGTGGGCACATCTGCTATATTGAGATAATCCATCCCACCTCACAGGTGTGCCACATCAGGATGCTGATCTGACATCATGAGTAGTGCACAGGTGTACCTCAGACTGCCCACAACAAAAGGCCACCCTGGAATGTGCAGTTTTTTGCACTATTGGGGGTCTGGGGACCCAGAACCGGTCAGTATCTGGTGTGACCACCATTTGCCTCATGCAGTGCAACACATCGTCGCATGGAGTCTATCAGATTGTCAATTGTGGCCTGTGGAATGTTGGTCCACTCCACTTCAATGGCTGTGCGAGGTTGTTGGATATTCGTGGGAACTGGTACACGCTGTCGTATACGCCGGTCAAGCACATCCCGAACATGCTCAATGGGTGACATGTCCGGTGAGTATGCTGGCCATGCAAGAACTGGGACATTCTCAGCTGCCATCTGCCCTGAACAATGTGAACCATGATTCATCCGTGAAGCGCACACCTCTCCAACGTGCCAGACGCCATCGAATGTGAGCATTTGCCCACACAAGTCTGTTACGGCGACGAGCTGGAGTCAGGCCTTTTGTTGTCGGCAGTCTGAGGTACACCTGTGCACTACTCATGATGTCAGATCAGCATCCTGATGTGGCACACCTGTGAGGTGGGATGGATTATCTCAATATAGCAGATGTGCCCACTACCACACATTTGGACTGATTTGTGACCACTGTTTGGGAGGGATGGTTATATTGTGTATCTGGAATGAATTTTAGGTCTCTACGTCCATCCCATGGGGAATGGGAGCAAAAACAAAAGTGTTGCGTTTATATTTTTGTTCAGTGTATATCAACAGCAGTGATCACAAAATGATGTATAACTGAAGACAGTAGTGAGATCTTTTACCAGGTCTTCCCATTAACACCTGACCTGTCCAGAGGTTCAGTCAATGAGCTCGTCAATAGCTTCAATGCAAAAATGTTAAATGTAATGAATACAATTGCTCCCATTAAGGTGAAGGTTATCTCTGGAAGGAAAAAGTCTCCATGGAGAAACTCCACACTAGTGAAAAATGAAAAAAGAGAGTGTAGGAAAGCTGAGCGCAGATGGAGAAAAACAAACCTCCAGGTTCATTATGACATCTATAAAGAGAAACTTCACAATTATAATTTACAACTGAGGAGTGCAAGGAGGTCCTACTTCTCTGACATCATCACTAAAAACAGCCATAATGCTCGGGTCTTATTTTCTACAGTTGACAGGCTAACAAACCCTCCTGTGTCAGTGGCAGCTGAACTTCATTCAACCATGGCCTGCAATGACTTTGTCAAATTCTTCACAGAAAAAATCCAAAAGATTAGACAAGCAATTGGTATATCAACAGCAGATCCAGACTATGTATTGTGTCCACCGAAAAACTGTTTAAACACCATAAAACAGTTTCACCCTATTAACAGCAAAGACCTGGAGGACATCTTAGGTCAACTGAACTCCTCCTCTTCCTGTTTAGATGTCCTGCCAACAAGTTTTTTCAAAAAGGTCTCAAAGACTTTAGAGTCAGACCTGTTACAGATCGTCAACTTTTCTTTAATGTCAGGTGTGTTTCCGGAACCACTAAAAACTGCTGTAATAAAACCTATACTGAAAAAGGACAATCTTGACAAGACACAAATGAACAAGTGTTTAATGACATATGTCTGAATACAGACAGTGGAAAAATGTCAGTCTTAGTTTTACTGGATCTCAGTGCAGCATTTGATACAGTTGACCACAACATATTACTCAAACGACTGGAGAACTGGGCAGGTCTTTCAGAAACTGTACTAAACAGGTTCAAAACATACTTAGAAAACAGGAAATACTTTGTATCAATAGGTAACTTCACATCTGAGCAGACAAGTATCACATGTGGAGTTCCCCAAGGTTCCATCTTGGGACCCCTTCTGTTTAACATTTACATGCTCCCACTGGCACAGATTCTAAAGAATAACAAAATAAACTACCACAGCTATGCAGATGACACACAAATATATATCACAATGTCACCAGGAGACCAAGGCCCTGTACAGGCTCTTGGTAAATGCATTGAGGAAATTAATGACTGGTTGTGCCAAAATTTTCTCCAGCTAAACAAAAACAAAACTGAAGTAATAGTCTTTGGCGCCAAAGAAAAACGATTACAGGTCACCAGAGAACTTCAATCTATACACCTAAAAACCACAGACCAGGCGAGAAATTTGGGTGTAGTGATGGATGCAGACCTAAACTTAGAAAAACACATTAAGACAATAACAAAATCAGCTTACTATCACCTCAAAAATATTTCGAGGATAAAAGATCTGATGTCTCAACAGGACCTGGAAAAACTAGTCCATGCATTCATCTTTAGTAGGCTTGATTACTGTAACAGCATCTTTACAGGTCTACCTAAAAAATCAGTCAGACAACTACAGCTCATTCCGAACTCTGCTGCTCGAGTCCTCACTAAGACCAAAAAAGTGGACCACATCAGTCCAGCTCTGAGGTCTTTATACTGGCTGCCTGTCCGTCAGAGGATAGACTTTAAAGTTCTGATGCTGGTCTATAAAGCTCTGAATGGTTTACATCAGTGACCTCCTGACCCAGTATGAACCTTCCAGATCCCTCAGGTCATCTGGATCCGGTCTTTTATCAGTTCCCAGAGTCAGAACCAGACACGGAGAAGCTGCATTCAGCTTTTATGCTCCATATATCTGGAACAAACTCCCAGAAAGCCTCAGATCAGCTGAAACACTCAGTTTATTTAAATCCAGGTTGAAGACTCACCCTATTCTCAGCTGCATTTGAATAAAGCACCAAATCCACACCTTTAAGCTTAAATTTCAAAACTTACATTTTAACTACTGATTTTATCTATTGTTCTGATTTTATCTGTTTTGATTTTATATACTGTTTTGTTTGTTTGTTTGTTAATTAGTTTGTTTGTTTGTTTGTTTGTTTGTTTGTTTTAATCAATTTTAAATCATGCTTTTTATTCGTTTTTGTTTCTAATGTCTCTGTAAAGCACTTTGAATCACCTTGTTGTTGAATTGTGCTATACAAATAAACTTGCCTTGCCTTGCCTTACCAGTGATACCAGTATGTTATATTATCATTCATTGTTCAGTTGGATTAACATTAGTTCAGCTGTAAAGTGGAGCGAATCGTGAGAGTTTTCCGTGAATATTAGTGTGGATGAGATCTCTTTAGTATGTGACATCACTATAGCAGTGTGCTTGTGGCTTCGCTTTAAGAACCCACTATGTGAAGACTTTGAGTAATACTTTGATGGTGTTTAACAATCCAAAGTTAGTTTCGTTGCATTTTTAAAAATCTTCCACTTACACAGCAGAGCAGGATCTTCCTGACTAGTGAAATTTAAAAAAGAAAGTAATAGTGTGGCACTCTTTTGCAGATGCACAAAGGCACTTCTTTATTGTTTGTTTCAGACTCAATACCATACATGTCTTCCTCCTGCTGCGACTTTCTCTTGGTCCAAAACTGGGTTGAAAATTTGATGTGACTACAGTTTGTAGAACAGGAAGGGAAATCTGTTTCTGAACGGACAAAACGGCACATCAACCTCAGCCAGCTTCTTCTTTCCCTTGTTAGAGCATAATACATTTCACTGTCATCTCTAAAAGCTGCCGCATGCTTATCTCTCACACTGAGAGAGGATTTGAAGGGAGAGCTTTGTTGGACATATTGAGCTTTCCATGTTTCAAAAAGAAATATTGCCAGATTTTTTTAAGTGCTGCCTCGAGCCATGTTTCACCCCACCGCTCTTCTCTTTTACTATGAAAGTTGGCTGTCAGAGAGCTCATTTGAGACTACTGTATGCGTTCCCCTGTCTCCTCAAGACAGGAGGAGTATCCATATTGTTCCCCCTGTGTTACCTGTCGAGACATCTTCGGTCTTTGAGAAGTTTCATGAGCATATGTGTAATACAGTCAGCTGTCTTAGGCAGTGAGACAGGGCAAGGGATGCTGGTTCAATACTTGAATCATTTTGGTCTGCTTTTCATGTAAATCTATCATGCATATTGCTCCGAGCGATCTACCTAAAATACTACAGTGGTGAGACGTGAGTCGGCTCAGGACTGAACACTCATAAGACATCACGCGTGGAAGCGAGCCGGAGTGCCTCTGCCTATTATTTTAGCCAGTGATAAATCTCGTCTCCAATCATCTTCCTCGTGTAATAAGTCTTCCTCTTGAAGTGTAAAGATGATTGATGTGTAAGGCACTCAAGACGTGCACATTGGTAGGATGAGGAGTACGTGCTGGAAAAAAGACGGGGCAGTAATGACTCGAGTGTGACTGTTGCATCACTTGTGCTGGGTTTTTCTTTGGGTTTTTTTTTTTTTATCTTAATCGCTCCCTTAGACTCGTCTCACAGCAGGGGTGAGTGGTCGAGCCAGATTTGGCTCTTTGTGAAGAATTATCAGATGAGAAAGCGGAAAGCATTTGCAAAAGGCAACGGTTGTTGGCACAGCTGACCTTTAAATGCTGAGTTGGGGCTGGAATTGACTTGTTGTATCAGCAAACACAAACAAGTGCAAACTAATTACATATTTGAAGCTCAAATTGACCAAAGGTTTGAGCACTGGGCAGACTATTATGTGCCACCGGCATGTTTCCGAAGTACAACGAGCAGTAACCGACCGTGCGGCACGAAGAGGAGGGCGAGCAGAAACGCTACAATTTGTGATAATGACACAGTTAATTAACTTTCTGTTTATGTTGATTACTTCATTTACCTATAAGCTTTTCCGAGAATTGACGAGACTGTTAAAATTTAATACATTTTAAATTAAAATTTATAATTGACAGTGGTTCTCTCAGGGTTTCGGCATCTTTGTAGAATAAATGAATGAAGTATTTGTTCAGTGTTGCAATATAACCTTGCAGTTTTTAATGAAAACTCTCCGATGTCCTGTTATGTTAGTTATCACATTGGTCCCTCAGGTCCATTGCTTTTAGTTTATTTTGGGTGCAGCACAAACAGCTATTTTAACCCCATTTTGTTGGTCTAATCACGCCGCAACAGTTCAAACCATATCACATGCCATTATTTTTGAGTGCTGCTTATCTAATTGAACTTACCCTCGTGCCTATTACTGTGCGCTCGTGCGCAGCTTGTGACATGAGTCATACTTCAAGATTGCATTGCGCTATCTGTGGCCGTGCCCTTCCTTTGATATTAAAATATCAAAGTTTGCAACAACAAGGAAAATTAACAAAAAGAAAAAAAAAGAGGAGCACAGGCACGCATTAATTCTCGTGCAGTCTGCTCGTACTCTTTCTGCAGCGCTGCCTTGAAAACATATTTTTGTGCCTAAGTTCGAGGCAGGGGTTACAGGCAATTTATGCCATTTCTTTCGCTGCGATGGGTCGTTGAATGTATTAAATTAGTGTTACATTATGCACAACTTACTGGCATCGTTTGAGACCTCTGACCTTATGCAAAATTCACATGAAGACCTTTAATAAAAAGTTTGAGAACCTGTGGTATCACTGATTAAACATGTTGAGTCAGTAGCATAGGTAATTTGTTAGGGAGAGTGTTTGATCAGCAGGCCTCTGCCGCCTGTGTCTTCACACACTAGGCTTCGTATGTCAAAGGACTGAGTATGAACTTGTGGCTTTTTTAATTTCACCTAATCCTCAAACTCTTATCAACCTCCCGTGACGTATGGCTTGGTTATTAGCTATTTTAAGGAAATTCATTAGAAATTCTGGATGTTTAGCATGTAACATGCTTTTTAAACTCATGTAATAAGGCCTGATTTTTGCGCCCTGCCAATCAGAGTTTGTACTTCAGCACAAAACATGTTGTTAAATGTCTTGTAATGCTGCATAATTTATTTTCCTCCATTCGGAGTTGACGCTTGCAGCCGTGCATGCATGTAGCTGTGATGTGCAGACGTGCCAACACGTGTTTAAGTCTTGTAAAGTGAGCCTTGGCTTAACATAAAAACCGATATGTTGGAGGTCCCTATGAAAAGGTGCAAGTTTATTTTATAAAAATATATATATATATATATTTTTTTTAACTGCTCAGTCTTCTGTTATCAGTCTTCACTTCATAGCTTGTTTGCTGTCATGTCATTCCAAAATGAGCTAATTACAGCAAAGGATGGAAGTCATACTGCGAGAGATAGTAGGGGGTCTCAGAAGATGTCTGATGGATTAGCGTGCCTGTTTACTTTAGATTCCAAAGTGTTCATTTATTAATTCCTGCTGTAACGCTGCTCACTGCAATCCTGTGACAGTGATGTACAAAGGCAGATACCCCACAAATATTTTCCTGTCTGTCTTTCAGCAAAAGCTCGATAAATTAGTCCGGCAAGTTTAACAGATGGCTTACGCTCTATTTACAGCTCACATTCCAGTATCATAACTTTCTAACACCACCTACACAAAAAGAGAACTTTTTGCACTCGACGACTTAAACGCTCTTAATGTACTTTCACTCACACAAACTTAAATGAACATCAAAATCAATGGCGACCGCCACGCAGAGAAATAAATCTGACCCCAATTATTGGAGAGCATTTCAGAACTGTTGACATGGAAGAGTTTTTCTTGTCTTTCACTGCTTTAGAGTAATCTGAAAGTTAAACTATCTTTAACTTTAATAAGTGACCTTAGTTTTCCTACCTATGAGTTGGTAACATCTGTTAAGAGTTCTTCATTTTCGTTGGACAGCATCAGTAAAACCAGGGTCTATATAGCAACTGTATGAAATAACTTTAGTCAGAGTTAGTAAATCCAAATTTGGGAGCAACAGTGAAAATAACTTTACACAAACAGTGGGAATAACACCATTCATACTTTTTCTTATAGGTTGAAGTACCTGTAAGCATAAGGCTGGGATTATACTCACTTGCAGAAGTGTATTTTTTTTTTTTTTACTTCACCATTCTTTATGCTCATAAATCTCATTGAGACACAAAGTCTGATCTTCAAGAGTGACCTGTTTTAAATAATCATACAAAACTACAACATACTATCCGGTCGTTAAGTGATGACGAATCCTACTTCCGGGCCTAAAGTAGTCTGCGTTTAATATGGCTTTTGTGTTGTTAACATGTTTAATGTTTTGTATTTTCTTCTATTTAATCTCAAAAAGCTCCTAAAACAGTCAGTGATCACTGTTGACCTCCCTCGGCTTTTATTACCGATAATTATTTATTTAAGCTCAGTTTTTAAAACCTTAGGATGTAACTACAGCCCAGCCCATGCAGCAGTATATGAATGACTAACCTCGTATTGTGGATGGATTATCTCATTTGTTCCTGACCACCGAGAACACTCACGTTAACTTTTATCGAGTGGAAAAATAGTTAGCTTGTTTATATTATGCTAACATAGCTGTGTCGCTAGCGGTCACGTAGCACATCATTATATACCAGCTAGCCAAACTTCAGTAGCCCTACAAACGTCACTGCTGTTTAGTTTTCTGTCTTCATTTATGCTGGAAGTGATAACAGAGCTGTACGTTTTAATTTGTTTCCAAAACCCCGCAGTCAGGACATGCTATATTGTATTTAGATAGAAGCTAGCGAGCTAACTTCCTGCTAACTTCTAACTCTGTTAAATGTCATAAATTCCGTTTTCATGGATGCCTGAATGTTAAACTCAATTGTTACACCTGGTAGAGCAGAACGCTGATCATTTTATTAAAGGTGAAAGACTTTAGACAGTTTTTCAACTCTCAGAAATGCCATAGTGATCGTTTGATATATGGACCTGCAGCGGAGTTTAGGCCCAGACACGGCTAGTGACGTCAGACTTAACAACCGGATAGTCATTATTACAACTGATATAGGAGCAATAAAACATTAAGAACAGGAATAGCCAGCCAGTGATGCGTTCTCCATTGTCCTTAGAATTTCTTTAAAACTAGTGCTGTCAGCGTTAATCTTGTTAAGATGACATTAACGCCATGACTGCATTAATGCGGCAAATCTCCGTTAGCGAGTTATCGCAGATCACCCCGTGCGTGAGGTTGCACCGCGTCAACGCGTTAACGTCATTTTATCGAGACTAACGCTGACAGCGATATTTAAAACCCTTCAGTTGAATTAAGCTGCACAGCTTCAAGTCTTGTTGTAATTAGTTCCAAGTATAAAGAGTATATTGAAAGAAAATGTCTTTTTTCCAAAGTTTTGTATGTAGGAACAGTCAATATAATAAAAGCTGTAATAAAATTCTCAGTGGCAAAACCACACCTGGTCTAAAATATTATTTTAGATAAATATTATTATTTTTTACTTGGTTAAAAAAAAAGGGGGGCTTGCACTTCTACTTTATATCAAGTGCTTTTTGATTTGCACAGTTTTGTTTTTTCCCCTCGAATTTTGATGACAAATTTTAAATCTTTTAACATGTAACATTCATATTGGATATCTCTAAAATGCTAATTCTGTCACATGAGGTGGTACACAGCATTTGTCTTGACACTTTTTGCAACGCAAATCTGGACACCTTGTCAGTGATGTTCCTGGCATCCCAGGGAGTTTTGGATCTTTCCCCTCACTCACATGACCCAGCTGGGGTTGATTAAGCCATAACCTGGGCCAAGAATGCGCTTTCCCCGACAGCTATCCACTCAGCCACCTAGAGACTTCTTTGGCATCTTTTGTTGGCTTTTCCCCAGATCCAGCACCCCCTCTGAACAGTAGTATGACCTGCTTGGAGGATCAAAAGAGTACGACAATGTTGTGTCTCCATGTTACTATAATCTCCTCAGGGAACTTGACTTGTCTGCCTGGATCAGCCTTCAGTTCTCAGTTGAGCCCTGTGGGGCTTGAAGGCCTTGTTGTCAGTTGTGTCCTCCACAATCTGACAGAAGTGGTGGCTTTTTGATATGTTGGCCTCAGGTATGTATTATAGATGATTGTCATGCAGGTACTGTCAACTATGGATTTCCACCATGGTATCCACCTTTGTTTACTTGCACCAGTGACGGGCAATGCAATAGCTGTTTGAAAATAACTGTATTAATAAATAAAAACAATATTTAATTTTTCTTTTCTTGAACTGCATGAAGTCTGCACATAGAGTGCTTTCCCTTGTCCAGATATTTCACATCCCATTTAAGAGATGAGTGAGATGAGGTGCTCAGAAAGTCACTGACGGTTAATAAAATGCAACCCAAGAGAGTAGACATTGCCTGCAGTTTCCCCAGTAGGGTTGCTTCAAAGTGCAAGGGCATTACTTTTTAATGCCTGTGTTGAATAACTGTGGGTTAGCTAATTTCTGGAGGCTTCTGAAAGGTCAGGCATTAGGGCAAGAATATATACGGCTGCAAGTCATTGTCAGTACTGCTAAATTGCAAATGGTCTCCCGCTCTTCAAGGAAGGATAAAATACTAATGTTAGCTCTAAATATAGTTCAAAAACCAAGCAAGAAATGTCGGTATATTATAGCCAGAAGGTTTGCTGAATGTGATCCGTAGCCTTTACAATTTTATGGGGCGGCAGGGGGAGAGGGGGAAGGCGGGTGGGGGGTCGGACATTCAATCAGGAGCAGCTTGTCTTCTCATATTTGTACACGCTTAGTAAATGTGGCATTACGGAGAGTATTTAATCAAAACTTCTTTTGGTCCCATTGAGAGTTTTTAGGAACTAATACCATGACTGCACAAGCTCTGGCTTGGAGGGAATTTGCCAAGAAAGAGCTTGGCCAAACATCTTTTGACTAATACCACATTCTGCTCAGCAACCCTTGTTTCCCTTCATAGCATTAATTTGTTTCAGCTAATTTCACAGTCTGTGTTTGGGCAACCAGGAGCAGAAAAGCACAGGCTTGGCTTCAAATCCTAACCACAAGAGGACTTGTTTGCCTCAAATTACTAGTAATGGCTAAGGTGCCTCTTTTGCCTTTTTTTGACATTTAATTTTTTAAAGTGAGCTATGACAAACCCAGTCACAATTTAATTAGTTATATAGATTTTTATTCTGATTTATGTTTTATTATAATAATGTTACTGTTTTAGCTCTACAGTTTGGACCTCCCTTATTTGGTTTCATTAGAATTACACCAACCAGTCTACTCCTTCCAATGTGAATCATGTATACCACTTGTAGTGTCTCATTGAATTCATCAAGGCCCCTCCTCTCATACTCATTTCACAAGCACTCGACTCACATCCTGAGAACAGAAGCTTTAATATGGTTTGTTTACTTACAGGATCCAGGCTTCACAGCTATGGTTTACTGAAATGGAAATAAATCTTTTCACAAATCCAGGATTTAATTATACAAAAGGGCAACTATATTTGCTGAATTCATCGAAGGTTGGAACAGATCCACATTTTACCTCATCCATTCCCATCTTTTAATTTGATCAAAGGGTTTCCGGATTAGCAGCATGAGTTTTTTCAGGGACGTGTCCAGCTAGTTCAGATGGGCTGGCTAGCCTACCTGCAACCAATCTGCTCCTTTATATATATTCTGCCAACGGTTCTGGACAGCTAAAGCATTTCAACTGGCTGACGCTCAGCAGTTAAGAATTCTCAGTTAGAGACGCTCTGTTCTAGACCCCAAACCAGAGACATAATAATACTTAAACTATGTATTTATTTGGACACAGATGGATGACATAGAAGATTTTGGGACAAGCTCACAGTTTATTCCTCTGTTATTGCTGATTGATTCCTACCAACCTTTGGCAAAATATTACCAGAATAGTGGGAGTTTGTTACAAGTATATGGATGTAGGACCATTTTGCTTCTGTTTCAAACCCCTTTCTCACTTCAGCTGCCACAATGTAACTAAGTAAGGTTAAGCTAACTTTCCTACTTATGTTACCATGCCTTTTAACTGCACACAGAGACATGAAAGCCCATCAGTGAATTCCGAGGCTGCGGATATATAGAACAAATTCTTGCAGTCCTTGGTTTGAGGAAACGGAAACTGTCCCAAATTCCCCCGAGGCCAAATTTTTCCTTTAAAGGTTTTTCATGGTGGATATTTCATTCGCTAAAATGAGGTACCATTACCATGCTCTGTGGTTGGATTCATTAGCACACTGATCATAATGAAAAAGATAATAAGCGAGAGATGAAAGGACTGGATTTTACTCCCTGCCTTCATTTCCACAAATTGGGCATCCGGAAGGAACAAAACATCCATCTGTGTTGTGCATAATACATAATGGCAATGGAATGATTCTATATTTCTGATTTCTGCTAAAGCCACTGCGAGGAAGACTACAACAAAAAAGAAGAACAAATGGAATTGGAGAATCTGACCTTTGGTTGAAGCGCTTGCTATCTCCTCACATGGGTACACCATTTGTATCTGGCAGAACTCACTTCCCTTCTGTTGCCCTGCTGAGAATAAATGAAGCTTCTTCAGGACCCTTGCTGTGTCTCTGGAACTGACTGGAACAGTCTAAAGCACCAAAACTGGCATGAATCCCTCCATACCAAGCACACCACATATTGGGCAAACATTACTTTAGCCAGAAAAGTCTATTTGGTTAATGGAAAAAAATCACCTCCATTTTTACCCCTCTAAATGTTCTAGCAGAAGTAACGTGAAGAGAAGCAATTCCACTATCAGGTGTCAGTTGCTTCTTAAACCCCCCCCCCCCCCCCAAAAAAAAAAAAACCAAAACAACTTAAAAAGCGTTTTCTTGAAGTTAGTTTAAAACACCGCATAGTTTGGACTTAAAACTACAGGAGAGTTAGTTGGGAAAATGGGATATCTCCCTACCCCCCACACAATAAATAAATGTCTGATAATAAAAAATATTATGTAAAGAAACCACATTTCTTCCCATGCAAACATGGGTCAACCGCATCAAAACACAAGAAATATGCTTGAGCTGGTGTAGTAAAGTATTTGCACTCTTCCTGATTTCTTGGTTTGTGCATATTTGTCACATTAACATATTTCATATCATCAAACACATTTTAATGTCAGACAAAGATAACCTGAGTAAATATAACATGCAGTTTTTAAATGATGATTTCTTTTATCAAAGAAAACAAAAGCTGTTCAATATCATTAGCTACACCCTGGCCTGATCGCTGCCAGACCTGTTGAAGCAGGAAATCTCTTAACTAAAACCTGTCTGACAAAGTGAGGCAAGCTGAAAGATCTCAAAAAGCAACACATCTGATACAAAGTTACTGACATCTATCAGTTTACTAGCTGGGCCCACGTCCTCATTTTAGGTTTGGTAGCGTTTTTAGTAAATAAAGGCTAAAGGCTTAATCAAGAAATGAGCTGCGGTTTGGGGAAGGCCTCGATGGGGACTGGCAGCGGCTCCCGGGCTTGGCAGATCTCCATGTACTAATGAGAAGTGAAGAAGTGAAATAATTGAAAAAGGGGAGGGAGGGTGGGGCACGAAAAAGAGAACGAACAGCTCAGCTGGTAGAACTGGGGGGGGGGGTCATATATAGAAAATACCCAAAAAGGGGCGTGTTTGGAGGCGTGGTCCTGCTCCTGAAATTACAATTATTTATCTCCAATTGGGAAAGGGTTGTGAACCACAGTGAGAACCATTATCCACAAATGGAGAAAACTTGGAACAGTGGGGAACCAGTCAACCAACTTCTCAGGATTGGCCAACCTACCAAAATTGCTCCAAAAGCGCATCGATGACTTATCCAGGATGTCACAAAAGAACCCAGAAGGCATCTAATGAACTGCAGCCCTCACTGGCCTCAGTTAACGTCAGTGTTCATGATTCAACAATAAGAAAGAGACTGGGCAAAAATGGCATCCATGGGAGAAGACATCATACCAGCAGTCCAACATGATGGTGGCAGTGTGATAGTCTGGGACTACTTTGCTTCTTTAGGACCTGGATTAGTTGCTGTAATTGATGGAACCATGAATTTTGTCTGTACCAGAAAATGTGTGGCAGTCAAGCTCAAGTGTATTTGGGTTACGCAGCATGACACACTGGCAAGTTCAGTACTGAAAAGACTAATTCGCAGTTTCTATAAATACTTGATTGCAGTTCTTACTGCTATGGGTGGCACAAGCAGTTATTAGGTTTAGACGGCAATTATTTTTTCACACATGACCAGAAAGGTTTGAACTTTTTTTTTCCTTAATTAAATCATGTTTTATAAACTCCATTTTATATTTAATTGGGTTATCTTTTTTAATATTAACATTTATTTGATGATCTGATACATTTAGGTGTCACAAATATGTACCTAGTGATAAGGTTTTACTTAAGCTTAAGCTTAATAATGGAAGCTTATAATGCTGTGATAATTCTGGGCGAATATTATGAGTAGCATGAGTAATATTTCGTTAATGCTACATCAGATAGCAAAGTAGATTCTAATTGCACACGTTCATCCGCCGGTGCGGAGAGAAGTGACAGATAGTTGTTGACAAAAAAAAAACATATCCTGCTGTTTCAAACAATTTTCCAAGAAAAACCCACCAGAAGGATTTCTTATTTTTGGTCTTAAAATAAAGAATAGTGGATTTTTTCTGCAGGAGCTGAAATGTGTAACTGGCAGGTTTGTCTGTGGAGAGATAAGACTGGAAGTATTTAAAATTTGCATCGCATGCAGTAGCATGAACTACACACTGAGCAATTTAGCAATTAATCAATTTCAAAATCAATTCACACATAATGCTTTTAATTAATGTAAATGAATTCTATTCCTGCCTTGCAGTTGTTACAGCTGCCCTTGCATTTGCTTGTGTGCTTCACAGGAGATTATTCCAGCTACAAGTTGACTTTGGCTACCTACTGAAAATGAACTAGAGCAGCTCAGTGGCTGGTTTTAAAAGGGTAATGTTGCTTGGCTCGTGATTCCAGTCTTGTGGATGGGCATACCAGACTGACAGGTCAGCCAATTTGGATAGTTTTTGGCCAAAGAGTAGAGGACTGTGGGTATCCTTCTGCTCATCACTGACGCTGCCTGTCAACATGTGTCCATCAAGTGTAGCCCTGTTGTCACATTCTGCAGCTTTTATTTTGGAGAGTGCTGATTCACTGGCGTTCTGACAGCTGGGACTTGTGTAATCTCTGTGTCCACTTTTTCAAATGACTCTTGGCCTATTTGCTGCTCTCCCCACATCCCCTGTATAAAGCCTGAAATAGCTGCATATTTCATTGGTTGATACTCTGAACTAAGAGCTCAGATTTGGCAGCTTTGCTTTTCTCTGTGCCAAATAGAAAAAGAAGGAAAGGAAAAAGATACTATCAAATTAGCTGCTAACTGCTTAGCTTCTTAAGTATGTCTTTAAATTGGTCTTTAAATTGTAATTGCTAAGCGAATCAGGCTTTTAATTAAGACACCTAACAAGTTTGTAGCAGCCGTTTTAAATAGGTTTCATTAATACCTTCAAACTTGGTAGTAGTACCTTGATTACAAGAGATATGTGCTACTTGGTTAGGATTGTAAGCATTTTTACAAATTGTAGATACTTAACAGAATTAAGTAGATAAATGTATCAGTGCTAGCAGTTAAATTGTCATCAAAATGAAGCTTAAAAACAAGCAAAACTGCATAGATTGAACTAAACAGTTGAACTGTAATTTGTTAATTCAGAGGGTAACGTTGAAATCACAGTTGAAATTGGCACACACATACACTCACAGGATACCTTATTAAGTACGCCTATGTAGGACTCTGTTGGACCCTCGTTTGCCTTCCGAATTCTTTTCAATAACACACATTAAAAAAGGTACTGAAAACATTCATGTGGTAACTTCGGACTGTTACTGCAGATTTGTCAGCTGCCAATCCATGATGTGAATCTCCCATTCCACCCCATCTCAAAGGTGCTTTATCGGATTCAGATTTGGGGACTGTGGATATATAGTAAATGAGTTTGGTCATTGTGATGTTCAAGAAACCAGTTATGGGATTTGAGAGATTTGAGCTTAGCGGCGTGGTGTGCTATCCTGCAGGCATCAGAAGATTGGTATGTCGTAGTCATACAGTAAAGACATGGGCATGGTCAGCAAGAATATTCAAGCTGAATCAATGCTTTCGTGTTGCTTACACCTAATTCTAACCCTACCATATGAATGTCATAGCAGAAATGGCGACTAGGCAATGATTTTTGTAATCTTATGTTGTCTTTGTGGGAACTTTAGCCTCAGTTTCCCATTCTTAGCTAATGGGAATGTCACCCAGTGCAATCTTCACTCAGGGATGCATCCTTCATTCAGCAGTGCATTCAGGGATGCTTTTCTGCATACCTTGGTTATAAGAAATGGTTTTTGAGTTGCTTTCTTATTAGTTCAAAGCACTCTTGCCATTCTCCACTGACTTCTGGCATCAACAAGACAGACTGAGAGAACTACCCCTCACTGGATATTTTATTTTCTTCACACATTCTGTGTAAACCCTGGAGATGGCTGTGTGGGTAACTCCCAGTAGATCAGCAGTTTCTGAGTTTCTGAAACATTCAGACAAACCTATCTGGCACCACTAACTATGCCACATATGGTCACTTAAAGTCTTCCCATTCTGATGGTCGGTTCGAACATTATCAGGTCATCTGGACTTAGGACTGTCTACATGCATGAATGCACTGAGTTGGTGCCATATCATTAGCTGTTTGGATATTTGCTTTAGCAAACTTTACCTAACAAATTGTTGTAGTTGTCATTTTGCATTTAAACTATGGTAACTTGAAATCTGACTACATTTAAAATGTTAACTACTGAAATAAAAAGCAGGTAAACTGTTGGTTGAATTATAAGAGATGCAATGAAATGAGCAGTTTAAATAAATAAATACATTTTACTATACAATGCATACTTTTAGTCATGACTTTTTTATTTCTACAACCCATGACCACACCTGAACTCAGTTCAAACGCAGTGTGCACCACTGATATGGGAGTTTGTCACGGCAATATTTGTTACAACTTAACAATTTGGGACTAATAGACAGATTTACAATTCTTATGCACAATATAACATCTCTTGTGACTACTCTGCATTTCTGCTTTAATTTTAGATTTTTCTCTGAACATTAACATACAGTGGCAGCTTGTAAAAGTACGCCTTGGCTGCCTGACTTAGAAAGCTGAACTCTTTTTTTTGGACTGCTTCAGAATATTCTGCAGTCAGACTTCTGTGAAAATCTTGATGTGATATCTCACTTTGCATGCTTTGCCAAATATGTGTTACAGCAAATAACAACATGGGTTTTAACGTAACGTCGTTATTTTCCGTAAAGATTCATGTCAGTTGCCAGTTTCCCAGATCCCATCTGCTCTTGATTACAATGAGATATTTAAAGCATCTCTGTGTTCACTATGAATTCTGCTAATGTTAATGGTTGTGATCTCCTATTAACAGTAACCTTATAAAATCGTCTTAACTCTAGCAGGTGACTGTGTATGAAAACATGTATACTTGCAATCCTGAATTTAATCCCTAATCTGTAAAGGGCAGTAACTTGCGCAGTAATTGTTAGACCTCGTTATATATAACAATCAAACAGCTTCATATACGTTTTGGTGCCCAGTTGCTCTGAAAAAGTAGAAAAATACACTCCGTGTCAAAATGCACCATTTATTTTGAAGAACAAAAACAACGTTATAAGGAAGGCTGCTCCCAGATATGTGCGCATCAACACCGAATCGTCCAATTGAAGATCAAGAGGTTAAACAACAGATAGAAGTACAAAAAGGCAAACCACTGTAAAGTAGTCGACATGGGAAAAGGTACGCCAAAAGAGAATCTTTTGAAAACCTTGCTCCTGTGAAATGAAGTTGTTTGATTATTTATTTATGTATATAAATTAATTACTTTATCTTCCTGTATAAGGAAACTATTTTCGCTAGGTTTTTGAGGTGTGCAGAAATGACAGCTCATTCACAGTTGACCATTTCATCTGTTTGTGGCAGGCTTGTTTCTCTCATGTTTGGATGTAGAAGTGCATTATAGAACAGCTTGTAAAAGTGTAACTAAAACTATCAGTAGATTAAAAAAAAAGAAATTGGTTGACGTGTGTTTAGGCCAGATGGTGTGTGAGTAAAAGCAACCTGAACAGACTTTATTCCCTAAAGATTCGACTTATTAAAGACTTAACTCAAGTTTTAGGTTTTTATAGGCTTTAGTGTCAGATACAAAAAAACCCCACAGTTGATGTGGTTTTGAGTAGAAATTCATAAAGTGCTGTCATTTTGAAGCTTGGTGTTCAGGTAGGACTTCAGACAGTCACATGAAGACTTTATTAAGTTCAGAATTCATGTAGACTTGACTTGGATATGTTGACTTAGGGCGTAAAGTTATTTCAAGTTTCCTCAGAGTTTGATTGAATTGATATCTGACATGAACTTCTCCAGCTCTCCTGCTAACAGACAGACTGCCATCCTATACGGCCTGCAGCTGGCAGGCCAAAAATATCTAAACCCAAACTAGCTCGTGTTTCTCCTTGAGGATACATCCGTGAGAGTTAGTGCTACATGTAGCTTATGTTTATGCTGTCAGCTGTCAGTTTACCGGCTCCACCCTACATCTTCACTTCCATCATTCTCTTTTAACTGTCGACAACACGGCTGTCTACGCTTTTATCTGTTTATCTGTTGATTCTTTTTATACTCTCAAACACTAGCTGCGCTCCTCTTATCTTTGGTTTGTATCCCTTGAGTGTCTGTGTTTGCCCACTTTCTCCTTCTCACCTAGTCTTTGTTTGCAGTCTGCAAGTCGACTTAGTGGCATTTTTTGGGTAAAAATATTTGGGACATCATTGTTGTCATCTTTTGATCTTTTTTTTTTCTGGTCCTCTGCACTGCAACTTTTAGACTACAAATAAAAATGCCACACTGTATGTCGGTATGTGTTTGTGTGTTGCAGCTCTGTGATGGTCATGCTTCAAGGAAATAGGTTTACCTGTGAGACGCTATTGTGTCTTAGTGACAGGTCAGACTTTCTCCATTGGGAGCGTGGAGTTCTATTCCTCTAAGGCTGTAGACAGTTTAGGTTCAGAAACTCGGGAAAAAAAATGGTTCCCATCAGATGGTAAACTCATAAAAAATGCTAAATAAGTGTTTTGAAGCAAAGCTATTTAAAGTTCCTTTACAGAGGCATTGTGTTACCTGCGGCATAATTATTAACTTACTTAAAACAAAACATGTAAGATGTTGCTGCTGATCCGTCGGTTCGGATTGTTTTTGTGCAGTTGTGTGATTAGTTCACATCTGAACTACTGGTAGACAAGCAAATCTCATGTTCTATGTGGTAAAATTACTGTCAAAGCAGTGTGGTGGTTTTGAAGAGAGCATTAGGATGGCTTTGGTTTCCTGTTGGAAAACTAGCTGAATGCAAGCTGATAATTACTTGGATGTTTTATTAAGTGGCTAAATGCATTCTTAAAAAAAGGTGAGTTTTCACAGGAATCTGTGGTGTCCTGCGAAAAGCCAAATGCGCTCCGTGATTCGACAGCGTCTAGAACCACCTTTTAGCAAAGCCAAAGTTGAAGTAATCATTTTCTGTATGACTGTATCAATCTCTAACAACGTTGTGAAGGAATTTGGGCCCCCCTGTCTTTATGACAGTTTCAGTTCACTGAGGTTTGTGGACAATCATTTATGCACCGCTGTCTTAATGTTCTGCCACAGCAGGTTGAAGTCTGGACTTTGACTGGGTTATTTCGACACCCCGACTCTTTTCTTTTTCACCCATTCTGTTGTTTGCTGCTGTGCTTTGGCTCATTGATGCATGATCCAAATAAGGCCAAGCTTTCGCTGTCAGACAGATGGCCTCATAGCTGTCTATAAAAAATACATATAGAGGAGTTCATTGTCATCTCTATGACCGGAAGGTGCACTGGTCCTGTGTATGGGCCACTGTGGTTGCGATTTCATATTAGGTGTTTGTGGTGATATGCTGTGTTTGGTTTTCAACAACCGTGGCACTGTGCCTTATGGCCAAACACCTCAAAATCAGGCTCATCTGTCCAAAGCCCATTATTCCAGAAAAGCTGGCTTTTTCATATAAAACTGAGAAAAAGCTAATCCATGCTGACATTTTCACTTTAGAGAGAAGGGGCTTTTCATATCAATCCCGTCTTTAACTGATTGTATTGTCATGAACTTTAATATTTAACATGCTGACTGAAGGCTGTGGATCATGTGGGGTTTTTGCAGTTTCTCTGAAAATTGCTGAGTTCTATGTTCAGAGAGTCAATTTTCTGGGACGTCCAACCCTTCGGTTATTGTAACATCATAGTAAAACACACCTGAATGTTCCAGAACCGTAAAAATTTCTGCTTTTATAGAGGTGGTCACACTTGCTTATGAGTAATTAATCAAATGTATTTGATTAGCAGCACCTAGCTCCTACATACCCTCTTAATTCTAATTGTACTTGGTTTTTCACAGGACTCATAGTCTTGTGACATCTTTCTTTTTTGCATGGCTGAATACATTTTGATCTTGGTTCTTCTGGTATATACACACTATATATTGTGTTGTGTAACTTGCATGCGCATAGCAATAAGGACATGCTGACCCTGATCTATTGCAGGTAATACATCAATCACGTCATGCAAACTTACTTCAAAGAACCCAGACTTACCTTTTAAGCCTTGTGCAGCTGAAAGCCTCACTTGTCTCTTTTTACTGGCTGCAAACTAGAATTAAAAGGTAATTTAAGCCATTAAGGGACACAGGAAATATAAAATCACCTACTGAGATTGACAGTAAAAGCAATGATGAGAGGTGAGTGTTTCAAAGCAAGAGTTTGTGTCTTGTTTTTATTGCAATTGGATTTCATCACTGCAGTGATGAAATCTCATCCAAATTGTCCTCCAGTGATTTTTCAGTTATCCAGCGTATGACCAGAAGTGGTTGAGCACAGAAAGGAAGATGAAAACTTTTTTATCATCCTTCCTTTGATTAATTTCAGTGCAGCTAAACAGAGCATCGAAAACAAAGCAGGAGTGAAACCGTGGCAATGGTCTCACGTAAACGTTAGTTTGCAATGTGCATGAGAAATACAGCAGATGAGCGGTTGTACATTCGTTATCTATTTGACTGAAGTTAAACCTATGATTGGCAGAATTAATGAACCAAACTGTGTATAACATTTATATATATTTAACAGAATATGATTGAGCTTCCCTTTTTCTTACTAGTGTTAGATATTCTCTTTCATGCAGTGATCTAATGGAGATTAAGTTTAGCATCTTTATAGCACCAGTTTCCACTAGGTTAGGATGTACAGTTTGTCAGTTCTAAGAAAGGAGGCAGATTACTTTGAAATGTGCTTTTCTAAGTGTGATAGCTTTACACAACCTCAAGCTAAACAGGAAAATTGGATTTTGAAGTAGAAATTATTCTCTTGATGAAAATCTAGAAGTGTTGAATTACCCAAATTCCTGACAGCAAAGGTGACATTCTCTCAACACACACTATACTTTACATTTCGTGACCTTCTTTGAGAGCAAAGTGCCCCAAAGTGAATTTTAAAAAAGGGCGTTTCAGCCTTGAATGGTTTTGGCCACACTGAGTTAAATCAAATTGATGGTGACAAATTCCCTGATGTGACAGTGGTGTCGTTGCTGTCATCTGGATTAGCTGCATTTTTCTCCATGTGTTTCCAGCTGCTGCCAGCATTTATCCCTAAACCATTGCCATTAAGTACAGCGCTGCACTGGAGGAAATTCTACCATTTCTCAAGGGAGGTTCTGCCTTCCTTTTATCTCCTACCCTATCTATTATGTCAAATGCCACGGTGTGCTCATGTTCCAGTTTCTGAGCTGACCAAGGTGAGATTCGCACACCCACACTTTCTGCCATTCTTGACCTCCAGCCGTCTAGGCTGCATCACATGTACAAGCGTGAGGGAAGTGAGGATGCACAGATAGACTCCAGGGAGTTGGGGACAAAACAGGGCGAATCTCCTGTGGTGGAGAAATGGAGGTGCTTTCTGTGGAACTGCAGAAATACAAACTTTATTTACCGAAGCTGTTATTGAGGGTTGGTGAAAACAGTTGGTCTAAAGAACAACGTTTTTGATATGAGTAATGACATGCTGCCCATATTGACCTTTTCAGCACACAGATAAGCTGGTCTGTTGTTTTCTTATGTAGCTTTAAATATCAGAAATAAACAATTAACACTGTGCAGTGGACATAAGCATTTACTGATTTTACTCTGTCAAAGAAGATAACTTCTATTTTTAAAGTGTCCTCACAGGAAAAATATTTATATCAAAATAAGGAATTTGGCTTTTAGTCCATCCTCTCTATATTATACCATATGTTCATAATGGCTCAGAAGTGGGTTTTTCTGAAATAATTGCACTTAGATGAAGCACGCGCGTGTGTGTGCATGATGCCCGTCAAGCTAATTCTAATGTAAATGTCAGGCTTTTTATTTATTTACCAAAGGCTCTGTCACCCCGCGGTTAGCTATCTTCTTAGAGCGTCTTTGTTGTCCGTGCCATTACATATCATTTAATCATAACATTTAAAAGGGATTAATTGGCTACCACCATGAAAAAATAGCATCACGCTGATCCACTGAAGTTATATTTATCCATATTGATTAAAACAACTTGAAAGTTCTGCTAGAACAGAAAAGTGGTGAGAATGAGATGAGTTTGTTTGGTCCTCTGCGATGGTGGTGATAGTGTGAAATTTTAGATGTAGTGTTTGAGCACAGAGATGGATATATTATCATACCGGGAAGAAAACAATTCCGTTGTGTAAAATGACATACATCTAATGGAAAAATTATATTTCAGGGAGGTCAGTCTCTGGTGTGCTGCTTGGAGATCACGACTGATGGAGGATTTTTAAGACCACGCCGGTATTTGGTGGTTTATAAATCCCAAAACATGAGTGTTTCTTTTCTTTCTGGCATACGAAACATAACGCATTTTAAAAATAAACTTGTTTTGTCGTCACAGCAAGTTGCGGATTACTCATTTACACTCTGCCTGACACTGCTTGGATCAGCCGCTTGTTGTGTTTGTGGCATTCCAGACGTGTTCCCAACAGGGAAGCTGCAAAGTTAATTTACTGGTTGTTAATTTATTGGTAGAACTCTCATAGAATTATATTTATTGCATGGAATAAGAGACAATGCGATATTATATTAACTGTATATGTTAGGGTTTGGGCGATTGGATGAATATATCGACTATAGTTTTTACAAGGGCGATTTATTTATTTATTTGCCCAAGTTTGCTAATAATGATGGAGCTAACATAAGCAGTCAACAGAAAAAGAAAATAATAGCGCTCTTTTAACAGCAGCCTCTTTCATCTGCGAGCAAATGCAGCCTCCTCAGAGTGCGCCCAAATACTTGTTTGTTGGAGCTGCAGAAGCTGGTGATAGCCTAGCATACTCAGCCGGATGGTGGACACGAGCATGCTCATGCAAGTTAGTCGTGTTTGACTACTTTGCTCGCATAATACGTCTGCACAAGCGGCACACAGCTTTGGTTACTTCCTTAAGTTTATCTCTGGTCATCTGGTTTAAAGCCAAAGAAATCCCAAATTGACGACTTTATATTTTTTTTAGTGCTGTCAGCGTTAATGCGCCGTCATCACGGCTAACACAACTAACAATGAACCCATCTGGAGCGCAGACTGAGTCAAAATCCCTGAAATGGCAGTTTGCCCAAATGTTGTTCATTCTGCGCTCCAGATGGGTTGAGAGCGTTAAAAATTTTAATCGTGATGACCGCGTTTAAGCCGCCTTAACACTGACAGCGTTTCTTTTGGCGGGGGGGGGGAATTAGTTCATCCATGTTTGGACTCTGTGCTGTAAGCGTGCAAATTAGTCCGTGCATGATTGCATTGCCCCGCCCATCAAAAAGTCTGCGCATGCGCAATTGATTGCCCGTTGGAAAATTTTTTACATATAGCCCAACCCTAGTATATATTAGCTAAAAGCACTTTACTCCCATTTACAAATTGTTTCTTCTGGATTAAATTAATGTCAGTTTTTAATTTTTTTACAGTTAGTGCTGAATAATATTATATTTTAAATGTCTATTTACATCTTTAGTGCTCAATAATTAATCAAAAAATTAAAAAGTATTTTATAGAAGTACAACATTTTGTATTAAACTGCTTATAGTAGTTTATTAACATATTGGCCAAACTCAAAATGAATACTTCTTACTGCTTTTTCCCTTCATGTGCACAATATAATGAGTTTAAAATATAATGTAATGTGGCTGTGAAATAGTCAGTATAAAATAAGAAGGCTTTATTTTATTTACATTGTAAATTAGTAAATTAAATTCCTCACAACAGCATCGTAATTGGAGAAGCAAGTGAATGAGTGAAGAGAGGGAGCAGAGGGTGCTTTGAGCTCCATAACACATTTTTCTTCTTCTTATCGTTATTTGGAGATTTGTTCTTCCTCACAAATTCTGACAGTGATGTTCACACTGTTCACGGGAGTGACTTGAAGATGAACACCAGACACTTTGTTTGCCGTGTCTGTTGTTCTATTCACGAGCTAAATCTACTTGAGACGCTTCTTGGAATTGTGTTTGAAACAAAACACTGCCTTCCTTTCCTGAAGTAAGTTGTGTAGCATGTTGCTCACTAGCGAGGATTTGCGAATACACAACAAAGTCAAGATCTCATCATATGCGATCTCTGGAGAACTCTGGATTCCAAAAAACAACAGTGAAAGCTCATACCGGTGTAACCTCTGGAATTTGATCAACAATTTAATGATGAATGGGAAATAAAAGCACACAATGGCTTCTTTTCAAATACACAATTTTAATAAAACATAAATGGTGTGGAAAAAAAGGAGGAATTCTGTTTTCTGCATCAAGGATTTCATGAAAGTGATATAAATAAAGATTTCAAGTGGAAGGCACTTTCATGAAATGCATTTTTAAAAACAAAGCTTGGTATTAGTTGAGCAACCAATAGCATAACAATAGGCTGGCTTAAGTGTTTCACGGCAGATAAGACATGTAGGCATCCGTTACAATGTAAGCACATATTGATTACTGGATTTTTCAGCACTATATGCACACTACACCTATGTTTTTATTGTCATTATTATATTGATAATATCTCTATAAAATCACCATCAGCCGTTTGCTACTTAGATTTTCAGCAGAGCTAATAGATAGTAACCAGTTTTTAAAATTCATCATGTGAATCGGATATTGCAGTAGCATTTGAAAAAACACGATCAAAGTGAAATCCATTTGCAGGGCATATACCCAACTATCAGTTTTACAGGTGCAAAAAAATTAATAAACTGTTAGGGTCACACAGGGCAAAAAGCAGGTTATGTGCAGATATTAGTCTTTCCTTTTCAGTGAGGTTGTCTTCATCCCAATAAGACTCTCTCCATTTCTAGGCATCCCTGTACTTCTTTTGCAATGAGCTTGCCACATCCACAGGGAGAAAGTCTTCTCATGTTTGTGTCCAGTGTGAATAATTTTTCTTGAGCCAATTTATGTTTTACTTTGGAGGGGAAGTCTGGGTGGTTGGTGGAAAGCTTTCAAGCCCTTTTCCTTTGAACATCAAACCGCTTGTCTTAAAATTTGCTCTCGGAGTGAGAAGTGAAGAGCAGAGAGTGAAGGGAAAGGGGGAGAGAGAGCGATACTGACATGCGGAGTAGCAGGCAAGGTGTCAGGTGAGTGATTTTAGTTCTCCTGAGGGGCTGCACTGCAGGCGCAGATAAGAACAAACTCCAAATGTCACGACAGCTTCGGAAAGAAATTAAATTTACCTCAAAAAGGACGTTTTTGACATGCTGAAAGAATGATTTAAATTGTGCTTTAATGAGCCTTTCAATTAACAAGTTGTCCCTCAGGAGCATAGCTTATGGTGTTGTCACCTGGTCATGTTCTCTCAGTGGCTGCCCTTGTGCCATTATCTTGTGCGGGTCCTGTCCACAAACGAGTTGAAGGACGTAATTAACCTTCTGCACAAATTATGTCAGATGCGCGGGACACTGTGGAAAAAGACCTTTAACTACTTTCATAGTTCATGGTATGAGTAAAAGAATGTCATGGCTTATGCATAAAAATGGTAATTAACTGATAAAACAATATGTTCGTGGCTGATTAGCGGTCATAATGTGGACGCCAGATAAGACCTGGCACCTTCAGAAGATATTGACCTTTAACAGAAACAGTCAGAAGCCATAGGTGTGTGAGGTTCACCTCTCAAATAAAGCACAGGGACAGCTTATATTTTTCAGTGATCTTCAGTGATATCTTGTATATTTAGATTTCACCTAGCTCCATGAACACAAATAAACATACATCCATTTTCTGCTGCTTATCTGGGTTTGGGTCCCAGGGACAGCAGTCTTAGCATAAAAGCCCAGACTTCCCTCACCCCAGACAGCTCCTCCAGCTCAGCCAAGGGGACACTGAGTTTTCCCCAAGCTAGCCAAGAGATACAATCTCTCCAGCGAGTACCTGGATCTGCCCTGGGGCCTCCTAACCAGTACAACATGCCTGGAATACCTCACCTAGGAGGCGTCCAGGAGTCATCCTAGTCAGCTGGCTCCTTTTGATGTGGAGGAGCAGTGGATCTAGTCTCTGTTGAATGACCAAGCTCGTCACCCTGTCTGTAAGGAAGAGCCTAGTCAGTCTTCAAAGGTAACACATTTCTGGTGCTTATATCCATGACCTCATTCTTTGGGTCACTACACAGAACTTGTGATCATAGCTGAGTGTAGGAAAAAACAAGATTTCAGCCATGGAGCTACTAATTCTCATTCCTGCCGCTTCACGTTCTGCCACAAACCGCTCCAGTGCAAACTGGAGGTAACCACTTGATGAGATCCCAAGGCCGCCAAAGTCGAGACCTTCCACCACTTGGCTACACCTAGATATTCCACCCATAAAAGCTAAAAAGGCAACCCTGGCAAATATACATCTGGACAAAAGTTAAAAGTGGAAATTCATTTAATTAAACAACAGTTTCTAATTTGTAATGTTGTCTACTCATTTCCATCTCTGTTGGCGCTCTACTTGAACCAGTTTCATTAAACAGCTTTGTTACTAAAGCTTATAGATGGATAAGCCGACTTGTCACGCTTTTGCACAAGACCCTGCTACTCTCCCACATATCTCAAATGTGTCATATTTTCATGCCACGAGATTAAATATTCATTTGTGCCTTGGCTTTCAGAGACAGAATAGCAGATCTTTACAGTATGCATTGTTTCTGAGACCTATCACTTCTCCTCACGATTCAGAGATAAATTTCACTCCTGTGATCGCAGCCATCTGGTGAGATTTGAACTCGGGACTGTGCTCACTGCAGAAAATTCCATGTTGAAGTGCAAGTGCAGCCAGTGCGACTTTGAGACGCACCCTTGTCCACGCTTTGTACTCTTTGCTGGCTACTTGTTTTGTTGTCAGTCTTCCTGTTACCAGTGAAACGCAGGAGTCATATGGTAGTTGCCTTTTGGCAGTGAGGTTAATCAAAGGGGGCTTTGTAGTGGCAGCAGTCCTTTTGGTTTTGAGGAGGAGCCAAAAGCTGCTTCTGTGGCAGCAGTTGCTGGATCCTCCAAAGTGGGTCAGACTGAGCAGCACACAGAAATTTATATTTAATGTTCCCTGTGGGACTGATGCTTTAGACCATGAATAATTCTTCGTAGGCTATGGCAGCTCTCAGTTATATGCTCCTGTATACAACGTAATGCATGACCGGTCATGGTTGGTGATTATAAATTCAGAAATTAAGTTCGCGAGAGATTAATTTTCTTTATTATTGGCTCTTTCAGTCTGCATTGTAACCCTTCCTTTTGTGGTTCCTGTTGTTTTGTGGCAGCATGTTCATGCTTGTCTTTGTTAAGCAATACAAAGACAGAAATGTGAGCATGCCTGTATCTTGTCTGGACATTACACGCCAACATCAATTGTGTGCTAAGTGTTACTGCACAGTTGGTGTGGATTCATTGGCTTGTGTCGGTGTGTGAAAGTGGCACCACTTTGTGAGCCTGGTGCATGAAAGTGGCATTGCCTCACCAGTCAATAGCATGAATTATGTATGGCAGGGGAAGGTGAAAGCCATGTTCTGCATCATCTGCAGGCTGTTCAGCAAATTAACATTTGGACAGCCATTTGCTGGCTTTAGGAGGGGTTCGTGCCTTATTTAATGGCTTGCTTACAGTTCAGAGTCATTTTTCTTAACAGGTTTCGTCTCTTGAAAATCATTTGTGACTGAAGCAGTCCCACTTTACAGGAGCAGACTATAATGCGTGGGCAGTGAAAAGGGCAGATGGAAGTGATGTTTAATTGGCTAGACTCCTGTCAGGTCTAATCCGTACTGGGGTTCTGCCATCGACATCATTCCAAGTATGTTTCCCTGAAAGACAAGCTTTCAGCCTAACATGTTCATTTCACCTCTGAAGACACTTTCAGAGACAGTCTCACTCTGGCTTCCTTAGTTTCCCCGAAGCCTGATTTGATAGGACTTGCAGCGGATGGCTCTACCTGTCATATGCTTTACCGGCAGAGGTTAGCTGCATTATTAATCCTGTGGAAATCTGGCATGTCAGTAGTCTGTAAAGAGACCAAGGTTGGTCGTGACGAAGGTAAAAAATATTCAAGTGCAAGACAAAAATGTCACTGCAGGTCACGAGAAAGGTCTCAAAAGAGGAAAGGTCTGCATACTGTGAAGCTTCAATTCAACAATTTAATTTTCTTTTTATGCCATTCTTTCATTTTTCGGGCCTGAAGAAGATTTTGTAGATTGAAAAGAATCTTTTGAAAGTGAATTCAATTAATGAGTTGCAGCCTAACTGTGTTCAGGCCTTTCCCTTTGTGTACATGGACAGTTATTCAAAAAATCTTAATGAGCACATTTGACCAAAAGAAATAAACTCCTCTGATGAGGTTTAGCTTTAAACGCAGAATTCAAGTCACTCATACCTAAACCACCTAATTAATATTTATAGCCCCCTTCCAGTACTGCCATGGCCCACTGGGACATGGGCAGGGGTCCTCTGGGGGTATCCTGAACACCAGATCTTTTGGGTGCTGTGGGTTTTGAGTGAGTGAGGCTTGTCCTGGCAGACCCTGTAGGTGCACTTTCCAATTATGATCTAAAGAGTTTGGACGCTGTTGGTCAAAATATTATCCACATAAGTGACAGGAACGAAGGTTTCTTTGTACAAAATTGCAGTGTAATAAAAAAAAAAAATCAGTGTAATTTACTTGATTTTATTTGGCTGATCAGTTTTCTCTCTGTGTTTCCTCAGTGAAAGACTTATTAATGGTTGGTTTAGGGTAATTTGGATTTACTTATTTTTTTTCTTTTTGTTAAATCAGCATCTGAACACTCTCAATTTTATCTGGATCTGTTTTGCCTTCTGGCTGCTACCCTCCCTCTGGTATAGCCTTATTAACTGGCAATCATATATCTTATCACCCTTCTTTGGTCTGACTAAGGGCAACATTGTGAAAACCATTATTAGTACCTTTGTGCAGGTTGTTTACAAAGCCAAAGCTGCCTTGTAATTTGGCTTATTCATTCAGATTAACCTTCCATGTTTTCCATTGATTCTCAGGATAAGCTTATTAATGCAATATAGACACAAATAAAACATCCCGGGAGCCATGACCCATGACTGATTTTATAAGCTAGCTTGAGGCAACATACTGAACCTTTTCCTCCGAGGGAGAAAAATACATTTGGGACTGCTGAAGAGACACGGCATGCTTCCAAATCTGTATGTATTCCTCCCAGTAGGCCTTAGACTGGCCTTTAGTCATGCTCAAATAGGCTTTCTCTCATAATCTAAGAGCTTTAATCCAAGTGTTGAATAATTTGGATCAATTTTGATTTAGGAACAAGGTCTAGGAAAGGCTGCACATCCAGTTCAGTTAAATTTTACATATGCAGAACCAAGTTTCTGGTTTCCCTTCTGGGTTCTTTATAGTTTATTCTCTGGCCTTTTATTTAAATCCAGTCTCTTCTGATTGTTTTTTAGTTATTAATAGTTACTTTTAAATACCCTCGATGGACGATTAAAACTCACTTTTCCAAATAGTTGTTGGATATTCAAGCACTAAAACAGTTTTAGGGACATTATTTGCGTGTTGCAATAGGTGATGTGTTTTACAACATTTCAGGAAAGAATTTAAAAAATGCTAGCATAGCATTGCAAACTGAACATTTTGAATTTCAAACATCAGGTTTAGTTTTAACGTTTTGGTGGAATGAACAGCAGTAAATTGTTTTGTGACATTAGGAAATTTCAATATAAGAAAACACCGAACAGGCAGTACAGCACCATGATAAATGACTCTGTCTCTATCAGTACAATAGAGATAAATCAACAGCTGCCTCGGCAGTAGTTTAACTAATTAATTACAAAATTGTGAGTGTCATTTCAGTGCAAAAGAAGTTCTGGTTCAAACAAAAATTTTTCCTGTAAAAATGTTAGCAGCTATGTTTACAATAAGACTTATGGACCCAAACCTCTGCGCACAGCGTCTGCAAATCGGGGCTTTCATCTTTACGGAGGACTAAGCTGTCATCTGTGAGGCGTGAGCGGTGTTTGTTTTTAACATAGTTCATGGCAGCCGACCCTACCCGGGGTCGAAAGTCTCGATAAATGCACGGCGTTTCGGCGGGTACACCGGCTTCCGCGAGTGTGACGCTTATTTTGAGCGATGAAAAAATAATAAGATATAATTTCTTTTTTTATATTTCAAAATCACAATAATCTTCCAATTTAGAACTACAAGTTAAAAAAAGAACTAAACACAAATAAAATACACTTCAGCTAAATACTTCTAATTTATTTTCCCAAACCACCCAGAGCCGCAAAATAAAGACTAAAGAGCCGCGGGTTGCCGACCCCTGTCCTAGACAATCAAAATTGATTTAACTCCTTAAGACTTCTCTTAAGAGGTCACGACTGTAGGCGGGAGCAACCATTTGGTTACCACTGGAGTCTAGAATCACATGTCAATAGGAAGTGAAAGTGTATGTTACATCGAAACATAAGCTCTGCCCACACGTGAAAAGCTCACCAATAAGATATGGTTGTGGAGTGGCTCACGCTGTCAATATTTCTCTTTCCATGAAGTTTTTAACAGCTTTCAAGCTAAAGTGCAGCACGTAGGACATTTATTTGGAGGCCATTGCTCTTTACTTAAGCGCTGAAGTAATGTTTTGGCTTTGAACACCTAAGCCTCAGGGAAATCACAGCTTTTTACAAATACTAGGTTCACAGGTTCAGGTCCACTGATAGTATGGAGAGTGAGCTATGGAGTTTTTCCAAGAACTGCGTTAATGTCAGATGGAGTTAATATTTGTTGGGAACTTGTTGTGAACATAGTGTACATCAAACTGTGACCTAAAGGAAATCAATAACCAACTATGGGAAAAAAAAGTCGAGGTTCATAGCGAAGGAGCGAATCTTCAGACGTCTCTGTATAAACCGAAACTGGAGTTCGTGAATATGAATTGATGTCCCGTCTAATACCTGCTTTGCCTTGTTTAGGATTGCAATGCTTCTTGATACTTTGGAATGAATATATCTTACGTGAGCTCTCCAGTTAAGTTTTTCATCTATTATTACCCCCAGAAATTTATTTTCTTAGCATTTGGTTTAAACTACTATTTCCAAATAACATAATTTTAGTTTATTCAGATTTAATTATAAGTTGTTTATATCAAGCCAGGACTTCACTTTACTTATTTCATTAGTGATTTCATCCAGTAAATGCTGCAGATCATCACCAGAGCAGAAAATGTTTGTATCACCAGCAAAGAGTACCATTTTTAATACTTTGGATACTTTACAAATGTCATTAAAGTATAAGTTGAAGAACTTTGGGCCCAAAACTGACCCTTGGGGTACACCACAAGCAATGTCCATACATAGGTAATGCATCCATTCTCACAGTGAATGGATGCATTACCTTCCTAAGACCTGATCTGCTTCGTCGTTTCATGTCATCTTTTTTTGCAGCTTTGTATAATTTCTTATTTCAAAGATTAAACAAGAATTATGTGTCTAGAATGCAGCAAGCCTTGGAAGTATTTATAAATTTGCTTTTATTGGGTTTAAAATAAACTGACACAGACAACTTGATATAGTTCTGCATCACAGATCATTAATTTTTGTATAATTTTCAACTTCTGTTATTCTATTCTTTATTTTTATTTTTTTGTCGAGATGTTGCAGAGAATAAAGAGACAATTAGTAGCGAGCCTCGAGTTCCTGCTGCTAAAAGATCTTGGATATATTTTGGCCCTGTGACTGTTTTGGAAAAGACGATAATGTTTCTTTTCCAGTTGTATGTTGTGTAGTTAGTTTAAATGCTCCACTATGTTAATTTGATACTGGTAGAAAGGACATTTGTGATCTCACACAGTGAAACAAAAATAGATTAAATACTACCAGTAGTCAGTGGATGCATTACCATATTCTTGACATCTACCGTATTTCTTATTTTTAACTTGAGCTCTCAAATTACTTGGCTCTTAATAAAGCTCATTATAATATCAGTATGCTAGTATCATGCTTCTCTTTGCACTAATAGGCTTTGATGTGCATGTGGGTAGATGGAGTGCAGAGACTGACCTTATATTGGAAAAAATGTGCAATATTTATTATATAGTATGTACATAATGGGGGAAAAGGCTGCTGAGTGTAGCATTATACTGCTGTTTGAATAACCCCCAGTTCTCTCTCTTTTTCTTTCCCTCTAGGTAAGCACTTTCTTTGCTCTCGGTTGGTAGTGGTGATGGAGGCGGGATTGGCCGAGCGTGCATCCTGTTGCTGTCAGCCCCGGTGAAGGTTTCATGCAGCTGAAATGTGAGGCAAGAGTGTTTAAGCTGATGCATTGAGTCAGTCTGTTCATAACAGAGATGCACCTAGGTCTAGTACTGGCAAAGTCAGCAGTATGAACACAATGAAGCGAATGCCCTCCCGTCACATACTAAACCTTTTTACCATCGCCTCTTTGTCTACTGATGGCTTACTGGGTAGAATAAAGGTCTAAATTTTAAGGTGTGCACACACCAAGACCAGTGTTGCTTTGGATGACTGGGGCAAAACACAGCCTGCTTTGCAGAGTGTGCAGGCCACTGTGACATGGTTTAATGCTTGTAGAGTTCGGTGAGTCTTGCTGGACCTCTGTGCTCTACTTCACTAGTGTATTTCCAGAGATCTGTGTGGACTCATATTGTACTCACACAGAGTGACTTGAAGAGAAAACTTTCACAGATTGCACAACTCAAGCTTGTCCTGAGTATTTGAATGGTAAGGCTGGTCTGGGTTAGGGTCAGAGTTTCCTCCAATTCCAGACGGCCTTTGATTTTCACTTATCTTCCTCTGAATAAAAGTAAAGTAGCAGACAAAACTGGTTTGAGTTATGTAACACAACTCAGCAGGATGCTAGATGCTACATTTTTACCTCAGGGAATGAATTAACTTTGCTCTGTGTGAATGTCCAAGGAGAAAAATAAAAGGCGTGTTGCTCCTGATAAAGGCTGTTTGGTTCCATTTGTTTGGTTTTGTCCCCATGTAAGATGCCACTGACCTGGTGCAGGTTGGAAGCCTTGGTGTTAACATCGATGTTGCATCTTGATTGTAACTGTCTTCAGCCTGGTGCAGTCAGACTCAGTCACCAAAATACCAACCAAGTGAAGGCTGGTATTAGGTAAAAAACATCAACATAGACTCACATAAAGCCTCAAAAAGGAGAATTTTAGGCTTGTTTGGAGCAGTTTATACTTCCTTGTTGCTTTCCTGTACGTATAATATTTGGACCATTAAAATCAATCTCAGTGCACCAAATATCCCCACACTACATTTACAAAATGCAAATCTTTGTGGTATTCCCTTTAACTGAAGAAGTAGCTTCCACGTTTCCACATCCAGCAGTTAATGCATGTTTTGAAAGCCGAGCATGATATAAATGAAGAATAAACGGCAGCCTAGACTGATGGTTCTTGTTATCTTCTCTTCTGTTCTAAACTGGCATGAACACTAAAAGAGGCAAATTATGGCAAACAGCACTGACAAGTTCATTATGTTTAACTCAATTAACAGTCTAGAATTTGACATGTTTTGACATTGTGCACTGCCAGAATTTCTAATCTTCGGGGCTGACATGTTACCAAGATGTAAATAAATGCGCCACTTTGAGAGTGCCTTTTTTTCACTATTCTGATTTAAAATGTAATTGGACAGTTTGTCTCACTATGTATTTTATGAGCCCTGTGTTACTCTGTGCTGTGTATATTTTTCGTATTGTCAGTAAATCCAAAATTGGCTTAAACAAAGGTTGGCCAAGAGGGGAAAGGAGCTAAAAGAACTTGTTTTAGATAGAAAATTAATTATAGGCCTGTAAAAATGACACTGTACTTATATTGAATGATTCAAAGCTACTCTAGTAGGATTAAAAATAGGGATCTGGAAATTGCACGTATGCTAATATTATTTTTATAAATGCTAACGTTTTTTAAAAACAGCTTGGCACTGTACTTTTTTAACAGATGTTATTTATGTAGGAGTAAATCTATTTTCAGTTTCATGTAATCAGAATAGACTGTACCATAATGACTACTAAACTGCATTAATGGTAAATGTACTCAGTCCTTTTTTGGACAGCAGTGGAACTCTTTTCATCAGGTTTGTTGACAAGAAGAAGAATAAAGAATATCAAAAGCTTCATCTCATAAATATATTAAAAAGGGACCTGAAGCATCAGATATCTTGCACATGCATGCTAGCGTATGTCTGCATAGAGGTACTGTGTCCACAGTCACATTTGATGCATCTATGGGGTAGAAATTCAGTGGAACATAATTATCCTAAGTGCACTGCATCATTCTGCTGCAAAAAAGAACATCTTTCCATTTCAAGCCTCCCACTTTGCATTTGATAGAAACAAAGCACATCTTTTATAACAACCACTAGCAATGTGTCATTTTCAAAGTGGTATGTGCATTTAAGATATGAGGTTGGATGTGTGAAGCCACCGTGGCTTGACACTTCTAATATCAGACTCTACCAGTGACAACTGAATTTTTCATTTAGCGGTTATTCTCTTTTGCATTTATGTACCGAGATAGCTGACTAATTGTATTATTCAAAGGAGTCTGGTATTTTGAAAGATGATTAAAACAAAGTTGATGTAGATGAATATGGATATGAAACAACAGGATAGGGGAGTAAACAAAACTCTTCATTTCAGTTGTTTTGACTGCAAACGCATTAGCTTGGAGCCAGTTTAGAAAATACCAAGAAAAATGACAGAGACAGATCTGCCAGGCTTTAAACTAGATTCACTTAATGCTTTTGTTTCATCCCTCATCCTGTGCTAAAGCGTCAAGTCTCCTCTCCCCTGACATTTTAACAATGTAATGTGGTAGCTCTGCGGCCCAGCTTGAGTTCTCTGTATATATTTTTCTTAAATAGGTGCGAACAACACTTTATGACTCCCTGCTTTGATTAGGACCTTTTGCTAACATATTTCGACACACTGGGTGCATTATTTGACATGCAGCGTATTGCTTTTTAGTATCTTCCTGAATTAGTAGGTATAGAATTCGATGGAGGTCCATGTAAAGAGACTGGAAGATTGACAGTGTCAAAAAAATCCCAGATCCTAGACGACAGCACTTTTCTCTGCGTGAAAGATTTTTTTAGTCATACTAAGTTTTTGACTTTATTCTGTCAGTCATTGTTTGGTTAGTTTACACAACAACAGCAAAGAACACCTGGCTACAGTAATGTTAAGACTATTAAAGATGTTAAAGTACTTCTGTTTCAGTCACTTGGACTAACCTAGACAATGAAGAGGATACCCAGCATCCCCATGTCGTGAGGCAGGATCAGTCTTCATTTTTAGAACATCAGCACCATCCTGCTCTTTTTCTCTCTTTAAGTAATTGCTCTTCTGTAGTTTAGATATACTGCATTATCATTTTATTTCGCAGTTAATTAAAGCAGTTAACCTGGAACCCCCAATAAGACCACTGGTCTGTCATTCAATAAATCTGTTTATCTGATAGTAAATCAAAACACACTTATACAGATCATAAAAAAATGGTACTTGTAATGGTAAATAAATAGGTTCAGGGTGCAATAACAGAGGAGGTGATAGAATATTTATATAACTTCCAACTAATTTTCACATGTGACCACATTGTTTACAAAATTATTTTTATTTTGAAATGAATATGCACAATGTTCTCACTCTCATTCTCAAGTATTCCTCTTCAGACACGCTGATCCAATCAAATGTAACAATACAAGCATTTAATGTGGCAGCATTCAGTCTCACTTCCACTTGACTCTATTTGACCAGCTGTGCAATTAACCTTCAGTATTTAATATAAAATAATGTGAAATTTTAAAACTACAAAATGCCGTCACTTTAAAAAGTAATAAATAAATATTTCATGACAGCAGGCTTAGATGAGTTTTTGTGGTTTTCTTTGAAATAAGTTCAGCAGAACAAGGAAGGAGGCGACTCTGTTCTGAGATATGTGAAAATAACTTGGATGTTACATTGTAACTTGTGAATGATGTTTAGGGTAGCTCTTTTCACTATCAGCCTCGCAGCTGCACCATTACTTTCCAGGCGAAACAAAGTATCAGCAGGTCTGATGCATAGCTACAGTTTTACAAGTTGGAAGAACAAACTTTACAATTTACCTTTGCAGGGAATTCTAAAATTCTTATATCAGCAAATAAGCAAATATTTAACACACAGTAGGAATGTTTCTTGAATTCTTTGTGAGTCTCCTGAAACTCTAAGTCTGGGTCATTTTTCTTGTATTTAGTACTAATTGTTACAAAATAAAAGCAAAATACAGCAGTCTTTAGTGGCTTAAAACACACACACGCACGCACGCACGCACACACACACACACACACACACACACTGCTGATAAACTGTTTTAAGCTGCAGCTTTAAAAATCAGATTTTTATCTCCACTGGTGATGAAAAATAATTTAGTAGCTGCAGGGATATGTGAGTAGTGGATTCCCTCCCATCCCCCTGGGCAATTGCACCCTAACTAGGACTTTAGGAGTTCCAGGTATAATCATAATTTCAGGAATTTCTAGAAATGGTTTGCTAAATATTGAACATACATTCACCGCCCCTAGGACATTACGGCACCTCTATTTAATAGACAAATAATTTTCTGTTTCATCACTTATTTGGTGTTCATGATTTAAAGTTTGAGAGACCGTGATGTGCCCCATTGGTAGCTGCCCATGCTAGCTAATTAACTGCCAAACTTAAGGTTTTGATGATCATGGGCCCGTTCTTCGTACGTCGCTTACTACATCCAAGATCAAATCATCGCGCTAACTCTGAGCTCGCTATTCCGGTTCCCCGAACACACCTGTTGTTGACGATTAGTATAGGTGGATGAAGTAATGTGAGATCACTGGGTGGCCCAACAGGGGCTACGCATCGATAGTAGAAACATTGATCGGCAACCCTTTGATTGGTCGGCGAAAATGTCGAAGGAGCGCGCTCGGTATTCTTCGGCAGCAGAGCAAGAACTCTTGAGTGACGGATTTCAGGAGTTTCAGAGTCTAATTAAAACGCAAGGGAACACTGCAAAGGCTGCAAAAGCAAGGAGAGAGGGCTGGCAGAAAGTTGCTGACAAATCAAACTCGTAAGTAATTTAATAATAACAATAATAATGGAGTGGATTTATATAGCACTTTTCAAGGCACCCAAAGCGTTTTACAATGCCACTATTCAGTCACTCTCACATTCACACACTGGTAGCTGTCACAGCTGCCCTGGGACAGAAGCCAGGCTGCCATATTGCGCCATCGGCCCCTCTGGCCAACACCAGTAGGTGGTAGGGTAGATTTATCATATCACACTATATTATCCAATATTATATTACATTATATTATATTATATCCCCTTTCACATTAGAGCCACAACAGGACCCACTAGAACATGGGAACAAGTAAAAGTGAAATATAAGAATATTCTACAGAATGGTAATATTTATCACTTATATTGCTTTTCGTCTCTTGGACAGAGACCCTGAAATAATCTGTTTGTTTGTTTATAACAGCAACCAAGAAAAGGGGCAGCGCAAAAAAAGACAGGTGGTGGTCCTGCACCCCCTCATCAACAAGTTGGTTAAGTGAATAATACCCTCACGGGAAAACCGATATCTCTCTATGAGCACACTGTCGCGCTGAGCTAAAGGATCCTGTCTGTCCCGCAATATACGCTGAATTCTGAGGACTCTCCTTATCAATCTTGCACCTTCCGCAATGGGTGGCTCGCGTATACGGACAGGACATGGCTGCTACAGGCTTCCCAAATCCACCTTCGCTTTTATAGCCGTGGTCTCCCATCTTGATTACACGAAGTAAATTGCAATTACTACTCTGAAATATGAATTACATCTGTAATAATCACATACATGTAATAGAATGTTAATAGTACATTTCCCTTTTTTAGGAAATGACCTGTATGTATCTGTGTGACATCAATAAAAGGATCAAGTGCTGCATTATCTTTAGTTACATTGATGTTATTTATTTATGGTACAACAGTGGTAAAATATCGCTGTTGCTTTCGTATACATGAAGCGGACATACCTGAGTGGCCGCGATCTAATCCTGTTTACATAAAGTAAGCCTGCTCCCGAGCAGGTTTACGGATCTGTTGCTATGACAGCAAGTCCCGGATGGGCTTCGAAGAACCGAACGATCCAGGATCACGCGAAATCGTCAACAGTCAAATCCGGCTAACTTACTTAGCGAGGTACGAAGAACGGGCCCCTGGGCTCTAAAGGAAGTTTGCCTGTGTAAATGACCGCTTATGTTTCCTCTTAGGTGTTAGACATTTCACTTTAAACATGTTAAACCAAAAACCTTCCAGAGAGGCCTGGACTCGTGTGGATATATTGTAAGATGTAAATGAAACCCAATCTATTTCAATTCTAGAAACAGATGGTACTTGAGCTGTGGTTAAGAGTGGTAAATGATCTGCTCTCAGCCTGCCTTTATCACTGTCTAACTGAATGAAAAACTAGCATCTGATAAATGGACAGCCCAAGAAAATAGATTATTAAAACTATGGCAAATTGAATTCTTGAGGATTTAATGTGCGCCTTAAATTATTTTGTTTAAACAGCTGTCTTTTCTTTGAGGCTAGGTAAAATAGCCTGCCTTAGATCCAGAATACAGATTATGGACTGACAGCACTGTTTACTGCAAGCCAGTATTTGTAGCATTTCTGTGGGAATTCCTGTGCAATTGCATGCTGGTTTTAGACACATAGGCGATGGAAAAATACAGAAATGTCAAGATATCCACTTATCCTCCACTTCACCATATCTGAGAGATTCAGAAGTTTACTGTCAGTTTATGACCTTTCTATACATTTCTTCAATAAAACCAGTAAAGCACTCGCAGGCTCTCTCAAAGATCACACCATGTGGACCTAATTGTGAAGAACTTATTCTTCAACCATATTGAGTGGTTTTAAAAAACAAAACAAAATACATGTGATTGAATGGGTTAAATTGTCAGTAAAGGCACTACCTTACATTAGAATACATCATATATGTTATGTTCATTGGTTGGTGCAAAGACATTGTGCACTGTTCATGCAATTATCAGATAACTAAAGGTAAATGCCAAACATTTTACTTCGAAATCACAAGTTAGGAATTGAATCGGCATCGGATGAGTTTAACATATCAAAGGACACAAATGTGAAATAAGGCTACAAGTCATGCTAGTTGCTCCGCGAGCCCGTGTTCGCTGAAGGCTTGGAGATGAAAAGTCAGGGATTATCAAAGTCATTACATTTCATCCTGTGGCAAACATGAATGTGCAAGATTATGGCAATGTATTCAGTGCTTGTCAAGATTTCTCACAGACCAAAGTAGCAGACTGACCAACAGACAGCACAGGCACTTTTATGGTGCAATATATTGATTAGATAAATTACGTGAAATACTCTATGGCTCTGATGGTCCTGTAATCAGGATTTCTGCACCTCAGTAACATACATACACATTACAGTCGTGCATTCTTGCCCTAGCTGCCATTAACTTAAAGGGTAGACTCAGAACAGGCTTCTTCAGTAGGGTAGGATTAAAGCCTACCTTTGACTTGAAAAGACTGGTAGGTGATACACTTAATCTCTGTCTGTCTGTCTGTAAAATTCCTACAGGAGTTGTGCAACCAAACTTGGCACACAGGTAAATCTGTAGCACATACTGAACCGAAAGCCCAGACTGCACCGAAAGCTCAGTTTGAGACTGTTTATTCTAAAGTCAGGCTGTGTATAATGTCAGCGAGAGCTGATATCCTTAATATGGTCACACAGCTCTATCTGTGAGCAGCCAATCCCCACCCACTTGCTGTTCAGATCAGCTCGTTTCAGGCGGTGGATGAACCAAGTTTTTGAACTGTGAGTCATGCAGAGCTTCTCCGGTAGTTCAGAAAGTAATTATAATGAATAACTCAGCTTGTGTTTAAAGATACTTTGTCCTCGCCATTTTTCCTATATGATGCCGGTGCATTTTGTACACTGGCAAATATCAGGAATCATGCTTAATTTTCAGTGCCTCTTAGGATTTTTCAAGTTTTTCATTATTTTAATGTTTCGTTTTGTTTCTTTAATGAAGTCAATTACTTTAGTCCTTTGTAGTTTATCTGAGGATATTAAAGCTCACAGAAGTGACACAGTGCTCACCCTCTTGAGATAACTTTGCTGTAGACCAAAGACGTGTATTTTCAGAGGTATTCATATTAGCAGCGTTGTGATTACGGTTTCTATAATAATAAAGTTCCCGAGTGTCGCTTTGACTTGTGCATTTCTGCTATCAATAGTTGAGCTTATTTTCTTTTGCAGATGTCAGTTACATTTGAAGTTGCATAATTCTATTCAGGCCTTATTTCCTGCTCTTAATTTAAACAGAGTGCAGCTGCAAAAGGACGTTTTCTGCTGGATATCATGCTGCCAACATATGCAACTCAAAGCATATTCTTGAGTTGCATATAGTTTCTGAAGATGTCTGCTTGCATGACATTAGGAAATGCAGAGCAAACGAGAGACTAAAGCAAGACTTGGCTCAGGCCAAAGATTTTCTGTCTTCTAAACAGATCCCAGGGTGGAGAATCAGTTTGAGGATTCCAGTTAGCATCTGGGTCGGAGCACATCTCCGCGGCTCTCACGTTATCCCGTTTTGTGGCAGTGAAGCCTGCGGTGGTGAATTCATGTGAATGGCTGAAGAGGCAGTTCAGAATTACCCACATGGGGCATCGTATTTATTCCGTTTTTTCTTGTACAGTGCAGAGAATTTCAAAAAACATTTTTTTAACATTTTGTTTGGAAAGTCGGGCAAATGAGCTCTGTCACTATATCTCATCACGACTCCGTCGAGGAACGCGGAGTTGATGTGTTGGTGTTGCAAGTTGTTTCAAAGTCCCTGGTGAGCTCAGATGCTCAGTGCAGCCGGAGGGATCTTCCATGAGATGAAATGCCATCAGAGATACAGTACGTATGTAGGAGTCTTAATTAAGTCAGTCTTCTCTGATTGTGAGCTTTTAGAGCATGCCTATCTCAAGCTTGCCTGCTTAATTGGATGTGTGTGTGTCTTTGTGTGTGCTTTCTTTGTACGTGGGCAAGCCTCTTTGGAAATGTGCATGTCCGTATCGCAGTCATTATATGTGTAAACAGGAGCTCAGTGGGGAACATTCTGCATAGCACAAACCATTGGCATGTTTACTCAGTCTCTTTTCTCAGCTCGGGCTTTCCCCCCCTCATTCTTCCTATCAGCATGCTGTCTGCTTCACAACTTCAGTGACTTAGATGACTTGGGTGTGCAGGTGGCGGCTCACTTCACAGACTTGACACACATACACACACTCTTTAATCTCCCCTTTACCCAATCCTTGTTAGGCAGATCAGCCACCATGTGCTGCTCTTTTCAATCAATGAATGCCAAAGGCAGTAAATCATGGATTAAGGTGCAGCATGGCACTCCATTCTGCATGCTCCCAGCCCTTCATCTCATCAAGGTGCAAACAGAAAAACCCAAGCACCTGCACGTCTATGATGGCCCCCGTAAACTTTAATCATTGCTGGTGACCTCGCTCATCACCACCAGATTAAAAAACAATTGTGCCTGCGCCTCGGTCCCTGCTACGGCCCCCTGCTAGTTTTATGTATTGGCTCTTATCTCTCTGGTTAAATTATTTTCATCAATCAAACAACCCTATCAAGAAAAGTGACTGCCGTTTAGATAAAAGGCCCCCCCACTGCTCACAGGTAATATTTAACCGATGAGGGAGCTCGTAAAGACAGATGAAGAGCTACAGTGCGTCTCTCCGGGGAGCCTGTGTACATCTGATTTTGTTATGAAGCTGTCACAGATTTAAATAGAATTTCAGGATCACTTTGTCCCAAGAGAAATTCAATCGATTCCCTAATGGAATCCTGTCTTTATATCGGCAAAGACTTATAGAGACAGCACGCTGCATGGTTCAGACACACTAAAAAAATGCACAGCTCTGTGTATTGTTGTACGGGACATAAATTAAAAAAAAAAAATCACATTTCTAGGCCATTTTGGGCTTTGATGGGGGTATTGTATTTTTCTTACTCAGCTGATATCTCACCAAGAACACATGACAGAAAGACGTTTCTCGTGCAGAAGGAATTTTCTTAAAGAAAACAGCGAAACACAAACACTGCGTGGTTTGCAAAAAGGAGATGCAGAAGATTAATAATAGATTTTTGGTTGTGTCGTCTAAGTGGCTCAAAAAGGACAGAATTTTCTTTTCTTGAGACGTTGCACTGATATTCAACAACTAAAGGCCTGAAAGGGTTAGAAAAAAAACCCCTTGATGGCAGTGTGTATTGTAACATGCAATATTTCACCAGCTTCAAATATAGTCATTGGTTTATTGGTTTGCATTTTACCCCTCCTTCCAAAAAACATTGCGTTGTTAAGCAGGAGTCAATGAGTCTTATTTCCCTTGTTTCTTGTCCCCTTACTCATCGGCCCTTTGTGAGTTGTAAATTGATTTGGTCTGCCATTATGAAGGAAGTCACAGGGTTTCTAATTTTTTCCCGGGGAAGTGCAAAGTGACCAGGCTTTCAGCACAGGATCTAATTTGGAGGTCTTTCATCTAAAGTGTTTATACTTGTTCTGAATGCCCTTGAAAGAGGGACAAACAAATCTGCAGCATCCCGCTTCATCCCACAAGTTCCTCCAATCTCTCTACAAAAATTTTAGTATAGACTACATCATGTTGTAGTGTCGGCATGATGAATTGGACACGTGTGGAGAGTGCCACATATTTTCAGACTCTTTCTTCAAAGCACTTTCAGTGCTGCACTTAGATGCACACGTGGCAAGTGGTGAAAGCAGTTTTCTGATGATCGTGATCAAAAAAGGAAGAGCAGCAAAGATGATATAATTTAGCCCATTTTTGCTACCACAAACTAATTAGCCTATACTTTTACACTGCGGATGCATTGAAGTGCTTAGAGCCTGCACAAAATTTAGCCAGTGAGGCAATATTAGTGTCTCACTCACCTTTCTTCTCTGCTTGTCTGTCAGTATGTGTGCGCTCGTATCTCTCAACTTCATGTGTGCATTTATTTTGTATTGTTATATTGTTGTTATATTGATTTCTTTTGTATTTCTTTATAATTTACAGTTATTCATTGGCAACAAATCGAGGCAAAGCAGACAGATTCTCCTTGTCTGCAAATATATTTCACACTAGTAAAAGAATATAGTGCGTGTTAATATTCTCACAATGTGGCTGAAGGAAACGAGAAAGGGATAGAGACATGAAACCCAAACATTATATAGAGAAATAGCTGGAAAAAATTCGTCTGGAAGAACAGAACGCTCTGTAGTTCTAAAAGTTGTCTGCTGGGCATTTGCACTGCAAGACTGTCCTCTCTTAGAAAAAGACCGACATACAGAATATTTGCAAAAACAAACATGGAGTGACACTTGATGAAACTCTGTTAGGATGTGCTGGACTTCGCCCAACCAGTCTACACCTGGAGAAGGCATTCAACCACTTCTCTAAGGAAGTCTTGTGGGAGGTGCTTTTGGAATTTGGGGTATCAGGCCCATTGTTGCAGACTCTTCAGTCCCCGTACACCCTTTGTTGTCGGTGGATGTTGGAATCCACCAGGGTCACCAGTTGTCATTATCTTCATGATCTTCATGGACAAACGTCATGAAGACGTAAAGGTGCAGCTGAGGGGTGGTGGGTGTCAGGTTTGTTGGTCTCTTGACCCTGTCTTGAATCATGCAGCGAAATTTAACAGTTGATGTATATTCCTACCCTAGCGAATTAAGTTCATTGATTTGTAGAAACACCACTCTAACAGAGGAATTGCTCTTTTGAAAGCTGCCAGAATCTTTTGACAGAAACTGTCATTTTTAACTGGCAGAAGTTCTCCTGTCTGCTTTAGGGCATACCTGCCGCCGTCTACAGCAGATACTGCACTGAATGAGAATCAAAACCTCACACAACCTCATTTGAAAGAAACTAAACCATCACCATCTGAATTAAAATATCTACCCAGGGAAACAGTTAATGTTTTCAATATTATGATCTCGAATCCAAAAATGTAGCCTTGCCACAGGCTGCCAACCTGTACAGCATGTAGCCCACCCTGTGACAGCCTGGATAGGCTCCACAACCCTGAATAAGCAAATGGATGGATGAGATGTGTGACTAAGTTTCTTAAAAAAATAGATAAAGTCACTGTTGTTAATGCCGTTTTCACATGATTAAAAATTTGCACAATACTTGATCATCTACGGCTGCGGGAAACTTGATTGCTTTGGGGAAACAATATATTTCCTGGAAACAGAGAGCAAGTGAAGTCTATGGATTAGGTGCAGCAGGTTGGCGGAATAACAGTGCGCTGAATACCACACATTTGCTTCCAACTGTGTAAATATACCAGAGGGAGGATTTTCTCTTTAAAGACCTTGTGAGTTAGCATAAAGCGTTACCCTGCTACAACAAGCAATGTTTTAACTTAACCTCTGGAGACAATATTTTGACCAAAGTGCCTTTAGTTTCTGGTACAGGCTCCGAGTCAAAATTGGAGTTGAAGTAGCTGCGGGCTAGAGGTTTTGAATACTTTTGCAGTTACTCGCTTAGCGAAGGTTGTTGGAGATGAAGGAGAGCAAGATGCTTTTTAAAGCCAATAGGATTTATTATGTGTTCTGTGCCCTATAGCAGACTGGATTTAGCCAATCCCTAGACATATCCTTTCCCTCTCTGTACCCACAGCTGTCATGCAGAATATCTCATCACATCGACCGAATGCGGGTGGGTTGGTCTGTCGCCTTTCTGTGAGAGTGTGTGAGTGTGTTAACATGAGAAATGTGGCTTGTGGTTAAAAGGGCAGTGGAATAATAACTCTGGCACCTGCTCAGGCTCCCGTGCGCTGTTAAATGTCCCGCTACTCACAAAGTCAAATACAAGACAAGCCTAATGGCTCCCCAATGCTCGTCTTTATAAATGATGGTGTTAACTATAACTCTCTTAACACTGAAGCACTTTGCGGATCAAATACAATACATATTGCTGTGGTTTGTGTGTACCATTAAAGGTGTCAAGTTCAACTCGGCAGTGCTTTAACTATTGAATTCTGTGTGGACTTTTCAGCGTATTTGCTTCAAAAAATTGTTTGAAAGCAGTAATGGAAGTGTTTTTGTTCAGCTAAATAAATTAGGTAGACATCCTGGTCTCCTGTCCAAGGCGTGCTGTCAGTTTGTGTGGTACTCAAATCAATGCACCACACGAAATAATAGGTTCCTTAGCCATTATTTAAACCATTCGTAGGACCTGAGTTATAGTTTTCAAAGTTCATTCTTTGATTTTTGTGCTAATTGATACCGTGTACCTGCACAAATCCAGTTTCACTGAAAATGTTTTTTAAAAAAGCCTCAAAAAAGAAGCCAATGTGTTTGTGTTCATGGACACCGTAACTGAGGCATTTAAATGTGAAGGGTATTTCATATCTGCAGTACAGATACACTGAGACAAGTCATCAATGCATCACCGTGGCAACCAAGAAAACAGCTCCTTAAAAGAAGCAGTATGTAGTATTTTAACCTAAACCCTGATCTTTTCTGTAAACCCTGCAGCATGTCCTCAGAATAATACAAATGATGTGCAAAAAAATTAGATGTGCATGACTTCTCCTCGACCCTGATAATGGATTCATTTCGCCACCATGAATTAGTACATATGAGAGTGGGCAGATGAAAAATCCTGTTCAGGGACGCGGGAATAATGTTTGGAAAGTCCGGTGTCCTGAAACACTAGATCACCGGTTGTGGCCGTGAGACCGTGTTGGCTTTACATGCAGGATTTTGCATAACTTCGGACGACAGACCGTAGTTATAGCAGACCAGTCTCCAAGTGTCATCTTCATCAAAGTCCTCATGCTTTTTTCTTTCTCTTAAAACAACTCAAATGTCGTTTCCATGGTTTTAGGTAAACACGATAAGATGGCTTGCTGATTGCAGTATTAGTTTAGAGTGATTGTCATTCACTAACGTGTGCATGGTGATAACAGCAAATATTAGATGTTTCATAACTCTGATGGTGCATGTACACTTATGTTGTGCATGAGGTAAGAATTCCTACTCACATTTTTGTAAACGAGGGCGCAGATGTTCATGTCGCCTAGCCTTTGGCTTTTACCTTTAATTTCCTTGTAAGCAGATGCATAGTCACATATCTCTTAATATTGAAATCTGACGAGAGATCATAAAAAATTGAGACCGATATTTTTTTGCAGGTGTATATATTAACACATTTTTATATATGAGCATGAGATGTGATATTGTTAGTGGCGGCACCACTCCACACCATCCAGATGAATGAGCTCAGCCCTCATTATGATTTCGGTGGATGTTGAAGGGAAAATATTAGAGAGATTGGTTCCATAGCAGAACCTAATTGATTTATAATGCATCAGCTCAGAAAGCAGTGAGTAGTTCCTCACATGGATGAACATCAGCTTAGGGTGTGGTGGAGGGCATTTGGAGGTTAACAGAAGTGTGGAATTGAGGACTACATGAGATTGGAAATGTTCTGAGGAAGATTGTACTGGTATCGGTCAGTGTTTTTTACACTTTTCCATCTGCATCTTGTTGTTCTGCCACAGCAGAGGCTGTTGTTGTTGTGAGGATGTGGCGTGTCGGCTCCAAGAGTACTCAGATTTACTTCCGATCAAGTGCAGCAGCTCCTGATTGTTAAAAACAATACCTGTACTTTCTTGATTGTCTAATAGTGGGATAATGAAAATTGGCCTTGAATGTGGATTGTGGATAATTATTGAATATGAATGCTACATCCTTCCTGTACTGTACTTTTGTTTATTTTTTCCCTGCATCAGACAATTTGCTGTTACTGCAATAAATTCTCTTATTTTTGCCCACTAGCATTTTAGCCTCCAAGTAGTGCGTCACCCAGTGCTGCATGGAGATGATGGAGGGATGCATGCATAGCCTCGATGTACAGCTTGAGAGGAATGCAATGAGGGGAAACCTTGGTATGAAGTCAAAGTGAAGGTTAACAGGATTTGAGCTTTGATTGTTTTTAAATGAAAGCGAGCGAGTGTCTTTAGTGGTGAAAGAAAAGCATAGGATGTGCGACCTGCTTTAGCCTGTAAAGACTTCAGTGTACATTCACAACCATCATTTTAGGTATTTACCAATAAGTTGTGCTGGCTACAAAGCAATCTTAGATCAGTCTCTGCAGTCTCACCCAGTGATGACAGTAGATGGGTGGCTGATGTCTGTGTGTTCGGCTGATATCTCACTCCCCAAAACCTGCCGCACTACTTTTAATAGCGAAGCTCAGAGCTGTAAGGGAATCTCGTTTATTAGGATTCAGCCCACTTCCTGACATGCTGTGAAGGAATAGATAAGAGCAGTGGGAATGTGGTCTGAGATAAATAAATAAACAGATCATGCACCAAATAATTAACCTCACAGGGTCTTTGACATGCTCTGAAAATGCTTGGAGGTGGGGGGCTTGGGGGGGTATTGAAAATGGAGGTAGAACTCTCGCATTAGGCTCATCCTTCCGCCCTGGGAAGCTGTTCTATATGGATCTCCAAGGTTAACCGATCCATTCAGATGCTCCTTTATAGTGCTGATGATATGATTATTACAGACTGATCTAGATTTTTTTTCTTTCCCAAAATACCAGTATAATTTATGTGTAAGTATGAAATGTTCCAAATCCTAAGGGCTCTTGATTTCTGGCTGATGATCCCCATTGAGGTGGTACTGAACTGAGAAAAGTAGCAAACTGTAAAATTGAAAGTTTGAACTGCACAGTCAGTGCCATGCCTGATAATTTAATCACAAGGCGAATGATATAAAAATGCAATGCAGAAATGCAGACTATAATAAAGACATTATAAAAGCCCTTTCTCTCATTCAAGGTCAGTTCTTGGTCATCATTTTCTATGGATTCCAGCCATTTCGGTTCCTTTTCAGGGACCAAGGCCAGAGAGAAAAGCCTCAAGATACCAATTTTTAATCTGCACCAGCATTTTCAAAATAACTCCAATTAGCTGAGGGAAAGAGTTTTAGTGGCTAGCTGTTTTCTCATGGAGAACTAACACAATAATGAAAATCAGCAGAGTTCTAAGCCTCTTATATCTCCCCTCATTCCGAGCTCTCCTTCAGCCTTTAAATTGCCATCATTTGACAAAGTAATCAACATTGTTTTAATTAAGTTGTCTAACTAAGCTCAGATGCATTTTTCCCTCTCCCTATTACCACTCTTCCCCACCATAAAGTGCCTCACATCACTTCTTCACTTCTCTCTGTAGCTTGACTATCCACAGAAGTAAGTTGGAAATCATGTTTTCTATTGAAAATTTGCAAAGCCCACATTTCAGTGCAGTTATTAGGCATTGGGCACATAGTATTATTTTCATACTGGAACACTTGTCAAAATAAATGTCAAAAGAATCCTTTCAAAAAGACAAATATGTTGTGTAAAATAACAGAATTCTGCTGTTATTAAAACCTGTTCTGCTGTATAAGACAGGAAGTGAGTTGCAGTACGGCTATGTTACTCTTTCTAATTCAAGTATTATATCTATGTACAATTCCATGCAAAACATTTGCTGCATGCATACAAGCATTAGACAGTTAAAACTGCATTAACAGAATTGAACTCAAAGGCAGCCCCGTTTACTGTTTTGTTTGGAAGCAGGGGCGTCGCTGTCCATGGTGCTGAATTTGAGCTCTTGCATCTTGTAGCTCTTGGAGCTTGGAGTGTAACAACAGCAAACTAGATTTAATTTCAAGCTATGATGGCTGTTATTTACAGCCTACAACTTGCAATAAAAACATAATCTATTATTCACCAGACGACTATTTACCGTATGTGTCCCTTGTTTCACCAGTGCAGTCTTATATATTAGCTTTTGCTGTTTATTGGACCTCTGCCACTGAATTAACTGAGAAGTACAGCGCTGCTTTGTGTCACGTAATAACAGATCATGATATGCAGGTGCTGAATTTGTCATTAACACACAGAATGGAATATAATATTTATGCGATTTTCTGTGTACATATGCACTTCATTTAAGAAAACAGCTTCCTGTTGGTTTTTGCACGAAACATGCTGGGCTTTCCTTTTTTCTTTCTTTCTATCTTCAAGTGCAAGTTGGCTTTTATTCTTGTACTTATTTGCCCTGAATCAGAAATGCACTAATTAGGTGACACGGGGAAATTTTACTGATGTATTCCAAAACATATTGAGAAAACTATTACAGAAGACTATGTTATTTTTTATAAAACTAATCAAACATGATCAAAATGCAGTTTTAAAACAATATTTCTTAAGCTCAAAGATGATTGCCTGCAATATAATCCACATTAGTGTAATCTGATATACTAGTGACTGATGTTTGAAACATGAGCTACGTCTTCAGCCAAATGTTGAATATTTTCTCTGCAGATGATTTAACACATGTAGTCAGCACACTCCAGGAAGGATGTGTGCGTTTCATCCGCAGGCTGATTTGTGAGGGGAGCTGTGTGTAATTTTATAGGCTGACATGACACCACTGACTAAAGTTATTTATTTAAATCTCCCAATAAGACGGCGGGATCAGTCAGCATCTACGGCTGGGGTTTTTTTCTTCAGCTTTTTTAAACATGACATTAGAAAGCTATTCAAAAAAGGTTTATTAGCAAAATGATCTGAATGAATGAAGCCGTCCTCGGGGGGAGTCACAGGGAGTCCAGAGCTTCATGACATCTTTGCAAATATTTTTTTAATACATTGCATATATTATTAAATCTAGTGTATGAATTCAAACATAGCACGGTGCTATATCGGAACTGATATTACTGTGCAACGAGTTTCAGTTTTTCAACTTCTAGCCATAAATATTTTGTAATAGCGGCATGTGTTCATGATAGATTATCTGTATAATCAGTAACACCACGAAATGAATCATTTTGTGCATTTTTATGAATACAATTTCATAACCATTGGATATGAAGACTCTGAGGTCTTTTTCCTTCCCCAATTAGATAAATAACAACTGTTATTGATTTATTTTTATGTTTATTACAGTAAGTTTCCAATCATAATGGAGAAGAAAAGCCACTGAGTTTAAACAAATTAATTAGTTCATATTAACTGTTTGCACTGTTAATATTCCTGCTGCTTGAACAGCAACACACATCAACTGTCTGTTAATTCTTCCACTGACAGCATATCTTGGGTGATAGATATTGATTCTTGTGGTGGTTTCTTTTTTTTTTTTTTTTTTTGGAAGTGACATCAGAAACAGCAGCATGTGACATCACGTGATGGCGGAGCTTCAGTTCATCCTTTGTCATCCTTTTCTTTTTCTTTTTTTTTTAATAGGACAGGGGGAAAGAATGAAAGAAAGAGGGGGAGAGGAAGAAAGAAAACCAAAGGGGAGAAGAGACGGTGAGAAGGGGGGGAAGAGAGAGAAAAAAAAAAAAAAAAAACTCCTGGGTCACCTGTATGGAGAGAAAGAAAAACAAAAAAAACAGGGGAGACAGCAAACAACAAAGAGCAACATAATAATAATAATAAAAAAAGCACCATCACAATAAACTAGCTAGTCATAGATATCAATAGTTACTAAATAATAAACGATATTGTGCAGCACGCAAGATAGACAGCGCACAGTGTGCTTTGAGGCAGCAGCCAAGAAAGCTGTAGTCCGCATCTGTGAATACCCATGTGTACACCTGTGTGCATACCTGTGTGGATCAGCATGCTTGCATTCCAAAGGTTTCTCCATGTAATGATCTGCTAGAGAGTGTGGGGAGCCACAGCCCTGTCCTCTATGGTATCAAGCAGGTATGGAGGAGATCAAAACTCCAGACATCCAGAGGCCCCCAGAACACAAGAGACCAAGGAAGACCCACAGAGGGGCAGCCGCGCCACTGTCCCAGTAAGAGCTAAGGAGAGTCCCAGATGAGAGCTCATTCAGCAGCCGCGGAGCAGAAGCCAGGGGGAGTTGCAGTGACGCGCCCGTGAGCTCCGCCGGCAGCCAGCTGTGCCTGAGTGACCGAGCCCCAGGCCGAGAGGCCGGGGGCACCCCACCTCCAAAGTGGCCCGAGCGAGCCCCAATAAGCGGCCGCCAAGGAGTGAGCCGGTGTGTACCCGGACGCCCACCCCCAGATACAAAGAACCACCAACGCACCGATACCTGAGGGAGTCCGCCACCGGCAGGGGAAGTGGTGGTGGGTGGAGATAGGCCTCCAAACCTTGGAGGGCCCGAGATGTCCCCAGAGAGGTGGCGTCTGATACCCAACCTGACATATAGACACAGACATACAGGCACACACAGACACAAACATCCATTCCCACCCTCATGCTCTCATATGTACTTCACACTCAACCGACGTGGAGACAGACATAAAGGGACGCTGTATACACGATCACACTCCCCAAGCGTACTCTACGAACCGGGTCTAGGTACCCTTGCCCCTGGAGGGGGGGACTGCACCCAGACCCAGGTGGTGTTACCCTTTTCCCTGCGGTGGGGAGAGGCAGACCGCCCCGACTCCGCAGCAGCAGGGAGGCCCCACACCCCAGACCGCAGCCGGACGGCCAACTCCTCCTAGCCCCCCCGCTCCAGTAGGCCGCAGAGAATGGGGGTGAGAGAAGACTCCAAACCTCCCTCCACCCGCTCATTGTAGTGTTGATGCATGTGTGTTCTAAGGTGCATTTAAAACCCAGGAGGGCATGGAGCTACCTGCCAGAGAGCAGCAGGTAAGCGCATAGTCCCTCCTGCTAGCCCTCAATGTCTACATGTATTTAAAATTGAGAGGTGGGCAACGACGCCAGGGGTGGGGTGTACACCCTGATGGTAACTTGGACTCCGTGTATCGTGCCCACCCCCAAGATCCTATATGTATGTGTAATGAGAGTGTGAGTAATGTGAATGTCTAAGTTGTGGGATAAAATTGAGGCAGAGGCAGCCAGAAGGGGACAGGGGGGGGGGGGGGGGGTAGCCTCCTCTGCATCCTGGTGACATACCCCTACTCCAAGGCCCTGCATGTGTGGGTGGTTGTGGTGGAGCAGGAGGAGGGAGGCAGCTGGAGATGGGGAGGGAAGGAAGGAAGGGAGGGGCAGGTGACCCCTCCCTGGGGCCAGCTCCCCCGCTGACCCCAGTAGGCACTCCCACACTCCGCGACCCGCCAGGGAAAGGGGGGCCCAGGCCCATCCAGACCGGGGCCCAGCGCAGCAGCGCCCCCCGGCCCCACAGAGCCCGGGACAGTCCACCCAACCCCACCACAGAGAAAACTGCACCCACCCCACCATCCACTCGTCTTCCAGACTACATGAGACAATAGACGCCCAGGCTGAGATCTTCCTCCACCTCTCCTGTATCTCCCCCTCCTGCAGAGAGTTCCTGAGGGGAAGAAAGCTCCTGCAAGGTGTAACAATCTCCCCCACCGGTTGAAGAGCCCCACAGGCGACTCGACACACCGGCGGCACCCTGCGCCAGGGATGGGCTCCCATGCACCCACCCGCCCACAACCCCGGCAACACACAAACCAGGACCCAAGGCCCCGAGGCCCAGCCAGGGCCCCGGCCCAGAGATGGAGGCTACCAGGTCAGTAACCCACGTCCATCACCACAGACCCTCCCCTAGCCCCGCTGCACGCAGCCACGAGGAAATGGTCAGAAAAAGGCCCCCAACCGGACATGACCGCTACCCCGGGTTGAGCCCCCCAAGGAAGATGCCTCCGGGGAACCCCCCGACGCCCTAAGCCTGTCCCTGCCCCCACACCAATCACAACATTGAAGGCGGGACCAAACTATGACCCCCCACCCCCACTAGGTGATGGAGCCGATCAAAGGAGCCCAGAGCAATTGATCTGATGTGGTGGCAGAGGCTGTATCAAGACTAATGTAATCTAATAGATAATTTCTATATTGGTTAGAATTAAGATTGTTTTTATTTTTCCAGTTCATGAGGACAGTTTTCTTGGCTATGCATAGGGCAGTGAAAACCATATGGGCTAAATTGTTTTCTGAGGTGACATTATCTAAGCTGCCCAACAAACACACTAAGGGGGAAGTTGGAATGTTACATTTCAGACACTTCGATAAGTCTTCACATATCTCGCGCCAAAACTTCTGCACTGGTGGACAGAACCAAAGAGCGTGGATGTAATTGTCTGGTGTATTGTTTTGACAGTGTGAGCAGTTGTTGGAAGATGTAAAGCCCATCTTGAACATCCGATGACCTGTATAGTGCACTCTATGTAGTATTTTGTATTGTATTAATTGCAGACTGGGATTTTTAATCAATTTAAAAGTTTTTAAGCATACCTGAGACCAGAAGTTTTGGTCTAGGTTGACTGATAAATCTGCTTCCCACTTTGCAATAGGAAGGGATATTGATTCATCTAATTTAGAGAATGTTCTATATATTTTAGATAATAATTTGGGGGATTTAAGAGTAAAAAAATGTGCCGCACTTGGTGGTATTTGTAATTCAACTTGACTGAGGTTAAATTTCTTTTTTATTATGGATTTAATTTGTTGATATTCTAAAAAATTTTTCTTGTTGATCCCATATTGTGCAACTAGTCTGTCGAATGGGATCAATTCTGTTCCTTCCAATATATGTTCTAAGTATTTAATTCCTTTACAACTCCATTCTGGGAAGTTAATCATATTATTGTTTTGTAATATGTCAGGGTTATTCCAGATAGGTGTACGTTTGCATGGGATTAGTGAAGACTCCGTTATTTTTAGATACTCCCACCATGCTGTCAGAGAGAAGCTGATGTTGATACTTTTAAAGCATTCATGTTTTTTGATGTTTGAGCTAATAAATGGTAGGTCTGAAATCTCTAGATCCTTGCATAGTGCCTGTTCAACATCTAGCCAAGGTTCATCTAGGAAGGTATGTTTTGACCATTCTGAGATGAACTGAAGCCTGTTGGCTAAGAAGTATTGGTGAAAATTAGGCAGATCTAATCCTCCTCTATCCTTGGTTCTTTGTAGCGTTTTTAAGCTGATGCGCGGGGGTTTATCTTTCCAAAGGAATTTGGAAATGGTGGTTTCTAATAATAATTTGGGACATCAGGGGCTTCATGGAGGTGAATGTTTTTCTTCCTCTCTCAGAGATCAACACCCCCCCTTAAACACACCGTTCTCAAACCAACCCCTGCAGCCTCTCCCTACACACTTCAACTGTGTGTGTGGTCTGCCAGTAAGTGCCATCTTAAACCAATTTATTGAGGGAGGAAAAAGGTTATTAAGCTCCTCTACCACAAGTCACACTGACTTACTGACGGAGTGCAATGCTGTGTTTGTAAAACACACTCTGTGCAAATGCAAGAGTTAAGAATAAGACGTACTTTTCTTTCATTTAGAAACTTGTTAATATGGTTATTTATGAAGTATTACATATTTATAGGAAAAAATGCCAAAAAGCTTGGGAGTAAGTTATATTTTCTTTCATAAGATTCCACAGGAGGAAGGTCCTGCCAATGTAATTTTATCCAACATCTTAATGGAGAGCGCTTCATGTGTGAGTGTGGCTACAAACACAGTTACGCTCCGTGACAGAGTGGGAGTGGGGAGGGTCCAGTTTGAAAGAGGCCCCCTGTTGCAGCTTTTAAAGGGGGATGAGAGGAGCGCACGTGATTGCGCATTACTCAAGCTCGCTCTGACTCCACCTGCTGATTTTCTATTCCTCCCACTATTCATGGATTCATCTCCTCTCCTGTTCTGTGTAGGATCCACGCTGCACCAAAGCTGGTTCACCATTTCGCTTGCGTGTTTTTTTCGTTTTATTATCCTCCTTGTTATTTCATTTGCCAAATTTCACCCTCACTGGTTTTGATTTTGGCTCATAGTCTACAAAATGCTCAGGGCTGTTTAAGTGCCAAACTGTCTAGAGCACCTTCAGATACTCTTACTTCCCTGATTTACAACCGTCAGTAACATGTGATCTCTGTATGGATAGATTATCTGGACCCTGCCATCCCTTTCAGAGATCTTTGCATTTACTATTAGCATTAAAATAGCATCTTGTTATCTCGATTGTGTCCACAGTGTAGTCTGACCTCAATTTGCAAATTCATTAGCTAGAGCCGACTGACTTGTCAACAAATGTAGCACATTTCAAATCAAGGAAAGAAATGCTGCTGTATGAGCTCGAGCTTACTTTTTCCATCGCCAAGATTAACTCTACCACCTTAAGCTGTAGTTGGATCTTCTTGAGTTAGCAGTAGCAGGCAGAGTTAGGGGAGCTTTCGGCTTTAAGATCAGAATATGGCACAGATTGTATTTATACCTTGCTAAGACCTGATGCCAATATAAGCCCAGCAGCCTCCAAATGTTTGTGTAATCCAGTCCCATTTGAATCATATGAAGGCATTTATATTTTGAAATAACATTCTTTTTTTCCCCTCAGGCTCAGGTCAACCAGGCCTAGAAACCAGTCGCTGAGCACTTGGCAAACACCAGAAAGGTGCTTGCTGTTGATTTCTGACAATAACAAAGACATGCAGGGTGCTGCACCGAAAACCTTCATGCAATTCCTTTGGTCACTAGCAAACTGCTAGTAGTTTGCACGTAAGATGCCAAGTTGTCATGCACTACTCTCAAAGTTTGGGGTGATGAACTGTTTGCTTCAAAGTAAGAGTCACACCATCTCTGTAAACCTCCAGCAACCCCTCACCAACCACTCAGGCCTCCTCATTTTCCCGTCATGACTAAAGTATCTCGGGGGGTCAGAAACTGGTCTCCAGCCTTGTGTGACTGAGATCCTATTGAGTTGTACTGATACAAACTACATGTTAATACCCAGTGTAAGTGAGGTAACCATATTGTACACACTTTTACTCTCTATTATTATCAAATATCCAGTTACAGTTATACTCTGGTCATTTTACTAGCTTGAAAAACGTAGTAAAAACCTAAATCTTTATATAATATACCATTGCATTGAGAAGATTTTTCGTCAGCGTCATACATACATTTGTTGTCTTTGATCTGTTTAGCTTGAACATGTTGCTCCCTCATGCACCAAATTCGTGTCACTTAACAGCTATTCAGTTAATAACTGCGAGTAGAGTAATTTTCAGTGCCTACAGCCTCGCTGTTCTCCAACATTTTTCTGTCAATAATGCTGATAAAGGAGAAAGCAAAGCATCATTGGTAAACTTAATTATATATTGTACTGTGACCTTTAGAAAAAATCTCAACTTCTTCTCATTGCATGCTTTCCACACAGTCAATAATAAAGTTTCTGGCAAACAAATTAACTAACAAACTTACACCCTTGGCCAAATCCTTTATGTTTACAAAAAGGTGATTCTGGGCTCCAAATGAAAAACACATTTTTAATGAAACTGCTTTACAAAGTCTGAATACACCTCCCACACATAATTAGCCTATTGCCCTTGAATTTGAAGCTAGTTTTTGTAGTTTGTACTTATGTTTGAACAAAAATGATAGTCAAGGAACAAGAGGAGTAAAAATTATACAGTAAAAGCTTTGATCTATTAGAAAGATGTTGAATTAGAAAAAAGTAATGAACGATACAAGAATCAATAATAAAATGTAAAATTAGAATTTAATGATTTTTGTATTTCCATTCCAGAGGCCTCTAAGTTTGAAACGTGATGTTATGCCTCCTCCCGCACGCATCATTTCAGTCACAGGAAGTGGCGCCGAAGAAGTCACTGCTCCTGTCGTTTCATCTGCGAGTAACACCGGGTTCATATGTGCATGTGTACAATACACAGTCAATTATTTAAAAGTTTAATTTTAATAAAATTCCACCTTGGCATTAGGCACCTACTTGCGTGAAGCAAACAAGTTATTAAGAAGCATTCTGGATCAGGAATAATTAGCTACTCTCAGATATAATTCAATTTGTTTCCTTGGTTTTGCCCCTTTTCTTCTTCCGTGGCATAAACAGCGCATACATTAATTATAGCAACTTTATTTAATTATTTTGGTTTAATTTTAATTTAATAATTCTGTACTGTGGGAGGTTCATTGTTGGAGAATGCTTATAATATGATGAATAATAAAGGATTCTGAACGTAAAGGTGAAAATGCCAAGTTCATTTTTAAATTATTAATGAATGAGCCCATCTTCAGAACAGAGTCAGCTAATATGTGTTAGTGTCATGATCCGGAGTTTGTGACTCCGTGTTTATGTTTTAGTAGTTATTATTATTCTGGGTTTTGTTTTCATGTTCCTATGTGTTCCCCAGTCTGTGTGAAGTTTTTGCGTTGTGTCATTGGGTGTATGTGTTTCCTGTTTTATTTTGAAGGACCTCCCTTCGTTTCTGGTTTGTTTTGTTAGTTTTACCCAGTTTAGGTTTCCGGTTTCATGTTCACCCACCATTGCTGTTTGTACCCACTCCTGTAAATAAATACTCACCAGAGCTGCCGCCTTTTGGGTCCTTTCTACAACTCCACACGTCTGCCACACCGGACGTGACAGTTAGATTGTTTTGTACAGTAATGTGCAGAAGTCTTGAGCTGCCTCTTATTTATTTTGCGACCAAAAAATTGACTTTCTTGTGATTTTTCTTTTCTTTCTTTTTTGGGGGCAGGCATTTGTCACCTTCATTTGATAGGACGCCATATAAAGTGTTGTTGCTGAAAATCAATGGCAACAGGTCTTATGTAATGATTATTCAAAATTAGAATGTTTTAATTCCAATTTTCATCAGTATGTATCGTGGTCACGAGACAGGCACACCGCTGAGTGTCTTCATATTACGCTGGGTCAGCACACCTGAATCAAATTACCAGGCCTCTGGAGAACTTCAAGACATGTTGAGGAGGTCATTTAGTCATTTAAATCAGCTGTGTTGGATCAAGGAGACATCTACAGGGAGTGCAGAATTATTAGGCAAATGAGTATTTTGTCCACATCATCCTCTTCATGCATGTTGTCTTACTCCAAGCTGTATAGGCTCGAAAGCCTACTACCAATTAAGCATATTAGGTGATGTGCATCTCTGTAATGAGAAGGGGTGTGGTCTAATGACATCAACACCCTATATCAGGTGTGCATAATTATTAGGCAACGTCCTTTCCTTTGGCAAAATGGGTCAAAAGAAGGACTTGACAGGCCGATATCTTGCAGAGGGATGCAGCAGTCTCAAAATTGCAAAGCTTCTGAAGCGTGATCATCGAACAATCAAGTGTTTCATTCAAAATAGTCAACAGGGTCGCAAGAAGCGTGTGGAAAAACCAAGGCGCAAAATAACTGCCCATGAACTGAGAAAAGTCAAGCGTGCAGCTGCCAAGATGCCACTTGCCACCAGTTTGGCCATATTTCAGAGCTGCAACATCACTGGAGTGCCCAAAAGCACAAGGTGTGCAATACTCAGAGACATGGCCAAGGTAAGAAAGGCTGAAAGACGACCACCACTGAACAAGACACACAAGCTGAAACGTCAAGACTGGGCCAAGAAATATCTCAAGACTGGTTTTTCTAAGGTTTTATGGACTGATGAAATGAGAGTGAGTCTTGATGGGCCAGATGGATGGGCCCGTGGCTGGATTGGTAAAGGGCAGAGAGCTCCAGTCCGACTCAGACGCCAGCAAGGTGGAGGTGGAGTACTGGTTTGGGCTGGTATCATCAAAAATGAGCTTGTGGGGCCTTTTCGGGTTGAGGATGGAGTCAAGCTCAACTCCCAGTCCTACTGCCAGTTTCTGGAAGACACCTTCTTCAAGCAGTGGTACAGGAAGAAGTCTGCATCCTTCAAGAAAAACATGATTTTCATGCAGGACAATGCTCCATCACACACGTCCAAGTACTCCACAGCGTGGCTGGCAAGAAAGGGTATAAAAGAAGAAAAACTAATGACATGGCCACCTCGTTCACCTGATCTGAACCCCATTGAGAACCTGTGGTCCATCATCAAATGTGAGATTTACAAGGAGGGAAAACAGTACACCTCTCTGAACAGTGTCAGGGAGGCTGTGGTTGCTGCTGCACGCAATGTTGATGGTGAACAGATCAAAACACTGACAGAATCCATGGATGGCAGGCTTTTGAGTGTCCTTGCAAAGAAAGGTGGCTATATTGGTCGCTGATTTGTTTTTGTTTTGTTTTTGAATGTCAGAAATTTATATTTGTGAATGTGGAGATGTTATATTGGCTTCACTGGTAAAAATAAATAATTGAAATGGGTATATATTTGTTTTTTGTTAAGTTGCCTAATAATTATGCACAGTAATAGTCACCTGCACACACAGATATCCCCCTAAAATAGCTAAAACTAAAAACAAACTAAAAACTACTTCCAAAAACATTCAGCTTTGATATTAATGAGTTTTTTGGGTTCATTGAGAACATGGTTGTTGTTCAATAATAACATTATTCCTCAAAAATACAACTTGCCTAATAATTCTGCACTCCCTGTAAAACCTGCAGAACACCGGCCCTTTGAGGCCTGGAGTTCCCCACCCCACCCATGATTTGGAGCTCTTGGGGATCTCTCCAAAATTGATGAAATTATGGATGCAGAAAAATATTTTCAGATTTTGTTCCACCATGCGGTACCATCTGAGTGTTTCTGATTAGCAACAATTTAATTTTTCAGCAGGGCAATGATCCCAAACACAGGCAATGCAATTCAGCTATAGACTAAAACACACAATGGAACATTATCAGTCATGGCCTGGAGTCCCCAGAGCCAGTCGATAACTGATAGGGACAGAGAAGGGAACAAAAAAGCAGCCAACATCCAAAGAAGAGCTGAAGATCTACTCCTGAAGATCTTAAAGATGGACATTCATGCTCGTTAGAATTGAACAGACTTGTGTTTCTGCCTCGTTTCGATAAAACCCACTGCACCCATTCCCCATGTTTCTAATAAAATATAAGGAAACAAGACATGGCTTAAGAAATGTAGATGTTCTTTGCTTATTTTTTGTTTAATCTATGAGCACAACCACTGAAAATTATTAAAAATTCATCTGTGTGTGTGTGTGTGTGTGTGTGTGTGTGTGTGTGTGTGTGTGTGTGTGTGTGTGTGTGTGTGTGTGTGTGTGCGCGTTTCAACTTCAAATTCCTGGCAAGGAAATCAGTTACCCTAACACCATTGCCAAGTTCGGTGTTGTCAGGCTTCATATCCTGTCATTGCATCAGCTTTCTCTATTAATAGGTTATTCCTTCAGGTTAGGTTGCCAGACCAAAAAAAGCTTCAAACCCTTAATGAATTAAAACAGAAACACAACATCTTTACTCTAAAACCCCCTCATTCAAACTCACTATTTAATTCCAGGTATTTGTCTGAATGTTGTGATTTCCTCTACGCTTGGCTTGCATAGTGCAGCCCAGGGGAACAACTCTGCTGGCTCCGTTTTCACTGTGTTTCTCTCCTGGCTTATTCTTGAACACTTTGATTAGTAAAGACAACATTAGTTCTCTCATGGGACCGTGAACCTCTGGAGCAAGGGCATGTTAGTTCTTGTTTATGTTGGCTTTGGATCATTGACGGATCAAAGAAGGTGCACGATCTCTTAAAGGGCCACTTGTTTTCCATATTTTAAAAGGCTGCGTTTAGATTTTTTAATCAGGAAATTTATAGGATAAAACGAAACAAAAAAACGTCAGTGTGGGTGTTTTAATAAACTATAAGCTCACACATAATGTACATCAACAACAGACCATATCTTCCCTAACAAATTCCCAGTGCAGATCTCTATCAACAACTTATCAACCACACGCAGATACATTATGGTCATGTTCGCTAAGGGGCAGTAAAGACCTTGCACAATTCCTCTTAAAGCTGAGGCTTTAGTGTGGACACAGCCAAGTGCACTGTGGTGAGTGATATGCTAATAACAGTCTTTTTTGGATTGTGGACAAAGTGACTGGAGATAAAACAGAAACACAAAAAGCAGCCCTGAAGCTTTAGGCTGCCGTTTTTCTGTTTCGCTGTCATATTTACCTGCAATTTCAGGTTGCATTAACATGTTTATTGTATCTTTTTATCTTCCCTGCATAATTCAGTTTGATCAGATGATGTGGTGGTGGTCTGGGGAGCATTAAGGATCTAAGTAAAGTGCACTCTGATCAGTTTGGGAAATTCTAAATCCAGCCAATATGCTGAAGATGTTGAATTGGAGACCTAACCTCACCTCTCCTGCTACATCTCAAGCTGCTCATTAAAAAGCTATAGATGGCTGTATAAAAGCACATCTGCGAAGGGCTCTGTGGGACCATTATAGGTTGCACTATGGAGGTCATATGACATGGGCGGGATGGCTGGACTGGTTCTGCTGGTAGTGAGCTTCTCGAATTGTTACATTACCATAAAGTGATGGTGGCAAATTAGCTGGCAGGTGTCTTCTTTTATCAAAGGAGCCTCACATATTAGAAATCTTGAGTCTCCTCCATTGCTGTTCTATATCATAGATAAATTTGGTCACATGTGGAAAGAACATAGACCTTTTATTTCGCTGCAAAATAGGAGCACTAGAGAACTGGATAAAAACAGAGTCCAATTTGTTGTTTTGTCCTTGAAATCTTCAAATAACAGACAAACAAAACTCAGACAGAGCTTCGAATCTTGTGGAGTTGTCATGGTCTTGTGTCGTAAGGCCAGTTTTCTCTCTCCCCTTCTTTTATGACTTTTTGAGATAATAAGTTGGCTCTTTACTAGCACCACCCCCATTACAGATTGTGCATGCTGATAATTACATAGCCCGGTTTCCTCACCTGTTATTGCATAGTTGCAAGCCTTCCTTTATCAGATTAGTTCCAGTAGGTCCCTCAAATTGCCAGTTTTCTCCAGTTAAAAATAAAAGTAATTTCAGATGCACACCTCTGTGGTTATATTGGCCATTGTTTGACTAACTGTGTCTGACTGGGTCATTTTACACATTGCACAACACTACCTTAGTTCATACATTTTCATCCATTTGTTTGAGGTAGTTTGGATATTAGAGTTTCCTAGTACGCTGTAATTTTGTGGTTGTTGTCATGCCCCAGAAAGATTGTTGAACCTATGGTGCCTTCCTGATTGTACCACTTGATGGATAAGGTGCTTAAAAATGTTGCACAGTGCTGTATGGTTAGAGTTTGGGAGCAGTGCATCTCAGGGACACAAACCTTCCATTCACGGCTCGACCGCTGATCTGTCAAAATTGCTTCTTCTTGCCGGGGCCCCACATGACTCCCCACTGTCAAGCCAAATCCTGTACCCTCACCTTTACAAAGTGCAAATGGGAATGTACTGTAAGAGCTCAAGGCTCAACAGCTTTGTTACCAAGGAAACTTAAGTTGAAAGTCTGCTTCCAGCTGTCCACAGGGACACAGAGCCTTGCTTCACAATCCCACCATTGACAGAGGTATAGTGAAATTGCTGGAGACTACCAACGGAGTCCCTTTAATGCTTGTGTCCAGCAATGGTCCAAGGGTAATAAACGGTTTTCCTCGCTGATACCCAGCATTTCCCCGTTTTGTAATTTACCCATTTGTCTTTAAAGCAATAGGGCTCCAACAACTGTGCTTTTTCCCGCCTTACACCACTGTCAAAACAGCTCATTTTCAAATAAGGTCACATAGATCCAGCTCCATAGTTTCACATCAAAAGCACATATAGATTATGGTTGAAGGTTATTAAAGCAATGCCATCTTGTATCAATGCTTAATCGTGTTATTTGGAGATATCAAGTTGTTATCTTGTAATCCCCTAATTATCTCATCAAGGTCCTCACTTGTAACTTCTAAAGCCTGTTATCCTGAGATAAGGGTTTAATTATAGTGTTATGTGGAAGCATCAGCTGTTGTTTAATTGTGATCATATTATAAATGTGTCATCTTATGGGCACTGTGGAGATCAGAACAAGGGACCTATACATATCAATGTTTTTCCATTTTTATTTACTGACAAATCAATATTTCTGATATTGAAAAAAACCTTGTTCACTAAAATCAATTCTCATTTTACTTCATGTTTTGGATTATCAGTAGTCAATTGTTTTTCCAATTTGATATAAATGCTTATGTGTAAAAATAAACAACAGACCACATAGCAACTATTTATGCAAAGGGTGAGTACATATATTACAGGTAATATTAACATTTAACTGCTGCTTTAGTCTCTCTTTTCGTTATTTTGTGGGAAGGGTTGTCACTAGTGTATCTCCCTTAGAATGGAAAAGACATGCAGTAAAGATATGACCAGAATTTAATATAATGATTTAATTAATGTGGACGCCTTGTAACCACCTTGTGAACACAATAACGCATGAACAGAGCAGAACTTTCAAATTGGTGCTATAACTGTATCTACTGAAAAATAGTCTCTTAGTGACCTTCACCTCAAGGTCAAAGGTCAAGTTTTCTGAAAATCTTGTGAATGTGATAACAGAAGAAGGAAGGATTTTGAAATGGATACTTGGAGGCTGAGGGGTACCGCTGGCGGCTGCCTGTAAGTTTGCTAGTATACTAGTCTAGTATATCATATTTATATCATTTAACTATCATAGTAAAATACTGTCATGCAATGCTTTTTGTTATGGACTTTTAAAAAACATAATTACTTGATCATGTGTACAGTTTTCTATTTAACTGTTAATTTAATCTGTTCAAATGCTGAGACAGTGGGTGTACTTTCACATGGCTTAAAAAATCTGCTGTTAGTGTTACCACAGCCCGATTATCCCTCACAGCCCTCCCCTCCCCTGATTTTCCCAAAGTCTAAAAAACCTCCTCTGAGACAGGACAAATAGGAGACCTAATTAAGGCTTCTTAACAGCATTAACAACCACAATGAAAGTAGCTGTCTTCAGACTCGGAGAAGCACTGCACTCCTCTTGAGTTCTGTGTGGGCTTTTCATGCCAATACATTTTATGAAGCAATACAGTGTCTGGGAATCCGATTCATTTTCTGCTTTACTCGCTAGGTAGGTCTGAAGGAGCCAGCTTGAATAAGGAGCTGTTTTTCCACCATCCGACTTTCTCATTACCCAGGCCTTCACCTCTTACCGGGGGACTGACAGTGTCTTGCACCCTTAATTCTGACAAGGGTTAAGAATCATTACATGTGATGGAGCCAGCAGGCTGGCTAGCTCTGGCACCCCCTGGTCTTCCTACATTCATTAAGCCTCTCAGAAGAAAAGGCAGATTAAGGTAGCCTTAACTGGAGCATGTTTTACCCCCACACATTATGTCAAGCTTTAACCTTTTCAGCTGAAACAAACAAAACAGTGAGCCCAAGTGCTAACAGGGGATGTTTGCCCGCTGGTGAATGTATTTGCATGTGTTTTTTGTTAAGTACAGTTAAACATTGGTTATGGCTGTTAGGGAAGGGGCAGTGGGGAGGAAGCTGACATGACTGAAGACAAGCACTTACAGCTAACTTTGTTATCCCTGTTGGGGAATATATTAGATTGTCTTCCTTCTGTTAGCAAGAGGTGGTTTGCCATGTGAAAAATAACAGAAACTGTCAGGATTTCAACATGTCGATGAACAGGTAAAGGGAAATATTCAAGCTTTTTTTCTGATTTAGGTCTACTGTAACAATCTGTGGTGAAAATTAATCTGTTTTCAAGGTACCATGGTAGAAACAGATGACAAGAGCAGCATTAATTTGCAGATGTAGTGAAGGATAGTGAAACTTCTCTGATTCTGCCCAATTTAGTTTATCTGTCTGCAGACAAACCATCAAAAAGAACCCACTTCCAGGTTTCTCATTCTCTGAGGGAAAAAATGACAGTCTTTGTAATAGTTGTGAACAGAGTGTCAGAAGTCTGCAGAAATGATGTCTTGTGTAGTTGCAAAGTAAACACACCATCAGTTTGGGGTCTCTATATGCTGAAACATCAAAGGAGCAGAATCTCTCGGTGTGAGTTTTGTCATAGTCCAGCAGAAACCTTGTTTAAACTCTGCAACAAATGCAAAAATAGGCCCCATTATGTCTTTGTACATTTTGAAGCAAAACACAGTCATTTTTTTTAAAAAAAAGCTATTTTACAGTCATGGGAATAAATACACTAAACACCTTCAAATATAGGAGCAAGTGAGTATTTTACTAAGGATGAGTCATGCAAGCTAAAAAGATGGTGTTTTTCTGAACAACTAGTTGAAAACAGTTTTTTTTAATAAAAAGGGCTCACCTCCTGGGGAAATTAAATGCACCTTTAATAGCAGTTTGCAAAAGTACTTTTTATAGTTCTTGTTAAAATGCTGGCTTGTTGTTGGCATTAAGGACTTTTGGTTATCTGCAGTCCTGTGAAAAAAGCATTTGTCTGCTTACTGATTTCCTTTTTTTGTATATTTCTCACACGTTTCAGAATATCAAACAAAATATCAAACATATTTTAATAATAGATAACAAGAAGTTATTTTATTTTGTTTATTATGGGAAAAGGCTAAAATGTAATTGCCTCCTTGTTGCCCACGCACACCGGGATTATTCTATATGCTGATGCAACAGACGTTTTGTGTCCTGTTACATCTGACACGGTGGAGGTAGTATGATGGACTGGGGCTGCTTTGCTGTTCTAGGACCTGAACTACTTGCTTAAATTGATGGAACCATAAACTCTGTTCTCTGAAAAACCAAAAAAAAAAACCCAAAATGAAGGTTTTGTAGTGGCCTAGTCCAGACTTAAATCCAGTTGAGAAGCTTTGATATTAAATTAAACAGACCTTTCATGCTCGAAAACTCTCCTAAAATCCACATAAAACAGAAGAATGACCAAAGAATGGGCCAAAAGTCCTCAATAGTATAAAAAGTAATTGCTCCATAGACCCAATAACTGGCTGTGCCACCCTTGGCAGCAAGAACTGTAATCGAGTACTTGCAATAATTGGCAGTGAGTCTTTCAAATTGTAGGTATGACATTTTGGATCCAAAAAACTCAGACAGGGTCTGATTATTCAAGACTTTGTTTATGAGAAGGATTTTAAATTCAATTCTAGATTTAACAGGGAACCCAAAAAGAGATGCCAATATAGGGGAAATAGGGTCTCTCTCCCCTTCTGCATTCATTTTGGAAGAATATTACAAATAATCTATTTCATTGTCTGGGCGTAGGAGCTCTCTGGGACCATTAGTGAACAGAGACTAACATAACTTCAGGCTGTCTCACTTATGGGTTGAAAAGTGTGTTCCAGTCTATGTAACTCACAGGACATTTGAATATGTTTTTGAGGGATATTCAGAAATATCAACTCTGGCAGTTTTTAATGCGTTTGAAAACCCTCTTCTCTCATGAGTGTGCCCCGTAGCTTCAGATCTTCTTGTTGTGAACTTAATGATGTTAGCTTTAGTTGGAAGCCACACTTTACTCTTTAATGTTGTCTGTCTTGAGAACTACTCAGTGCATTCATTCATTTGAGGATCTAGTTGCGCATTCTCTTTAATGGCTCTCTTGCACTGCCGCTGTAGTGGCGCCTTCATTTTCTTCTGCTGATGCAGAAAAGATGCTCACCTTCACCAGCCACCTACAGTTTTGCAGGTCTAATTCAGATCGCACATCACTGGGTGGCCCCCTTTCCAATTATGGCTTCTATTTACAGTATAATTACAGTAATATTTTCTCACTATAATGTAATAAACTAGGAGATAAGCCTGCGGATATCAAGCTGTAGAGGGGATCACTAGTTCACCATTTGAAAAACCTAATTGTGTTCTGTGCAGTAGAGGCTTTTTAAACAGCATTTAAAAGCTAATCAAATCAAGGATTTGCCCAAAAAGGCATCTGGCGAGACAGCTTTTTATAGAGGCCTTTGCACAGCTTGTCTCTAATCTGAAAATGAAATTTTACTTTCAGCCGTCTGTTATCTTCTCTCGCTGTTGTGCATCAATGGTCTTGTCTTTTGTTCCAAACGAAATTGTTTTCTCATGCCTGTAATATCAGTAATCTTGCGCATTAAATTGCAAGTGAAAACAAAAAGCAAGACAAAGAGGACGACTTAACTTAGCTTAAAGAACAACCTGGCAGGCACTGCGGTGAAGGGACAAGGATCCTGCATAACTGCTGCCAGTTCTTTTCTGCTGCACGGTTAATAGCGGAAACAAGAAGCCACTCAGCAGTACAATTTACGCGTATCTTCTCAGAGCTATTCCCTCAGTTTGAAATGCTCAACAGAAAAAGAAAGCCTAAGCAGAAGAAAACAGACGTTGTGTTTTTTAGATGCTTTTAAAGCTTCAGTCACAGTAAAGAGAAAGCACACAAAAATCAAAACATTTAACAAAAATCGTCCGTTATTCATTATTCGTTATTTACTTAACAACTGAGCCAAAATGTAGAAGCAGTGTGTAAGAAAACAAACAAACTACTGCTTTCATATGAATTAAGAGGGTAAATAGCAAGCAGGTGCTACTAATCAAATGCCGTTGATTAATTAGTCATCAGTAAACATCGGCGTCACTTAAAAAGCAGATGTTTGAGCATTTTGCAGGACAGCAAACTGCAATAAGGGTTACAAAGCTATTTCCAAACAATTTAAAGTCAATCATCAGACAGTGAGAAAAAATTATTTACAAGTGGAAAATATTCAAGACAGTTGCCAATTTTGCCAAGAGTGAAAGTCCCAAAAAATTCTCCCCAAGCTCAGACAAACTGTAAAAAACCAAAGATCTGCATTTGTAGGCCTAAGTTTGCATGTTAAATGTTAAAGTTCATGAAAACACAAGTATAGTTTGTGTTTTTGAATGGCTGCTGGGAGAAAGCCTCTTCTCACTAAAAAGAGCGTGGCAGCATAATTTCGGTTTGCAGAGTTGCATCTGAACAAACCACCAGACGTCTGCAACAATGTCCTTTGGATATTGTCCCACGTGTATGCGTTTACTGCCTCGAACCGGAGTTTCAGCCAGTATTTTTCAATCCATTGTACAATATCCCTATACTGCTGTTTACCTACTGTCCTTATTTTCTGTGGTCTTCCTCAGCTGCTTATCTCTGTGTATCTGTATACATTACACTCTACCGATCATCAAAAGTATGCAATCCATTCACATCTCCAAAAAAAAAAGGTCCTAACCTTTTCTCTTTGTCTACTTTCACTTATCTTTTTGGTTCAGCCTTTATTTACAAGGTTGTAACATTCAGTTCATATTTACAGCTGTGAACTGACAGAGCCAAACAGGCTGACAGGGGAAATTAGCAATTGCTCCTCTTAGTTAACATATGTATTAGCATATATGCATGTTTACTCATCTTTATTTATGAAAAGTGTTACCCCAGCATAACCGATTAGGCCTCTGATCAACTAATTATCCTAACTAAAACGCCCCAATCATAATTGTCTCGTAGGTGTCCCAAAGAGATAATTGGTTTCAGCAAGAGTTGAACTTTTAATTCAAGCTGCCAAAGGAAGGTTTTAAAGGAATGAAATCAGGTTTTTAGACGTTCAAGTTTCAGTATATTTCTTAATATTCTCAGGTAAGAGTCTGACATTCAAAGTATGCTATAGAGCTTACCTCTTTGCACTACTTTAATATACACAAGATTCTTAAAAAAATAACCTCCCACCTCTATGAGTAATGTCCATACAGTCCACTTACATATTTCTGCCTCTTTTTAGTCGTCATCCTTAAATGAAACTGAATTTTTTGTGTATTCATTTGAGTTATCTGGTACCAGGGAAAAAAGAAAAATCTTGTTATCAATGGGGAAGCTGATGGCCTTAGGTTACAATTGTTACTTTCCAATAACCTTTTCATTTATATTACTATTTTATCAGCTATCCAGTGTTACCAACTTGATGAATAACCATTGTGTTGTAGTAAAGTAGTTACCAGAGGAGCTGTGCAGAGAATGTTTTGAAAGGATGGGTAGAAATTCTGACAAATACAAAGAATCACACAGTCATGTCGCCTCTAAGAATCTTAATGCGGTTGACTTGGAGTGAAGGCCATTTAGAGCGTGTCACAGACCTGCAGGAGTGTTAGAAAAGTCCCTTTTTCTTGGTGTGACAAGTTTATAATACGTCTGCGGGGAATTTGTCAGTTACAGAATATGGTAGACACAAAAAAATTACATGAATTTATGTAGCGTTTTTGTTTTGAGATATTCAAGGTGATCTCAGTATTGGAGGGCATTTGCGTGTTTCGGCCCTGTGAGTTCGTAGTAGTGGCAATACTGATTAGTGAGGATAAACGTGATTATTGGGAGCAGATGTGAGATTTAGTGGCGTGACAGAAACGTTCCTTTTGGTTGAGCACTGACTCACAGGACTGACACTGTGTTGGACTGTATATTGTCACCAGCTTCTTAATCCAGCATCTGTTGCATAAATCCACTTCTAGAGAGAGGCTTTATCTTCATACCATCAGAATGAAAGTTGGTCTCTCTTGATTCTCATCTGTGTTCATCTCTAGCTGTCATGTAGCCACTATAGTTATGAAATATGGGACTACAGAAAACCTACCTTAAAAGAAGCACATCTTTGGGGCCAAACGTGAAGCTATTGCTTTAAAAAAACAAACCAAAAAAAATGACCCCGTTACCCTAAAACGCACAAAGCTTTCTGGCTAGCTATGATTAGAATGATTGTACTGAAAGAAAGACCAGTTAAAAGAAAGGTAAATAAAGAATAAGTACAAATAGACATTATAAACAGTTGTTTCAGCAGCAAAAGCACAATTCAGAGCTGAGGATTGCAAAACTGATCGGCCTCATTTGCATCGCCTTTCAGTCCAAGTGGGCATTTTGTCCAAGGCCTCATTTTCCGATCTGTAATTTCAATGTTGATCTGTCTGGAGAGACATGCCCCATAAAAGTCAATTGGACACCTCTACACAGGCTCTAGTGAATGATTTAATCTCCTATCATATGAGGAGTTCTAATCAACGATCAACCGTGGATCACTACTATTGTCTCTTACTATCTCTTGGAGACTTCTCTTAAATGTTGAATGGTGTGGGGCCAGTGATGCATCTCTGTTGGTGCGTTATTGATTTTGCAGCTTCATGGATACCAGGCTTCAGCTGGTACCTTTCTACTGATAAAGTTTGTATATCTAAAGCAAACAGTTGCCCTGTAGTATGTTCAGATACAGCAAAAGTCCAAGAGGATGTCCCTTTGGAGTCATCTTTATGTCAGCTTGGTGAATTGTAGTCTAATATTTAATGATTATTCAGCTCAGGTTTGGTCCAGCAACTCCCCAGAATAAAAATATGTGGCTCTGGCTGGCTGCATGTTCCAGTCTCTTCACCATCCTTTTGCTTTCTGCCATTTGGCACTCAGTATGAAGCTAGCCTGAAAATGGCCCTGATGAGAGTTTGAGAAAGAAAGCGCTAAGCCTCTAATGCACAGCATTCTTCAGCTAAGGCTTATTGGTACTTGGGCCAGTCCCAAAGTATTAACAGCAGAACTGACCCTTGAATTAATGCATATGTCTTCGGCATGATACTTATGTGCCAAAAGAATGTGAAGACTTTTTAATTTGAAGTCCTTAAGTTCCGAAGAAATGTAATACTCATTCTTGGAGCTTTGTCGCTGCTCTTTCGAGGGAAGTTTCTTGCTTTCATTTTTGAATATAAAAAGCTCCCTAGTCTCAAAGTAAAGTAAAACAATCTGCTGAGGTAGTGAGATGATCTTAGGAATAAGTAAAATTCATTCAAATAAATTAATTCGCAATATCAAGTTCGGGGATTCACAAGAAAATTATTTTAAGGATATAAGCAGATAACTGGCAAACATCTGCAAATGGGACTGAAGTGCTTGTTTACCAACTTCTTGCTTCCAATTAGAGCACAAATCTGGACTTGTGAATAAATGATAAAACTCAGGAAGGTAGATTATGTGAGTCAAGCTGCTGAGTTATCTGCCTATCTTTGTAATGAAGTAAGCAGGGTGGCCCTGATTGAAATAGGCGGCCAGGAAATGACAGCTTCAGCGAATCACACGGCATCAACAATTTTCCTTAGAGGAAAATTGACAGCTGCCAAAGTGGCCATTATTCTCAAGCAATCAGGCTTTGTAAAAGTGCTGACACCAGGTGAAAATAACCTCTTATTCAGAGCCGTGTATCTAAAGCTATGTGGGACGCTGCCGTCGTCACACAGACACCTCATCCATCTCAATAGCATGATTAAAACACAGATGTGGACATAAGTTAATGTAGCATTTTATCAAATTTAATGGTGGCGCCGACTCACAATTCATCAAATAAACGAGAGATGATTAAAGATGTTTTTCTTTTCTTGTGGGTTATTAGCATAACAGTCCCTTGTGGCATGAAAAACTTTGCATTGATTGACTAGGTGCAGCACTAACCTTTAGGCTATACTTTTTTTTTTCTCGTTGGTATCTTGGGTGTGCATCCTCAAACTGTCAAGCTGTCACGTTAAACTGGATGAATGCCAAGGGTCTATGTTAAGCTTTTCAAATGAGACTGGGGTGTTGTGGTGAGTGCACTGGTTTGAAATGGGATCATTATTTAATTTGGGTAGGGAAATTCAAAATTATACCATGCAAATCCATTAATGATGCCCGATGGCCAACAGAGGATGATCGGCTGTATTAAATGCTGCGTGTCCTGTACCTTTTTTCTCTTATCTGTGTAGAGGTATAATTTTGGCTCGTGAGCTTACAGAGTAGCTGTTTCTACCAATTTAGCTTGGTTAGTCATTAAGAAAAGTGTGAGGAAATACTGAGAGCTTGAGGTGAGCTATAGAGAAAACAACAGTTGCTCCCTGTAAATAGGTTAGAGTAGATCCTTTTAGGTTGCACAAGTTTTATTGTAGTTACTGTTTACTGTTACTGTAGTTGTTTTGTTTACTGTTCGATGCTGCTCTCCTATGATTCACTGATCTAATTGATTTTCTCATGATACTTTTAGAAGTGTATGATTCATAAAGTCACCTGCAAAACAGTTTTTAAGTGTCCTTTTGAAATTAGTTTCCAAGGACGACCATTTGGCGTCCGTCCATCCACCCATCTATTTTCTTTCACTTATCCAAGGCTGGAGTCTGTCCCAGTTCTGTCATAGGGAAATAGGCGGGATCCACTCCGGACAGGTCGCAGAGCTCACGCATAGACAGATGACCAATTTTATCAATGCTTATTAATGTTTAACTGCTATGATACATCAGTAAGACTGATAATCTTAATAATGATCACACTAATTGCAATATGTATTATGGGGGATATCATTCATTCTCTAAGACAACTCAACAACTTAAAATGATATTGTATCACAGATGATGAAACGTCACAAAACTGGCCACCTGTCTATGTCAGTATGTGTTCACTTCTTTTTTTTAGGAGGTAGGGTACGAGTTCGGGTGGGAGGCTCTGGTGTTCTTTTTCTTTATCGGAGTGGAAGGCAGTACTATAAATTGATATGAGAGAAGCAAAATGAGCTTTGAGCTGGAAAGGTTTTCCCACTGGGGATTATGCAAGACAAAGTTGGCCCAGATATAAGGATTTTGTTGTTGTTTGTGTTGTATTTCTGTTTGTTTTTGGATTATGACAGTCAAACATAGTAAGGTGAGATTACAAATGATAATAAGATCTTTCTTTCAAATCACTGCCAAAGCATTTCAGACTCGTCAGTCTACTTTTACACTTTTAAAGACAATTGTTTTTGTTGTTTTACAATTGCTGAACGATATGACAGAAATGATAGATTTGTTTTTCTTCTTTAATAACTGCTTCCAAATCAGTGACAGTTTTAGGTATGGTTAAATTAACACTTTACGGTGGATTTCACGTAACTTAAGAAATTGTCTTCATGTAGTTGTTAAATTTTCCTTTAAAAAAGAAAGTAAGAAGTAAAAATAAGTAAAGGGCATATGCGTGACATTACGTGACATCTAAGAAAGAACACTGCCAGGTAGGTCTATGCTGTATATTATCATCAATATCATCATGTTTTAAGGAAATTTGCTATACTGATATTTCAGACAATATAGAAAAACAGCGGTTTATTGGTCATTACAGATTGCAGGATGACTGACTACCTAATTTACACAGTGACTCTACTGCTGTAATGTGCGAGCAGCAGCGTTATAGTGCAATACTAATGACACAGCATGATGCAGAGTGACAAGGTATAAGACAAATGTGAGAACAAAAGTAGGTTTGCCTTGAAATTTCAAGTGTAACATAACTGCTTAAAAACTTACACGTGTAACTCTTAAGCAGGCTGCACAATATTGTCACATAATTCCACAAAAAAACCCAATTAAATGCAATTTTCGCACACTGTCCCACTTAACACTTATAAATTTATTTCACAGCTTTTCTGTCCCGTCGACCTTCATCAGGTGCCTGATTTTAATGTGACATTGTAAGCAGGAGTCACATTTAATTGTTTTTGTAGAATTTCTTCTCCCACGCACCTGTTGCACCTTCAGATGTGCAGAGATTTTGTATTAGTAGTTTTTGACATCATAAACATTAAATATTTTCCACCTGGCAAATTCTTGGGTCGAGCTTTTGTACCACCATGTACACTCATCAGTTGTTTCCTGTCATATGGAGTGCAGCTAGCAAGCGATTCAAATTATCCAGGTTGAGCCATTTATGTACGTTTGTGCTGCACATGACCAGGTGCTAGTATCGCCTGTTTTGTAACCTGGTTGTTTTTGCCTCAAGCGAAGAAACAGTTTTGCTGTTTCCACCGTATCAGTAATCGTTTTCTTCAAATTGCTCTGTTGGCAGTTGTTAAAGTAGCTCTCGTTTCGCTACATCCTCAGTGGAGGCTGAAACACGTTCTCAGTCTCAGACATTCCTGGGCTTGTCACGTGTTGTTTGTACTGGAGAACATAAATCCACGGTGTTGCTATATCACTCATATCATGACATGAAAGTTCTTGTGGATCATATCACAGCTGTTAAGTTAAAGAAATCTCTTATATGACTTCAGAAAAAGCAACTGTAAGTCTTTGACGAATGCTGGTCTAATGCTTTTAGACATTATATAGATAACACATCACCTTGTAGAGAGTTGACAACCACACTTGTTTGTGCTGCTCAAATGTGTATTTTTATAGAGGCATTGTTAAACTCTCTTGGGTTTTTATACACTTCACTGGTGGCCCTCTTCTCTGTGTTGGTGTATTTTCTTTTTTTAACATTTATTCACTCATATTTGTATATTTTATGGTTGTTTTTAGTTTTTCTTTTGGCTTAGACATTAATTCCATTTTAGCCCTTGTCTGGTAGTGAGTGGGAGTGGGATTGGTTTTAGGGGATTAGTTTTCATATTTTGTCCTTTTAATTTTTTGTGTGTTTTTTAGTGTTTCTTGCCTAACTTCCTTCTTTTTGTACCTATTATTTCTGTAAATGGCCTTGTGTTTGGGAAAAACCAGTAAACATAATTTAAAAATGACTGATGTCAGGGTTTTAGACTTATTTTTCATATTTAAATGTTACCATTTAGTTCGTTTGATAACTATGTATTTGATAATCCAGGTTTGACAGAATTTGACAGAATGGGTCAAATAACAAGGACTTCCAAAACAACGTGTGAGTGCTTGACCAGATTCTCGCTGGTCTGTTGTCACTAAACATCTTCTAAAGCAGGTCTTTCTGTCAGAGAGGATGGCCATAAGGCACTAAAGGGACTACCTAAATAAACAATTAAACACAAAACTTTCACCCAGGAAACAAAATAACTACTATATGGTCATGTATATCCTAAATGTCTTTTCATAATAGGCCATCAAATATCCCTGTTCTGCCAGATTTGCCAGCATCACAAAGATCTAAAAAGGTGACACACTGGTTGCAGCAGTACTGGACATAAAAGTCATCTTTTTCAGTCGTAAGGACCTGGTTTGTCTTGCAGTTGGGAAATTTGCGTGTTTTCACTTTTGTTTGCACAGTTTGTATCACTTTCATAAAGTTTCTACACCAAATCTAACCCATAACCTGATGAGCACCTCTATAGAAACATAATTCATCTCACAGCTATAAATTATAGTAAATGGTATAAGCGGTGTCATGACCTTGCATAGCTACTGTATTTCACTTGGCTTATATGGCCACTTTTTCAATCACAGATGATGGTATAAATTCCTAATGTTATGGTCATAGCCCTGCACTCGTCCTCCTTATCATCCCAGCTGGATGTACTGTCAACAGTGACCGCAGTGTCAGGTTTGCATAGTGGAATTGCTGGTTATTTTTAGCGTCCTACTGGGGAGGCTTTGTCTCCAGTTTTCTTTGGCAGCTGCCATGCACCTTCCCACCAAAGAGGAAAAGTAGTTGTTGTCAGCTGCAACAGGATGACAGCACTCCGGGGACGGACAGTGGGACTGTGTGGCCCAATGGCTCGGCTAGCCAATTAGCATACAGAGATTGCCCTGTCAGACATGCTCAGAGAGAGGGAAAAAAATTGAAGATCTCCACAGAGAGTGGGTGGCAACCTGTAGTAGCCATCTATCAATTAGCCCTAAAAGCCTGGATGTCTGGATGTTAGCGTTTGTCCATATGCTTTCTGGAGTCTCTTTCTGAGTACTGTTTTCCTCTGAGAGTTGCAGCATCATTTATCTTTCAATTGATTTTCATATTCTTTCTTTTCACCCTCATCTCTTTGCTTCTTGTTCCCCTTTTGCCCTGTATCTGTTGCCATCCTTTCCCCATATTTATTTAGCGCTGACACATCTCCTCCTACTTATAGATTTGATGTCTCTCCTGCGCTCACTCTTTGTCAGTCCAACTAGCTCCCCTTACTCCTTCCTCCCTCCCTCCCTCGTCCCAGTGTGAAGGGGCCAGCCTTCACCATGTGGGGCTTCATTAGGTCTGCCTGGACAGCTCTCACTTTGGTAATGAGATTCCATTATTGGATGAAAGTGTTAGATCCCAGCAGTGTGCATCTCTCCCCTCCATTCTAACTTATTGGCGCTCGGCCTCCCTTCTTGTCCCCACGCCCGCTCCATATGCTGTGACTCAGCATGCGCCGCAACAGCTGGGTTTGCAACTGCATGACAAACGGCAGTACTTTAATCAAATGCCTAAAGAGTGCACGGTTATCCTCCAGCCACATTTGGTCCGAAACTCATTTTCTTTCCCTGTGCTGCTTAAGTCGCAGTCTCCTAACCCATGCATCGCTGAAGCCCCTTCTTACTACTATAAATACAAATTTGCTGGACTCTACAAAGTTCCTTTTTTTCTCCCACAGAGTAAATGTACAAGAGGAGGCACTTTTCACCCTGAGGCATTTTACCATTAGCAGTGCCGAGGCTTGTCTTTTTGTTTTGATGCTTAATGATAGCTAATCAATTATAAAACATATTACTCTCTTGATTTTTCATGCCCAAAGCACTCTGAATAGAAGTGCTTTGGGCTTCAATGTTTGGACAAGCCTGCCTTTAGTTCCTGTTCTTAACAGACAGTTATTTTATGTTTTATGTTTTTTTTGACTGAAAACAGGGTTATGGGCATTAAAATATGGTAACAGAAGACCTTTCCCTGCCTATTGAATCTAACCTATTAGAGATTGTGGCGCTCATTCTTTTGTCTAAGAATGGACGGTCCCTTTTCCCAGAAGTCTGATTTCCTACATATTTGAACAACCAGGATGCTGTTTTTAAAGGTGACTACCATCTCCCCACATCAGGTGCCTCTTCACTCCACTGGCTGCTCATGCTAGTACTTTGAGAGTCGTAGAGATCCCCTGATTAATCACTTAAGAAAAGTCCCTTCTTGTTGATAAACTAATTACCCAGTGCATACTGACCAGCCAACGTGATCCCGGCTCCAGGCATAAGTCAAATCAATGATCCCACTGTTAATTTATCTCACGCTTGACAACGTAATAGGCCCTCTGGAGTAAGCTGACTAATGAGGACTTCCTAAAGGTTAAGTAAACACAGATGATTTTAGAGGGACAGGGCACACCAGTAGCTAAGTGGTCCACCCTCTGTGTTCCAAAATGGGAGAATAGTAATAAATAGTGTTGTTATTTTGTAGACTCTTCTTTCAAGAAATGAACTCTGACTGTTGAAGATCTGTTTGTTCTTATTAAATTTGAATTGGTAGTTTTTCCCATCATGTTTGTGAGAAATAATAACAAAAATCGACGAGACTGCAAAATAAAGCAGCGGGATCACTAAAGAAAAAAGAATAAGAAGTCAGATGAGACACAAGCATTCATACAATCAAACGGAATTTCAGAAGAATGGGAACAATAGAAAAGATATTTTTATCTATAATCCAAAATGTTTTTAACGTGACAACTTGTTGATTCAGTATTTACACAGCTGTATTTCCACAGTTCAGGACAATTTTTCTAAAGCTACAGTACAAATCCTTGCCAGCAGTGAGCTCTGAGGCTGAACAACAAAGCCAAAGGTAGAAACGCCACCAGCTACTGATTATCTCAATTTATAAAGGCTGATAAATAGAAATTAACAGCATAAAAAAAGAGTTGGAACAAACACCTTTGAATAGTTTGTCTAAAATAATATTCTGATATATTGGGTTTTTAAATCAGCAGTACTGGTGTATGTACTGTGCTCTGCTCATTTCCATTCCCATGACAAATGTATGGGGGTGATTTTTTTTTTAATAATTCACTTAAAATGAAAGTTTATACTATTATGACCTGACCTTTTTTGACTGAGGTTTTAGGTCCACTATTTTTAGTCACTGAACTAGATCTCTCAGCTAGGGATGGAGCAAAAATACATTTCGATATTCAGTGGGGAAAATTCGATTTGTAGATTACCCCCAGAACCCCCACCTCCACTCTCAGTTGACTGTGCTTAGTTGTGGCAACTTGTGACATGCGAGTTTTAACTTTTTAATTTCTCGAAATTGTTTGATGGTGGTCTGCGACACTTTCTGATGGTGTTTTTTTTTCTTTTAGCCATTTCTTTTTAAAAAGTTCTGACCTGTCCTATTACCTACAACATTTGAGGTGTTGTTGACTCTTGAAATCGATGTTTGTGCTTCAGTCAGAATTTTGTTTTTTACTTTTTATGTTGCCAAGCATGTATTACTTATATCGTCTTTAAATGCTTTTATGCAAACCTGGCACTCCGCCCTCTCATCTCAATATACTCACTGCTGGCTCCACAGCACCAAAGGTCAGTAGACTTCAAATTTAACCCCTTATCGACCAAGCATCATTTAGGCCGCCTGGACTCATTGGTCATTTTGGCTGTAAAAGGGCCAGAAATTATACGAAGTGTGAAGTATAAGTGAATTATTTTACCCCTTTTTTCAGAATCACCTCAGCTGTCAACATCTGGCAGTCATTTTACATTATTGTATTGTTATGACAATGGAACAACAGTTTAAAGTGGAAAAAAAAAAAAATCGTACTTTTCAGATTTATAGTTAAGTGGAAACTGAAGTGGAAACGGGAACAAAATGTAACACATTTTTCTTACACTGTCACACTTTAATGTAACATTGTCACTGTAACATTGTCACTGTACCCATGTCTGAATCATGGCTGTGGTTATAACATAGTTCTGCTTCGTTACTGCCTTCACCCTTCTTAGTAATATGCTAAAACTACTGTGTTTATGTAGTCATATTTTGTTAAAGGCCAACTGTCCTCGCTGTGTAGAGGCTTTTATTAACTGCTTGGTATCCTTGGTGCAAAAACCTTTAATTTGTAGTTTTTTGTTTGCTTTAGATTTTGTTCCATTGGGCAGAAATCCTCCAAATGCAACACATTCTTGGGCAAAATTGATGTATGAGTATGATCAAAAGAGAAAAACAAAAGGGACAAAGTTTGACAGATGAAGTCATTTAGCCTTATTGCCGTATATCCATACAACCACTGGGGAAATAATCCTCAGCTATGTCTTTCTTCTCCAAGTAGGGTCGCATGATTTCCATGCTCGACCTTGTCATGCTTTTGTTACACATTCAGAAGAATCTCCTCCTTTTCTTTGACTTACAAGTTTGAATGAAGTTGTGTTTCAAGAATAGGAGGATAGAAGTTTTCAACTGAAATCATATTATACTTGAATCTGGATAGCATGAGTGAGTGAATAATATGAACTGTATTAGGCTAGGCACCCTGCTTGCTTTCTCATGAATAAATAACAAATGAGCGTGAGTCGGAGCATGGAGACATCAACTCCATTACCATTCTGTTTGCCCCGTCCGATATGTGGGGAGCAGAAATGAGAAGTGAATTGCTGCATTATGCACCCAATTTTCTATAAGGCTCCTGGCTTTCTTTGTAGATATTTGGTGAATGGGTTGTATGGAAATTCTAATTTTTCTCTTGTCGCAAAGAAGAAAACACACTCATAAGTATTGCTTATATAAAACTGTTTCCAGTGTTGGTTTCAAATCTTTTACATTCTAGAAAACATCCAGACAATATCAGCTGATAGATCTTGCTTTGAAAGTTCCTCTCAAATCTTTCTACTGTCACCTTTTATAACCTTGGCAATCCAGTATAGAGTTCAAAAAAACAATGTCATGCCCATGCTGTCTTTTGCTTCCCCTCTTGCTGTTGCTTTCATTGTTTATTTAGTCATTCTCAGACAGTTTTCCAGCTAATCCCCACCGTCCCCGGCAGGGAATTCAGAGGAGCAGCCAGGCCTACATCACACTCCAAACCCAACACAGAGCTGGAGCCAGCAGGGTCACAGGTGGAGATCTTGCTCCTTGATGTTTTTGTCCATGCTCCCCAGCCAGAGTCCAAAGCCATTGTTTTCACATTGAAAAAAGGGGGGAAAGAAAAAAGAAAAGAACAAATTGCAAGTGCCTAACATTTTTCTACCAAAGAAAAGAAAGAAGATGTGGACACTTCTGTGATTTTTGTGCCACTGCAATCATATTTGTTTATTACATATATTTTTAAAACGTTAAAGGCAATCCCTGATACACTGAGTCACTGTTTTTATAATGAAGTATTCTATTAAGCATTTGATCTTGTAAGCTATATAGTGTTTGTTCAGATAGGCCACAGTGTTAAAAGCCTGAATGGTACATTTTATATTGCATATAGTAATCTGCAAGCTGCTTTGCAACCCACCTCCACCTGCAGACAGAATTAACTCTTATTTTGAGTCTTATGGTCCTGACTAAATTGTATTTGGGGGATATACTAGAATTCCTGGTTTACAAAAACAAATGGAGGGGTGGAGGGGACGACTGCTACCATGTAAACCTCCCTAAGGCTGCCCGCTTGGATTTTACACCATGCTTCTGTGCACAGTCCAATTTGAACGGGAACTGACACTGTTTGCGGAGGATGTTTCAGTGTACAACTAATTAAATGGCAGCAACCCATGAAATAACCTGAAAGTGACCTGGAGTGGTTAAGCTTAGGCAATTAAAACTACTTGTTTAAAGTTAGTAAAAGAAAAGAATGTGGTCATCGTTTCACATCCATCACAGAATGTTGTTAGGAAAAACAGACATTGTATTCCCTTCAACTTTTTCTTGCTAGAAAGCATTTTCTGAACTGTTATGATCAGGTTACTCACTCTAAATTGTTATGATAAAATGGTGAAAAAATAGTCTCCATAAAAAGTTTTTAAAGAATGCTCATATATCCATTAAGTTGCTATATAAAGTACTTCCTGCACATGGTCCTGCATTCCACTCACTGTGGACATGTAGTTTTTCAGACTCGAAGTAGCTGTTGTGCAGAGATGTTGCATTTTCTACTAAATTTAGTTTGACACTGACTAGAAACCTCAACCATTTCTTGTGCTTTGTTGCCTCAATAGTGAGATTACTGTGTGTGTTTCCTGTGTGTGTGTGTCGTGCACACATGCCGTGATGGATGAAGGTATGCTTCATTCTGCACTCCCTGACACCGTCCCATCTGCTCTCTCTTTCTTCCATCCATACCTTGTTTTTAGCCTCTGCTCCCCCGCTTGGCTCAACAAATAGTCGTTGTCACTTCCCCAACTGTAACAAATACATGGTAGTCAAACACAGACATTAATTAGTAAGCATGGCATCCCTGCAAAGAACATCAGAGTTGTGCATTGAAAAATCCTTCCGCAGCATGCTGAATGTAGAAAAGAGGGTAGGATCCTGGGCACTTCACTGCAACTCACAGGCCTGGGCCAATCTAGAGGCTTAATTTTACATGAAAAGCAATTAACAGCCAGAAAGTCATTTTAGTTTTATTAAAGCACTCACAGGGGCTTTATCACATTGGAAATTAAATTGATGAATTGATACTGAAATGATCCATTCTACCTAACTGACCACTAACTTGTTATTTAATAGCTTTAGTATGGTTTCGCCAACTCTCAGCTGTGATGCTGAAAATGGGAACGAAAACATGAAGCCATGTAGTCATTCAGAAAAAACCCCCATTAATATAACTTCAAAATACTTTTGTGGTTTCTGGGAACAGCTTTGCTAGAATGTGATGTTCTTAACATTGATCAAAAACATGCTGCACCAATGGAAGATGGAGTTATTCTTTGTGCTTTTTCAACAGCTTTGTACAGCTGGGTTGATCTCATTCACATTTGTTGTCATTTTTTCTGCCTTTTTCTGTTTCTGGCACAGCAAGATCACAAAAATGGCATTCATAATTCTCCTTAGAGAGCTAGGATTGACTGGGGCTGTTTTTGGCATCCTGCTAAGGGAAACCGTCATCAATGAGCACAACACCAGGTCTATCAGAACTAGATGTGATGCTGAGGTATTGAAGGCAGGTAAAGAGCTAGTTGGCCTCAAAGTCAATGAATGATAAATTATAAAGATAAACTAATAAAACCTATGTAAATTATTGTTGACAGAAAATCGTGTGAGTGCATAAAAGACTGATGTGAGAGCTCAGTAAAGAAAATATTTATAGGTACGTATCTGCCAGTGTTGCCAGTCTAAAAAGGTATAAATCTTTGAAAACGCACGGAAATGTTGGTGCTACTTTCTTTCACAGTGCAGCTGAAGTTCTTCTTCTCCTGCAGTATTCTTCTTTTCGAGTGCATCTTTGTTCCAATAACACTTTAATAATTTTTGCTAATGATTGTTTTTCCAATGAAACAGTAGAATAATGCTTTAGGGAAAAATAACACTGGGTCATCAGCTTAGAACCAAGTTTGTACTTTGTTTACCTCAAATTGTGCTTTTTGTGACTGGGACAATATACAGTACTTTTATTCAGCTGTGCCTTAAGGCCTCTGGGCCACCAAGCAATATGCGTTCTACACTTTGAAAAACAGATCAAGGGTGGGAGCAAATATTTTTGTGCTAGACTTTATTGTTGATTTCTCTGCCTTAATGATGACTTCTTCCCAGCTGCCTCCCACACAGAGCCACACACAGAACCTCTGCTGGTGTATATTTTATCATCTCCCGGAGATGACTGACTGCACCAGACTGAGACTTAAGACTGGGAGGTTGCTGCGTCTTCTCTCTACTTTCAGCCATGCGCCAAAAGTAATCTAGTGGAGTTTGTTGTTCTTTAAATCTGCAATATGCAGCATTTCGCAACATAAAAATAAATAAATGTGATAGGGGTTCGGTTCCTGGCATGTGCTCTGAGGAATACTATAAAGTACTTTATTTTCATTTAGAGAACTCCCAGGGCTTAAATGGGCATGAAACACGTTCAGTTAAATAAAAAGTGAATGAGTCAAAGATTAAAGCTTTGTAGATAAAATCTTTGCAAGTCAACTATGATTTCCAGGTTGCTGCATGGTAATAAACATCAATCATCTGAACTTAAAAGCCTTCAAACAGCAAACTGAGACTTTGTATTGCACTATTTAGGCTTATTGATTCCTCCAACCTCCACACCATATGTGCTTTTTGTTTGGTTTTAAAGCTTCTTAACATCTTGGGTGTTCACAAAGTCAGTTTGAGAAATGGATAATGTAAGTATAGCCACATGTCAAACCCATAAACCATCTTTGAAATGCTTAACTTCGCAGTCTCTAAAGTGAAGCTAATATGCTAGTGGTCTTTTTTTTTTTTTTTTTTTTAAATAACAGCCAGCAGGGGGCGACTCCACTGGTTGCAAAAACTGGCTTGTGTGTGTGCAGCGAGTCCGCACAAAAATCAACTGAGAGTTAATGCCAATAAAAAATGCATTTTTTTTTATTAATCTGTGAATCAAATAGTATTTTTTCTAAATATATCCTTTTTTTTGTATCAGTTTTTATGTATTTGTACTTAGTTTTTTTCAACTGTCCTTTATGATTAGATGAGGAAAAACACCATCCCAAATGTATGCTCTTCCTGTTTAAGTACCAAACATACCCAGGTTTGACATTGATCACTACCCAACTGCTCCACTGGTGAGCAAATATACTAGATGAAGATGATTGGGTGTTCAAAACCTTTCCCCTAGAAGTGGTTTTCTACTCAAACATGCTGGTTAAAGTGTTTGCCTGCAGTTTGTTTGCAATATAGTTCTTGATGACCATAATAAAAACCACAGGCCAAGCAATAAAGCTGTTCTTTATACCAGAAGTGTTGCTGGAGCTTCAACCAATTAATGAACATCAGAAAGCCAGTACCTATAGAAATGTATTCACTCACTACTCTGTTGGGGCTCCACAAGTGTACCATGACATGGGGGTGGTCATCTTGTGGCGCTGCTGAGGTGTTATTAAAGCCCAGGCTGCTTTCATAGCAACCTTCAGCTCATGTGTATTTGTGTATTTTGGGGTCAGGTGTTTCTCATCTTCCTTCTTACAATACCCTGCAGATTTTTCTGTGTGGTTCAGGTCAGGCAGGTTGGCTGGTCAGTCAAGCACAGTAATAACATGGTCAGCAAACCATTTGCTAGTACTTTTGGTTTCCTTTTCCTGTGGAGTCATCATCAGCCAAAGTAATTCACTGGTTTTCAGTTCTTCAGGTGACAGGAAAACACAGCAGTTATTTGAAGGCTAGATAAGCATTTTCATTGCTTTAATTGCAGTTGCAAATCCCTTTTACTGGAATCTTTTTATATTTAGCAACGTTTTTATTTTTGTATGTTTTTTAAAGCAGAGTCTAATGCCTTAAATCAAGAGGATAGAGCTGTCTGAGAACAGCTAAAGCCCAGAAAACGCTTATTTCTCAGTCATATCTAGCCCTTCCATGTAGGATTTGATCTCAGATCACAAAGATGATACTCAACTTGTTTCTGAGACTTCACTGACCAATGGCTGATATAACTGTGGGTTTTTAAATGTCAAACTTTTACTGTAACACAGTCATAAAAGAAATAGAAGAAGATGAAGAATAAACTACTTTCAGTTGTTGCCTTGGTACAAGGGGTTGCTCCACATGTTTGATTTGGCAGTTTTAAATGAGATACTCTTCCTGATTCAACTCTAAAAGGAATTTTAGTCTCTGGCTGGATTCAATGCAGCCATCTTTCAATTGGCAAACAAATGTGTTAACCACAACTGAGTTCTTATAAATGAGGTGCCGTGGTTAAAGGTGGATTCATTGTTTCCTGAAATCTATGTCACTATATTTGTCCAATGCATAAAGACTTTGTGCTTACTTACAATATATGATTCTCAATCCCTAAAAAAAATCGAATACTTTTTTTTTCATATTTTAATGACTGAAAATGGCATAAAAAATATATTTTCACCAATGTCAAGCTTTGTTTTGGGCATTAAACATTACTCCCATGTTTAATAAAACCACAAACACACGAGAAATCCTCCTGAAATTGCTCGAAGAAAGAAAATGATGAGCACGGCTGCCGTAGTGAGAGGATTTATAACTGCTAAGAAGAAGAACCAGCAGAGCCAGACAGAGTACAGCTGCCCACCCTCACCCCCCAACTGCTCATTCCTCCATGCTTGGTTGGCTCAGCTAAGAGTAGTCAAGTGCAATGGAAACCTCAGTCGCTGCCGAGGTTCCATTCGCACCTCGCCAAACTCGCCTCACTTCCAATTCCCAGCTGGTCCCTGACCAACCTCCTGGCATCCGTGCTCCTCCTCTTTCCTCTTTCTAACAACTCAGCGGCTTCATCCCTCCGTCGCTGTGGCCCGCGCTACCTTTATTACTGCTCAGGCTGTGGGAGGAAGGGAGCTTGCCCACTGGCCCATGTCAGGTTAAACTCAAACCTATTTGAAACAAGAAGTGCGCGGTGTAGCGTGAGTACAAGTAGGGCGGCTGAAAAGTTGAGGTTTGAAAAGAAGTAATTAGATTAGCTTAATCTTACATGCTAACATAGACAAGAATTAAGGGTTTGGGCAGGAATGTCTGATATATAAAGCTGTATTAAACCTGCTACACTCTCTGACTTGGATCTTCATTCAGTCAGAAGTAATACAGTTGTTTTTATTTCTCATTTTTCAGAGGTGGTCTGGAAAGTATTACTTTGTTTCTCTCTAACTCCCCAAAAAACCTTATACTACTACGGAAAGTTCTGTTGATTTGAGCTTCTTTGGGGCATCGAGACTAGCGTCGTCTGGAGAAGTGAATCACTGATGCCTGCATGAGTGTCAATCCAGTTTTCTCAGATAAAAAGGAGCATGATATCCAATAAGCAATCACGTCTAGATGTTGGCAGCGGTCATGGCAGAAACATCCTGTGGAGGAGTGAGTAGTTTCCCTGTGGAGTGTGATTTTTTGGAAATCCTGAAATACATTTCATTAGGCTGGTTTGCCTTTAAGTGTGTTTACGTGTGTGCATAAATGCATCTCAGTGGGCGTTTAAAAAAACGCACCTGGAGACAAAGCGGTTACTCAGGCAGAAAAGACCAAATCAAACTGTCTGTATGGGGGGGGGAGGAAAAAAAATAATTCCCTCTCGCTGTTGAAAAAGGGGAATAATTCTTGGATGCCAGGCAGCAAAAGCATATTTAACAAATGATTTCATAAGAGCAAAGCAAAATAAAGAAATGAGCGTGGGCAGCAAACCGATGACACAGATGTTCTACCCTGATCTTTCATCTGACTCTGAGCATCCCTTACATCTCAGGGACTCTACATGGCCATTAGTTATTTGGCGTAGGTGCACACATGCTGAGCACAGGAAGCGGCAAACTGCTGCCAGTCCTCTGGTTGCTCGGCATTGAGTCATTTCTTCTCAAATATCAAACAATATCAAACGTTCTGTAGGAAAACCAGACAAAAGTTCCAGGGGATAGATGCATAAATCCCTTTCTAGCTTTATTGCTTAAAGTTAACCGTAGTTACAAAGGCAGATTACTCCACTGTGATTCTTTTCGTTGGATTTATGAAGCCGTCTGTTTGCACAGTTTGGCTTCATACATCTTGATCAGTGTGCACGGACCTGATTTCAACTCTTTCACTTTGTCATAAATTCTGTTTAGACATATGGACAGCTAAATCAGCTGTTTGCATATTTTTACATAATTTCCAGCATACGCCACAGTAATTCAGCAGCTGCCCCTTTTTCTAAGTATTACAGCACGGCTACGGCAGTTCATAACCTTTTGATGGGTTTAAAGGTTCTAGCAGAGCCTGTAGGTTCAAGGTTTAATGAGTGAGCTGGAGCTATATCAAAATTATAGGTTAAACTTACGTTTTTGCCTCTTTTTTGGTATTCATCCCTGTCATAACAAACAGACAAATGTGTTATGATACTCAGTTATTCGCTCTCAAACTGCAGGCTTACTTGTGGTTCCTAGAGTTTCTAAAAGTAGGATGGAAGGTGAAGCCTTCAGCTTTCTGGCCACTTTCTTGGGGAACCATCTCCCAGTTTGGGTTTGGGAGAAATTCACTCTGCTTTAAGAATTAGACTCCAGAATTATCTTTTTGATAAAGCCTTTTTTGACCTTGATGTCTCCCTTAGTTATACTGCTATAGGCTCGGACTGTTGCACAACTTCCTGTGATACATTGCGTACTTTTTCTCTACTCGCCGTTTCTCACTCCCCACATTTTTATACTTGCAGCATGTTATTACATTTTCATCTTCTGTCCCCCTTTTCTGTGTTTTTCTCGTTTCCCTATGCTTTCTTTTTCTTTTCCCCTCACCCACCAACCACTCATAGGCTGCCCCTCCATGTTTTTCCTTTGCTGTGCTTGCTCAATAGGGGTTGTTTGATTTTCTGGGGGGTTTTCCCCATTCTTTACTTTATAAAATAAAGTGAATGACGCAACAGCTGTTCTAAATTGGTGCCATATAAATAAACCTGAATTGAATAGAGTTGAATTTTCCATAAAGTATTGAATGATTTTAATTGGTGCTTTACCTTATACAACATTACTCTCATTAATTCTTTATATGTAAAGCAGCTTTTTCTTCTTGTTGTCTCATACCAACACTGTGCCCGTGTATGTCTGCTGGTACTGAGTTAAACTAAGAACCTGTGCACCTCAATGTCAGGAAGAAACTGGGGATCATCCTCCATTTAAATCCAAGAATATGAATATACCTTTCTCTTTTTATTCATTGCTGAAGTAATAAATAACAACAGGCTTAGGATCGATAAAAAAAATGTTGCTGTTATTCATCTAACTTAATAGCAATGGTTTTATTTCAGTTCAAAGAGACATCAGGCTTCAAACTGTCTTCATATATATATATATATATATAGTCACAGTAGTAATCCAAACTGCTGATACTAAATTAATAGTAAAGACAGAACAACACAGAAACCGACTGAATGGATCGTTCCATGGATCGCCTAATTGTCACTGATCGAAATATCGGATCAATGCATCCCTAAAGTAAAATGTCATTAACAATAGCAAGGCTCGAATTAAAAATAATTGTAACACACACACACACACACACACACACACTGCTAATTAATCACTCCCCTACCAGTTGGGTGTCATTTGCCATTTATCATTTGCCAATAAAAAAGCTCAGTCGTTATGAAACTATACTGACATTTATCTGATGCGCTTTGCTAAATGCTATCACTCTGTTGCTGCTTGTCTGCATAGAATAGAAGCCTGCTTAAACATGCAGGTAATAGGAGGAGTTGGAAGAAATCAGAAGACGCCTCCAGTTTCTGCATATACAAATGTGTATAGAGATCGTCCCTTCACTAAGATTATGTGAAAATTAGCAGCTGGTTTGTCAGGAGAAAGTTTCACTTCCATTAAAACACTGAAAACAAAAAGCGCTCAAGATGATGATGCACTTTAAAGAGCACCGACAAAGCTCAAGCAGTGAAAAACAATGTAGTAGAGGTGATTGAAACGTGGCCTTTATGCTTTTGTGTTCATTTGAAGAGCAGAGCTATCTTAACACAAATGATTGAAATCCTTTTCACTGGCTAGTATTTTTCAAAATTGTGCTTCTTGTACAAAAACAGTTTATTGACTTTATTTTGCCACATTAACATGTTAATATTACAGAGTTTTTCCTTAAGGGAAACACAGTTTTTCTGTGATTTATTTTTCTCTTGATTATTTCTCACTTGATTGTGATTGATAATGCACAACAATGAGAATAACCATACAAAATTATCAAAATGACACAAATTTTAGTTTTTCACCCCGGCCAACTCTGAAAAACCATGCTCCTGCATGGTCTAAAGTAGGTTAGAGGCACTTACGGACTTCACATTCTCTTTTTCCTGACAGTAATGGGTGGAGGACGCTGTAATTTTGTTGTATTATTTAGACAGATGTTCTAAATAGCGATAACTGTCAGTATCTTTGTGCTCTGAGGAGTGTTTTCTCGTGGTGTCTCGCTCATGAAATAGTACCTGCAATAATGCACTGGATGTGATAGGTTAGCTGCGAAAGCAGCACTCATGAGTTGAGCCTTCAGTGTTTGTCTGCAGTAGACTGTGGCACCGCAACTCACTAACACCCAATGGAACAGCTCTCCTGGGCTTCCACATAAAAGACCGCAACAGCTGTTCCACCATTTTGCAGCTTACCAGCTCGCAATGTTCTCCATCACCCTCCACCTCGATCACATTCTCTCATCCCTCTCTGTGCCTCTCTCCCTCACTCTCTCTCACCTGGGGGTGTGATTAGCAGAGTCAATTAGCGCACACTAATCAGGCTAAAACACAGACTGACAGATGTAGAATGCCAAAAATTACTTTTTTTCCCCCACTAACTTTTCTCTTTTCCCAAGTGATTTCCTAAAATTAGTGAAGGGAGTCTTGCCACGATTCATCATCAGAGTAATTGTTGGTGGATGTGTGTGTGTGTGTGTTGTTCGTTGCACTTTACATTGTAGAGACAGCATGTGTCATTACAAGAGTATCTTGAAATTACTGAACCTTCATGGTTTTGCTCAGACACTGTAGTGTTGTTGAGTCAGGAGCAGGTATTCAAGGTGAGTCAAGATGTTTCTGTGCATCTTTACTGAGTTCATATCTTGCATCTGTAATCTGTGACGCTGCCGCTGACTGTGAGATTTTGCTTTAGAAATGAGGATTTAAAGAACAGATACCGATGATGCAGGACAGATATAACCATGTAACTAAAGCGAGATGCTGGTTTGCATCGTTTGGAACTATTAAAATACTACCAACAATTCTTAACTGTTGTACTATGAATTAAAAAAGACAATAATTGTGGTTTGCACATGCCAGAATCGAAAATAACCATAGATTTTCCGTCAGTGACTAATATCTGGAAGCAGCGATAGAAATATCTGTTGCTCTGACAAATTAGTACTAAAGGGTTGACACTGTCAAGAACACAGCTCAGTGTGTTTGTTCCGCCTCTTTCCGGACATGAAATTAACATTACGCGGCTGGATCTCCTCTCTGTGAAGCAACTGTTTGTGGGTTCAGTGAGTCCCATATTTTAGTACTATTGCTGACTTCTGATCAGTTCTTTGAGGAGATCATAATGGGGCTTTGTGGGTAAAGGTAACTCCATTGTCCAGGGTGGCACACAAAAAATTGGCACAAAAGATGCAAAGCCAATCATCAATCATCGCTTCAGCGATCTCCGTTATGCTACAGTCACACAGGGAAAATAGTGGTTGGAGACCACAGAACAGTCCAAATTGTTGCAACCATGGTGACGTTCTTTCAATCTCATTGGCTGTTAAATGGTTGTTTCAACGATGGGGACCTGGTCTGGACACTCGATGTCTTCAAAGCGATAAAACAGCAACAGAACGGAGTCAGTCTAATATTAGTTTACCAGTTTGGGATTGAATGGGATCAAGATGGCAATTACCAGCACACTGTTTGTGATAAATAGACAAGCATTGCCACTTTTAGAGAACCCCGTAGATTTGAAACTGAAATTCAGAAATGCCTCCACAAATAATGAGCTGGTTGCTACAGAATGCCAGTTTAACTGCAAACTGACACATATGCTCTGTAACAATGCTTTTATATAAGAATAGAACCACAACATAACCAGCTGGCAACTGAGTCCAATTTCTTATTTTTAAATTAGACGGCAGTGATTTGCAAAAACTCACCAGTTTGTCTGAGAGTGATTGCAGTCAGTCCGAGGTGACCTGTGCAATCACCTTGACATCGAAATTGGTTGAGGATAAAGCAGCTTCAAATTTTGGGCCACCAGTTGGTTGCAAGAACTACTTGTAATGTGTTACCAAAATGCAAAACATTTAATGCAACCATCAGGTTGCATCAACTGTTTTTAATTACAAGGAAGTTGTTGTCCTATTTTTAGTCGAGCCATTAAGCGAGCAAGCATCCATTTCATCTGCCTGTTTAAACACAGGAAGAAATCGGCTTCACTGCTGTGTTGACATGAGCAGTGACTACATCATCACTTCATCTTTTAGCTCCATGACCGCAGAACTTCACACTTTGTTTCGTACATTCTAGGGATAAAATTAAATGCCATTAAATCAACGAAATAGTTTATTATGCTGGCCTTTTTTTTTTTTTTTTTTTTTTTACAATTCTGTCCATCAAAAAGAAGATGCACCTTCTGATCCAAAGTAGTCTTGCATAGAGAAACCTCTGTGACCTCTGGGTGCAAGCACGGGAGAAAACTCTATAAACACTGTAGCACTTGGGGAAAAACACTTGAGCTTTTTTGGATGAACCCGATACACTTATCCTTTCTGCTAAGCCCAGGATGCTGCACCTTTGGCCCTTACATGCACTGCTTGGGAGAGATAGAGTTGGACACTGATTGCATATTTTATCCCAATTAAATCTCCTCAATATATGAAACTGATTCTATTAAGACACAAGATGTTGAAGTACTTTTAGACTCCAAAATCTGTTTTTCATTTTTGTTTGTGTGTGATTTGGACAAAAGTGTTACCCTTTTTTAACGTTGTGGCACAAAACCATATTACATTACTTCTCAGTTTTCACTCGTGTGACCTTCAGTTACCTTTTCATTTTACACATATTCCACAGTGACGATGGTATCTCCCACAATATGAGGGTGGCAGAAATATGCAACTGCATAACACATGGGCGAGTAGAGGCCCAATTTTCTGTGAGCAACACCCAAGATTTATTGCCTGGTAGCTGTAGTCCAATGTGGGATCTTCGCAGGGATAAAACAAACCTCCCATGTGTTACGCACTTCCACTTAAGTTCTCAGCTGGCAAAAAGAAAGTAGCTGGCAATTCCATGTGAGACTATGAACCACAGACCCTTGTCTTAGGCCAGAAATGGAACTGGCAGTGATGCCATAGGCAGCCCAAAGGCAAAACAGTCAAAAAAGATGAAAAAGAAAGATGTCTGCAAATGATAACAAGAAGAAACAAGAGTAGGTGAGGACCTGCTTGTATTTGCTTCCACTTCCATCACCCTTAATCATATCGCAGCAAGAACAAGAAGAAGAAAAGTGTGCTTTTTTTGTGAAAAGTCTCTTCCCGACACTCTTGCAAATGTAGTTGTTTCATTATTATGCCACCTCTTTCACCTCAAGCAAGTGTAAAAGCTTTCATTTTGATTCCATTTATTTTCTCCAGATTTAAAATGTGCATACAAATTAGTGGATGGAAAAAATTTAATGTGAGAGGTGCGACTGGCAGTAAGATAATGAGCAGTGCATGACAGCTTGAATAGCCCCACTTTGCTTGATAAAGTGGGGGTTATCACTCGTGTACAACTGTACGGATTGTGCAGTTCTGTCCCCTGACTTTGTATGACTTGTCTGCTTGATCTATGTTCTAAGGAAAAACCTTCTTGCGGATGAGCAGTACTTAAAAAGCGTGCATTTAAAGTGATCCAATCTCAACTTAAACTTGACAAACAATTACTTTTTTCCATAGAACTTCTTTGCTTATATTTCATTTGGCTTTGAGTTTTGTATTTTGGGAGGAGCTGATGCTTAAATGTGTTCTTGCAAAGCTGTGTAATCCTTTATGTGATCAGGAAGGCATGAAGTTAGAGTGTTGGGGGAAATGATGTGGACAGGGTAATCCCCAAAGGTCTTACTCTGCTTGGAAAATGAGGGACATTACCTGTGGTCTTGCATATGGGTTGTCTTCTCTCCACACTACTCTCCTTTCCTCTCATGAATGACTAAACACACAAAATATGCTTTGTATAAAATGTTAGCATCAGCTCGGAACAGCAAAAGAGACCATTGTCAAACATGAGCCAGTGGTCCGGTGTAAAATTTGGAAAAATACAGTGCAGCATTTGATCTCCTTTAACACATGTAACACGTGTGCTTGACTGAAATGGTGCGATTTGAAGGGCAAAGTGCTTCAGGAGCAGTCAATCGAAAAGTCTTATGGTTACTCAGTAGGAGACCTTATCTTGCTGTGTGCATCGCTTTAAATTAATAAATCATTTTGAATCAGATGTGGTATTTCTTTTACTAACATTGCTTTATAATGTATCAAAAGCAGTTCACATTCTATTGAAAGTGAATATGAAATCATACATCGATGCAACTGCAAGCAATAGTGAACAGCAGTAAATAGTATAAGTAGTTTTTTCAACTCCAAGACGTTGCTATTGCTTTTACATCCAGTATTGTGGCCAAAAAAACAACAACGTTCAATTCATCAAATGTAACAGTCCCATGTGCTGAAGATTTAGAGAAATCAGAAACTGATACCATGGACCAGGGTGTATTATATATTGGGGGTGTCAAGAAGCTCACTAATGCAGTGGAATTGTGTATTATTTGTCTGTAGGAGAGAAAAATATGAGGTGCTGGCACATCAATCAAAGATGCCATTTCAACATGGCTGTATTGAACAGCTGGGATTAGCCACAAACTGTGGGGAATAAGCGAGGGACAAAAATAAATGCAGTTGTTTCCCAGCACTCGTCTTACTCTTGTCCGTACTGTCACCGTGCATGTAACATGTGCATAACCGCTACTTTCGACTGCTCCCTTGTCACAGGGGGTCGCCACAGCGGGTTTCGCCCCATGTTTGATTTGGCAGAGTTTTTGCGCCGTATGCCCTTCCTGGCGCAACCCCGAAGAGATTTGTGTCTCCAGCTGGAAACAAACCCGCGACCTTTCGCTTGCCCAGCTAATTTGAAAAGTGTGATGGTTGCTCAGTAGGAGACCCAGGATATCTTTCCCTTATCTGGCTTCACTTGTCTTCGCCAGTCAGGATGAGGAGTCGCATGGAGGTGAATATGAATCTGGGGTCTCCAAAATTAGCGACAAGTGTTTTCACCAAAAAAAGCAGCAGTGTCAGGAGCATATGTCCAGTCATGAATATGGACGGTCTATTGGCAGTGAAGGACAGTCAGGCTGTAATATTCGAAATACAAAGAGGTTAAGTAACAAATACAGGCTGAAAGCAACACAACTACCAAAGCCAGAGCAGCATCTTGCTTTGGCTAGACACATAGAAGCTGGACACATTCAAAGGTATATAAAAGCTACCTGTGTAAGTTACAAGATTACCAGTATGACAGCTGCTGGGAGATCATGTATGCTCTCATTTCGGTTCATATATGTATGTTTAAAAAAAAGAAAGAAGGAGTAGGAGCCAGTTGGACCCAAGTGTCCAATGTTCAGATTACAGGCCACACAGTATTTGAGTTGAAATATGACTTTATTCGCAATAAGCAAACCTGCACTCATGGACCTGACAGAGTTGTTACTGTGACAAAAGAGAAGTTCACATGACTGACCAGCCTGCCAAACTGTGAAGCTCTCCATTCTGACAGATAAAGACATTAGTTGTGCCTTGTCACTGTGTTTCACTGCAACAGAACAATTTGCCTTGGCTTAAGGTCTGCAGCTTTTGTCATTTTAGAACGCATGGGCGGGAAAGATGGGAGTAGCTGTCTGACAGCTGTAGACATTCTGCTAACAGTGGTGCTCCCCTTCAACAAGTTTCTTTTAAGATGAAAGCCCTGCATGCTTTTATCCCACTTCCATGTTTGATATACAGGCAGGGGTTGTGGCTCTGTTCTTGTCTCAAAGTGATGTTGTGTCATTTGATCTTGGCAGATAGGAAGACATCTGAGGCCTTATTGGGTTAAAAAAAACTGTGACAAGCGCAGTTTGACACTGCTAAAATATATGCTATCCTGCTTTGAAGAGACAATTAACATGGGAGCCAATTGCTGTTGCCTTTTTGTCTTCACGGTCCTGTCACAACAGTGTCCTGACATCTTTTTGTAGTGTAGTGCTCAATTAGCATTACCCTGACTTAAGAAATGGTGTAAAACATCCAGATTCTGTACCAGTCTGTCAGACACCTCTGTTGGTTGGGTTTACAGTTCTATATGATGCAAATCGAAGGCAACGCGGCTTTCTTTTGGCAAAACTTCTGCCAAATCTACTCTTTTGCTCTTCCGAGCCACACAATTAACCTCATGACTTACTGATAAGTTGCTTCTAAATTGGTCCAATGCAGAACTCATTTGGCTCAAGCTATTTGTCCCTGAAGCCAGAGGTAGCTTCTGTGACATGACAGAAAACTAGGGTAAAGTTTAGAACATTGAAACTAAAAAGGAGGACATTTTCTATTCTCCCCATTAATTAGCTCATGCTCACATATCCACCCTCACCTAAAAGTTTCTAAATCTGCGGATTGGCCTCATTAAAAGAGTAGAGCACTGCAGTTGGGTATGTGTGATCAATAGCCCAAACTGAGAGTAGCTCCATGCTGATCACTTGCTAAATCCCACTTCTGATAGGAGTTGTTGTTCGGCACCAGCAGAGCTAACTCAGTTGATTAAATATCCACCTCCCTACCCTCCTTTTTCCTCCCATCTCTGCAGGCCTGAGTGATTGCCTGAGATGTGAAGGGGGGCTAATGGAGGGAGAGGGAGAGGGAGACTGATGGAGGAATAAAGGGAGGGCAGAAAAGGGGAAAGATCAATTGTGGATTTAGCTGAGAGCACAACTTGGCAAGTGCATGCAACCCACGGCAGATAATATGATTATCTTGGGAAGAAAAAAACAAAACAAAGAACCCCACCTTGCTGCATTATGCAAAGGAAGATGTAAGAGGAGTCTTGTCTTCCATGCAGGCTTTAATTCAACAATATTTACTGGGTGCCATGTTTTTTTTTCTTTTTATCTCTGCCAGCAGCTTAAGAAAAATTAATAAATAAATCAGAAACTAATACCATGGTCCAGGGTGTATTATATGTTGGGGATGACAAGAAGCTCACTAATGCAGCGGAATTGTGTATTATTTGTCAGTGGGAGTGAAAAATATGAGGAGCTGGCACATCAATCAAGGATGCCATTTCAACATGGCAGTATTGAACAGTTGGGATTAGCCACCCACTGCGAGGAATAAGCGAGGGACAAACACATGCATTATGGTTTTTCACATTTTTTTTTCTTTTAGGGTTCCTGGTTCCTTTGTCCATCCTGTCACTGTGCTTCAAAGTTATTATCAGCTGATGAATAGAAGGATACTTTTTGGTTGTTCGCAGTGTCTCTACATTATCGCTGTGTCCTCTGGTAGACGCAGACAAGGAACAATAATGCAGAAATGTATCAAGTTTGACATTCAGAACTGCCCAGAAAGAAATCAGCAACGGCACACATACTTATTGGATATAATGCATGTGATTTCATTTTCATTCAGGTTACCTACCAAAGTGATTCCTAACATGTAGTAACACTGAAACATCATTAGGTTAGAAAACCTAATCTGATTTAGATTTGCAGTGAGTGACTGGAAGTCAAATAGGAGCGGTGATTTATTGAAGCATGCAAACATACATATAAACAGACTTTGTACAATTCTAACATGACAACCTTTATTCTTCCACGTAGCCTGGACTCTCTTAGGCAAGCTTTCTTGTAATTTCTAGAAGTAGTCTTTAAGAATCGTTTTCAAAGCTTCTTGAAGGAGATTCAAAGCTCCTCTTTGAGTGCTGCCTGCCTTTTGTTCAGTCCTCTGTCAAAAACATTGCACGACGCTTCGGTACTGTTGTTGTCTTGTCTCTGAGGAGGCCAATCCATGGCTAGTAGTGTTCTATTGTGCGCTTTTACATCCATGTGTGCTTTTAATGCACTGGCAGTATGTTTAGGATCATTGTAATAGACGCTTTCCAGGTGGTATGGGACGGTGAATCAAAATCTGATGCTACTTTTCTGAGTTCATAATCCCACCAGTTTGCACCACTTACTGAAATGCAGCCCCAGACCATGACAGAGCCTTTACTGTATTTTACAGATGGTTGTAGATGCTCAGTGTTGTGCCTCTCTCCCGATGTCTTCTGTACATATTTGAACCAAAACTTTCAAATTTGGATTCATCACTCCGCAAGACCTGTTGCCGCCGACTTTGATTCCAGTTCTTGTGCTATTTGATGCACCTCAGCCCTTTTCCCCCATTTCCCTTCCTTAAGAATGGCTTCTTGACAGCCACCTTTCCACTGAGACCATTTGTGATGATGCTCCGGTGAACAGTAGATGAACCAGCTGAAAGGCCAGATGAATCTCTCAGTTCCTGTGACTCGTCTTTAATGGATTCTTCTTTCCTATTTCTTAAGGACAGGATTTTGAGATGCTGCTAACCTGCTGCAGATAGTTTTTAGATTTGCCTTTTCTTCCTTTGTCCTCCATTTGTCCATTTTTCTCAAATGTTTTAGGAACACACCGCGCGCCATGCTGAGATATCACACTTTGACAGGGATGCCAAAGACGTATTAGCTAAAAACTTGGCATCTCAAACTGTGTTATCATTTTTCATTGGTTCAACTAAAGAAATGTAAACAACTTTTGTAATAGGCTGGCAATAACAAAGCTTCTAAAGATACAATTTAGAGTTGGGTTTTTGATAAGGTGTTATATGTAGGCGCAACACTGGTTCATCCCTTTAGTTGGATGCTTTTTTCTGCTTGAATGATTCATTGTTCATAGGTCAGTGTTGAAAATACTGAAAACGATCAGTTACAATGATGGACTGAAGATAAGTGGAAAAACATCCAAAAGGTGTCCAAAGAAAGTCTTCACCTTCCAAACGGCTGGAGAACTATTGTTCATTATTGGGGATCTCTGAGATCTGAAGAAATGTGTAATAAACTGAACTTTTTGCAATCTTTTGGTGGTTATTGTCGGCACTTAAATTCTAGAGGGTTCACGATTTTTTTCCACTGACACTGGTGACACTGACACTGTAAACCTTCCTGAAATCAAAGTTTGATCTAATCCTTTCCTGCTTTGGCCTTTTGCTTTGACACCTTTTGCCCCCCGCACTGCCGTAGACATTTAGAGTTGCCAAATGTTTTGCTCTTGCTCAGGGTGGGTAGGCAAGAAGAGAATATAGACTTCTGTCGGGACACGTTGTCCCCAACTCGGTCTCAGGCTGTCTCTTTTTCTCTCACGTAAAGGAAATGGAAGCTGCTCACTGGAGATAAGCTGCTTCTTTCCTGTGAATTGCAGCTGCCACTGTCAATATGCAGCGGCGTTTCGGTATCCATTTCTCCGTGTCTTGTCATTGGCAGGAGTGACAGGTAGATTGGATGGAAGACCTGCAAGCTGGGATAGGTCACCAGCTTGGGCTTGTGACGTCTGGAAAGTTGGTGTCAGCCCGCAGGCCATTGGCATTCACACATTCGGCTCAATGTGCATTGAAAATAGGCCTGTGAAGTGAGACAAGGCTGAATGCATATACTTCTTTCCAGGATGCACTGGAAGCGGTCATAGGATGTACGAATGTGCTAGACGTCTGACTGGAAAACACTGGTGGAGCTTTAGCCTTTGCAGCGTATCAGCACAGTATCACAACTGGAACAAATCGACAGCTGCCAACAGGAGACGTTGTGCCAAGATTGAAATGATTAAAAAATCCGCTTGCATGAAATATTCATACAGTACTTGAAATTTCAATTTTTATTGACATATTTTATTTATATTTTTTTAATGCCAATCTTGTTTGTTTTTCATGTTCTTTTTAGTGTTTTCTAGTTACGACTTTCTGCTTTCATTTATAGCTTTTAGGATGTAAAAAACTGAGTTTCAATAAGAGTCTATCTTTTTCATTTTTCAGAATGTAAATGTAGGTAAACATATGTTTAAAGATATAATTAGATGCTAAAAGAGCGATTTATCATTTAAATTCCCAGGTACTGTTAAAATTACTGCATAAATGACTTTGTGGCATATTAACAGCGCTCTGTGTAATGGTAGAAAGCAGTTTGACAAATGAGGCCCATTTTATTTAAACAGCACACCTACTAGGCAGCAGCCAATTACCCTTGTGGGCCAGCATGCAGGAATTTGGTCCTCAATATGTTTTGACAGCGCAGTGCTATATCATAGTTAGCCCCGCAGACACACTCGTCAGCCTCATACTTGATCCTGAACACAAAAGCTGTCAGCCAGGTCAGAGGCTCGGGGGGGCTGACATTGTCTGCAAAACACAGCCATATCTTCCAGCAAATGGAATGCGAGTTTGATGCCGTGGTGGTTCATGTGTGGGTGGGAGGGAAGGAGGGTGGCTGTGGAGGCAGGAGGGGGTCCAGAGAGGCTTCTTGTCTGTACTGTGACATTATAAGTCTCACAAAGGCAGGGGTGACAGAATCCACGCTCCAAAAGGATGCAGGGGCCCAGAGAAAATAACACTGTGTAGATAACTCCATGTCTCCAATAGCATTTTTACTAGAAAGAAAAAGCTGAAATTGCCTTCCTAAAAGAACATTTTGTTTATTCTTCTTTGCTTTCAACCCCAGAACCAGATTGAAAATACTGATACTTGGATGTATCCAGTAGCTCAGGGACATGTTAATCCAATTTTTACCTGGTGTGCAATCTGTTTGTGCATCTAATGTGATCTATGTCTGGATATCCTTTCCTCTTTGTGGCTGATTTACAACGGTGGGCATTCAGAACTCACCTAATAAAAATGCTCACCATGTTCAATGTGATTATCAAGACAGCAGCGCATCCAGATCCGCACAGCTACATATTTACACACTAAATTATGTAGTTAAATTATTATGAGGTCCTGGGTATACGTTATATAATATTTAGCAACTGGACACATTTGTTCGTAGAGGAAAGCAGTCGATTAAATTACAGAATACATATTTACAGAATAGAAATTTAACATGAGGTAAAGAAAGTGTTGGCATTTTCAGTCTTGGAAAAAGAGGTGGAAGTGGTGCTTGACTATGTGGAACTGTGGCTCACGCAAAAAACCAAACCCCTGTTGTTTTCTCAGAACCTCTAAATATAACCACAGTATATGTTTAACCACGATTTCAGAGACGTCCGTCACTTTCAACTTTCACACCCACAACTTCAGAAAATTCTCACCTCAAGCTTTCACTCAAACTCAAACTTCTAAATCTTTTGCCTGTTGGAAAACTGTGAACAAACCTGTCCTGGTGATTGACCTGTAATAACCTCACATATGGAGACCTTTTATTGCAGTATATAAAAATTGCTACACCCTCAAATGGACTTTGGCTCTACTGGAGCCACAAACCCGTCTGCTTGTGATGCAAACTAGCTGAGGCAGTCCAACTTAAGGTCAGCCAAGGAGACCTACTGCCTGAGGCGGGATGAAGGGAACAAATGTTCACGTGGAAAGCATGTAACTGTTGGGTGCATGTGCACCAATCACCTGCGGGGAAGTAGGGCATTGCCCACGAGCTCTCGTGCAAAGTCAAAGTGACAGATGCATCATGCGCATTTTTAGTTGTGCACGCAGGTGCAGGTGTTGTTGTATTTGATTGAGTCAAACTTAGCAAACCTTTACTTTGTGGGCTGGAAACTGGCAGATTTTTTCCCCCCAATTTCAGGAGGTGTACATTGTGTAAATGTGCCACCAACGTGCCATGGAAACTATCTTTATTTAGCATAATATCACGCTAACATTTGCTTATTAAAACTGTTATATAGCTGTGGCATTTCTTCCTTGAAGCTTTGTTGAAGCTGGATTTGTGTTGTTTATGTGTAAAAACAGATATTAAGCTTCATCTTGAGTCTGTAAGTGTTTAACTTGTTAAAAAAAACCACATTATAATGATTGCTTTAATTTCAGCTGCATTTCTTTCCTGAATACAGCTGTTTTATTCTAATAACCGACCGTTTCTTTCTTTAATTATTTATTTTACTTCATTGTAATTTTGTTGGACTGCTGACATCGTTGGGTTTTCTGTTTGCTGGCTCATGTTGACACATATTAGCAATTCATGAATCCAGGTGGGAGATATCAGAGCCTGGGGAAAAAAAAGAAAAAAAATCAGCAACTAAACAAAAAGAAGGAAATTGGATGAAGGCAGGTTCCATCACAGTGTGGATGTTTTTGTTGAAAGGCTGCTTTTTAATCAGGTTTTGGGTTCAACTGCTGTAGATTATGTTGGCCTCTGTGTGTGCGCGTATGTGTGTGTTTATTCTACAGCTGCTGGCAAACATTAACTACAAACAGCTGTACTGATGACAAAATGGAAACAGCCATTGTCAGCAGAGAAGAAACCAGCAAGACCATTCAGAATGAAAATAACCTGATACGATAACATGAAACATTGTGATGCAGATGGCGTCAACAATACAGTTGCTGACAGATAAATACAGAGAAGGCAAAAATATATTTTTCTGAAATTTTGGAAGGCATTTCCTTTTAAGCTGAGGTGGAACACATCACTTTCTTTTGACATTTGTGTTATCTGAAGTTAACAAGTGCTTAGCTTTATGTACTTTATAAATCTGCCATTTTATTACTGCAACTCGGTCTCCTTTTGTTAAACATCAAGCCTATTTTGAAAAAGCCACGAGCCTGTGACTGTGATGGGAAATCAAATCAAATCTAGGTCACATTATGAGACTTTTGCCTTTGGAGTGTACTTTGGTCTGTTGTCTCCGACATTTCATTTTTCTGCCTTTCAAAATGACCTTTACAGTTCTTTCTAATGTTTTCCAACAATTTACCCAATATAGGATGATCCTATAAATATATAAAAATATATAAAGACCTTACACTGCAAGGTTTAAAGAGATTTTCAGAAGTATATTGACTGGTGTTATAAAAATCTGTCAATATCAACTGCTAAACCGTATAAACAGACTATTTCGAAATAGTCTAACTCTGACAATTTTCCACCTCTGACATCACTGGAAACCTTTGGAATCTACAGAACCTACAACAGTCACATTAAGGTTGTCCAAATACTTAGGGAGCTGCAGTACAATCACACAATTTTTCAAAATTTTCCTCTTTATGATTGGATTTTAAAATAAGATAAGGTACAAACTTGCGGCTAATGATGGCCTCCTTCGTTAGAATAAACCAACATCTCTCAGACCTCACATTGATAGTAATCGGCTACTAAATGGAATTGCAACACTTGGGGATGAACTCCTTTATCTGCATAATTCTTCATGGAACAACAGGGAACAGATCTCACCTGACCATGAAATTCTAGAATTAAAGGGTTTGTAGCTGAGATCCCAGGAAAGGTTGACTTTGAAAATGGTCATGGCATTATCCGTCAGTATTGAATGGCCAAAGTAGACAAAGCAATGTGACACTGTCAGAAATTCTATTTCCGGTGTATTGGTAATTTTACATATACAATGTTACCTGTTATATAAACTCACACTGGATAATATTGTTGAAGATGGTGTGGTCTAACACTCATTATCATTTCACCCATTGTGCAAGCATACTGATAGCAGAGGTAGAACAGGTAAATTAGATAGGATCTCATGACTAACTACATATTATTAACATTGAAGAATAAAACATTGACACCTTTCATCCTCAATAGTACATGTCATAATTTGCATGGATCACAGGCATGCTGCCAATGTCTACCTTGTGATGCTAATGGCAAGTACATACATATTTAAGGTTGATCTCAAGGCAGCCAATTAATATCTTCATTAGTATGCATACAAGAGTGTGAACGTGCAAAGAAGGATGAGGACGCCATGGCACGTTCCACTTAAGATCTCGTGAATCTTGTATTTATTCCTGAGCACTGGAAATAGAAAGTAGAAGGCACAATGTTAAATCTGATTGCGTTCCTTGCTCTGCATACCGTTTTAGCATCTTATCCAAGAGAAAATATAAATTTACGAGTGGTTCCTTAATCAGTGTAAACAACTTACTAGTGGCAACAATTTATAGCATACTGTGTGAAGGGTAAACACATCAGCATGCACTGAAGAGAAGCTTTCAGGGATCATCGTAAGCTCAAAAATACAGACGATAAACGCACATCACATTTGTTCATTCAGAGGGTGCAACGTTAAGACGCTTAAAAAGTAATCGAAAGGTGGACTGACATTGATGTTTTGGTGAGGTCAGGTATTTGTTGCAAAAATCGTATTGTTTATATCTGAATTTGGTCTAAGGTTTGGCAGGCCACGCAGGCACCAATGCTGCAACTTGTGCGTTACCCATTACACTCTTGAAACAGGAGAGTAGCTGAAGATGGTTTAATCTTACTGCAAGCGTACAAAAATTGTTACTTTGTGCTAAGAGTCATTAAGGCATCGCTCCAACCCTCCTCCACCCATTGATAAATGTTTGTGCACCCATGGTGACAATGACCTCTGACTGTTCTCGATATGCTTTCTACTGTGTGTGTGAGTGGTTGTACAAAACTGAAGTAGGGACAGTAGGAATTTTCTTACTAAGGAAACTTAGATGAGAGTTGGTTAAAGGATGTGACAGTCATATCGATGGACAGTGGTGAAGTTGCAACAACTGAATGCTAAAATAATCTTTCTTTTATTGAAAATTAATTCTATTTAATACTTTGTAGCGGCACACGTGTACCCCCACAACTCAATAATCAGTTAAAAAGAGCCCGCGATGCTTTATATCTGCCTGTGCTATATTAAAAAGTTAAATCACAAAACTAACCATGAACTGACTCACTAAAAATACAAGTTCCCAAATAGCTGCTTTAAAATGAATGCTTTTTTTTTCCCCTTATAGACGCGTCTCTTATTCTGTTCAAAGCCTGGCTTCAAGTTTCTAACAAACATCAAAAATGCTAGAAATGCAATATTGAGAAGAACTATCCTGCAGCAGTAAATTTAACCCCCTGTTTTTTTTTTTTTCCTCCTCCAAAGTCTGTGCTCAATCTTGCCAAGACATGGAGTAATCCTGTTTTTGGCTTGTGCCTTTCTATGAAAGCCGACATTCAGGAAGTCAGCGCATGCAGACACATGCGTGCTGTCAGCTGGAAGGCGTTCATCAGATTTTGCATCCTTCCGTTATCCTGTCACAAAAGTCTCACAAAATACGGCTCTTTCTTTTTCTGTCTGTCTCCTCCCCATCCCCCACCCCTTTGAATAAAGACACAACAGCAACCTGGCAAGTGGCAACGGCAATTCAGCAGCCTGGCAAAGGACATGAATCACGAGAGGTTTCCAAGACAGCCTTGAGCTGTCAAAGAGTGGAAGCAGTCAGGCTGCTGAGATCTGCCTCCTCATTCGATTAAAGCAGCTGGGAGATATTAAACTGTACAGTAACAGGTCAGATAGGATTGCTGCTACACCGTACTCCCTTTTTCTATTGCTTTTGACTGTGTTTTGTATGCTATTTTTATTTGGTTCAAAACCCTCACAATGTTTGCTTTATTTTGATAGAAACTGTTTTGCGTGTCGTGTATCTCTTGTTTCCTGCTGCTTCACGCTCTGTTGTAGGTAAATTAAATTTAATAAAATTTGAGATGATGTTTAATTGTGTTAGATACAGTGTGGTGTTGCATGGAATGAGGCGTTTTTGTGGCTTAATATACCACAAGGTTCACTATTAGCGTACCGTGTCAGATGAGAAAATAAATGGAGCCAGCTTGAAGCTTGACACACACCTGTTCCCAGCTGTAACCACACTTGAGCATTTGTTTGCCTGTCACCTACAATGAATTTCAAAGCTGTTATTCTAGCGGTGTCACACTCCTGATAGGATGTGATTTGCACACTTTTTTTTACAAACTTGACATGTGACCCAGTCAAGCAGAAAACATCTTAACAAAGTTCCCCTCCACCTTTCTTTGACTTTGAGATCTTTGTTCTACCTTTTTTTTTTTGTATTTTAAACTCTTCAGTGCTCGCTTTGTGCGGTGCCGTCAAAAATAGTCCCTGTGTGACACATTATATGGGAAAATTGACAAATGTGAAAGCACAGAAAGAACCTGTCTGCTTAATCTTACTGCTGGACAGAAAAAAAACGCTTCCTTATTTAAGAATCTCTCATTTCTGTGTGTTCTTTTTTCACGCCTCACATGTCCTTCTCTTTTCTCATTTCTGTTAATGATTGCAAGTATCTGTGTCACTAATGGGATGCTTGGTTTCTTTTTTGGTAAGTGGCTGAGTGAACAAACTGTCCCTCTGTATGTTGCACTTGTGCACCTGCTCGCCTGTTAGGTGACTAAACTGCATCTATCAGCCATGATCAGGAGTTAGGACTGCCTGTGGCTAATCTGAAGGTTGCTGGTTTGACGTCCAGCTTCTCTAGTAAACATAGCAAAGGGTCCTTGGACATCACAAGTTGCACATAGTACATCCATTGTAATGGTCACTAAGAAAAAATGCTTTACTACTGCGACAAGCAACTGTATGGTTTCCTATTGTACAAAGACATGGAGAGGATTAAAAATTGAGCGCAGTGGGAATGGTTATCTTTCTCTAGGTGTTAGGCCTATGATGGACTGGAGATCTGTTTAGGATGCACCGTGCCTCTACGCCATCACATTTGGGATAGGCTTCAGTCCAACCGAGATCCCGAATTAAATGGTGATAATGGATGGATGGATTGGAATATCTTTGAGTCCAATTTCCTCCTGTTAAAGCCAGCAACCAGTTGAAAAATATACATTCTTTCCGGTGACTTGTGGCTGTTTCTGCCTGTGAGACCGAGTCTAAAATGAAAGCAGGAAAAATCATCTTTTGTAGACACTGAGGCACTGAATGATCAAAAATCTTTTTTACAGTAATTGTTTCAGCACCAAATAGCCTTCCTTTAAAAAATAATTTGATATTTTGCTGGAGGGTTATAGAATCTTTTGACTCACTCTAACCCATTAACCCAATTGAATTAAAACTTTCACAGAAAACTTCACTTTGTTTCCCATCCTGCATTACTATCTGCGCACCAAGTAGTAAGTTCACCTTATGTGGCTTCTTTAATCGAGAATTTAGAATTAAATGTCTGGTTATTTCTCAAAAACTGTAAAGTTATCGAGACGAGAGTGCTTGTCCTATCATGAAAAAATGTACTTTTAAAGAAAAGCAACTTGTACTTTATTTTTTCCCCCTCGACTTTAAGTTGAGTAGTAACGTACATGAGAGCAGAGATCATAAAAAAGATGTGGTGCAGAGTTATCTCTCAGCATTTCTCTAACAAGACTGTTGAGTATCAGTTACATCCTCACATCATGGTTTGAAAGCTTTCTGTTTTAAGACAGTTTGACAGCTGTGTAGTTACATTTATTTAGTTTTGCCTAATGTGGTTCATTTTTATTGAATGAAACAGTTGCATTGAGTTTCTATGTGTGAAAACGGAGAGCAGTAAACATTTTAATAGCACATTCAGTAGATAGAAACTGTAGAACAGTAAACAGTAAAATGTTGCTAGAACCATTAAAGAACACATCCGATGACTCTAGCTTACGGGGAGTGTGGTTCTGTTCACGTTCATGCTTTTACTCCACTGGCAGCTTTTGGTATCCAATCCAAATCAAGTTTGGATTCAGTACACCATCAGATCTATCGCCAATGATTTTCAGTCCAGTTCTTGTATAATTAAGCGTGCCTCAGCCTTTTTTCCAAAAAAAAAACCAAACAAACAAACAAACAAAAAAATTATGTATATAATTTGTAAAGTAAACATCATCTGAGAAAGAACAAGGAACAGTTCCTTGATGATAAAACTGCTTAATTTAACTGATTTACCAACAACAGTTTGGGTTCTAGCTATCCAATAATATTGAAATCAATGAGCGTTGGCTTCATCTAGACCTACAGACTGTTGTTTGAGGAGAGGGATTTTGGGCTTTTGGAAGGTTGGTGACGAGGGCAGCACAAGCCAGTTTTTATTCAGGCTGAAGACGATGCCACGAATGGACGAGAGTGAAGCTATTATTGGGCTGTGATCGTGGAAGTGCTCTGGCTTTGATATGTATTCATGTGTAGTGTTGACATGAATGACTCATGTCAACACTACACATGAATTTCAAAGTTCCAAAGTTACTGTGTTTGTCTGCTTGGCATTCTTCTGTGTGCTTTATATACATATGAGAGCTGGTATCAGTATAAGCTGAACAGAGTGAAGAATACTTGTTTGTACTACTGAACTCTGACTCTTTCAAGTTGTGAGCTCAGTTGTATTTTGCCCTTGCCTTTCAAGGCACGCTGTTAAAATCTTATGAAATATTTGTATTGTTTTTTTAAACCCCTACTGTTCAGATCATATTTTGACCTATGAGTGCTGCCATTACTCAAAGCACTCTGGATCGATACGATAATCTGGTTACACTCCAGAGCTATTATTATTTCTAATGTTCCAGAGTATATAAAGTAAGAAAAGCACTGTGCACTGCTTTTGATTGTAGTGCACTGTCTGTAGGGAACCAAAGAACTGATATAGTTATGGTCGAGTATGAAGACAACGTCCAACAGAGCTGCAACTGAGTTCATGGCAGTTCTTTCCTGTGCCTCAAACCTTCTCCAAAAAGAATTGAAATGCCTTTGTGTAGCAAGTGAATATCCAAAGAAATGTAAACGACAGGACATATTAGATGCCCCTGTACAGCAGTAGGGCATAAACTGTACACTAAGGCAGTTGCTGCCTGTGAAAGCAAAGGACTGATCAGTACCCAGATCATTGAGGAAGTGTGTTCAGTGTTTTCTGACTAAGGCGCATGCAGTTACCTAAAAAGATATACGGTACATACTGATAATTGTGGCCCATGAAACTGACTTGATAAAAAGATAAAAGAGCAACATAAATGCTGCTAGTTAGAATACATTTAATGATCTGATCAATGCACCGACTAGAGTTTCGGACAGATTTGAATGAAAATTGCACACAATGATCACCTTTTGAGTCTTTAACCAAAATGTACTCAAGGTCAGATTTCAATATTAGTCAGATTTTAGTAAAATTCGATGAATTTGTGCTCGATGTGTCTGTTTAGAAGCTTTCTTGAGTTTTGTGCTTCACGCATTGCAGCAACCTGCGGACTGTGATGGATCATGAGCCCGAGAAGCTACTACGTCACCGACGTTCTGGCTTCCAGATCTTTATAAACTAACATATTTTCAGGGTTCCTTTTAAAGTTTAGTCTTAACACACTCGAGCATTGCCTTAATTGTGCTTTTGGCTCGCTGTGTTTTGTATGAATAACAAATACACAACAGGGCCTAAATTGTAACTGGGCTTTGTTAGCAGTGGGGAAAGCTGTGTTTTAAGTCTATCGCTCTTTAATTAACACAGTGGTCCTTTGAGTAGTTAGAGCGATCGTCTTTACTTTGCCTGCTTATATCTATTCTCTCCAAAACCATCTGTTCTTTGAAAACTGTTATGCAGTAACCTTTGGGAATGTAACAGGCCAGTATTATAACTGCGGTATTTGAATCTTAAGCGGATTTTAGAGGATCAAGCAGTCACAAGTGTTTTGACTGCATAAATCATAATTACTGACTGCAACAAATGAAAATAATTAGACTTATAGCGGTTTGGTAAATATTCTAATAAGCAGATTCAGTGACATCGGAAGAATTTTTTCATTGAAAATGTGGGATTTTACTGGAAACCTGGTGGGTAGAAATGAAGTAAATTAATTAGTGGATTTTGATCACTGAATAAGGAAAACACATAGGTTCATTACAGTACAACCTTATTTCCTTAGTCAACGTTGCCTTGTCTGATTAACTATAACTCACTAAACTAAACAAAGTAACTAAACTAAACAACATAAAGACAAATGATCAGTCAGTTTATAAAAAAGGTAAGAACAGGAAGGCTCTGGCATTAAAAGCTCTAGTGAGGTTTTTTTCCTGATGGCCAACTTCAGAGGTAAGAGGTAACCTTGAATATTAATGTGAAATCATGGCTTTAATTACACCCATACCTGTCAGCAAATTCCCTTCTCTCTCTTGAATACGAGTCAAGCTGGTCAGGAGTGCGAACAAAGGAAGTCTGCCTTAGTCACATGAACCAGCCGAGTATGAGCTGTTCTGCACAGCCCCTCTCAAACATTCACAGTAATTACCTTCCCATGATTTTTGCTTTGTGATTCCTGTCTTGTCAATATTGCAGCTGGAATCCATTATTTAATATTTTCTCTCCCTGTTCTCTTTTTCTCCTCTCCTTTAGGTGAGTGTCAGTCAACAACGTGTGGATTATTTCATTATGTGAACTCCTGCTGTGTTCCTCTGCGTTGCCTTTTCCTTGCACGTCGTTGTATGATTCTGCCATCAGGTTTGGGAAAAAAGAAACCCTTCGACTGTTTCACTGTGATTTTGATCAAAGAGAAAATGTAGGGCGTCCAAGAAGACGGGCTTCCTCCAGCAGACCTAGATCCTAGTGCTAGTGGCTTGAGCCATATGCACATAAAAGTAAATGGCTTCTGTGACCAAGGGCCTTCTTTTTTTGGGTGTTTACTGTCTTGGCTTGACTTGATCTTTCTGGACTCCATTGGCTCCCTGGGAATAAAAAGGCTACTGCATTTAGGAAACCTTTGTCTTTTTTGGGAGTACTTGTTATTCAGCTCTCAAGATTCTAGTGCTTACTGCATGCGGGCTGATTACTGATTACTGTTGACTTGAAATAGAAAGTAATCACTTGCTGTGTCGTCTTTTCTTAGCAAGTCCTCACATTATTCCTGATGATGTTTAAGTGTTTATGTTTTGTTGGTTTTGCATCTTTCTGGAGTGTGTTTGCAAGGCAATCTTTGACCTTCTTCAAACTATTTTCATAAGAAGTGGCAGGTTCATTGTAAGCGTCTCGACACTGCTGTGACAAAGCCGTGCTTACCCTTTGAAGTAAGGGTTAAAGCGACATATTGAATTTCAATTACAGGAAAAAATGAATGGGACTGTGGAGTTAGCAGTGTTGTATTTGCAAAGTGCTGACAGATGCTGGAAAGAGAAAAGACATTCCCACATTTTGACTTCTTTTCACTGGCTCCTTGTTGAATTCAGCATCAAATTTAAAACCATTCTCCTTACATACATGGTCTGAAATAGTTTAGCCCCATCTTATCTTGTCATAGTACCATATCACCCCAATAAAGCACTTCACTCTCAGACTGCAGGCTTACTTTTGGTTCCTAGGATATTTAAAAGTAGAAAGGGAGGCAAGTCTTCAGCTTTCAGGCTCCTCTTCTGGAACCAGCTCCCAGTTTGGGTTCAGGAGACGGACATCCTCTTTAAGTTTTATGATTAAACGTAAAACTTTCCTTAAATAAAATTGAATTGATTTGAGTTGAATGCTCTCGCTGTGCTTGCCTGAGTTCTCTCTGGTTACTCCGACTTCCTCTTGCTGTCCAAATAGATCATTCAAATTCGGAAAAAGGTGTGAATGTGAGTATAAATGGTTGTCTGTCTCTATAGAAATGCTAACTTTGCCTTTCTACCATTGGCAGCAAAGCTAGTCGCCATCCCTAGCGCAACCCTGAATTGGAAAACAGTTGAGAAAACTGATGAATTGATTGAAAATATTAATCTAATAATAAAAGCAACAGCAATGGGACTTTGCTTTTTTATTTCATGTGATCTAATTTTAATGTAAGTGCATCAAAAAGTAGTAAAACAAAGATATCACATAATGTAGTGGTTACTCCTTGTTGGATCAGACTACTGTACAGTTTAAAACAGCTAAAAAGACTTTTTTGGCTCTACTTCAATTATGTTTGTAAGTATGGTACAAAGCATTAATTAGGTTAGCATCACTGCAGGCAAAAGAAGTTTGAAATTTCCACATGCAATAATTTATATTTGGTGACATGACTCTTTTCTGTAAAAGCAGTAGCAAGGCCACTTTACGGAATACCATTAACAACAGCAAGTATGAAATTCATGCAAATAGATACACAATGAAGGGAGGAATTACAGTGCAGGTGGGTTGCAAAGTGGTTTACAGATGGGGAGGAAATGTGGGCAGGCTGAAGATGTCACGGTGGTGGAACGGACTCAGGCGCAGACTGAGGGAGCACGGTTCAACAATACTTTATTAATCACTCAGGTGCGCTATGTACACGTGAGGGGGGGACACCAGGGTCCCGGGGATCAATAGGCTGGGGAAACACACTTCTTCACACTTGCTCCGCTCCTTGTCCAAACAATCCTCACGCAAGCAGCACACTCACGGGGTCCAGGAGTCAAACACGGGCAGGTCCAGATGAACCTATAAACATAGACGAGGGTAAGTCGGAGGTAAGTACGGGAACAACAGATTCCCGATGAAGCCAGGCAATACTGACGGGAGTTACTCAATATTCCAGCGACAAGTAGCTCAGAGCCCCTGCCTTAAGAAGAGCTGCAAATCACCGGAGATCAGCTGCAGGTGTGTGGGCCAAGGGCGGGAGCCCAATCAGAGCTCCGCCCAGGCAGATAGGTAGGAGAGAGAGAGAGAAAGGGAGAAAGGCGAGGGAGTGGAGAGAGAGTAACATAACAAACACTTGTGGCCACACTGGGCTGGCGGGGGAGGCACAGGGACCGTGACAGAAGAAGCTTAAAAAGCATGCCCTTATGATATAGCCAGATGAACGTGTAGCTGTATTTCAAATTCTGATTTCAAATGTCTTTGCAGTCAGTTGATCTGCCAGAACTGCGGCTGAGTTTGACTTTGTGGCCGGCCTGAAATAGTTCTGTGTTTGATGGTGCACGTTTGTGCACAAAATAACAACATAAAGTTTTGTTCAATATTTAGAAGTGGGATCTGCATTTATGTCTTTAGTTACTGAAATCAAACAGCAACACTAGAAAATTACTGAGATCCATACTTCCTCTACCTGTATTCATGCAACAGGTAAACGTATTGACCTTGCTAGTTAATAAAGAAAATGGCAGAACAGGATTAAAATTATTATTAAATTAATTCTAATGGCCCTGTATTTAAAGATAAGTAATATAGATAAAGTGAACCACAGTTAATTTGTAGCATAAAAACTATTGAAAAGGGACTTATATTTGACGAGGGATGCTGAAAGTGTTCAAGCTAACCATAAAGCCTGTTAATTTTGATGGCTGGAGGATTTGCCATGAGACCCCTGGCAAATTAACATTTATAAAACTATACACCTTAATATTGTGGGGTTTAATGAATATTGCAGCCTCTAGGAGCTGCTAGTCGAGACTAAAATTGTCGTGTAATTGCTTTTAAATCTCAGACATTTGCTGTCGGAAAATGTAATCTAGACAGGGAAGCTTCCGAAAGAAGCCACTGTGAAATATTGATAGCAGGATTTGCAGAAGCAATTATGGAACAATATAATGTGATGTCTTGGCATAATCTGTTTTTTTCCCCCCTACTCTGCCCTAGTGGTTAAGACCAGTCTCACCAGCAATATTGACTTGCATTTGCATACACACACGTGCGCACAATTCAGTGGTCATTAAAAGCTAACGTCACCAGGGGCAAATCCTTGGCAGCACCTGCCAAAGCCATTATCTGCCACCCTGTCCTAGACAAACGCTTTGGCATACATCTGAGTAATTAGGCCAGATTATTGGCAACCTTCCTTGGCCTTACCCCATTATCAAGACCACTAATTACCAGCAGTGTTCTCTCTCTCGGTGTGGTGCAGGCACGAGCGGCTCAAGGGAGAAAGCGAGAGGAATGGAAGGAATACAAAAATGGACAGAGCTGGACAGGCCAAGGTGTGGGATTTCATGAGGGTTAGCCACAGTGAGAAATGCGGCGACTCAATGGCGCCTTCAGTATAAGAGACCAGCGTGTTATGTGTGTTAGTATATCTGACGACCCTATGGGAAATATTTTGTAAGGGGAAGCAGTTTCAAAGTGTCATCAGCCGAGAGATTGAAGTCTTTTCGAGGCGTAATGGGAGCTGATGACTCGTGTTGGTGAGGCGCTGGTGAGTGTTGCTTTCAGCAGAGTGGAAAATCATGCCCGCTGAGCAATTGCAGCTTTAATGGAGAATGGCACACAAACAAGGCACATATGGACATTTGCGTGCACACTCAGATGGACGCTCCTCCTCTACCCTCCCGTGAATGAGCACACACAGAGGAGCACATGCATACACACTAGAAGCGTTCATATTTGCAACCATTTCGTCTCACAGGACGTTGGTGCAGTAAATGTATTTACACAGTTTGAGACGTTCTCATATAAAAAAATATATATAAAAAAAAAACGAATGTATGCAGTGCTTTTTGACTATGGACTGACTAGAAACTGTGTGATCTGTGGTTCTTTTTCATGTGCTTAGTTTGTATTTAAGCATAATAATTTTTATGGTTTTAATTCTTTTGGTACTCTTTCTTAGTTCTCTTGCATAATTTTCAGTAGCTACTGACCAGTGAATATCTCTTTTCCTTACTCTTTTCTCTTAATACTGCTTCATCCCCTGTCTTTGCTTCCTAGCCAAAGCACTCTTACATGCACACACACATATACTCAGGTTCGTTTTTATCCACTCCGTACACCTGTCTCGACCCTGCTGAAAAACTAAAGGTTAGTAAAGGTCTGTGAGATATTCCAAAGTGGAGAAAACCTGCATACTAAGAGCGTGGTCAGTGGAGATATTGCCTCAGACCTCAGTTCCAGCTGAAATTACCATCACCAAAGGTCAGATATCAGAGATACTTTTTTCTGAGGCACCGAGGGGCTAAATCACACCCATTCGCTGTGGCATACAAGGAAATCACAGTTGTTATGTGGTTATGTGGCACTCAGAGCTACTTTGGAGAGAATTTTTTTCAGGTTATATTAAGAACTCACTGAATTATGAACTGGATTATAAAGTTTATTGGAGGTCTTTTCCTTCCTGTATTCTCTTTGTCGCCTCCACCATCACCCCCTTTTCTTTCCTCTTCCTATTTTCACTGCATGAATCCTGGCCCTCCTATGCAGCAGACTAAGCACTGCATGAAGCCTGGAAAGAATGGAAATCAAGGCTTATTAATTCTCCCTGGTGGCCGAAATAGTCCTGGCCATGTCAGAGGACTTTGGAAAGCACAGTGAGAGAAGGCAAATGCTTGTCTGTGGGCGATTTCATAGCAAGCATGTTTAGAGAGGTTTATTTGAACTCTGGAGGGTTTATTCCTTTAATTTGTTTCATTAGGGCATGAGAGACCAATGCCATTTGAAACAAATAACCACACAGAGACTGCTGGAAATGCAGACCTCACTTCTCCTCCAAGCAGACTGGGCTTGGTTAAAAGGGAGAATGTAATCGGTTCAGGAACAGGAAACAGCCCCAAACAGATGCTTTTATTGGTCTAAAGAGACGGATGTGATCAGAGGAGCCAAAATAAAACCAGCACAGCGAAGCAAATTTTTCCACAGTGGAACTGAAATCATGACAAGGTTTGGGCAAAACAAAAACAAAGCCTCTAGGTGAAGAAGTCATTGCACTGTAATAATACTCACTGTAAGATTTTACTTGTAGAATTTGGGCCAGGAAAACATACTGACAAACAAACAGACATACAAACAAACTATAGTTTTCTACCTTTCAAGGCAGGGATTGAATTATCAAAAAAGTTGGTGATGGATCTCCCAAGACATGTTTACTATTTGAAGTACTGCGGAAAAGCCTGCAGTCTCCTCTCATTTCTTTATATTTTACTATGAAAGTGGGAAAAAGGTGCAGAAATACATTGAAACATGCACAAACATACACGGAAATATCGTAAATAAGATGAAAACAGAGTGTGTACAGTTCTAATGAACTTAAAAGTCAATACTTCAGCCTATTCTGTGTTTCCCATCCTAAAGAATGGCTTCTTGACACCAACCTTTCCACTGAGACCATCTCTGATGAGGCTTCAGTGAACAAAGGACGGATCAACGGAAGGGTCAGATACATCTCTTGGGTCTTGTATCCGGTCTTTGCCTGATCTTTTCTATTTCTTAAGGACATGACTTTCAAATATAGTTGATCTGCTGTAGATAGTTCTTTTTAAGCCTACCACTTCTTTTGCCCTTTACTTCTCCTCAATTTTTTTAAGGACACACTGCACGCCATGCCGAGATATTCCAAGTTTTCCTCTTTGGAATCAACCTATTTGTGCAAAAATACTTTTTATGCCAAACTCTGATATCTTTGATATTTTTCATATAATCAACTAAAGAAATTAGAACGAACGATTTGTTTATATAACGGGCAGCTAGTAGCAAAGTGTTAAGTACCTTGAAAGATTCATAGGTCAGCATTAAGTGACTTAAACACAGCAGACACTAAACACATGCTAACTGAGAAAATTCAGTTTGCAAGTTCTGAAAAAAAGACTTCTTCTTCTGTTTGTTTGTTTGTTTGTTTTTTGCATTAAACATATTTTAACCAGATCTGGAAAGACAGAAAAATAAACCTTCGTAATGATTCCAGATTCCTGCCATCCTAGAACACTCATAGAGATATTACAGTGGATCATGGGGGGACCTCTGATATTTCCATTTTTGCGTGTACGTTTTCACAAATCTCTCAAATGATTGCCTTTGGACTGGACTCCAAAATCTTTGTTTACATCCAGCTTTGGTCTGTTGGTCTTCTAATAAAAAAAAGCCTGGACAGATCCTCCCGAAACGATTACTTCCATTCCGATGTGCTGGAAATACATCAGAATAATTTATTTTTCGACCATGCTGCCACCTGCCCCAAACACACAAAAAGGAATCTTGTTAACAATTAATTGCTGAGAGCACTGGCACAGACCAATTAAAGCACTGTTTACATGTGATTGAGCTGTCTATAAGGCAATGCATTTAGATGTCATGTTAGTAAATGATGTGAACAACTTAATCACTGTTTTCTTAATCTCGCTGTTGCTAATAGTCATTTCGCTCACCTAGTGTGTTCACTGCAGTTCAGCTGGGTGAACGCTGTCACGTTATCGGTGTGTAACCTGCAGCTCTCAAAGTTTCACTTTCATTTAAAATCCCTATGTGAGCTTTTCCTTTTCATGCTTTACGGGCTACATGCAAAATCATATGTGATTATGTTGATGTGCTTTTGTATCTGTGTCCCGCGCCTTCATTTGTTCTGACAATAAAAAGCATAGCCGATGAAGAGCTCCTCTTCATAAGGACTCCACACTCGAGAAAAGTTTGGTGCTGAAAAGTTCAAGAAATGCCGACCCTTTCATCTTCAGTGAGAGCCATGTGTCAAATTGGGAGCCCCCGCTGTGGTTTGAAACCTTTGTCCACTGGAGGAGATTGAAAAATGCCCGGGCAGGCCGGATCTAATACTTGGTTGCATCTGCCATTCCCTTTAAAAACGACCTCATGGTGCAGCGACAAAAAGGCATTTTAATAGGCCTCAGATGAATTATCTATAACTATGACTGAATAAATCTTTAATCGCTGTAATGAACTTTAGAGTATGGATTCAAAAAGCCATTTAGCTGATAAATGACCCATGGAGGGCTCTGATACAAGGATAAATCAAAAGAGGCTGGGGTCTTCAGTTCTTTTTTTTTTACTAAAGACCAGCTGATTTAAATAATTGACTTTGGAGTACAGCAGCCCAGAACACGCCTGCTGATAAGCAAGAAGAAAAAAGCTTGTTGTATTTGAATCGCTAGAAAACACTGATTGAATTTCTCATCTCGGTATAAAGCACCCTTGCATCTCATGGGAACACATCTGTCTCCCTCTGTCTTGTTCTTTGACTTAAGCTGTAGTACGTGGGCTGCCGGATCTTCCCGTTGAGCCACGGATAAGCACAAAATGTGACTTGACGCCGACCCTTCTCCCCTTTAAAGACTCGCGCGCTGCTCGTTCTGCTTAGCTTCTCAAAATGACAGCGTAAGGTCAAGCACTTCATCTATTTCTTTTGCTTGGCCAAACTCTGGCCAGATCATGTCATGTGTAATACCCCTGGCCATTAATTGCTAGCATATCCCACAATGCCTTCAATGTGCACAAGAAAATACGAGTCCCTCTTATTTCTGCCTGTGTCAGCAGTACTGCTTGTGTGTGTGTGTGTCTGTGTGTGCATGCTTGTGTGTATGTCATGTTTAGAGCTATGCTCATATTTCAGGTGGGTTCAGTGAGATTGTCTTTTTTGCCTTTATATATTATGTATGTCACTGTGATTTATAGGTTGACAAAAGCCGCATCTATTCACAGGCCGGCATTGCTGCTCTTGTTTTGAAGGGGAACTGGCCGGTGGCCCTGCTTCCCGAGCTGGATTAGTTGGTGATTTTGCAGAGCTGCAATATGCCAGCAAATGAGCCACAAAATAGGAGCAGGACTACATGAGTAGTAGAACCACTGGGGCCGGTAGTGACCGCTCCCCTCCGTCGGTCGCGCGTGCTTTTGTTTCACTTACGCGTTTCATTCACAGCAGTGCTGCCTCAGAGTCCATATAGGACATGCCAGTCAATAATTAAAGCATTCTAATAAAAGATTTCAAAACATCACAAGTCTCTTTGTGCTGGCCTACTTACCTGAAATAGCTTCACTTTGTATTTATATGTTCCGAATATCTCTGAACATCTCTGGAGCTGTAAACAAACAACAAAGTATGAAATATGAAGCAGATTTCTGGCCCTCGCTCAGACACACCATACATCACTATCAATTACTTTTTTTATGAAGATGAATTGCTTTCATAGCTTCTCCACGGAAGCTCTTCTTTTTATGTAGAACTCAGTGATGCACAGGCGGTGCACCGACCCCTTTTGAGCTTTGCTCTGTCGGGCATTAGTTTAAGATGAGATCACAGGGACTCAAAACATAATGCTCTTCACAGTTTGGCTTATACTTTGTGAGTCAGTCACTTTGGAGTTTTCTGCCCACTAGTCTGTAAGAAATCCTGCATCTTCTTTGTTTTGCATTTTTTTCCCCTTCTTCTGTACTTTGGCTGGTTAGAGTGCTCTGTTTTGATCGAGTGGCGTTCCCACATATCCAAATCCTTCTAAATTAGCATCTTAAGACCTCTCGAAATCTCATGTAGATTGTTTCTGTTCCCCACAGTTGCATTGAAATGATTCATTTCTTCCTACATTTGAAATGGTCTCGATTTTAGTTATTGCCGCCACCTACTTTTTGTTGCGTTGCCTTTATATTGAGAAAAGGGGGCATTAGTTATTCAAAGTACTTTGCTGTTTACTGACAGAGTGGTATGACCTTCTCTGCAGGCTGAAAGGTGCTCAGCTTTGACAATTACTTGGCTCAAAGTGACTGAGAACAACAACGACTGAGATGAAGCAGAGGCAATAATATTCGGCGGGGAACCCACTAAAAACAGCGGTGCCAATTCCCTTTACTAAGGAGCTGTCATCTTGCCAAATGATGCGCGTCACTGGGTTTCACTTTCGTTTCTTTTTTTTTTCCTGCCGCTGCTTTTCAGACTTGTTTCTGCATTTGAAAGCCTACTTATTACAATCTTTGAACTCTTGCAGATTTTTTTTTCTTTTTTTTTCCCCGCTGGTAGAGATAGTTCTGACAGCTTGCTCCACACTTTGGGAATGTAATATTTTGCATGGAGGAGATATTCAAGTGAATCAGTGTCAGCTCAGCTTTGGCGTCACATGGCAGCCATGGGAAATCTGGGGTGTTGGAAGAGAGCTTTGTGAAAACTGTCTGTTTGTGCTGAAACGTCGGGATGATTGAAGTATGACAGGCGTGATTGTTCAGGCCTTATTCAACAAAACCTGGTTTGACAATTAAGCTGCTTTTAAGTTAGAAATAGTTTAACACAGTGCTAACCTCACCAGCTGTGTTCAAAGCTTTGTGTGTCAGCATTCACAGGTGCTTCCAATAAATTGTTGCAATTGTTTTGAAATCTGTTAAAAAAACAAAAACCCTGATAGATCGTGGCCTTTTTAGAAAAATCACTTTAATCTTTCGCGATCAACGTCGCGGTTCTTACCAGTGCCGTACAGAGAGGGTGACATTCAACAATGTATTCATAGGCCCCTTTTCAGGATGGAGCCAGGGACAGAGTGATTATGTACAACCCTGACAAGCCCTTTAACCGTGACTGGCAGCAGGGTATTAATTCTACAAAAAGAAGAAGCAAAAGCAAGTACAGCAGCATTTATTAAGTACAGAAGCTGTATTAAAAGATGTCTTTATTTCCTCAGTGTGACAGCTTGTTTTAACCACAGCAAAGCATAACAAGCTTTTTTTAAATTCTATGTATAGATGTGAACCTAGCATTCAGCAGATGATGATCAATGCAAGCTATAAAAAAACTGCAGAAAAAAATTTCAGGGTAACTTTTTGGAGCTAAAGTATCAGAAAATACAAGGTAAAGTCGATGTAGCTGACATCAGGCCATAGTTTCATGTCATCTACCCACTCCGTGAGAAGTGACGGGTGAGGCACTGCAACTGAACTGTCCTCGCTGCTTTTTAAAACATCTCTACAGTGTATCCACCACGATGTGTTGCTATTTACACCAGGTAAAAAAAACTGCAATGAGAGAAATCTTAATCAACAGTGAAGGTGTAACCCCGCAACTGTCAACAACAGCTCAAGCGGAAGTAAAAAAACATCTTCTGCTATGAATCAGGAGTAATGGCGTGAACTAGTGTGGATATAGGTTCCCCCAGTTCTACAAGCTGTTCATTCTCGTTTAAGTGCCCCACCCTCCCTCCACATGGGCATCTGCTAGGCCCGGGAGCCGCCGCCAGTCCCCTTCGAGGCCTTCCCCAAACTGCAGCTCAATTCATGTCCAAGCCATTCACCTTTATCTACTTAAACGCTGTTGAACCTAAAACGAGGACGTGGGCCCAGCTAGTGTAACGGTCTGAATCATTTTTACCGCCCTCTTACTAACGTGAACTATATCCGTGGGTTGCCATTACCATTTGTGGAGAAATGTTTACTTTTTATTGTAAGTTATGAAAAAATGTAATATTCTGTAAATTACATTTTTACTTAGCAATGCTGTCGTGTTTAGTATACAACAGAAGGTAGGACTAATAAAGAACCTTCATTTTACACAGAAATGTTATCATATGGAGTTTGACAAAGCATATTTTTCAACTTTTTCAATTTTCTATTCTCTAAGAAGAAAAATTTAACATGTAATAAGGTTGCCCTACAAAAGCAGAGTTTGATTTATCAATAAGAGTGTTTTTCTCATTTTGAGCATTTTTATTGTGGCTATACTTTAATTTTTTGCCCTCAGCTAATGTTTTCTACAATCAAGCCAGTGCACGACTTATGCAGCATTAATTAAGTTTATTTCCCTCCACAAGCAACTGCAGAATTGCAAATTCTGCTACTAATTTCAAATGATACAAATTTTGCGTTAAGGAGCAAAGGTCGCTCGTCTTTTCTTGCTGTTTTTGTTTCTTCATTTCTGGCGCGTTTGCTTTGAAACACGTTCTTGATGTTTGTTAATTACGAAGCATCGGTGACATGAATGATTTCAGCAGCGGCATTACCGAATAGAAAAATGGAACAGTGTTTGCCTTTGCCCCTCCATTTATTTTCCTTGTCCTTTGCCAGCGCTGTTTTCATCCAGACTATCGAATAGAAAATTAGCACAGGATACTACTTATGGATCCAATAAACATTAAGTACAAATTGCTCTCATTATATAAGATAGCTTTCGGTTCCCGATGTGCCGCGCATGACCCTGTAAATTAAAAAGATGGAGTAAAAGTCAGTGGTGGTTCTGAATGACACAATCCTGCCCACCTTTTTATTATTCCAACCTATCTACGCGTAACAGATACTTATAAAGCTGTTGCTCTTTCAGGTGTTCCAGTATATGATTGGGCTTCATCATAATACTGCAGCATTAGCCGTTGGCACAGCCAGCCATTATCTGTCCCCTGAGCAGGCTGGTTAGCTGGCTGACTGGCAGGCTGGGTGGAGGTGTATTAACAAGGCCACTCTATTTTTCTATCTCGCTCACGCTGCCATGTCTCCGCTGCATGGACAGTCATTTATTATTTATAGACCTGCTTTGGAGGTGTGACACAAAAGGCAGGCTCACATTCATCCATCAATGTGTGTGGGCACTGGCTGCAGTCATAAACCACGTACACATGCACAAACACCCATATACATGTTGCTCTCTAGAAGGCAGCAGTAGCCTACTGATGTACTCTACATTAACTGCTACATATCACACACACACACAGTGCACTCTCACACGCACACACAGATATCGCCACATTCGACATGCTGCTGACATGGCTTTAGCCAAGATTAGCAAGGATTAGATTAGATCAGCCGCAGAACTGAATAAATAATTGAAAATAGATTCTGCTCAGAGCAATTAAGAGCTTTAAGGCTGCTTAGTCATGATTTAAACAGAGTAAGCAATACTTTTAGTACTTAAACACTCAAGGAGCATGGAGAGAGCAGGTTTTCAGGACACCCTTTAAAGTAATTCTCAGCTTTTTAACTGATCACAGTTGATCAAAGTAGAAAATTTCCACTAAAATTGTCCATAAAAATGGAGGCTGCTCTTTTCTCTACTTTACCTCATCGCTGGGAGATTATTTTTCTATTTGTTTTCTTCAGAGATGATGGAAAAACTGTAAAAATGTTTTCTTTCGAGGACCGTGAATAATAGGCATCACGTAACCGGGATAATCTGCGATGACTTGTTCGACCATCGAAAAATAGTGCACGGCACGACCTGATGTGAATATTCATGTCGTTTATGTAACATAACGAACTGGTTTAGAGCCTGTATCAGTGCATGAAGAGTTAAAGAATTCAGACACAGCACGTTTTTAAAATGACTTCATCTGAAAAGCTGAAATTAGCACAAGGCAGAACACTGAAGCATTACATGTTAGGCTTCATGGGGTCACGTTTAAGGGATTAGGGGGGTTTTCTGGGTATGTGCATGCAGCACAACCTAGAATGTGCATGGAGGAGTCATAGGATTGCATAGTTTAAAAAAAAGAAGACAATCAGCCCGTTTTACTGTGGCACTAAACTCGTGATCATGTGCCCATCTTCTGCATGTGCCAGCGACATAACACCCAGTACTTTTCATGCATCGTGTAAATTCGAGATTAATGAGGATGTTTATTGGCCCGAGATGGCGATGCTGTCGTTGTGGGGGAGTTGATGACAGCCAGTGTCTGTCACAGTTAACACACTCCACCACATGTTATGTTTCATATTACATACGCAGCAGCTGCACACAGAGCTACCAGCACAACACACATATCATGTCGTTAATAATTACAGTTCAAGTCTTGGATCTTCCATTGTCCATTTTTTTCAACGACTTCCTACCTATGTACAGATATATAGACACACACACATGTAGAGACACACACGCCTGCAAACGTAGACACACAGTAAGTGATCCCAGTTCCCTAGACTTGCTCACTGGCCTGTGGTTGATGTGACACATCCTCAGCCCCTGCAGTGATGCTCAGAGATGAGCCACAATGGTGGGAGTAGCGCACACACACACACATCTTACATGTGCACATTTTTCAAGCACACACGCCTCACACATGCACACACAGACACACACACATTAAACATGGATCTGGTGACCTATGCCTTGCAGACTTCAACCATGCTCGCTGGCCCTTGGATGATGAGTGGCAGGCTGCTCCCCTCTCTCACTCTCTTTCCTCTCTCTTCCTTCTTCCTCCTCCTTTCTCTTTCCATTTCCAGGAATCTCAATTTGTTTTCTACCCAGCAGAAGGGGAATATTAAAGAACATTCTTATTTTCAGCAGAAAATGCCAGGAGGCATTAATGGGATTTGGGTTTGATCAGCACCAATGACTCAGCCATTACTCGCTCGTGTGCTGAAATTGTTGCCATTTTTTAACACTTTCCTCCATGTTCTTCGTTGTGTTTTTCAGTCGTCATCTCATAATGCAAGACTCTCTAAGTCCTCAGTAAAGGGGGACCTTTTGACTTGTGTTTCCTTCTTGCAAATCAAAATTAGGTTGTTGTAACTCTGCTTAACTGCTTAGCTAGTCTTATTAGCTTCTATTTGTCCAGGAGCTTTCCGTTGCTTATCCCAGCATGCTTTTACATATTCCTTAAATGTCTCAGGTACTGTTTTTGTCTTATTTTTCATAGCATATGCACTGGAGTCCTTTTGGTTGAGTCTGTTGGCTTTCCGTGGTTCTCTGCACAACTGGCACATAATTTAATGCTTCAGTGCTTTAGCTCTTTTTTTCCTGTTTGTTTGATTTAATACTTCCAGATTCGAATAATGCAAAGCCAGCTGTTTTGTGTTTGTAGGTCTTAGGATGTGTTACAAAAGGGTTCTTTGTTTAAAAAAATTGGAACTTTTATTGGTATTATTATCATTACTAATCAGTAGTAGTAGTATTATGACCAACAACATAAATGTATCTGAAGCCCCGCACTTTACACCTTTAAAACAACATTTATTATTTCACTACCACAATTTTACTGTTTCCTTGCATTTGGTTAGTTAGCGTGTCCTTTTTTAAAAATCAGTGTTGCTGAATTTACGTTATGTTCACTATTCTGTTGAATAGCAGGTTTAGTGTTTAGCTCAGTGTCAAACATATGGACTGGGTCCAAAAAGAGGCTCAATAAAGGGTCCAATCCAACCCACTGGACCGCTTTGCAAAATGTGAAAATTGCGAGTGGATCATATTATGAGAATCATAAATGTTCATTTCATATGAACCAGAGATCTGAATCTTAGTCATTTTTACAGCTTTTTACTAACAGTCTCTACACATGGGTTGCTATACTACACCTAAGTAAGCATTAGGAAACCATTAAATAGAAAGGTAATTACGCCTTTTATGCAGTTAGTCTTCTAGTAGATTACTACTTTATGTAATCAGGTCCACAGTCAATCAAAAAAAAGGAATTTTTCTGTGAATTAACAGCATGTGTCCTGTTTTCAGTTAAGTCAAGGTAATCAGATGCTATAATGCAGCAGTAATTTTACATAGTTGTTTCTTAGAGTGTGGTAAAGTCCAAGGAGCTATGCTGATGGGTTTCTTTGGTTGACTACTGGAGCATTTCTGTGTTATTTGGGAAAAATTGAGGGAAAAAATGTGGAAACTGCACTTTGTTAAAGGAAATCATCTTCCAAAGTGTACTAAAACTTACCGCTAGAAGAAAGATTTGGATTGTGTTTGATTTTTTATTTATTGTATTATCTACTCATGCTTTTATTTTACTGCTACAGCCCACTTAAGATCAAATAAAGCTGTATGCGGTTTGTGAATTGGAATGAGTATGACTCACCTGGTTTTGTGCATTTCTCTTTAATCTCTCAGGTACATTTTTGTTTTTGACATTTTGTCTAGAGCAAAGTTAGCCAGATAATTCATTCGCCATTAAACCGGCCTGCCTGCTTGCTCAAAGAGCAGCTGCACACTCGGCCCTTGAGACATATGTTGTGTGTTGCCAGGTTGCAGTGACAGATTGACTGAAACTGTATCTGGTCTGTGGATTGTGTATGTGCACATGTGCGTGTGTATTTTGTGTTTCATAGATGATCTGAAAAATTGTGTGACAGCAGAGAAGTATTGAAATCCTTCTTGGGTTTCTGATTCGGTTTCCGATGATGATTATTCATAATAAAATTTGTGGTCAATGTAAATCCCACTCTTGTTTTCTGGGGGAAACAATGTAGGAAGACGTGAGGAGAGAGAAACGTGCAAGAGAAACCCTGAACTCTGTCCACTGTGCCAAAATTGCCCCACAGCCTTGTGCTGTTCCTATGATCTTGGTCCAGACATGGTTCTGAATAAGTGGGCCACTAGAACAAGCAAAAACACAGATATGGCAGTTGTTATGTTAGCAGTATGTTTACTGCCACACCACTACCACATTACATGCACAATTTCATTCCAGTTGACATAAAAAACCATTGGTTTGTCTATCTTGAAGTCAATTTTGACTTCTTCTTATTGCCTGTTGTAGTTTACTTATTTGTATTTGTCAGCTTCTAAGCTGCTATTTTTTTGGATTAACCTTGTTTTTCTTAAAAAAAAAAAAAACATTAGATAACATCATTGTTATTGAGTTAGAAGGAAACATAAGTAGACATCCAATCTGATGCAAGTTTGGCATCTGGGAATTGAATGAATATATATGACACAGATTCAACAGGAGTTTTGAGTTGCCCTAGTTTTCCTCAACCAAATTTGCTTTCAGACTCGCAAGAGGGTCCGTAGCAATAAAAGATGATTGGATGTGTAACTGTGCTGTCGCTAAATGCTAAATCTGACGATAATAAGGACAGGGCAGTTTTTTGTGTTGGGGTTATAGTATCTTCGTAGTAAATGTTTGCGTGCAGTCAGACGTTATGCTTGTGGTGCTAATCTCAAAACGGAGATGCCCTTTGATCACCGGCCTGGTTAGATAAGGGGCAAAACACATTCCTGGCTTTAAGTATCAAATGATACATTTTGTTGAGCATTTTATGATTTTAGCTGAAGTTTAAACACACTTATTGACTTATGATGTCCTGAAGTTCATTAAGTCTTTAACCTAATCAGTGGCTGACCAATTCACTACTTATATATATGTTAGTAATGCCGGAGTCTCCAAAGCAGTGCTGCTTGCATTTTCCCTTACAGTGCAGAATGAGTCCACACTAGTTTAGTTCACTTTGGTTGCTAACATAAACAAATAACCTAACTTGAAAACAAAACAGGCAGACAACAGGTTAACATTAGGATGTGATTTTGTCATGCGTGGTTGTCTTGAGTGTTTATTAGTCTGAGGAAATAGCAAAATAAAAAATGATATTCACCCGTGGTGATGTCTTATGTAAGCTGATTCGTGTAAACTACAGTAAGAGCTTCTCTACTGCAACTCCTCTGTGGTTGCTCCTTCTTTTTACTGAATATTTAAAACTGCCAAGCTGGAAAAGAAAAAGAAAAATGTTTTATGTGCGCGACGATTTAGCAAACAATAGCAGTCAGCTATGACTTTTGTTGCAAAATGCACTGGAATTCCTGCGGTTGTTTCATGATTCAAAGGCCTGAGCATCTGATGTAGCTGCGGAAAGCTTTTAAATATGAAACAACACAGCCCCAATTAATCTCCAGAACAATATTCTCAGTAGATTATGCTTTAAATAAAAGTTTGAAAAGCACTTAAAGATCTCCAAGTCTGTTGTGTGTGTTGTGTGTGTGTGTGAGTATCTTGCATGCCTGATTGGTGACCCTTGTTTTAAACACTTCCCTTTAAATTATCTTCATAATGTCATCTGTTCATGGGGGGAGAAAACAAATTTAATTTTTTTAAATAATATAATTCAAAATGACTTGGTAAAATCTCTACTTATTACTTTAAATGTGAACAAAAACATCTTCACAAAAACGAAGAAGGGGGAAAAAGAAGAGTCCACTGAGTAGAAACTGACAGTTACTGTGGAGTTGAGTATGAAAGAAAAGAGTGACTGAGGAAACCATCACATTAGTTTACTGTTATTGCATCTGGTCCTTCCTAAATAGACGTTTCCTTGTTCCTGGGTGCTTCTGAAAAATGACTCTATTATGAAGGAGTCAAAATAGCCTTTGGTTGAATGAAACCTCCTATTAATCATTATACACTTACAGTATACAGAGGGTGCACAACACTTTATATCTTTATTATACTCATTTATTTTCTTCCTTGATAATGAGCACAGTTTCTATGTAACACACTTTAAATTTAACCACTGCCTCTAAATCACAGCATAAATCTAAGACCAAAATTTTACAACCGTACTGCCCAGTATTCTGTCTTTATGGAAGGTTTTTATCAGCATAATACGGGATTTAAAGCATTGGTTATGACTGCTCCAAAGAAGCTTTTCCTAAACTGAGTTATAATTAAGATCTAGAATTTAATCAACTTGCGACTGATGAGAAACAGTCAAGATAAGTCTAAGATTGAAATTGTGAGGTAGTTAAGATAATGGACAATTTTAAGAGTTAGAAGCTGACACTTGAATCAGTAACTCCTGTGAAGGCTGGAGAGCAAAATATTTGAAAACGCAGGGGATGGAAATGAGCAGCTGAACAATATTCACTGAAAACTGCTGAAAAGTGGAATAAGTTGAAATTAAAGTTGAAGAAGAAAGGGGATTTTGTTTGCTTCTGATTTGTAGAAATTCTATCACACTGATTCACAAGAGTATCAAATCTTCAGAAAAAGTTAAATTTGTATTCCATCATTACAGGACAAATTGTGAAATTAAAGGGAGACGTCTGAAAGGAGATTTGCTATGTCTAGTTTTGGATTACTTCATGTTGCTAATCAAGCAGCTTAGCCATGTTTGAAATGCGCGTCTGCAGTATTCAAAACTTGCTTCTCATAAAGATTTAAAACATCGAATTGTTCCATTCTGGCAATTTAATAGTAAGAAATTTTGTAGTAATAGAGAAAATTGAAGTTTTTTTCCTGAATGAGCTATTAGTCAGTATTTTTTATTGAGCAATCTGTGGATAGCTCTTCAGTTTCCACTTTTTATTAAGCTCGGCCACATAAAAGGACAGAAAAGCTGTTAGTTTAATTAATAGAAACAAATTCATCACTTAGATGTTTGAAAAGCCAATTAGGTCTGTGTAATGCCATTTTTATATGAGGAAGTTGTGCTTTTATTTGCATTCATTCATACAGCAGAACAATTTAGAGGAAAACTTGAATCAGCAGGAAAAGTATCAACAGAAATCGTCCTGTTGATACTTGATTGCAATCTAGAATATGTTTTTGGGGACCACTGCGGTTGGGAGAGGTTACAACCCAACCGCAGTTCTGAATTGGATAAGCATAAGAAAGGATGGATGGAAGATATCTTTCATCCGTTACAAACAGCTCTTATTATTCAAGATAAAATGCAGATTCCAATATAAAGAATTAGATATCCAGTTCATATCCTAAAATTGGTATATAGATACACATTTTGTGTGACTCCGTGAAGTCTTCAAACCACGACTTATTTGTGTTTCTTTTTTTTCTTTTTTCTTTTTTTTTATTCATATTTTTATTAAGGTTTCAAAAGCAGGCATTCACAGTATGTACATCATGTAAGCATTCTTCATACTTAGGTTATCTGCCTTAAATACTGAAATAGTATTTTAATTTACATCCAAGTCATAAGGGAAGAATACTTACAACGATAGAAGTAATTGAAACCATCACATAATCCGAAAATCAAAAAACAAAAAACAAAACTAACAAACCTAAGAAAAGAGAAAAAAAAAAACAAAAAAACAAAAAAAAGAAACAAAAAACAAAAAACAAAAAACAAAAACAAAAAAACAAACAAAAAAAAACACGGATGTGTTGGTATGGGGTGATCCTATAAATATATATACATACATCATAATTATTGGTTTGTAATAGTAAAATCTGGCCTATGAGGCGTGATATATTTAACCCAGTTTTCCCAATATGATGTAAATTTCTCCAGCTTGTGGTTAACAGAAGCTGTTATCTTTTCCATGTTATAAATTTCCATTGTGATTTCCATCCATGTACTTATGTTTGGGCTCTCTGGGGATAACCATTTTCTGGTGATATTCTTTTTACAGGCCACCAATAAAATATTTATTAAATGTTTATCATATTTAGGCCATTCCTGAGGTATATATCCAAAGAACATAGTCTTACTCTCGAGAGGTATTTCACGTTTAAAGATATCCTGTAAGGCATTATGTATTTCTCTCCAATAATCCCTCAAGATTGAGCAGTCCCAGAAAATATGATAATGATTTGCACTTTGATTTCCACAGTTCCTCCAACAAGCAGGGGGGTTATCATCATAATGAGACTTCTGAGAAGGTGTTATAAAGTATCTAATTAGGCACTTCCAGCCAAATTCCCTCCACTTTTGTGAGCTGGTACACATCCACTGATATCTCCATATTGCCGTCCATTCTTCCTCTAATATTTTTATCCCTCCTTCCTTCTCCCATTTTGTTCTAATAATGTGTTTCATTATAAGATATGTGATACAATACAGTATCTCCAGAATTGTATTATTCTGTTTTAATCAACTGTGTTAAAAATAAGTATGCCAATTAAGCCAATAGAAATCCACACACACTCCCACACCACAACAGTGAGGCAAAGATATTATCTGCAAATGTGAAAGTCAACTGGAGTTTAAAGAAAGATGTCACGTAGAGTAAATATTCATTAGAGGAATTGTGTATGTATGTGCGTAATTATATATGATTCATGGCTTGTAAGTTCATGAGAGTGTATACAGCACTGACTGATGGATCGCGGTTTCTTTTTTCCTTTGTATTTTAAAGATTACTGGTCTTTGTTGCTGGTGTTGTGGGAAGTTTGTCTTTTTTATACATTGAGATGTGAATAACATCCAAAAATAAAAGTGAAAGAAGAACAAATGTGGAAAAAATTTCAAGTTCAAAAAAGTTTATTACCAGCCAAAACCAGAGATTCAGCAGACAATAAAGCTCATGTGTTTTTCTTAGCTGCAGAGGTGTTGAGAAGTTGTTTTTTTTTTCATATCTATAGCACTCAGACAGCTGTCGCTTACCTTTACACTCAGCTGAGTTAGCTTCACGACTTGAGCGCCGTACTTAATGCGGTTATTTTCAAAAATTGGAGACTATATTTAGTCTCTCGCTCTCCTACTGACCACTGGAAATCATTTGGTATGCCCAGCTGTGTGCTTGTTACTCATTAGCATTGGTGTGCAAACCATTTGCAAATATATATTCAGTGAAACTTTTTGGCAGCACACACCTGTCCACTTGGCAAAGCAAAGCAGAAACGTAAACATCACGGGCAAATAGAAGCAAAGACGTGAGCGCAACAGAATCCTAAGCAGGGCCACAAAAAGCATTACGTCACTATTTATACCATCGTGTTTGCACATTCTCTCACTTGTCACCTCAAACGATGGTTGTTTTTAAATGTGTGTCTGCGTGATTGATTCTTAGTTTCCTTTGTAAATACAGATAGCGCCTGATATATGGGTGGTTATTGCTCATTATACATGTACACAGCATGCATGTATAATACATTCCTAACACACACACGCTCGCACACGTCGTGTGACGCACAGTCGCTGCGGTACAGGAGGCTTGTTGCTTCTACATTTATCTCTATTTTCGTTCTGTCATAACACACACACGAATACACGCACATGCACACATGCAAAAAGTGCTGCTTTGCACAGACTTGCCTTCTCTCCTCCTCATTGGGGTTCAAAATCTTCTTTTCTTCTTCTTCTCTTATTCCTGACATGCTTTCATTCTCATCTCTGCATTTTTTCCCTCTTATTTATGCTCTCAACATATGAAACCACCTGCCCTCTGCTTCCATCTCTATCTTGACCAGTTATGTCTGGTCCTTCACTGCAGACTTCTTACTGCATGCCAGCAACCACGGCAGCCCCAGCCACAAAAGCACTCTTGCTTGTGTGTGTGTGTGTGTGTGTGTGTGTGTGTGTGTGTGTGTGTGTGTAAACCCTTTGTCACATTTCACACTGAACTATAATAGTTGTTTTGGGGGTGGTTATGGGTTTACTTTCAAAAGTGTCTTTTGATGCCTCCACTGGCTGGACGCCTGCTTCACCCTGCAGGTTCTCTGAAAGCTTCCCATCATTCTCTCCAACTATGTATCTATCTGTCCCTTTCCCTATGTCTCTTTCTGTGTGTGTTTATACTGTCTCCTCTCATCTGTCCCAGATTAAAGGCTCGTCTCCACTCCAGAAACCTGCCAGCCTACATCCAGCTTGGAACAGGGTCACAGCACTGATCTTGTCCAAGAGGCTGCCTTTGAAGCAGGCTGGGACGCATGCATACACACACACACAGACACACTTACTTACACATGCTATCCCTCGCCCTCTCACCACGCAGTGATGAAGTGGCCAGGGTGTGACTCTCCTCTGCACTCTTCTAACGCCTTTTATTTTAATGAACTCGGCTAATACACAGACGTGGATAGCAGAACTGAGAAATGGAGTCCAGGGAAGCTTTTCAGCCAATATGATGGAAGACTAGCACCATCCATTGTTGGACTTCATATACTCATCTGTGTGCCAGTGCAGAATATAAAGATTAGGCAGGATGTTTAAAAGTTTCTACATATGAATTGAAAAATCGTATAAGTAGCTGCGTTTCAAAGAAGTCCAGACTTTCTAATTGTGATCACACATTTGCTATTTTTGCCTCATTTGATCAGATGTTCTGCAGATCTATTTTAACTGCGAAATTTAAAACAATCCTCGTCTCTTTGTCCAACTTTGGCAGCATCAAAAAGTTTTTCAGAACACCTTGAAAACTCGGAGCGGTGGTCGACCACATCGCTGCCACATTATCCGCCGATAATTAATTCCAGGAAGTGTGAAGTGTGTCACGCTAAAACGCGGGGTGCCATTTGATATTCATGAGGTGTCATCCTGTTTCAAATGTTCCCTCTGGTGTTAGCGTGACAAAATGCAGTCCTTTTCAATCCCAGGCCTCCCACAGATCTTAACTGGAGACTCATCACTCATTTCCGGTGTGTGGTCAGAGAATGGGAGGGTTCAGCCTGGTGTGCGCGCACATTTGTGCATCAGGGTGAGGGATTCCAATCTGGCAGGCGTTTATCTTCTCCGAGGCCAAGCCTGACTGACCATTAATGTCCTGTGATGTTTAGGCTCTCCCTGGCCATCGAGGATCATGTGCAAAGAAAGGGTTCAGGGGGGAGGCTTGTGTTTTCCTTTAACGGGACCTGTTTTACAAGATTAAACTGGGGAAAACTACAGAAAACTATACGGGAATCTCTTTTTGTGACACAAGACACGTTTGAATTAATAACAGAAGAGCACAAATTGTTCAAGTCTTCAATCTGCAGTGTTTTGTGAGCCTGCTCTAAACTTTAAATGCATGTTTGCTTTCCTCTGGGTCCGATCTCTCCTGAAAAATGCAAAGCTCACAGAGGAAAATAAATGTAAAACGTTTTCTTTCCAAATCTGGCACGCATCTCAAAAATATTATTAAAATGCTATAGTAATTGCAATAACACTTCATTTACATATAAATATAAAACCCTTTGTTACACATGAGTTCAAGTCAATTTCACAGATTTCTCACAGATGTTTTGCTTGCTTGGTTTTCTTTGGATGAGAGACAAAGAAGTGCCATTTTGCTATACACTTCATTTGGTGTATAGCAGCATGTACATATAATTTATTTACTCGCCGTTTTTGTTGTGGCAACAACAAACCCTCTGACCTGTGTGAACGCAGTCGCACACAATGTGTTTTATTATGATAGTTAAGTTCCCAAATTAGTTCATTTTGCCAATAAAGTAAGAGTAAGAGGATATAATTGGGTATTCTCTGCTGTTCTTATACATATAATGCTCATATTGTGTCTCTCTGTAATCACCAAATGTGCCTAAAATTAGAGCTGCTGCTAAGATCTATTCCCACAGAATTTTCTTAATAATTTAACAGATTTTAGTATCGGGCATAAACATCTTGGCAGCTTTTTCCCTCGATTTTCTTTCTTTTTTCTTTCTTTTCATCCGTTTCAAGTTGGGAATTGTCGAGGAAGCAGAGAAAATAAGAAATTCAAGCTCTGTTAGCAGATCCATTAAAGTAGTGTCATCCCCGAAGATAATGACCTGGAGGATATGCATTGCAGCATTTTGTTGCTTGGTTGTGTTTTTTGTGTTTTGTTTTTTGCTTATGCTGCTGCTAGTAGGGTTTCCTGGGGAACAGACCTAGGGGGCAAATTTAGAAAACACACAAGGCCCACACATTATGATGTAGTTACCAGCTGCGATGGTGTGGTTGGCATTGATTTTACTCAACAAGCCTGTGTGTCTGTGTGTGTCTTGATGGGAGAATTTGGACCTACTGTAGTGGAAGCTATCACAAAAGCCAGTTTTACTGGTTTGTCTGTTTATGGAACGATTTTCTAGCAAAAAACTGTATAGTTGACATTAAATAAACAAGTCTGAAGAGTAGTGTACTTGTCTGACCCATGAGTACTCAGTAATTGTAACTGTGAGTAATGACAACCCAGTATTCAAGGTTAGAACATCTTCATTCGATAGGAAAGAAAAGAACAAAAAGATGTATTATCAAGAAAAAATATTAAAGGGTCTGTTGTTTCCAAAGGATCTGTAATGTGGGGTTTTTTTGAAGAGTGCAAAGAGACGGATCCCATTTTGAGTCCCACTGCACATTAAGTAAGACATTCTACTCTATCATTTCCCCTTCCCTGGATAAGATCTGCTGAAGGTGGCAGAGAGTATTTTTTATGAATAAGCTCAAACCTCTCCATCACAAATTTGCTGAAAATAATGCAGAAATATTGTTTGTTTGTTGTCTGCTTTGGAGGCAGCAGTGGCATCAAATTAAATATTGATGGTCTGCCTTTCTTTGATAATCGGTGACAAATGAGACGCCGTGAAGAAAGTCTTTTGTCACTGCTAAAATTCAGCGTATTGCGAATTTTGAGGAAAGCTGCACTTGTAATTAGATGACCTGCTTTAGCAGGGAGAATTTAGTAGGACTTTTAAATCTTTGTGATTTAGAGATGTTGGAATTTAGGGGGAAGAGAGACAAAAACAAACACAAGGATTTCGGGAACAAACCCAATGAATCCCTCACAGCAGATTTAAAACTCGACTAAAATACCGCACCGAGTCTGTTTGACAAACATATTATTTTTGTCAGCTTATTTGTGTTTGTGAATGTGTGTGCTTGTGCACACATAAACATATCTACCTATGCAGTATGTAAGTGCCCTTGACAGCAAAGGCTGTTTGGGAATGCTGAACAGCCATGCTTCTTACCCACCATTCTCTCCCTGCAATCATTTCCTGATTGCCAGTGATAGAACACAAATCAGACACATGCAGTTGAGGGTAATATGTGTTGCTGTGAATGCCTGCAAGATAAGAGACGAAGCCGTATGACTCGGACAGAGCTTCGTGTGTTCATGCACTCATCGTATACCGTTGCATACAATTTATAAGTGAGATTAATTTGCAGGCACCACTGATGAGTAGGTGTTCTTTTTTTCTGGTCTTCTTGGAGGTAGCATGCATAGCAGGTGCATTTTAGCGTGGTGCATATGCTGACAAGTCCACACAAGCACAACAAATTGGCTCACGTTGGATGGCATGACGTTCACTTGGAGCCTCACATTTAGCCTCTTTTTACAAGTTTTAGGTCCTTTGAACCCGTGCGGACCCTCACATACTCTCAGATGCAGAACGCTGGCATAAAAAAGTGTTTGTCGCTAGCAGGTGCTACCCCACTCGTTACATGTTGTAGAACTGATGCTTTTGAGTGAGAGCTACTTGACTCATCTGGCTCTCCAGCTCTAACTCATTTTATACTTGTACATAATATTTTGAAGTGAGACCGAGTGAGAGTCGTATCTGTATTTTTTCATCTTAAACCCCTTTCTGCCCATTGTTAACATGCCACATGTATCTGGGTACTGAATTTGGATAATGAGTGGTATTAATGGCTCTTTTATGCTTTATTCTGTCTATTGTGTGTTTTTATTTTTGAGTTGACCCTTCAGTTTGGTGAGGTCTCGCTATTTTTTGGGAAGGCCCATTGAAAACCCTTTGCAAACAGGATGACCTGACTTTGTTTTGTTTTGCCTGTAGTAACAATTTAATTGTGCGTTTCTCATCTTGAATATGATATGAAGAAAACTCCAAGTCCCAGGAAAACTTTAGAACTGGGTAATCATACCTGCTGTGAAATGTATGCTTATCAAGTGTTTCCACAATACAAGTATCTATAGTTCCTGAAAGATTTTTATAACAGTGTTACAAAATCTTAGGGAAGGAACTGCTCACAAAGGGCAGTTTCAAAGTAGTTGTTTGGCATATAAAGTACGTATTATTCCTGACGGTACAGTGCTGTGAAGAAAGTATATGCCCCCTTTCATAGTTTTTATAAAATCTGCATATGTGTCAGATTATCAATTGAAATTTAATATTAGACAAAGATAACTCCAGTATTTAAATATTTCACTTTTGAAGAGAAAAAAGCTATCAACATCTACCTGACCCTTTGTGAAAAAGAAATCATGGTTTAAAACCTATCTGGCAAAGTGGAAGAGGCTAAAAGATCTCAAAAAGTAATGCATCAGATATAAAGTTACTGACATCTATCAGTCTGGAAAGGGTTACAAACCCATTTTCAAGGCTTTGAGACTCCAGAGAACCACAGTGAGAAGCATTATCCACAAATTGAGAAAACTTGGAACAGTGGTGAAAGTCCCACGAGTGTCCGGCCTATGAAAATTAATCAAAGAACACATCAGTGGACGCATCCAAGAGGTCGCAAAAGAACCCAGAGAAACACCTAAAGAACTGCAGGACTCATTTGCCTCGTTTAAGGTCAAAGGTTCATGACTCAGCGATAAGAAAGAGACTCTACTAACCATCAAAAAGTCCCAACAAGAAAAACACTGCTGACCAAAGAACACAAAGGCTCGTCTCAGATTTGCCAAAAACATCTTGATGATCCCTAAAACTCTGACGAAAGTTTAAATTTTTGGAAGGTTACATCCTGCATAAAACTGTCACAGCATTGCATAAAACAAATATCATATCAACAGTCAAACATGGTGGTAATGTAATGGTCTGCTTTGCTTTGCTGCTTTAGCACCTGCTCTCTAATAGAAACTCCTGAATACTGTATACCCATCCAGGCTGGAGAAACTGATCAGGAGGGCTAGCTCTGTGGTCGGCATGAAGCTGGACACTCTGGTGACAGTGGCAGAGAAAAGGACACTAAAGAAACTGCTGGACATTATGAACAATGCTGGGCATCCTCTGCACACGGCCATAAACAACCAGAAGAGTCTGTTCAGTGACAGGTTGCTTCTCCCCAAGACAAGAACTAACAGACTTAAAAACTCCTTTGTCCCACACGCCATCAGACTGTTTAACTCCTCTCTGGAGGGGAGAGGGAGGGGAAACAGGAGGACAAAGGAGGGGGGAACAACTAAGCTGTAGTGCCTCTTCACCTCACTGTACAATACCTTGTGCAATACTTTTTGTAAATAGTAAACAGACTCAATACTTGAAATGTGCAATTCACTTGTATTTTTATTCCTATTTATTCTATTTATCCCCTTTGTATATTTTATTTATATTTGTTTCTGTATTTATATATATGTGTGTGTGTGTGTGTGTGTGTGTGTGTGTGTGTGTGTGTGTGTGTGTATATATATATATATATATATATATATAACAATTCTGTAACTGTAACTTCGGTCGTTGCTGTGCTTTTTTTGGAAATCGAATTTCCCAGAGGAACCCACCCGAGGGATTAATAAAGTTCTACCTTATCTTATCTTATCTTATCTTATCTTATCTTATCTTATCTTATCTTATCTTATACCCAACCATCAGTTTATGCCCTGAAAGTCAAGTGCATTTGGGTTTTGCAGCAGGACAATGATCCTAAACATACCAGCAAGTCCACTACTGAATGGCTAACAAAGAAAAACAAACAAAAAAAACACAAGTTCGGTCATACCTGATGCTTCAAACATCCAATGTGTCTGAATTAAAAGAATTCTGCAAAGACGAGTTGGCCAAAATTCCTCCACAACGATGTGAACGACTCATTTCCAGTCATTGCGTATGCCTGATTGCAGTTTTAGCAATTACCTTTTCTTACAGGGTTTGGATATCCCTTAATAAATTAAATCATTTAAAATACTATTTTGTATTTACTCTGCTGCTTTTATTAAAATGAGTTTGATGATTTTGATCTACTCTTTTTTACTGATCTTACTAGCCAGACTCAATTTACACTCTAAGAGGATATGAAATGCTAGTATATACCTACCAATGGGTTGCACAGTCCTTAAGCATTGATGCTGTTATATAAGCTCTTCTTGTAAGATTTACTTCCATGTCACTTAAAGCCACTGTACAATTATTTCTCAGTATCAGTATAGCCCTTTACCACTGCAGGAAGAAAAGTATTTCCATTGTTTACACTGCTATTCAAATGCTAGCAGGGAAACCACATGAATTTAGATTACTGTATTACAGATTTTACCCTTTGCCTGCAAGCCAGTGTACACAGAAATTTATTTACATTTATGTTCTCTTTATTAATTTCCTTTTCATTTACTCATCTTATTCTGAAGCTGCTGTATGAAGCAAGCACATGCTGACAGTATGTTTTCCTTTATAGTTATCAGCACATGAGCTGATTTTTGGAGGCTGGGAGCATAGGGGCAGCATTCCTTCTACAGCATCCATGCATACATATGCATTTTTGCAATCTTCCTGATTAAAAAGAGATGAAAAAACACAAGTTCAAGCTCTAACTTAACAGTCTAAAGTTCCCTTTTGCCATTTATTCCCATAAATGAGCATAAGTAACCTTAATAATGTATTAGAAGGTCTAACTTTCAACTTGAAGGCTTCTTCTTATCTTTGCCGTGCGTTTCGTTTGGTGTGTGTATGTGTGCTCATTACATGTGAATGGCAAGTTCTCTTGGGAGCAATAAAAGGTTCATTTCACTTCGAATCCTTGTTGAATAAAGAACAAATATATGACCCTCTGCAGCTAACAAGACCCTTCAGCCCCCGACCTGTGAATCCATAGAGAAAATGCCTGTGTCACAGCGGCAGTCAAAAGCAGCTACAGTTTTCCCAGCACAGCTGACAATGTCACAGCTTTCTGCAGCGGCTGCTGAGGGCCAGCCACTGCAGTCAGCGGCACCATAAATGTCACTCTATCTTTGATGGGGCCTCCTGTGGATCAATGCCAATATATAGCATACCTCCCACCAGCCATCTAACCTCCATCCGTCTATCTATTCATTCAGCCATCTTTCCATCCTCCCCTGCCTCATACCTCCCGCCACCCTCTTCTTTCCTTTTAACTTTGCCCATTTACATCCATTCCCTTTCTCTTTCCCTTCAGCAGCCAGACTGCTCCGTTCTCAGCATATTCACTGCTTGTCATGTAGTCTGTAAAGGTGATGTTTATAACGTGCCCATCACAGCGTTCAGTGAAAAAAAAAAATCACAATTGCTGTCAGTTCTATACCTACCCATTCATTTTAACGGGAGAAATGATCATTTGGGAGTAAGTTGGAAGTGACAAAATGTACGAACATCTCACTCATGGCGGCTGCTCTTCCTCGCTTTCTGTAACTTAATGAACAGAGGAGATGAAGATATGTGTGTGTCTTTTATAGGGGAGCTCATTCAGCAGTGCATCCGATAGACTTTTGGTTTGCATAGACTTGTGGTGTCCCATTTTGAAGGCTCAACTTGAGTGTCTTGGCCTTAGTTTTAAAAACTAGATGCAAGAAGTAAGAGGTGGATATGATGCACTGCATACTCGTAGGGTGTTGACTTGTTGGAACATCATGCATTTTTAACTAAGGCTAGAAACAAACAGTACAAAAGTGTTTATTGAGGTTTATTGAGCATCAAAGCAACATTTTTCAATCAAAGCAGTTGCCCCCTGCTGGATATTAGAAATAATGCAAATGAAAGTCACTTTTATACTGCCTTGCATTCAGACCGGGGAGCTTTTGTCCATTCTGTCCAGTTTTTTTAAAATACAGTGTCAGGTGGCTAGTAATTGAATGGGAAAATGTAGCTGTAAAGATGCTATGTTGGCAACTGTGAAATGAAATGAAGTAAAAAAACATTGTGATCAGTGTGTATGTATGTCCACCTACCCTACAAATACATGCCCAAATACTCCAGTACTCACATTCAGCCCATCGGGGACTGCTTTGTGTCAAGGGAAAGCTATATCTCTAACATACAGCCTTAAATTATTTTTGTATTATGGCGTGCTAAGGGTTCTGTGTGCTGCTTAGACAGGGCGACCACCCAGTGTTGATGTTTAGCTGATGTGGCTCTTTGTTTAGTGCTATCCAAAGCAGAAAAAGGCACAGGAGAGCCAGCGGTGAGAGGAAAACGGAGGCTGAAAAGATACCGGAATGACCGACTGTGGCACAAAATCAATGCCTTCCAACACTTTATCACGGAAGCTACTGTGATGCAAATGCTAACTCTGAGACTTTCAAATTTGTTGAATAATTAGGTCTGGAAAAATGTGGGCACTGTTTGAAAGGCAAACCAATCTAGATGGTTGCAAACCATCAAGTTTAGTGGGAATTCTGAGAGGCTCAAACTTGAGAAAAGTCAGCATTGCTAAAATAATGTATTAACAATGTGCTTGTAAATAAGTGATTGTAGTGGTTGTTTGTCCAAGCAAGGACACAATCTCTGCTTTAAAGGTTAAGATGGTTAATTGATTAAGGCAGTGGTTCCCAAACTTTTTTTGCTACCTTTGTTTTACAAGAAAACAAAGGGGGGGCAGGCTCCACACTTTGGGAAGGTCTGGATTAAGGTAACGTCTAAGTGACTGAATGGTAGCTACAATAAGAGTACATTCCCTCCATTTATAGCAAAGGAGCTCTTTTCGTGTTCCTCTAGCTGAAGAAAGCAGGGCCTCTATGAAAGTAGATAATTTTAGAGCTCCCTCCCACTGTTCAGGTAACATTACAGTTTTGATTAAATATAATTTACTCTGATACTTAGCAGTAGTCGGATTGTAGCTTAAATATTAAAGCTGTTTGTCCTTTTTTAGCAAGGCTGGGCGAGATCCCCTAGTTGTTGTCACTGGGACTGGGGTCATAATAAGTGTATTGGACCCATATTTAAAATCTTTGTAGGGCTGACAGGGTTACGATGTGTAATATAAGTGCCGATTAGCTTTAGGTACACACATTTGGACACTGCCTTACTCTCAGTTTAACTAGGATCATTGCAACACTGTGCTGAAGATTTTTACTCAGTCCTTGTGAATTCCCATTTGACTTGAAAGCACTGGAGGTTATGGAAGAGTGGTGAGGGCTATTCAGTTCCAACCATAGTTTTACTTAGCTTTAGCCATTGTTCATGATGCAGCAGTTCAGGGCTCAATGACCACTGGAAGACTCCAATCTTGCTCCGGGATGCAACCGCATTTATTTTTCCCAGATGAGAGATGAAAGACGGGGCTCGGTTTGATAAAAGCTGGCGCTCTTACGGTCATGCGTTGAGAAATGTTTCTCTTTTTTTTCACATTTTGTATGGAAAGCCTCAGTATTGGAAGTGATGGAGCACCTTGAACCAGAATCCACTCCAAAATGGTTCAGTTATTTGCCATTAAATGTGTGGATTAGGATGTAATAGAGGGTTGTTGGGTGCGATAAGAAGTGCAGCAGCTCCAGGTAAATCAATACTCTCAAAAACATCCTTCATCTTACAGGTTTCTTTGAGAATTTGGATCGATCGCAACACTGTTTTATTTATATCGTTTCACTTTATTTGTCACCCTCCTCTAGATTTTTATGTTTTGATCTCCCCCTTTAGCCTTTAAGTGCCAAATCTCCCACTTTATCAGTATTTAACACTTACTGCGTGGCGAATGCCAATGTTTACTCTTCTGTACCTTTAGCTGAATAACCTAATAATTTTGTTCAAACCGTTAAAGGTGAGTAAAGGACTCACCAGTCTGATACTGTTGTTGGACTCCCAACTCTCTGTATTTCTGGGGCGATCGTGGCTCAGGGGGCTGGGAAGCGCATCTGTAACGGGAAGATCCCCGGTTCGATCCCCGGGCTCTCTGTCCTGGTCGTTGTGTCCTTGGGCAAGACACTTTACCCTACTGCCTACTGGTGTTGGCCAGAGGGGCCGATGGCGCGATATGGCAGCCTCGCTTCTGTCAGTCTGCCCCAGGGCAGCTGTGGCTACAACCGTAGCTTGCCTCTACCAGTGTGTGAATGAATAGTGGCATTGTAAAGCGCTTTGGGTGCCTTGAAAAGCACTATATTAATCCAATCCATTATTCCTCTAAGTGCACTCTAAATGATCAGAAATTCTAGTGCAAAGTATCTAAATAATTAAATCAGAAAAATTTGAGTGCCAATGGAAGTAGACATGACTGAGAAAACTGTGTCGCCTCTGTGTACTATAGGTACGCTGCTTCACATACTGCTGAGAAGATGAAATATCTACCGGAAAACAGGAAATACAGTTTAAATGACAAATTCCTCACTCTAAAGGCTGAAGAGATGGAGAAAAAACATTGTACAGCAATTCATTATACAGATGAGCCACAGTTGTACAACTCTCTAAAGCCATTTTATCTTTCATCTCCACCATATGTAAACAGACAAATCACAACTTGTAGGAATTGCAGCAAAACAAACATATGGCTCTATATTGCTTCTCAGTGCATCTACGGAAAGGCAATCATAAAGCTTCATGCACATGTTGCATGTGTGGCCCAATATGCTTTCATAGGCTGGACATCGCAGAAACCGATCACTCAAGGACAAGGTAAGAAGTTGAATCGCTTTCTTAAACTATCATGACCTGGATGACCAATATACACAGACACACAGTGGCAGTCTTTTTTCCTTTCTCATGATTTTAATATACCGTATTTTTCAGACCAGAAAGCGCACCGGATTATAAGGCGCATTAAGAGAAACGGAACAGTCAGATAAGTCAAACTTTGCTCACCTCATTCTTCTTGCTTCCTCCACTCACGTACCATTGATTCATTAATGCTGAATTGTCTCGCAGCTGCTCTATTCCCATGTTGTTCCAGTATATTAATGACTAACCTCGTATTGTGGATAGATTATCTCAGTTGTTTTCCTGACTGAAGTTTGGTCCATTTACAGTATCTTGCCATGCGATTGCATTTATCCCTAACCATCGGGAACCCTCGTTAACTTTTATTGAGTGGAAAAAGTTAGCGTTCATCCTCTAGCTTCACTGTGCTAATGTTATGCTAACATTGCTGTGTCGCTAGCGATCATGTAGCACATCGTTATATACCAGCTAGCCCAACTTCAGTAACCCTACAAACATCACAGCTGTTTAGTTTTCTGTTTTCATTTATGCTGGAAGTGATAGCAGAGCTGTAAACTTAAATTTTTTCAGAAATCTCTCAGTCAGAACCAGTGTTGGGTAAGTTACTTTAAAATAGTAACTTAGTTACATTACTAGTTACTTCTCTCAAAAGTAACTCAGTTACTTCAAGTTACTCGTTACTAGGGAAAGTAACTTTGGTTTTACTCAGAATTCTCTTGTTAATGTGTTGCTTCCATAACTTTTCCAGTCTTCTAGCTTGCTTACTTGCCACAAGTGCACTGTGCCACCTACCAATAGAAAGGAAAAGATAATGTGCACATTTCCACGAGAGAAATCCCACGCCTGGACCGTCATTGACTGCTGCCATGATTCTAGCCTACGTCACAGAGTCATGTGCGCCTTTTACATCCAACACAAAAACTGCAGTCGTGGTGCTTTCGATTGTACTCAGAACTCAGAAATTCTGCCTTCTGAATAGGAAGATGTAGGCAACACCAGACTGCAGATGAGCTGCTTACAGGGCTGGACTGGGACAGAAAATTGGCCCGGGCATTTTGACTAGAGACCGGCCCACCATTATAGGAAAAATCATAAAGCCTTTGAATGAAAACAAACGCTGTTGTGACAGTGATGTACACTGTTTTGATGGTATATATGCATCAATCTATCAATCGTTTGTTGTAAGATTCAGATAATTATTTTTTAAAAGCTAGACATTTTAAATGAGAATAAGAAAGAAAAGTATTTCGTTGTGCCCCCCTTTCCCTGTTAATGCCCTACATGCCCCCCTGGCCACACTTTGCTAGATCCGCACCTGCACAGTTACCAGCTGTCAGCTACCTAAAAAAGGATCCTGGGGTTATTTGTCTCTCAGAAACAGTTCATAACTTCCCTTCAACTCATTCATGTCACCTAAAAGGTAAACCTGTTTCTCCATCACCTGTTCAGCTCTGATGATTCAGTAAGGACATCTCCTGGTTTCATCTTCATGTTTCCCTCTCACCAGATAACCAAACCATATCATGACCAGCAGCTTTTTTGCAGCTGTGGCTCCAACAAACATCAGCTGATACTAGAAATTAATATTAAATAAATTCTAACAACAGCTGATCAAGCTTATGGTAGTTTATGCTGTTGTTTAGCGCGACATCCGCTGGTTTCCTCTTTCGGCGTAAAGTGAGCGATAAACAAACAAGAGAGAAAAGCCAATCAGCTGATCATTGATCAGTTTTCATGATTGAAGTAGAAACGGGAGAGGGAGGGGGAGAATGAGAGAAGAAGAGGCAGCTGTGCAGCAAAGACACAGAGTAACTCCAGCTTTGTGCCTTTTTCATTGTAGCTGAATTACGGGACAAACTGTTCCTTTTCACCTCAATAAGAAACGCGTAATATTTTCTCTGAATACCAGACGGGACGGTTGGCAACTCTAATAACTTATGAACAAAATAAAGTTAAACATCATTAACATCATAGCACCCACCCAGCTGTATAGAAACTCCGTCATGCTAGCTAGCACGCAGTATGGAAAAAGTCAGAATAACGAAAATAAACTCCACCTAAACTTGGTTCATATCTGACCCAGAGAGACTGCAGGTCATAACTTCTTACCTGAAGTTCAGTTCACACTTGGACCGGCGGCTGCCTCGGGTCTCTTTTCCTTCTGCGTCCCCTTTCCTTCATCCACCTGCTGGCCTCCACCACTTGCTAATGTTACTGAATCTGTGGAACCTCCGCGATAGCCACCACACGAAGTAACAAGTAACGAGCCTATCTAAATCCCAGTAACGACTAACGCGTTCCTGATTTTGGCATAATAACTAGTTACCGTGCTCGTTACCACAATAATAACGTAGTTACTGTAACGCGTTACTTAATAACGCGTTAGTCCCAACACTGGTCAGAACATGCTATATCATGTTTAGGTGGAAACTAGCGAGCTAACTCCCTGCTAACTTCTAACTCCGTTAAATTTAATACATTCTGTTTTCATGGATGCCTGGATGTTAAACTTAATTGTTACACCTGGTAAAGCAGCAACACTGATCATTTTATTAAAGATGAAAGAATTTAGACAGTTTTTAACTCTCAGTGATGCCGCAGTGTTCGTTTGACATTGGGACCTGAAGAGGACCGTGAGGCTCCTGTCTGCACGATCTGATATCCTCGTGTCGGTGTTGTTTCCACATCCTCATAATAAATGTTGTTCCAGGTTCCACATTGCAAGTGACCAATCACATTGCTGTGACGTCTTACTTTTGCACCTTAAAAAAAAATCTACTTAAGTTGTGAGAAACCGCCTCTGTCCGCCGAGTCAGCAATTTGAATTCTTTGCATTTCAGGATACTGTTCTTTAATAAACGGTAAGCATTATACATATTGTCCTTGCAACATTGGAATTTCATAAATGAATGAATCGCTTGGCTTGCAAAAGTATGACGTCACAACAATGTGAATGGTCACTTGCAATGTTGGACCTGGAACAACATTTATTATGATGATGTGGGAACAACACCGACACGAGGATATCACATCATCCGCTCCGCACTACGGCTACGTAGCTTAACAAAGTTGTACTAAAATAGTTTTTGACAGATTTGTGAGCACCGTCTACCACATAAAATCGGTTCGAAGTCAGTGAGCACAACCAGAATTCATACATAAGGCGCACCAGATTATAAAGGTGCACTGTCGATTTTTGAGAAAATTAAAGGATTTTAAGTGCGCTTATAGTACGGAAAATACAATATATGGTTCCTGACTGTTTATGGATGAGTAATTGCACAAGTGAAGTGCAAAATGTGAGCCTGCTGTGTCTTAATGACCTCAAAAGTTTTATCTGAAACAGTCTCTACAACACAATCACTTTTCTCTTGTAACATTTTGTTGTTGTCTATTACCACACGCTGCAGTGTAAAGAGTGAATCACAGTTTATGTGATTACATTAAAAATGCAAGCTGTTTTGGACATCAGAATTAATCTAATATCATCCGGTCTTATACCAAATTAAAATGGCCACACTGATGAAAGAGGAGACATAAGAGATTCATTTGTCAGGGTTGATTTGCTGCATCAGCAGGCCCAATCCACCAAAGTAACTTCCAAAGTAGTTTTGGGACACGGGCACTCATCAACATTAATTCTTAATAATCTCTGCCCAGCTGGCTAAAACACTCTGCATTTATTTTGAGGAAACACACATAACAAACACGTACCACCCAGCCACGTTTAAACCACTTGCTTAATATTGCCCTGGTGTCTTTGAAACAGCCCTGACCAGTCGGTCCATGGACGAGCAACCTCTGGAGAGCTACGTGTCAAAGTAACATCCACATGAATGCAATAACCACACTTTCCCAGCAGAACATTGCATTCGAATAAGTAAATAACTTTTATTCACGCGGCCTGCGGTTTTAATGTTGTGGCTCATCTGCGTCTTTATATACCACAGAGATATGCGGTATATTTACTACTGGGTAAACATTCAGATATAAAACATTCTGATCCAACACTCGGTATCGTCAGTGAGTGAGTCTTTTGTAAGTATTCCATGTTGAATTGCCAGAAGTTATTATTGTGGCATCTTTATCATATTCTCACTAATGAGACCAAATTAACTGAGTGCCTTAGGATGAAAAATCATGATGTAATTTTATTACAACATCAGTAAGAATATAGAGATACAAAACATTTACATTTTTAAACATTTTTCCCTTTAAAGTTTATATAACTGCTGTGCACTTCTCTTCTTTTCAGCAGTGCTATATCTAGAAAGCATAGAGGGCATCTCAAGAGACGAGCCAACACTGCTGGATTATGACCAAAGGTGGAAAAACAATGCTATCTATTGTCTTTTTGCTGCACAAGGGAGTTATCTCTTATCTCAGAATCATCTGATGATTCGTTGTCTCGCATATCTTTCAAAGCTTACAAAGAAAACAGTGATGACCCTTCGACCATTGCACATATCACTGTGCCAGCGAGAGATAATTTTCTGGTTTCAGTGTTCAAGGAAAGAATTGACCTGTTTCAAAGAAAAAGCAAGCATTATTTTTCTGTGCTTGCTATGTTTTGTCTCAGGGAGTTTTCAAGATAACATGCAGATTTCTTGCCTGGCACTTGGCCACATTTTAGTTGAATCCAAATCTCCACTACACTTTAATGATGAAAGACATCAGTTTTTTGCTGTGCTACTGAAGGGAACCCCGGGTCATTATGGTTGCCAAAATGAGTTGCTCTTTTATTCGCACATCAATGGTATTCAGCCCAACTCCTTTGAGGTCTTACTCCCTGTAAAATCCTGCAATGTGGTATCTGCTGTTGGCTGGTTGTCGAAGGTAGATAAGACTGAAGGCCTGATTTCTCCTTCACTCATCAGTGCTGTCGCACTCCATCTCACACCAATACTCCCCAAACCCAAAATCTTATGTGACTTTTAAGGAAATATTGTAATGAAATACACATGACGAACAAACCTGCTCGCCCCACAAGGTTGTTACAAAAACAACATAGGAGAGATTTCTTGGAATTTCATGTGGATGGACCTTTAAGCCAGATGTGTTTTCATTTTTAAGCATTCATATGAAATATTTCAGCATTTTTGCATTTATAAAAAATGTAAAGAAGAAGGAGATAACAGAGGATTAATAATGTTGATGTATTTATGAGTAAAATGCTGTACGATTGGGTTAACTACAGCTTAATTCAGCGTAATCCAGTGTGTATCTAAAATTAAATTATCAAGGGGCAAGAAGCCAAACAACAGAATCTCCTTTTTATGACTCTGTCATAATATTTCAGTGACAACAATATTCACTAAATCTAAAAAAAGGTTTATTTACTCATTGATTTGTAATCCAGTCTACTTTATCTATTAAGGATTGCTGGTGTTTTTAAGAGCTTGTACATACGTTTTATAAGGTGTGCAAAGAAATGCTTAAAGCAGGTCATTTTAACCCGCTGTTAAGAAGTTGTTTGGCAACATGACAGTGTCATCATATCTGATACAGATAAGAACCTTCAGACAACTAAGATCCCCCTCTGTGCCAAGTTTGGTTGCTCATTTCATGATTATATAGTAGGATTTGCCAGAAAGGCAATGGTAAGGTTGGCTTTAATTTAATTTCAGAGGAGCCTTTAAGATCCAAACATTAGCCTATGTATGCTTGCATGTGACCCCTGATGCTAGTTAAATAAGCCTTCTGTCAGCACACTTTGCGACACCAAAAGTTTAAAACTTACTCATCCTTGTGACTTAAACAGTTAATTTTTGCTGGTAGCAGCTCTGGGTGAGGGATCAATCTCACTTGTGCGCTTGACTGACGAAATACTTCAGCTTTAAAAACCCAGTTGTTTACCCAGTGCAATCAAACATGGCTATTCTCCAAACCTTTCTACTTCAAGACAATTTTGTACCCTCAAGTGAAGAACACTACCTTTCTATCCTTAAACCAAAACTGCCATTCTTTCATTCACCCCATTGTTACAGATGGTAGCATTCCGTATTTAGAATTTAGCCAGCCCAAGCTCTTGGACATGCCATGTCATTATCATGTCAGGACTACTTCTGCTTAGTCACACCAGGCACCAAAAGGGCCAAGTATTCATCCGCACCTCCAGCTGCCATTTTTAATCTCTCTCCACTGCAGTGAATCATTTAAGTTGTTCAAAAAGTGGCTTTTACTCCCATCTTCTCTTATCACCAAGACAGGCTCAGCTTTTGTCGAGTCCTGCAGGACACAAGAGGATTGCTACAGTTGTCTGGGATGGGAATAATTGCAAATGACATGTGTATATGGTTCTATTTTTATTGGGAATGAGCATGTGAAGTTTGGATCTGTGGTTGAGGAGAATTCTCGCCTCAAAACGTGTTTATTGTGCGATTGGCTTCATGTTGTAGGATAACACAAGCTGTGATGCTTTGAAGCATGTTGCCGTTTCCCTCATGAGTAGTGTGTAATTACTACTGTACATTATTAGATAATTACATCAATACTCAGCACTTATGAAGTGGGTCATTCCCATCTTCAAATTTACCCTGTATTGTGATCCCAAGTACACGCGCACAGTCTCACAAGGGAAATACAATACTGCACCTGGTAAACACGTACCTGAGCGACAAGATGTGGTGATTTGAATTGTGATTCAACATTATATTGGGGTTAAGGGCTGTCTGAACACAGACACTGAAAGGTCCTCTTCATGATCGCAGTACAAGAATGTGCTTGTGTGGGCGGGTGGGCTGGCAGATCTGTGCTGTGTGATGATGGTCAGATGTGTGGGTGTTGGGAGGTCATGCTGACTGCTGATTACCCAGATGGCATGCTCACCATAGGTGTGTGCAGTTGAAAAATGCCACATCCATCAAAGTTCTTTTCTTTCAACATCTCCATAATGTGGTAACCTTTGGATGGTTTATTTTACCAGTTTTTGGATCACTTCTGCACTTTCAATTTTTCATTTTTTAAGTCGATGTATTTATACAACTCTGAAACCTGCTTAAGTGCTGATTACCTTTGTCTTGCCATTATGGCAGTCTGCGTACAAATTGTGCAGTGCAGTGCATTTTGTGTAAATGTATGATTTCAGCCTAAGGGTAGTGTAAGAAACATAAAAGCAGTTCAACCTCTGCAGAGTATGTATATCCATGAAATCCTTTGCAAATCCAGCCAATAAAAGGGAAGTCCACTTTATAATGTCCTGGAATAAAGTTTCTGTTAAATGGAAGATTTTACCTGACAATAAGAGAGTTGATCAGAAGGTTCCAGGAACTGCCCCTTGATACTATTTTCACTGCCTGAAAGTTGCATTATGATCAGGTCTATTGCACACCCATTGATTTGATTATAGTGTTTAAAAAAGACTGCAATGAGCAGCATTTCAACTTTCAAATTGACACCAATTTTATTTGGAGTGTCAATATTCAGCTTAAGAATGCACAGCACAAGTACAGAGTATCAGATGAGGAACTCATTAATTCATTCCTTCACAAGAGCTGCACACAATGGATTTGCTCTCGAGATCAGACTGTCAACACACCTGAGAGACAGCATTCATTGGAAGCGATCCGTGGTGAGTGCCATTGTGACACTGTGTGCCTGCACTTAGCCAATTAAAAAACAGGATTTTTTTTTTCCGCGTCTGCACAAATCTTTGCTCTTAATCCAACCTTCTTTCCAGATTTGCCTTTCAACATGATTTTGAGTCTTAGGTAGGTGGAAATTCATCAGAGTTATCTATAAATAGCAGCTGTGCTGAAAGTGCTAGGGAGATGCACAAGATCATCGTGAAGGAGAAATGCCAAATATGACAAGAGTAAGTGTTTTGATCTTTATGGTTAAGTTCTCATAACTTTGCACTTTATTGCAATTTAAAGTATTTAACAAAGGTTAACTTAAATGTGCATGAATCGCCTTCTGAAGTCGTAATTTAAAGATGCCTGAATGATAATCTTTAGGCAGAAAAAATAACATGTAGGGATTTTTGTAAAGACTTTTCACATCTGAACTCCAATCAGTGACATGAGGGATTGCTCCGACTCAGAGGTTCACCTTCAAAAACACAGTTTGTCACATATTATGAGCATGGTTCAAGAGTCTCAGAGCATGTATGTACATGTTTTAAAATGAGGAAAAGTACCACAGCAAAACCTGAGTGGGGGTTCATAGCTTAAAAGAGTGGCATGCTGTGTTTCACTTTGTTGATATTCACAGTCATAGATAATCATAAGGCATCCAGGAGGTCACACTGTGTGCTGACTCCCTCATCCACTAAGTGGTGAGATCAGGGTCATCTTAGTAAAAAGGCCTCATTGAAAGAATTCTCCTACAGAGCTGCAATGATGACCTCATGATGCAGCAGTGGTCTGCTTGTGTGCCTGTTAGCATTAAAAATCTAGATTTAAAGTGACTAGCAAAACTGTCTGCAGAACATCTTAAACACAACAAAGTACACATTAGTTTATCCTAATGACAACTGAGATGCAGTTGCAAGCTAAATAATTACCAAGCACCGTTTCTTCTGTCCTTTGCTTTGTCCTTTAATGTGTAATTTGACTCATAGATGTTATAGTAAATTGTCAGTGAGAGACTAGAAGATTTAGCCTACTTTTCCTCACAGTACAGCCGGAAGCATGTCAGCATATTTACATGCTGCACTTAATCCTCTAGAAGGAAATTCCTTCTGAAGGAAGGACTACCTTAACAAGCATGTCATTACATATTATCAATTTATCTTCGTGTAAAAGCTTGTTGTGTGAAAGTGTGTGTGTGTGTTAGTGCATTGCATGCACCATCTATGAAGAAGCGGGGGAATTTAATGTGATGTTTTTACTTAAGGCTACCCACTTATCATGTGACATTTTTGCATTCTGTGGTCACATAATTTATGATAGACCAACAAAAAACATCCAGTGGTGGATGATTTTCTTCCAGCTGCCAGTGCATTTGCTTGGCGAGTGGCTCAGATGGCAGTGTGAGGTAGCGTAGTGAAAAATACTGATTGCAGTACTCAGAAATCTTGAAATGCAATCCTAGTTGTTTGCACATATCAACCTTCATGGTCCATGCGCCAAGATTGTGCTTAGAACTTCTGGATTCCTTTATGTGAAATAAGAGCCGTCATTCCACATGCAGAGCAGTCTTAATATTCCTGCGACTGTTTTAAATCTGTCAGTGTGTTTGTCCTTTTAGCCATCAACTCCCCTACACGATCAGGAGTTGAGCAACCAAGCTCCGCCCACAGGTACATCTTAGGTCTCTGAAGTTTCTTATCTACATCAGAGATGTTAAAAATATTATTGTCTGTTATTTGATAATTGATAATGTAAAATAGTAATAGATAGTAATTGTTGTATTTGCCTTATTTATTTTCTAAGATTTTAAAATAAGCAAATTTCTTTTATGAAACTAAAGTCCAAAACAATAGTTCACAGTAATCAGACGGAGAGATTTTCAAAATAAAAGTGTGCTTCAAATACAAGTTCAAAGTTGAGGTAACTTTAGGCTCTGTGACTGTTTGAGAAAACACTTAATGTGACAGGGTTCTTGAATTCTTTAGCAGAGATCATTTCACCAGAGTCTAATAGCTTTTTCTGATTTTTTTTTTTATTCTTTTTTTGTCATCACAGTTTAAAAAAAAAAACACCAGCGAGTGTCACTAATTAGTTTTAATTATCCATGACTTCATAAAAGGCCAAAAGAAGAATTTGTGGATAAAGACTGAGAAAAGACACTAACATACAAACTAAATATTAAAATTCTAAAATTATACATTAATATAAACAGCTTAAATTTTGACAGTATGTTGTACTGTACTTGCATTAATGCTCTGGTAGAAACAACTCACAGTTGGGTTTATTATAAAAAAATAAAACTGGTTATATGAAGAGAATCGGAGAGCCTTAGTCTCTCAGAAAATCAAGCTGGGTTGAGGTTTGCGTCTCTGTCAAAGAATATATGGGATGGAGTCATTAGTGCACTCAGAAGTACCGTTATTGCTGAACAAAATATAGACCCTTTAAGACGTGCGCTGCCATCCAGATGCCCCTAACTCAAGTAAGACCTTGCTTCTTTTAAGACAATGCCCTTGCCACATTCTGCACACATCACATTAATATGGCTCCATGCTAAAAGTGTGCTAATCCAATCTACTTGCAGTCCAGACCAGCTGCTGAAAATATTTTGTGCATTCAACAAAAGAGTCCTTAAACTGCTGAAAAGCTGAAACCTTACATTTGACACATCTTCTTCTCCTGGCTGCTTGCTTTAGGGGTCACCCCAGTGGATTGTCTGCTTCCATCTCACCTGTACCTAACATCCTGTTCTTTCACACCAGCAATCCGCATGTCGTCTTTTGCTACATATGCAAACCCTCTTGGTGGTCTTTCTCATTTCCTCTTACCTGGCAACTCCATATTCAGCATCCTTTAGCCAGTACATCCGCTGCCCCTCTGTTGTGTCTGAACCACCTCACTTTGCTTCGTTAACTCTTTAACTTGCAATTATGGGAAAGTATTATACGTTTAAAACAACAGCAATCGGTGCCTGTTGTTAAAATGTGCTTTGATGTAATATAGTGACGCTCTTTTAGTATGAGTAAGAACATGCAAAGCATTTGTTCATACACATGAAGCCCAACTTTACCTGAAAGGTTGGGCTTCATCCTCTTTCGTAACTTTTTGCCACTCGTTTACTTATTTTTAAGCTAAACTAACAAAGAGAAGCTAAAAAAAGGCCGACTCACCATAGACACGGAGCAGACCATAAACTCTTGCTGAGGTTCCTACATCTCTTTTATGGATTCACTCTGCTGAGCTAAGGGGCTCTGTACCAGCAAGCAAATGTTCACCTTGATAAGCTTTTAGGTCAGCAGCATCTCCACAGAACGGCCTTGTTTCTAAAGCTATTACACAGCAGGTAGTAAGAAGGAAGCGCAAGAACACTTCTCGTAGCATAGCTCGTCAGTAAAAGCTTCAAAACGTTCCCCATCTGTCCCGTCTTCTATTTAAGTTGCTTGAACAGATGAATATGGGGCACTCGGCTGTCTCGGGGAAAGTGCTACTGACAGTGACAAAACTCTGTATGCTCACTTTAGTGTGTTTTCTCATTCATAATCACGCTGTATCCTGGAAGTTGATTTATGTTTCCCATTTGCTTGTTGTCAAACCCCAAAAGCAAATAAGGTAACAAACAGGAGACTTATGAGGTATTCCTAAAATCTAAAGTTCTGCTGCCAGCGACCAGGAAATATCTGAATAAGACTGAAAACTGCGAAGACTGCATGACTGTTTCATGTGCCACTTTATACTGGGTGTCACTGATAAGATCACCGTCATAGTTCAGTGTTTTTTCATATGCCTCTTCATCTGTCCGAGGCGTGCTTTAGTATTCAGTCTGTGCAGTGTGCCAGCGAGTCATGACTAATATGAGCTAGGACCCACCCGCAGTTCAGCTTTAGAGCATGTGGCTGATATTTGCATAGTTTTTGCCACCTGGTATGATATCTATCTCGGCGCTGTGATTTTTGTTATTAGAGAGTAAACCCCCTGATATTTCGGCGGCCTTTTCATAATCTTCAGAGTCACGTGGGAGGCTTTATAGGCTATAGAAATGACAGGAGAAAGATTCTCTGTTTCACTTTCTCTCACCCTATCTTAAAAGTTATGTGTGGCGACACACTCGGCTTTAAGGTGGCTTGAGCATGAACTGAGAGTTAATTCAGTAGGGTGACGCATAAATTGCAGAGACCTGAAAGTCCCAATTCACAAGTTATTTTCTTCTGCACATAAGCACATAATAATAGCATACAAGAGTGCTGGCAGATTGTACGACAACAAAGAACTTTGTGATCTCGTCAGTAATTGCACTTGTATCCATTTTATAGAGAAGAATTGAGCAAAAGCTGTAATTAATGTGTGGAAGCAACAATCATTGTATAGCCTGTAAAGTATGGATTTATACTCATAACTGACATCGCCTAGATTTTGTTTCCATGAACTAAATACTTCAAATGAAAAAGAAAAATGTGTATTTTTTTAGCGTTCTTTCCATTCGCTCGGTAAAATGTGGAAATGGTGCACGAGAGATTATTCGACAGCCACGTGCTCGTCACGCAGCAGCCGTACATCTGAATTTTGCTTTGTTTGTGGAAGAACACGAAAAAGCAGAGTTGAAAAAGATGTGGCACCAAATACGAGCGTTGCCCTCGCTGTTAGATTAGTGTGCCACCCAGGCTATGCAGAGTGCTCAGTCATCCGCCATCTCCAAATAGTGCAACGACACCGCCTCTCTCTACAGTCTGCTTTTGATGGATAAACACAATGTCATCATGTAAACACATCCCTCTCCTCCTTTGCATTTCAAAGCCTCTGGCAATACATCTCCTCAGCCGGCTCATGCAAGAGGGGCTCTCCACTCACCTTTGATTTGTGGCTGTGTTGTTCTCTTCGGCCTGTCACCAGGAAGTAGTTGAAATGACTGATTGAACTTTGAAAGACTAATGTTCACGTCAAGCTGGCCAAATCAGGGAGAACGTATTAAAGCTAACAGGAAACATACAGGGAAGTAAGCTTTGTGCTCGCCGAACTCCTATTCTGCAGACAAATGTCTGGCAGCATGCCAGTTTCTTCACGTTGTGGAATAATTTCATTTTTGCAGAGACTGAAGAAATGGCAGCAGAATAAATCGCACATTTTGTTTGCACTCTTCTGCGATTAAGTCTCAAATTACAACGCTGGTTTGGTGCCAGCCAAGGCTTAGAAAGAGTATTCTCCTCTCCAGAGTGTTGCCCCGAGAGTGAAGATTTCGCTTTTTTTCCCTTCTCCATTAGGGAGCGTATCTGAATGGAGATACAGGCCTTGCCATTTGAACATTAATAAGCCGGTTTTCTAAACCCAGAGTGGCTTGGCTGGTGGAGAACTTTTCCCCCTTTATATTCCAGCATAAAATGCCTTCTTTACCCATCTTGTCATTTATCAAGCGGCACCATAGGCTTGTTTGGCTTAATAAGTCTGTTTGTCTTTGTACTCCCAGGGTTTACCCCCCACTCCCAACCCACCAAACCACCAACCCCCCGAGCAGTCATCCACGGCACAAGTGGGAAAGAGTACCTTAGGGGTCGTAGTTTTAATTAGACCCCACTATGGCAGACCTGTGTGAGGCTGCTACGCTGGGTTTCTGCATTTGATTGCTTTTGATTGCATGTTATGAGCCTTCTTCACCAGGTTTGAAAAGCCTTGTGGAGAAAATCTAAACCTGTTTCAAACTGAGTGTACTTTACCATTAGATTTCATCACACCGTGGCTGTGTCACGTTTTAGGGGCTGTCTCTTTTGACGGGGGCTCCTTTGAAGGAAGTAGGAGACTCTACAGAGGATTAGCTAGAGAATCATTAGGAGTTCCACTAGCAGTGACCTGTACGCAGCGGATTTAAGGATACAGAGGACCACAGAAGTTACGCCAGCTGCATCATGAAATTTTAATGGTAAAAAAGGGCACATTTTTGGGTCACGCTACAAAAAATAACTTTGTGGCAAAAATGTGTCAGGCAAAAACAGTTAATTGGTATACAGTGGTAAGTCTTCCCACCCCATTGAAAATTTTATGAAAAGATTTTTGTTTTTTACAATTATTTTTAAGAGGAAAAAGACATTCGAGCATTTACCAAGGTCTCGAACTTATCCCATTTATCTCATTGTTTTAAAGAGTCTTAATAAATTCTTTGTAAAATCTTTATAACACTCCCAACAATTATCAGCCGTGGGTGTAGAACTCTGAAATATGATTTTGTCAAAATGATGGCTCAAATGCTGAAAAACAAAATCAGCTTGTTTTTTTTATTTTGTAATATAATAAAAAAGTTCACGGTTCATGGGACTGGGGGAGGTCAAGTTGAGATATGGAAGCAACAAAACACTTTCTTGGAGAAATGCTCGTGAGAGTGCTCGAAAAGCAAATTTTTAAAAGCGTGTTTCATTAAAAAGACCTTCAGTAAGATGTATTCTTTGGAGTGTTGGAGAACTGTTGCACTCTGCAATAAGACCTCAAATATGCCCTTTATGACCTCTCTCGCACTCTCACCACAAAATTCTCAAGTTTCCAAATCAACACCCAAACAAGCCCGACGCATTTTGGATGAAGTTAAAAAAACAACCTTTTGGCCTTAGTGAATGAAAGCTCACGGGTGCTGACATTTCGGGATAAAAAGGGTGCAAAAATTCATAAAAAAGTACACTTCTCCGATTGCAAGCACGGGGTGGATCGATCAGGTTTTTAGGCACAGGGAAGATTTCACAGTTAGAGGAAAGAGGATTTAATTAAATCAGGTAAAAGAAAAGTTTTGGAAACACACCAGTATGACCTATTAAAATATCACAAGTGTCACTGGGGCATCAGGTACAGGCAAGCATTTATGTGTATCTTCATGGCAATGATATGCATGTGTCATCATCTGCCAGCCAGCAAGCTTATTCATGCAAACCTTTTGTACTCCTTGATAGTCCCTCTAACCTTGCAATATAAGTCTGCAGCGTGTGTGTGTGTGTGTGTGTGTGTGTGTGTGTGTGTGTGTGTGTGTGTGTGTGTGTGTGTGTGTGTGTTATTCTGATCAAGGGCTGTTAGTTCAGTAGGGTAATAATGTACATTTGCAGATACAAAGTCAATCCGTTATTTGTTTCGCTGTCTGCTAAACCTTCTTAAAAAGGTTTAGCCTGGTAACGTTTGCACATCTTTCATTTTGAAATAATGTTTTTCAAACATAATTAGATGTTTTTATTACCTACAACAATTTCAGCTTCTCAGTGTTTGCTTTTACACACATATACACATCACACACATTTTTACCCCGTTTTCAGTGATAATTTTGACTTCAGCCTTGTAATTGATTACTTATCTCGTACTCGTCTGACCTCTCGCTTTTCATGAGTTTGAACCTCTGTTGATTTATGCATCAGTCAGAATATAGACAGTGTTTTGAGTTGCGCTGCCTGTTTTACAGGTTTAGCCCTTAGAAAATCAGCCTTTCATTGAATATTCTTAGTGGTCCCATTAAAATCATAATTATATATTTATTCTTTTTTTTTTTTTTTACTGAACGCTTGAATATTTGAAAGTTTGAGTTAGGCTCTCTCTGTAATTCTGCTGTTATCTATTCTGTATTTCTGCCTTTGGTGGGATTTGATCAATAGTTTTCTTGTGAACTGCCTGCGTGTGGATGTAACAGATCCAAGACTATTTATGTTTACTAAGATCTGTATTGACTCTGGCCAAGGGGTGGCTTCACTCTCTTCTTCCTTCCTTTCATACAAACCGTTTCTCATATTTACTCCTTCTTCTCTATTTCTGTTACATCTTGAGTCTTTTTTGGGGTTTCTGAAGTTCCAGTCCTTTTAAATGTAACCAACTTTGAGATTGAGCCAGAATTTGTGACAAACAGCAATAATTAGGGATTTTGGCAGGCGTATACAAAAGATGCTGACAGTTGGTGTATGAAAATATAATAGATAATGGCTTGTATCTTTGGAAGATGATCGGTAATCCTTCGTTGGAGATTTGGCCATAGTAATTTGCTTAGGTGCACCTTGCTTAGGGGTGGGTATTGATAAGATTTCCGATTCCATTTTCGATTCTATTTAACGATTCGATTCTTTATCGATTCTTTTAAAAAAAAAAAGGAGAACACTGAGGTCGATTAGCTTAGAACTTTGTTTTACATCTTCTCTTTGAACAAGATAGAAATTTAGGAGTGACATGGCCTTACAAACCCAACAGTCAGATCTTAAGAGATCTTTAAGAGATCCACAGCCTACGGCTCTTCAATGGGGTGTCACGGGGTCCCCGGGAAAATTTTTTAAATGTAAAACAATAAAATAAATATTCTTCTGTAGCAATAACAAAGTATAACATAAATTATTCTGTAGCAAATACACAAGAATATCCTGTAATGTCCCTGCCTACAATTAAACACATTCACTTACCGAAAATCGGGGGCATCTGCTGTGGCAGCCTTTTACCACAAACTTAGTCACTGCTCTGTGACATTCATCCATCCTGGCCTGAAAGGAGACGCTACCGGTAGACTGCAGCGACAACTGCCAGCGAGTGCCAGCCAGACGCTGTCTGTCTCTCTCATCATGGTCACCTAAATGCACAGTAATGGCAGGTTTTGTAATAAAGCAGATCGCGCTAACGTAATACGCACTGTTAGTTGATTATTTACCTGCCGAATTAACGGGAGAGGACGTGCAAACGTTACCGCTGCTGCTGGGTTGAGTTTCACGAGTCTGGAGCGGAATTAAAAACACGACATTCATTTAAGTTTATCGCTTCTTTTGTGAGCAAATGCTTTTGCATATTCGTAGTGTTTCCTCCCTTAAATGAAATATCTACTTTGCAAGTATTGCAAGTTGCCCTGTTGTCATCCGTTCTCGTAAAGTATAACCAAACTTTTGAGCGTTTGAGCTGCTTAGGCGCCGTGTTTCCTGCCAGGTAAATGATGCTCCGCAATGAGGTGACGTCATTCGGGGCGACTGGAATCGATAAGGGAATCGTTTGCAAAAATGGCAAACAATTCCAAGGAATTGAAACAATGGGAACCGGTTCTCAACAAGAACCGGTTTTCAATACCCATCCCTAACCTTGCTAGTATCAATTTGGCTCTGTTTTGCATTTACAACTGTCTAAATTCTTTGTGGCAAAGATTCAACGAGGTGCTGGAAAGAGATCAGAAATTTTGGGCCATATTGACATGATAGGATCATGCAGTCAGTGCAGATTTGTCAGCTGTACATACAAAATTTAAGTCTCCTATTTCACTAAAGATTGGGCTGATGTCTTGTGACTGTGGAGGACATTTGAATAGAGTGAGTCCATTGTGACGTTCAAGAACCCAGTTTGAGATGACTTGAGCTTTGTCATTATTCCTATATAGGTAGACACCAGTCGCGGCAGATGGCCCCGCCCCTCCCTGAGCCTGGTTCTGTTGGAGGTTTCTTCCTGTTAAAAGGGAGTTTTTCCTTCTCACTGTCACCAAAGTGCTTGCTCATAGGGGGTCATATGATTGTTGGGTTTATTATTTTAGGTTCTACCTTACAATATAATGCGCCTTGAGGCTGTTGTGATTTGGCACTATACATATAAAATTGAATTGAATTGAATAGACTGATTGTGGCATTTAAACACTAATCAGTTGGTACAGAGTGGCCCAAAGTTCGCCAACAAAATACCCCCCACACCATTACACCACCCTTGACATAAGTCAGGATGGATCCATACGTTTGTAAATGGTAAATTGCCTGTATTTGTATAGTGCTTTGTATAGCTTGTTCCAAATTCTTACCCTACCATCTGATCGTTCCAGCAAAAACTGAGACTCATCATACCGAGCAATGTTTTTTCAGACATTCTGTTGTGCAGTTTTGTGAGTCCTCATGAACACTACGTCTTCTTTGCTGATTGGAGTAGCATCTGGTACAGTCTTCTGCTGCTTTCCTTTTTGTATTCGAAGTGCTTAATTAAGTTACTTTTGCCTCCCGATCAGCTCAAAGCAGTCTGGCCATTCTCCTCTGATCTTTTCATCCAAAGAACAGCCGCTCATTGAACATTTTACTTTTTCAGATCATTCTCTGTAAAACCTAGAGATGGTCAAATGGGGAAAATCCCAGTAGATCAGCAGTTTCTGAAATACTCAGACCAACCCATCCGGCACCAACAACCACGGCACGTTCAAAGTCTCTTAAATCATTTTTCTTCCCCATCCTGATGCTCTGTTTGAAATTCAGCAGGTCATCGTGACCATGTCTACATACCTAAATGACTTGCTGCCAAGTGATTAACTGACTTTGTATTAAAAAAAAAGTTGAACAGGTGTACCTAATAAAGTGTCTTGTGAGTGTATATGAACTGTTAGAGTCTAGAGTAGACACGTGTACATGGATGATATCAATCAGTCCCCTTTTCAAGCTTAATAAATGTAAAAGAAAGATCAGATTGAATTGCTCTGTAACTAGTACTCCTTAAAACTGACTTTATACTGAGATTCTGTTACAGTGAATCAGCGCATTCAAGGTTTTCTTAATAGAAGAACTGAGCTTAGCTTACTTACATTTGCAATAACGAGTTGTGCTGAGTGGCATAAAACTACAGTGGTTACCTGTTACACGTGGTCTGAATATGCCTGTAGCTACATCTTTTACCTCTAAATAGGCTTCATTTTAATGCCCTTCATGCAGACAGTTTACAGTTGTCTCTAGGACAAACAGGATTATTATGGGGCAGAAAGAGCGGACCAAAATTTGTTCAGGCCTTCTAAAAGGCCCTGCAGTGATTATTCACTAGTGTATGGGTCAAATCTATGGCATCACACTTAAGGTGGTTTGTTTTTAAGGCTAAAAGGACGTGTTTGCTTTTAAGATACCCGCTTTCATTCTCTCTCTTTAAAATATATGCAAAGGGTACTCCAGGTTGATTCAAAGACTGAGGCTTAAATCTTAAAAGATATACTTAATTACTTCACTCACTGTTACTGAGCTGGACTTGAGAGGATCTTCAACACATAGAGGTGTGAAGAAAGAAGGCAGATAAAACTTTAATTTCACTTGAACTGAGTCGCAGATGATGATGATGTCCTTGCACATTTTAAGGTAGCTACAGTCTTGTAACTTTTGTACTTGCATACTTTATCTCATTTACTTCATGAGTTTAGTTTAAGGTGATTGTTATATCCATTCACAAGACTCATTCTTCTTTAAAGTATGCTGGAAATCGCAGCTGCTTGCTGCTCCCAGAAGGTAAGCTTCACAACTGGCTTAAGCTGAACTACTCATTGATTAACACATATTCCCATTTCTCATTCCCATTCCATCGCCACACGCTTCCCTTAGCCTAAATTTGCAATTAAGGTTTCTCTCACAGGTTCTTATTTGCATCTTTTTATTTGTTTTCTGTGCTGTGAAATCTATCAATCCAACTCAGACCCTAGAATAACACCTAGAGGTGTCTCGATCGGCTGCCAAGCACACTCTCGAGCAGCGATGCGGTTGGCTTGTGGTGCAAATGAAATCGACTGCAGGACTCTGTGTGATTTTTGCATACTTTCAAAAGCCAAGCTCAAGTTAAATTAGATGTGTCAGCTTGTGTCCAACTCCATGTAGTGAAGAACCTTATTAAAATAAAAGCAGGGCACTCACAGCGGAAAAAGCCTGTTTACTTGTTCCTAAATTTCTATCACTGTTTCGGACATGCTGAGTCCAGTTGCAGTATTAAAGCTAATGAGTATAAGAACTTCAGCACCCATTCTTTTGTGGGCGTTTTGTGTTTGCACTCAGCGAGAACTACACTAATCTAATCTTGAAAACCGTAACCGTGAGTATGGAAGTCATATGTAGAGACAAAGATATTATTTTCTCATGTTATAAAAATATATGCGCATCACAGTATATGTGCTCTCCAAGATGTCCTTGCACACGTGAGCTCCAGCAGCACTTTGTGGTTTTTGAATTATGACAAGCATAGTCCCAGTATGATCATAATTGGCTGGATTGGATTATCTGTCTGTTAACTCTGGGCCCTAAACCAGCCAATTTACTCAATTGTCAAATGGGTCATGTGAAATAGTTTTCTACTGCCATTAAAACAAAAATTATTTCCCCTGAGTCTAGTCCCAAGCACACACACGGCCATCATAGTTGAGGTAGATTGCAGGTTTCGGGAAAAATGTCACCACGAGCCTCATTTCTTCCATCTCAGTTTCTCTGCTGCTGGCACATGTTGGCTCGTGAGACAGGGTGTTGTTACTGCATTTCAAGGACAGCGCTGCATCTGGAGACATCTGTGGCACAGGGAGAAAGTGTGATTGCTGGCAGGTAGCTCTCCAAGGGGGAAGCAATGGATGTTGCTGCTCTCACAAATAAGCCCCTTCAGCCTGGTAGAGTTGAGGACTAAGTGGCTGTTTAGATGTCAAGTTTACATTTGTTCGAGTTGTTGACACTGGTTGGTTGGAAACAGATGGGAGCAATGACAAAAAAAATAGGAAGCACACATATACATGGTTGCTGGATATTAGGCTGCCATTCTTCGTGGCCCTGGTCAATAACTCTGATGGTCACTGAAACTTAAAGCTTGGCTTTAACTCGCATCCAAGTACCTGCGGATGTATGGTGTTTCACAATAACTCCAACTGACGAAAGGTCTGGACTGCAGGCAATTCAGTTTATTAATTGTACTTTAGCACAGAGCCATGCTGTTGGAATAAATTAGGAAGCTGGTTTGGTATGGGATTAGTCTTTAATTGTTCATTTGCCCATGCAGTCTTCCTCCAGTTCATCTTCAAAGACTCTTTTTATACCCAGTCATTTGTTGACTGACTTGTTGCTGAGTAACCTCATTAGATGCGACGCTCCAGTAGTTTTTAATTATAAAATTTAAGTAATTGGGGCAAATTTTCTCATTCAAAATAAGAATATACTTTTTAAATAAATCCTCCATGTTTTAAATGATTTGCAAACTTTTTACTTTAGGTGGCCCCCAGCTTTAACGTCTCTGGGGTGTATAAAAATGCTCCAGAACTAATTGTTGCATTGACACCAGCAATGATTTTCACACAATGACGACTAGCCTCGAGTACATTAAAAGATAGATGGATACTTTTTGACCCTCATAACTAATAGGTGTGTTAATCAACACTGAGAACTATTGACCGCTTTGTAATTATCACTTTAAATGAAGTGTTTGCACATAAACAATGTTTAACATTGAAATAGAGTTTTTTATTGTCTAATGATGGTTATTTACTCAATTTTATTGACTTATGGTGTAATATAGAAACACCACCCTATTTATTTAGTCATTAGCTCTTAAGTGGTTAAGTAAGTGATCAGTATAATATATTGCAAACCATGTAAATGGAATGGGGTCCTGACCTCTGCTGAAACGCACAACAAGCATTATTTGCTGGTGCGTTCAGACTGTTGCTTCCCTCCTGTGTCTGCAAACAGAAGGCTCCCCAAATGGCCTTCGCGGTTATTTCGTGCTTTGCCAGTTGAAAGCTAGTGATTTCAACAATATGTTTGCACACCAAACTCGCTGCATTTTCTGAAGCTGCCAAACAAATTTAAGTGGGGGATGCAGCAAATGCAGCCAAAATTTTAGCCCCAAATCATTGCCGATCGATAGCTTTGATAGCTGCTGAATGGCGACTGTGTTTGTGCGAGTTAGGACAAACTTTATGGCGCCACGACTTGGGCTGCCAAGAATTGGTGAAAATGTGAAAGATATTTTCAGTTTTAATGCTTTCATTGTATTCCTGTACCAGCTACACCCAGGAAACAAACGTGACAGGTGTCAGATTTAGACCAGCAGGACGCCAGTGAAATGTCATCTGTGTTTGAGGAAGTCTCTGTGTGTGTTGTACCCAGGGAACGGGATCATGTGATCTGGATGGAGGAGTCAGAAAATGAAATTAAACGATAATTGTTGAGCAGGGAACTGGGATCACAGAAGCTTAATGTTTATCCAATCGACATCGCATTAGAGCGTTTGTCTACATTTACAGTGATTAACAGAAAATCTGTCTTTTATGATACATGGCTGAACAATTTTGCCTTTCTTTTTTGGGTGGTCATTTTCTGGGAGTATGAGCTCCAGCACTACAAGTTGGACAGCAATCAATCAGAGGTATTGATTTTGGAGAGCTTCCAGCTGTCATGTTGGATTAATATGGATTAGTCACACTGTGCATCTTAACACTGTAGTTAGTCAGGCGGCGGGTTCAGTATGCTGAATTAAAATAGGGTTTAATAAGCATTTTGTGCCTCCAACATCAATGCATTTAAATTGCTTTGATGTGTTTATCCGGCTTTGCCGTTCTGATTTAGTCCTCGCGATGCTGTGACACGCATGATAATATAATTAACCAATCACAGATAACTTACAGTACTAAACATGTCATGTGCTTCCAAATTGTGTGAATGAGAGAACTTGTTTTAATCACATTCAGGTTTACATCATAATTGTTGACTGACGTGTCTTTTAAGGAATATTATTAGACTATGAGTAAAGTGTCTATATGTTTAAGGTAGCAAAATGAAATGCTACCATGTTAAAAGCATAGCATATGGTACATTAATAGTACATCACTTATATGAGGCATTCAGATTGTGAAGAATATGGCTGATAAATTATAGATATAAGACAAAATATTGATTTGTGTATTTAAAAAGTAGCTGGCTTGCTTGTGCGTGTGTCTTCTTCAACCTTAAATCTGAATGAATTATTGATTATGAAATGGAAAAAAAAGTATTTTGCAGCATCATATTTGCTTCACTTCATTTTATATTCTGATTAGTTGGCTGCAGATGTTGGGCACAGCAGCCGCTACACTCAAATCTACTGTAAGTTTCTGGTTGTCCTTCAGTGACATGTCTCTCAATGCATAATCAAGCCGTCTTTGGATTGACTGGACAGCATCAGCAGCAACAGACCTTCCCACATCGCTCTATATGAGTTTTTTAATTAGTCGGGTAACGTTAGATTTGTCTTTTGGAAGTGTTTGCTGCACAGCAGTAACACCTGGCAGTTACGGGGGTGTAAATATTTACTAACAACTCAAATCTTGATGTGCACAACATCGTGTGGTGAAGCTCATATTTAATCACTAATTATAAGTGTAGCAGTATATTACTTGTATTAGGACTCAACTAAGTTTGAACATATGAGCAGCTGTTGTGAAAGGCTCCAGTGGGTTCTCATCATACTGAAGCATATTGACAGTTCACATATGCATCTTCTCTGAGGTTGATCTTGATGTGCGGGTACTATCTTTCCGGGCTTGCCTGCCTCCTTTCTATTGTGTGATTTCAAGAATGTCAGCTGAGTAAGCTGCAAGCCTTCAGGACATTCCCAAGGCAAGATTCCAGCACTTGTTGCTTGACTTGTGACAGCAATCCCATGAGAAAGACTTAACTTTCCTCTGCGGAGAGAATACAGATTCCTCAAGTATGATCTAAACTTCAGCACAAACACACACAGATACTTCGCCTCAATATTCCCCCATGATCTGCACATTTACAGTAGTTTATGTTTAAATGAATGCAGCTTCTAGAATGTTTTCTACTGTCATCTAAGCTCTCGAGTGACAGTGTTTCGTCCCGGGTAGTGCCGGCCAACTGCTCCCATCTCCCCCCCAAAGTCACCTCTCACCCTGCCAAGTCACTGCCTAAACCCCATTATCACAGAAGACCATATTGAATACACTGCTCCACACAATGCTGTGCTTTAAATTTCAATAGTCTTTTTCAACTTTGCACATTTCCCTGAGCAGTCTTGTACAAAATGTTTGAGATTTTTCTAATAACCCACTTACTCTATAGATTTCACTGGTCAATTGTAATAAAACAAACTTTACTGAACCATCTGCAAGCTAATTGTGATGCCCTTAGAAAGCCTCTTTAATTATAGCGGTCAGTTCCTCGGTTCTTTATTCTTCCCTAAACAAAAGAAGAAGGAGTCATATTGTTTTATCAATTCCTGCAATCTTAATGCTTTTGTAAGTAGCACTTTAAAGCTGTTCAATATTACCCTCGTTCTCCTGTTTTGCAGTGAAAGCCGACGGTAGATTCCCCCCAAATCCAGGATTTTTTCAACTACTAGCAACACGTGCGCATATTCCTCCGACAGCCTCTACAGTACCCTTCTTGATGAAACTGCCTCTCAGCTGAGAAGATATGTGACAGCCTCTGATATGGGTTTGAGTGGTAAATTGAATTAGAGCAGGATGCCAGAATATGCCAGAATGGCAGGTGTACAGTAGTCTCTGTGTGGACAGCCGCGATTGGCAGCATCTGTGACAGTCAGTGTTGCTCATTCTGGCTGCTTCCACACACCGAGTGCCTGCAGTCAACATCTCTTTGTCTACGAGATGAGCATGACCAAAAGAAAAAAATTTAACAGACAGCCAGATGAGCTGAGCCAGATTCACAAAAACAATTTAATTGACTTTTCAAAAAGCTAAATACCAGCCCAACAAAAGTACTTCAACCTAACAGGCACGCTAGCAGAAGCCCATTAGTTTCATATAAATCCAAAACCTTCACTCAACTCAGCCAAGTTCCACCATCCACAGCCTGTCGGCGGCGAGCTGGCCGCAAGTTACTTGATGGGACTTTTTCAATAGTATGAAATTGCAAATTAAAAATGACCCATTGACTTCAGCCACTCAAACCTGATTAGACCCCAGCAATATTCATTTGGCAGTGCACTGATCACACCGCACTTGTATTTATCATTAGCCGCTGAAACGTTGCCCACGTAACCAGTGTTTTCGGTGATTGTTCTGCAGCCGCCATCGTCGTGTACAACAATCAGCCAATCACAGCTTTGTTCGTGAGGTTAAGGATAGTTATGATATCTTTGTGCTCCAGAGCTATAAAATAACTCAATCTGTGTAAAAAATCCAACAGATTTACAGATTTGTCCCCCACCAAACACTAAAAGAAAACATGCTACAAACAGAAACTAGATAGTTGCAAGAATTGAAATAATACTGAGGCCTGATCGATAAATCAGCAAACATTAGGTCACGAAGTCAAATAACTTATTGAACCATAAAGTCCCCTGTTCAACTTACACTAACAGATCAATATAGGACTATCTACAGTGCCACGATAATGAAAGTTATTAATAAATATCTGTCTCTAGAAAGAGTCATCTTCATTCTGGTTTTCAGCTGTCTGCAGTACACTATGGGTTAAATGTATGGGTACTTTACTTACTTGTAAAACCACTTGAGCTGTCCTCCTCACTTGAGCACAACAACAGAACAAACAAGTTAGAACGGCCTGAAGCTCAAATTTCTTTACCGTTTTATCTTTTACCTTCAGCAACAGGTAGTATATAAATGTGGGTATAACTGAGTAAACCTGTAGGTTTAATAGGGTGACTTTTCACCTGTTAACAGAAAACTGTGAGAATATGAGCTTGTTGCTTACTTCAGTAAACACTTTCCCGTAGAGTTTAACGTCTTATGCATTCAAGTTTTGTATAATACAACACAATGATGTAAACATGTTTGATATATCCTTTAGTCTCCAGAAGGATGATAAATGTAGGGTATGCTTTAGGCCTGCTTTGTCGCATATGAGCGTGCAGCATTCCTCGGTGTCTCAGTCAGATCTGCCTGTTTCTCATCTCATCTAAGATTGAATGAAGATAAGTTTACCTTTTAGACACACACACACACACACACACAGGAGTTCTACACAGAAGTATTATCTACAAAAACTACCTCTGCATACAATAGATGCACTAAAAGGTTTAGCTACTAGCTCAAAGCCTCATCAACAGAGCTGACGTCAGTGTGGACAGGATTTCTGAAAAAAGGGGGATTTTGGACTTCCACCGTTTGTGTTTGTGCATATCTCCATTTTGGATAACAAAAGAAAGTGAGAAACAATGTGTGAGAGCTTTGTGAGAAAACACAGATGTCTGTCATAAACACCGAGTCAACTGTAGGATCTGTTAAAGAAATACATGTGTTCATTTGTTGCTTCTGTGAGCTTTTTGTTTTCTGCTGTGGTGATTATCTCACAAATGAATCACTGGGCTGTTATTTCATATTTTGGGTGCCTTATTAGTTGGAGTATTGAGAGTTGAAAACAGTGAAGTCAAGTCATATACAGTGCGTAGGAATGTCAGTTCCAAAGTGCAGCAAGTATCTTGGGTAACAGACTCATATCTGCAGTCACAATATAACAATATAAGTCTGAATATTAATAATATTTCATATTAATGCATGACTTTATATTTGCTGTGGATGAACCACTTCTGCAAGGAGGCAACATAACATTTGTGAAGAATATTGGAGAGACCTCGCAGTTTTCTGGGAGCCCTACAATGGTCGGGCTTGGTGGAGCATTTCCGGAGCACAAAGATCTGACTGTCATCTCTTTGCCATCTTCTGTTTTGCCTGTGTGTGCGTCTTGCTTATCACAGGAAGCAGTACGAACGAACTCTCAGACCTGCTGCTGTTCCCTTGAGATCAAGTATTACCGTGATAAATGCATATCCGTGTTGGATTGCTGGATGATTATTTCTACATGAGGAAAGCCAACCCGGGCTTGCAAAATTTCCCTTTTCCATCTGATATCGGTGCTGCAAAGCTGAAGTGGATTGATCTCACATATGTGCAGAATAAGGCACAAACAATCAGAGATGAATACGCTGTTAATCCATACTTTCTTTGTGTTCAGTCTCAACATTAAATGTATGAGGTGGCCGTTTACTGGTGCTCATCCTTTACAGACAACACACTCTGTTCAAGTGACTGTTGGCTCTTCCTTTTTAGCTGTTGCTGAAACTGTAGAGCTGGAATTTATCACCTGAACAGCTTTAAACAAAGCTGCAAAAACTGCCAAATTGCCCGTGCTTATGCCACCTGGTTAAACATCTAATACTATTGCAACTCCTAACGGCCCAAGACAAATTGGATCTTTGAAGCATCACAGGGTATGTGTCATACTCCCTGCCTGCTCCCTTGATCTGCTACAATATATTGCACCATGCATTCTTGTTTAATTTATCACAGACCGTCATATGAGTCATGTTGGCTCATCATTGTTGTCCAAGCACACCCTCACCATATTGCATGAAGTAGGCCATATATGCTTGGGGAATTGTCTCAATCGGCTTACTGGAGGTCTGCACCAGTTAAGTTATCTTCAGAGCGGAGCATATGCTTCCTTTTTTTCTGTGATCCTGCAGTGTGAGAGGCACATCTGGCAGTGCAGTCATCTCAACAGTAATTTGCCTCGCAATATGGTGTTCACGGGCTGGTTAGGACCACGTCTATTTATTTATTTTTTCTGACATTCCTATTATTATCTGGCCCGATTTTCATTTTATCGCCAGTTTGGAAAATGATCGACTTGTCAGTCGTGTTGCTAAAGTAAAATGTAAAAAAATGCCCTTTTCGTACTTGTTCTCGTTCTACGCCAAGGGACGTGAACCCCGGCTGAGAGTGAAAGCGGAAAATGTTTTGGCTTATTTAAGTAGTGGTTCAAAGCTATATACTTTTTGCACTTAGTGCCAAGAGGTGCCACAGGGCAAAATGTCAACGAGCTCATTAGCCTTACTCGGAGTGCGGATGTAGATATCATCCCTCTTCAAAGGGAACGCTGGATTGTGAAGAACCTACTATTTCACTGTTCTTTTTAGGTCATTGTATCAGTCCACTGTGAAAGGATATCAGAAGTGACCACTGTCCCCAAATTTTAAAGGAAAGTGCTTTACTTACTTGAATGTCTTCTCTGAATCACCTTCTGACACTCTCAGTTGAAGCAAGTAAAAGGGCAGGCAGGGATTCGTGCCTGCCTTTAGTGCTCCTGACATTGTAGAGAGCGTGTGAGGTGTCCATTGATCATGCTCTTTAATTAACTCACACAAATAATATTTCTCCTGCTGTCCCCACTGCCGCTGTTAACCGCCAAACTGCCGGTGACTCACTGTGTCATTTTGAGCGACCGGCCGCTGCAATATCAGCTAACCTTTTCTTCATAATCGCTGCTTTGTAGCTGAATGTCATGCCTGTAACCTTCATTCGAACATGGCTACTTACAGCAAAAGCTGACAATTAAAAATTCTGTTTTGGATCGGAGCCAACTACCTCATCTCCAAATGCGATGTCTCGGGGACAGTTTGGACAGGGGTCGACCCACCGGATGAATAATTTATTGCTACTTAATCTGTATGTGATTAAAAAAATGTCATCACTTACTTACTGAATTTGGCTTTGATTTGTTGTGCTCTTTGCCATATTGATTAAACTGAGTTACTGCACATAAAAGATGCAGAACAATGGAAATGAGGGAAATGCAAGCAAGCGCTGCACTGATACATCACTGGACAAATTAGGGTGCAGAATTTATGTTTAAAACTTCTCGGGGAACTTGGCATTACTTCATTGATTTCAGCATTCAAGTGAGGAACTTTTCACTTCGATGGTTTTCATTTCCTACAGTACAAGTAGAACAAAAATAGACTCCAAATTGCTTCATAATTTATTTAGACTGTAAAAACAGCCCTCATTTCCCAGAGCTTTCCCTGTGCTGGTTTTGTCCCTCTCGAATGCATACCATTGTTGTTCTCTATAGGGAATTCACTGCAGACTCATACTTGTTTAGCTTTTTTTCCCCTCTTTACTTGAAAACTGTCCAATAAAAGCCAAATAACAAAATCATTCTTAAAATACACTTTAATTATGAATTGAAAATCTGTAGTTGACTTCACAAACACATCAAAATATCATTTGTGGTAATGATTGCGGACAGGAAGGTCAGGATATTGCTTCAGCTCAACTTCTAAAGCGGTTGGCTTTTTTTCTTTGTGCGTGTGGCTTTGCAGTGCTGCCTCCTCCTGCGGTCTGGGGAATTGCTGCCACCTTCAAGTGCAGCAAATCCTCAGACGTAAGTGTGTTAAGCCCCGTGCGCTTTGCCGAGGGTGGAAATGAAGACAGGCTACCCCTATGAAGAATGATGGCTCCTTCAAGAGGCAGCTGTCCTATTTTAAGCAGGCGACACTCAGCACAATGTGCTGTCTGTCTCTGCCTTTCCCTCCCTCTGTTTCCTTTTGGTCTTCTTTCTCTTTCTCTCTATCTCCATCTCTGGCATAGCGAGGAAGGACCTTTGAGATTGGGGTAAATAAAAGTCTCAGGAAGTGAGCAGAGCCTCAAAGTCTGTGAGAAGATTATGTGTAGTCCCCCTCAAACATCTTCAAGGATGGAAATGTTATTGATGCATGTTAAGTCCTCTGGGGCTTTCACTCAAAGGACATTTGGGGCCTTTCATCCTTGACATGAAGGTGGAGGGAAACATTATTGAGGCTCCAAAACATGACAGAGGTTTCTCCTTTTAGTGGCAGGCTTGAAAGAGAAGAGTCATCTTTCTTCACCCTTTGAGAGAGAAACCTCATAATTGGCTGAAATGGCTGCTCTTTTCTTTATGCCCACTTCTTGAGGTAATTGGTGTTTATGAACTATTTATGGCCCATCTTTGCTGGTGTCAGCCCCACACAAAGTAGAAATATGTATTTTTAGACCGAGGAAAAATTTTCCACCTCCTACTTTTCTTTCCCCAGACGAAAATTGTCTATTTTTGTTTGGACCATTTTACATAATATAAATTCAGCGGCGATATGGTTTGTTGCACTTATTTTACCGTCTGAGGAGGACCGAGGGGTTGTTGTTAGTTTGTGGTTTTGACCCAGACTGCCATCCCATCTGCGATGGTGATTTGAGCAATGTAGACGGTGTTTCTGCAAATAAAAAATGTTATCATGCTGTTAAACCACATAGGCTATAAAAATAAATCAGCTAGTGTTTATGGATCTGTCCAGCAAGGAGCTCCCTCAGCCCAAAATACGGCCCATACCTTTAGTCTTTTAGGATGGGAACTTTCAGAAGATACATAGTTGAAGTACAGTGTTGTGTAAAAGTCTTGAGTCGGGTTTTATTTCTTTATATTTTGCTTCCAATGAGCCAGACTTGCTTTAATGTTTTAAAATGAGCTTGAGCAATAGTTCTCCAGGCTTTCTGATGGTCTTAAAAAATAATTTTTCTTTGAACATTGGCACAAACTTCCCCATGAGCCATTCATACATGAAAAAGTCACCTAACTCAAGGGATCAAGCAATATTGTATCTACATGTAACAGACAACAAAGCAAACCTGTTATAGCCTGTTATAAAAAAAAAAGTTAATCTATGAAAAATGCCAAAGACAATACGGTTTGACACACATAAAATAGGACTTTTAAACCAACAATGTGATTCCCAAAAGGCTATAAAGATGTGACAAAGGACCTGGGCCTGAAGTTGACCCATCTACTCTTCACTGAAGCCTCATCAGAAATGTCTTGCTGAATATAGTAAAAACTAGCCAAATAGAGGGTCAGCGCTTTGAAAATCAACCACATTATGAATTGCATCCATTAAAATGTTAAAATTGAGCATTATAGTGTCAGAGCCACCAACAAGGTGTTTCCCCCTGAACACCTCTTAAATGGCGCTTTCTCTCCTACAATTTTACTTCCGCTTCAGACCAACGAACAAACATGAGATCAGTAATTTGAAGAGTTTCACGACATAGCGGTCATGTGCTTGGTAAGCAGGACAGTATGCCTGTAAAAACCACGCAAGCGATGCAAAATGAAATTATCCCATCTTTGTCAGCCGATGGTGGGAGCAAAATTGCGTGTACTTTGCAAGCTATGTGTTTCCCTTTGTTCCCATAGAGTTCAGGCTTATCTTCCGGCTTTCTATCCTTTTTTATTATTCTGTTTATCCTACTGTACAGCTATATCCACATTCTGAGTGACTGAGCTAATTGTTCCTGCTCATGCATTCTCTGCAGATTCAATTATACGCCACTCTGGGCATCCTGAAAAAAAATGAGGGTGGGAAAAGATGGATGTTAGCTGAAAGTGTGGGAAAATGAAAAGGTAAAAACCAAAAAAAAGAGGAAGCTTCAGAAGGTCATAGATAAGAGAGGAAAGTTGAGAGAGAGAAAAAGGGAGGATGATAGAAAAGTAGAAGCAGCAGGGATAAATTAGAGAGGGGAATAAGAGCAGTCCCTTGAGTCATATATTTATGTAAGGGGAAAATCAGCTCACTGGAGTGTACACTGTAATGGCACCCCTCTGTATAATGATTGGCGCTGACCTCCCATATAAGAGGATTACTTTGTGCCTGAGCTGGCCAGAAATAATGGACCTCACCTTAGCTTAGCTGCAGTTTGACACAGCAGAAAATAGGTTTGGAAATAAGAATACCTCAGCAGCAAGGGGCCTGCTTGGGCCTCATTCATCTGCATCAACATTGTGTCAAATTGGACATGCATTCCTGTGTATGTGCCAGGTTCATGAACAGATGGTGTAAATGTACTGCTTCTGGACCCCCATGGGCTCGTAAACTACTGTAGCAGACATCATGGAAATAAGGTGCTGCAAAGTGTAAAGTGTTGCAGTAATTTATTTCTTTTCCCATTTAACAAGCAGCGGAATGAGCTACAGTTTCTGTTATTTACATGGTACGTTGTCTGCAGGAAATGAGCTGTTCTTATTGTAGCTTTCGGTCAGACGGTGACAGGGCAAGTCTTCTGCTCGGAAGAATATTGTGGCTCAGCAGTGAATGTTGTGGCTAATGTCTGACTGCAGGGCATGCTCTCCTTTTGTGTGCTCTGAACCAGCAGGATTAAAGCATCCATCTTGCTCTCCCACTTCCCCTAATGGTATTAGGAAAAGGGTGGATAGGTTTCAGTATTCCGTTAAGGAATATCTGATATGGGGACTGGCCGATTCAATTAAGTAAAAGGCAAGGTAGGAGGGAACGAGCACTGCTGTAATAGCCTTTGAGCTGCATACCTCAAAGTGGTGCCTGTTAATCTGGAAAAATACTGCGTTACTACCTCCCGCTTACAAAAACACATATATTATATGCCCATTACAAAAGGACTTGTCATTCAGCGACATAAAAATGAATAGAAACCACAAATCAGACTAGACACATGGGATTCCACCTTTCATGCAGTGACTGGTGGGGCAGGCTTCAGGCCAGGACAAGCTGCCTCATCCTGGATCTGAAATAGGATGCAGTGAAAGATAATGAATAATGAATGGACTTTTGCAGTCTTTAATGTATGATGTCACATATATAAATCAAATTGTAATAAGAATTAGGAGACGGTGCTTTGGTGTTCTCGAAGAAAATACCACAAAGTAATCCCGATCCAGAAAAGGAAAAAAAGGAAGTGCTACAAGGCTCTAAAGGCTTATCCAGCTGGTGTTGATAAGTAGGGTGAACACAAGTTCAATATTTTAAAAAAGAGGTCTGCTGAGGCACTCTGTTTAGGATAAAATCATACAACAAATTTATTCTTGAAAGGATTTCCGCAAGAAAAACAGACCGATACGTATCGACTTCATCGGGGTTCAGCCTTAATCCAGATCCAGATATCCTTCTGGAGAATGTCTTGATTTAAAATGTAGCATAAACTTAAATGAAATGTGTAGAAACAATATATTAAACAGCTCTTTCTTTTATTTGCCTCCAGTTATGCACATAGTGGTAAAACTAGTGGAAAGTTTGCATTTATGTGCTCTTATAGAACAAATAAACGAGCAGCACATCATTAAGTATCAAACTGCTCAATGCCTACGCTCTTTACCATTTAATATCAAAAGCTGTAGTGGCATCCAGCATCCATCTCCAAACTGTAATCTGGATTTCCTCTTTTCACTGACGCGAGCCATAAAAAACATTGTTTTTTTCTTTCTTTTGGATGGATATCAAAACAATGCATCAGAAATGTCTGTAATAACAGGCGGCCTTATGGTGGCATATGCAAAATATGCAACACTTATTTTCAGTGTGTTTTGTTACATTCACAGTTTGCAGGCTGGGAACAAGCTGCGCGTTTTCTTACATTGTAAGTCTACAAAATAATAGAGCGAACAAAGACATTTTTTCACACGGTGGAAGCTGACAGTAGCATTTATGAGCTCCACAGTATTCTGGTAACAAAAAAACCCCAATGTTATGTTTGGGGCTACTTTGTCACACCCTGTCTAAACACACAAGTTTGAGCAGGTTTAACATCAGGGATAGGTTTTATTCCAACCCTCAGGTATGAGAAGTCAGCGTCTTCCATCCCAAAACATCTGACAACTTTGATTCTAACTTGATTGATTAATATACTTTTAAAGGTCACATTTTTTTTAACCGTCTAAGAAAAAGAGCCTTAAATTAGAAGGAGAACATTTTGACCAAAAGCCAGAGTTTACCTGACATCTTCGGCGCTGTTACGCTCGAATGCCTCCAAATAGATTTCTAATGCATTACAGTATCTCCTAAGACTTTCATAGTGCATGGGGAGCAGAAAACCCAAATCAGTTTCTTGACTTCCTCCACTTCATACAGCTCAGCGGTTAAGTTATCACTCTGCTGTTTGGTGGTCTTCACACCACAAAGTCCCAGCGCTGTCTGGAGCCACTGGGTTTCGATTACCACAAATCCATTCCACTCATTTAAAATTAATGGCCGTGGACCTCCACTAACCCCAGAGATAAGCAAGGGCAAGTCTTTTTCTTTAGAACACCTTGAGGATTAGATTTTTCTCTCCGCATCAATCCATCAGGAGATATTACTTGGTTATGGTAATATTTTGGTGGTAACTGGAAAATTACTTCTTCAGTTTTGAATCATTCTTCTGCTTAAATTTGTTTAAGCATTTTTAACCGGTCCTTATAGATGTTGGACTTTGGAATCCAATTAGAGTTCGACTACCTTTACAAATTTTTGTTGGCTGTTGGTTTTGCTTTGTAAGATTGCTTCACATTTTTTGGTAAATTGTCAAAATACATTTTCTGTTTGTAGTTCTTTGGAAGGCACTACACAGAAGGGCGTATCAAATGTCAGGGTCAGCGTTGATCTATGATAGACTAGTGACCTATCCAGCCCCACTGCAACCCCAGTAAGGTAGAGACTCTACAATAATAGAGAGAAAACCCTGGAAGACATCCCCCTTTGAGCAAGCATTTGGTAACTGTGGGAAGAAAAAACTCCCTTTTAGCAGGAAGAAGCTTCTGGCAGAATCAGGCTTAGGGAAGGGGGAGCCATCTGCCATTCTGACTACTTGCATTTGTGCATCTGTGACACTTATTCTCTCCCAGTATGTTAAAATAGTTACCATTCAATTTGCATTTGAGAGAAGATGATGATGAAGCTGTTGGGAACTAAGTCAAGAGCACGCACCAGAGTTTAGATTATTTTTCATTGACAGTTCTCCCTCAGATGCCTTTGGACCCTCCACTGCACCCCATTGTAGGATTACAGTGGTCCCTGGTTTATTGCGGTAGTTACGTTCTAAAAATAACCTGCAATAGGTGAAATAAGCGAAGTAGCTAACTTTATTTTTTGCAGTTATTATAAATGTTTTAAGGCTGTAAAACCCCTCACTGCACACTTTATACACTTTTCTCCGACAGGCATGAACATTTTCACACTTTTCTCTTTTGATCACGATCGTGGCTCAAGAATTGGCAGTTCGTCTTGTAATTGGAAGGTTGCCGCTTCGAGCACCTGCACCGACAGTCTTGGTCGCCTACTGGTTGCCTACTTGTGGTGATCAGAGGGCCCGGTGGCACCAGTGTCCTCTGTCAGTGCGCCCCAGGGCAGCTGTGGCTACAGTGTAGCTTGCCATCACCAGTGTGTGAATGGGTGTATGACTGAATGTAGTGTATAGCGCTTTGGAGTCCATAGGGACTAAGTAAAGCGCTATACAAATACAGGCCATTTACCATTTGTTTCAACACTCTCAAAGTTCAAACCTTCATAGAAAAATAAGTCCAGTATTATAGAATGAAACCATAGGCACCCACGGTTGCCTTTGATGGTGCAAAATGTTTCATCTACATTTTTGTGTTTGTTGGAGAAAACATACAGTGCAGCACTTCAGAGTCACACTGCTAGCGATAGAAAATTTAGATAAATTTGACAAGCTGAGCGCATTCTGTACTGTACAGGAGACATGGCATGAGATTGATTGACAATGGTCTACAGCCAATCAGAAAGCAGAACACAATGCGCTGTAAAAAAAGAAAAAAAAAACATGCAAAATTGCACAAAACAAATCTGCGAAACAGCGAGACCGCAAAAGGTGAACGGCATTATAGCGAGGGACCACTGTACTCTGACCTGATGCACTGCTTTCAGGTTTCTAAGCTGCAGCTCTTTTACTAAAACCTTCTTTTTGAACTCCAAGTCATACTTTGAGAGACAGCTCTAATCACCAGTGATAATCCTCGGCACAGAATTGGGACTGCTTGACACAGAAGTTGATGATGTGATCTAAAACAAGTTCTCTGAGCAGATCCAACCCTTCATAGAATAACTTCAGCCTTTTGGCATTCAGTCCCAAACGCATTGGCAACTGTATCAAATTCTTTGTTAACAAAAGAACGGTTTCTGAAATTCAGGTGTAGGTACCTGGCATGAAAAGGCAAGGGTTAATGTAACATTAGAAAGCTATAGTTTTCAAAAACTTGCAATTACATCATACTCTCAGTGTGAATCACCTGCGCTATATTATTATCCATTTTATGGCAGCTGGGTGGATATTGAGACAATAGCAGCTCTCATGAAATGAAGCTTATCCACATTTGAGCGCTGCTTTTGTCCTACATTCCCAGTGCTAAGTGTACACAATTTACCAGATGGTACTGTAAACACACTTCACAATGTAAAATTTCTCTCATAAAAAGGGCCCTTGATGCATAATGTTACACTCTTAAACACTAAGCTGTATTACTTTTCCTCATTTTTCTGGCTGCTCTTATCGTTCATGAAAATGCAGGCCTATCTATTCAAAGTCATACGATGCACAAGGCTGCACATTCATCCACCACCCATGACTTGGTGAATGGCGAGAAAGCATAAGGATTGGGGGGAGTTGGGGACATTACCCTAGGCTTCCTTTTTTTCCCCCTGCACCCTGAGGACACAGCCATTGGTAGTGGAGGGAGGGAGGTTTCTCAGCCTTATCAGCAGACCAGCACCCAGTGCTCTAATCACCAGGTCCCAGAGACAGCCGGAGGTAAAGGGTGAGTGGATGGATGAGCAACATCCAAGGGGAGAAAAAAAAAGGGTGGAAGGAGAGAAGGGAAGGGGAGAAAAAAAAGCTATGTTTATACCTCTTAGGTTACAGCAAATGACAGCTGCTTTCCAGTTCAATGCATAACTGAGTAGAAATCCTTTTGGTGAGAAGAGACAAGTGCAGATTTTGTCCCACAGCACAATGTCAGCAGTGAAATATAGACACTTTGCAGTTGCATCACAAGTCTCTTTGCAAAGATTGCAGGTGCCATCTTGAAAGCATTTCAAAAAGAAGGGCCCTAAAACGATGACTGCTGTATGACTCAATGTCAATTAAATCATGTTAGCTTGAGTTTATAATCTTTGACTGCCATCGACTCTTACTTTCCTTACTTGTATGTGAGACAGACAGCCTGTGGGTTATTTTAGAGGTTGTGTTCCAAATGGGGTGAACAGGGTATGAAATTGCAAACCAAGATGTTCAGGTTGATAAATGGCTTTTCAGAGACCTCGGCAATGCACGGTGTCCTGTAGGTGTAGTGCATTTGACAGTTATCTGTCGCTGTCAGTCCACTTCCATCATTGTATCTGTTTATCTTGGCACCATTCTGCTCAGAGTCAAGTGTTGGCATCATATGTCTTGTCTTGTTGCTAGCTTACGATTGTGTGAGCGGATCTGCAGTGCTGGATTTTTGTGTTTCAAGTGATTATTTGAACCGGATGAATTGAGAGTCAACATCACACGTTGTAAAACAAATGAATTTACCCTGTGAGAAACTTTTGGTGAAAAGGACGCTATCTTTGAATGTGGTATTCAGTTAATTAATCTGTCCTTGGAGTCTAAATTGAACACAGACAAAAGCCCAGCTTCCGGGCTTGCCGCAATTGTACAATCTCTGATGGAGTTGCCGCTGAGACTGTACAAAAGGTACAAACCTATACTGTATATCTGAACTGATGTGTATGCCACTACGTGAACAAGTACTCTAAATTAAGTCTTTAGTTTCTGTTTGTAACTGGCCTTCAGATTAAGTCATAGAAGTGCGATATGGTCCTTCTATCTATGAGATAGTATAATATCTTTCAAGCTTCCAAAACTGAAAGAAATCACAGTGCTCAGTTTAAACTCTGGTCACATTTTGACACATTTGGGATTGTGGTTTGGGTTTGTTAAACACTCCTTGGCGAACGAGAATATTCTTAATTTCCTTTGATTGTTTATTAGTATTTTTTTGCTTCTTGTGGATTGGCTGTGGAGGAAATGTTGTTTTTGAACCATAAATTTGACAGCCAATCGCATGGATTCGGATCAAGGTCTTGTCTTTTCTTCGAGCTCCTATCTCCCTTTGATGCAAAAGTTTAGTTGTATTTCATACGTCATGGTTTTCTTTTAAAAAAGGCTTTGGGGACCGTAACATATTTGGGCACTCACTGAGCCCTAGAACCTCTCTCACCCTGAGTGAGAATCACACCCCCAGACCAAAACAATTTAAAATTATGTAGAATGATTACAGCGCTATCATAGAAACAGTTAAAGAAACCATGACTATCAGTATTGAGTGGGGAGCAGGTCATGAAGACCTCAAATGGAAGGAAAGTGGTCATGGAGATTTAAAACAAATGTAAAACCATGAATTACAGCCCTACAACACTTCCGAAGGACAAAATTAGGTAATGTTCTTCAATTTTACTTCATCAGCAGAATTCCTTCTGGTAGCATACTTTGCCAAGTCTCACTGAGTTTGAAATACAATAAGGAAGTGCTATAGGCAGTAAATTACACTTTAATATTTGATCAAAAAGCTTTGAAGGCACTTGAGTCCAGGTGTGGTTACAACCCCTAAACTCATTGTGATAGAGCACATAGTGTTCCATTCTCCACACTTGATTTAGTGCTGTGACTGGTTTAAAAGAAAGACAATAGGATTGGTGGTATTGATAATTAGTTTTTAATGTGGCACACTCATCATGTCCAATTTCATGCCCCTTAGGCAGCTGATCGCAGATTTAATCAACACATTATTGCTTGCTATACTGACTGGAGGGAGGGTTTCTGCCTGTATGTGTGTGTGTGTGTGTGTTTAGGTGGTGGTAGGAGTGTGAAGGGGATAGAGCATTAGTATGTTTGTGTGATTGAGGAGCGAGCGAGGGAGGCTGTCAGCATGTGCATCCATCCCAGCAACGTCCCTCTTTGATAGACATTGAATGTGTGTTCCAGGCCATTAACCAAGAGCCACGTTTGAAGATGACGGGGTTGGAAGCTTGCGGTTGTGCTGCGTCGAAGGAAACTGTTGTTATTTTGTTTCCAGTGAACAGTAGTGTCCAGGCCTCCCTCACTTGGTGAATGCAGATGAAAGCCTGCCTGTTACAGTTTTGGTTTTTAGGGTTTTTTATTAGACTACTCTTATAACACCTAGGATTTTATATTTACCTGCTTTACAACTGCAGCGTACAGTGTATATATGTTATATGGTATTTTTAGAGGCACCCACAATATGTATTCTGCATTAAAATTGTATTTTAATGGCAACAATTGTATTTTTTTTCTTTTGATTATGAAATTGCGATATCAGTTTTTTGGGCAGTTGATCAGATGATCAGAACCAAAATTTTTAGTGTGGAATATATTGTGATATTTTTGTGAGATTATTAAAGATATCACAGATTTAATTCCTAAAAGTCCTGGTGATACTTCACCCTTTTTCCTGACATTGTCAGATTTTTTCCCCCCTGACCATCCTATTAGAACGCTCCTTGTTACGTCCCATAAATTGGTCTACAGCATGAGGGGTGTAGCACTTAAAGGGTCCTGGTAAAACTAAGAGTCAGAAAGACACATTCTTGACAAAATTTTGATTACCGTAAATAGTCAGTTAAGCCAGTAGACACATCAAAAACTGAAACAAAAGAACAGCAAATCCCCAACATTGGTCAAGAAAATGGCTGAATTTAAAGATCACCCCTGTAGCTCACAACTTTGCCAAACTACTGTTGGAGAGGTCTTTTCTGGAGCCTTTTGAGTGAGTAGTAACATGTAAGTAGGAAGAAGTAAAAAAGGACACTCTAGAGCTAGACCTTTTAACGTGGCACACCCACTGAGAAGTCAGAGTCGGATATATATCCTTGCTAAAGCCAGCTACTATTTGACCAGTAAGATGTGATGGTAACTGATAGGCTGGTGGTGGGAAATGAAGATACTGACCACTGGATGACCTGTGGACTTGGTTGAACATGATTTTTTCACTAACATGAAGGCTAGTGACTTGTTGCAGGTGACTTCAATACTAAGCTAATTACATTAGCTAAAAAAAGTATTCGACCGGCAGAATAAAAACAAATGTGGCACAGTTCTGCCATCAGCTGTCCTTTGTGTTTCCACACAGTCATTGTATGCACCGTGTCTATTTTACATTTTTACATAGAATTTAGTTTTCAAGTTTTAAACTTGAAACTCTTCTCAGCCTTAACTGGTCATGGCACATTGCTCCCACTCCCTGAGCCTGCTTCTGCTGTAGCCTTCTTCAGATGGGAGTTTTTCCTTCCCACTCTTGCCAAGTGCTTCCTCAAAGGGGGTCGATGTTTGTTTGGGTTTCTCTCTATTTTTGTAGGGTCTTCCTCTCAATATATAAAGCAGCTTAAGGGAACAGTTGTTATTGTTATGTTGTGCTGTATTGGAAAAACAAAAGAAAAATACTTGATGATTGTGCTCATCCAATGGATAGTTGGCTAGTCATTTCCCACCTCTGGCCTATCAGTTATTAGGACTTCTCATTGGTAACATTAGTAACTGGCTTTAGCAAAGATACTGCCTCTTTTCAACACGTGTTGCTGCTCCATATTTTAGAGTCATAACACTCTTGGTGACTAATTTACTTGTCAGTTTGATGAGAGAAAATATCAGGTTAGTCTAGTAGTCTAAATGTCAATTCATTAGGAAAATGCATTTTACAACTACCTGCAACTAAGATTGGTGCTGCAACTGCAGCTAGTGGTATCTTAGCATGCTACAAACAATGTTAACTGGTTGTATTATTTGTCTTTGAAAACCGCTAGTCTTTGATTTCATTTATTTTCTGCTGTGTTTTACGTGCATCTATTTGAAAGAGTGAGTGTAAACACAAAAAACTATTTTATTTCATGTGCTGGAATGTGCAGAAAATAGGTTTAAATGTTAAACAAATTTCTTCCAGTCAGAGAATGTTGCATATAATTTAATGTTTGCTTGAAGTTAAAAGATTAAAACTAATAAAACGAGTTTTAAAAAGAGACTTTTCATTTGATTACATTTTATATGATAGATTATGCAGAAAAGATAGATTATGAATTGGGCTGAAAGAGCTATTGCCTTATTACCTATTTAGGGGATAAATCATGTTTTAAAAAGTAACTAATTACTTTTGAAAATAAGTAATCAGTAAAAGTAACAGGATTACTTTTTTCTGGTAGTAATCAATAATTTGTTACTGATTACTTTTTTCAAGTAACTTGACCAACACTGATTATGAGAATGTAAATAATTAGCTTAACCAACTAGTGATGGTAGCTGTGTTTTCCTAAAAACATTGGGGGTCTGTAGGCCTGTAAAATGTAGAAAGTAATCACAATGAAAACCCTACATTTGACTGAAAACAGTACAAAGAAAAATATGTTAAAAATTGAAAAATGTTCAATCGTTTTTGAATTTTATTTTGATGAGCAGAACTATAAAAACAAAATCACTTCTGTGTGACAGCTGCTAAGAATTCACAAGTTGCTCTTGACCACCACTCTCTGCAAGCAGACCATAATAAGTTGTCAGGCTGCACAGTGAGTACAGAGAAAGGGGAAGAGGCAGAAAATCAGACAGCTGGAGCCAGAAAGAGTAGTGGCAGTGTTTATTTTGAACTACTTAACTCCCTGGCTCTGAGTCAAATGTAGAGAGAGACATTGGGAGATAGTGGAGGCCTTCATTAAATGCAGCTCAGGCCCTGGTGAAACCCTGGTTAATGTCCCTATCATCTCTGGAGTGGTCCAGCATCCAGCTCTCTGTCCAAATGACTCATGTTTAATGCATCTGTGCAGCGCTTGTCATTTAACCTCACCTCCGGAGGTTGTGGGTTGAGGTGGGACGGCGAAGGCTCCCGCAAGGCCCACAAGGGGCAAAGCGCCATGCAGTTATTCTTTACCCGCTCTCCATTTGCTTAACATGGGGAGAGCTGCTCCATGTCTCCCCTATTGCTGGGTAATCTCCCCAGAACTAACCCCCACCCCATCGCACTGCATGAACCTGAACTCAAGGGTGGTCTGGCTTGGATATGTGGCTCTCTGAAGAACTCTGTTACTCCCATCCTAGTGTGCTGAATGTTTAAACAGGATACACCTGAGACTTTAACTTAACAGTCAGCTCTTTTGCTGGACCATGTATAGCAGCGGTCCTCAACCCCCGGGCCTCGGACCGGTACCGGTCCCGTGAGTCGTTTGGTACCGGGCCGCGAGCGTTGAGGCTCAGATGTGAAATGTATAGTTTTCAGGGTTTTTATTGGTTTTCAGCATTATTTTGTTATCGTTTTTATCGTTAACTTGGTTTTCCTGGGTCTTTTCACGTGTTTTATGAATAAATCTACTAGTTTTATTTTGTTGTATTTATCCGCGACACCTTAAAGGCTGTCCGTGAAAATAATGTCGGGCATAAACCGGTCCGTGGCGCGAAAAAGGTTGGGGACCGCTGATGTATAGCGTTGGTTAAACACTTTGATAAAAGCTACCAATGAGGAGTTTTTACTACCAATTTTACTAGTTTATGAAATTTATTACGCCATTGCATGACACATCTTACTCCCTTTGATTTTTTTCATCATCACGTTAAGCTCATAAATAAACCTGTCCAGATAATTACAGTCCACAAAAAGACTCACCAACATACATCTTTACCACCGGCAAAGCTGTGTAACGGGATATAAGAGAGCTGATTTTGTTTTTGAGCATTTTCCTCTTATTTTCCCCGCTTACATGCGAAGACAGGCTCTCCTTCTAAACACTCCTTCTCTCTCACTTGCACACACCCACTCAATCTCTGCCTCGCTTTCTTGATCTGGATAATGGTAATTAGAATATCACCATGATTGAAATTTGGCAAAAGTTGAAGAGGAAATAGGTTTTCTAATCAAAAGCTGCCTCATAGCTGGAATCCTGATGCTTACTTGGCTGAAAAATGTTCCTCAACGATGGGGGCCTAAACGGATGCCAGACTGTATACTGATGGCCAACTCTGCTCTTTTTCTACTGATGTCCCCGCTGAGGCTGATATAGCTGATCATGCTGGTTTACATTTATTTATTTTAAAAGTGGGTGTTTTTCTCTAATCTTTGAACGGGCCCACCATAAGTGACATATTTAGTTTCTTAGCTGAATGAGAGCAATAGCTTTTATTATAAAATTATGTTTTTGGCACAGTCTTTGGCGGTTAAAAAGTACATACATCAAAATACATGCATATATGCATAGATAAACGTACCGCAATACAGCAAAAGTCTTAAGCCACCCTTCTTTGCTTTTTTGAAAAGGGAAAAAATGCATGCAAAAATGTATTGAAAGGTGCAAACATACAGTGAAACACAGTATACAAGGCAATTGTAACAAGCTCGAAAGTCAATATTTGTTGCATCGTTGCATACATTTTTACAAACTCCCCAGCACCACTGGCTGAAATGCAACCCCAAACCTCAGCCATACTTTGCAGATGGCTGTGGGCACTCACTGATGTACCTCTCTCCTGACCTCGTCCTTCATTTCTGTATTGGCAATGATTTGAACCAACAAATTCAGATTCATTACTCCATACGACTGATTTTAGTCCAGTTCTTGTGTAATTTGGCATACCTCTACCTTTTCTCCCTGTTTCCTTTGCTTAAGAATCGCTTCTTGAAAACCATCCTTGCACTGAGGTTTCAGTGAGCAGTAGTTGGATTAACTGAAGGTCCAGATGTATCTCTCAGGTTCTGTGTCAGGTCTTCGTTGGATTTTTTTTTTTAATTTCTTAAAGACATGACTTTCAGGTACTGTTTGTAAGATGTGTGTTTTTAAGCCTTGCTAATTCTTCTTTTACATCTACTAATCTAACTTTTTCCCCGTGCACACCTATGCCAGGTTTTCAGCTAATAACTCTTTAGGAATCACCTTGTTGTTGCAAAAATACAATTTTTTGCCTGTCAAACTGTGCTACCTTTGCCATTTTCCATACATTCCATTGAGAACATTGGTGTTATTTCACATTGTTTGCAGAAATGTTTGGGGAGTGCACTGGTTGGGTGCATTTTTAATGTTTGAATGACTATTAAAAATACAAGAAAGTCTGATTCCTTGGACCTGAAATATAAAGAAACAGGGGTCTCAAACATGCACTGTAGTAGATCTAGCTTTTATGAGAATGTCTTTTTCTCTCCATAGAACAAAAATAAGAACCTAGCATGTTATAAAATGATATAGTTTGGTTAATTTGTAGAAAAGACAGAAAAATGTGTTTGTGCATGGGATTATGTGCTCGACTGTTTCTTGGCTGGGAGCTGGAGCTTCCTGGATGTTCTGCCGGTTGCTTGGCAAACTCACACCGTTGCCTATGATGTAATTCCTTTCTAAATACGGTATTATTCTAATCTGATTCAATCCATATTTCAGTCCTTTAACCAGTAAAAGGTAAAAGCTGTGCTATTTGTATGGCATAGCTAAGAGCTTTGTTCAGTGACTGTATAATGTTTTTAAAAATGCTGTTTTTAATTTTTAATTTTCTTGTTAAAACGCTGAAAAAGCATGATTGTTGTTTCCCTTTGGATTCTTACCTTATTTGTCCTGTACTGTACTTGCATGCACCTTTATGCACTGGCAAATCAACTTTGAATGAGGTTTTAAACGCTAATCTCCCTTTCTGTTTCTCCCCACTGCTTCTCCTCTTCCCACCTACTGTACCCTCCTCCACAAACACAGGAGCTGCACAGGACCCAGGTAAGCCTCCCCCACATCTCCTTTCCTTCTCCTGACCACAACCTCCCACCATATTCGAGCTTTTGTTTCATTTCAAATACATGCTTCCTCTTTCATCTCGTATTTTTGCACTGTGTGTCAAATCTGCAGTCTTTCTCTCAGCATCTCTCAAGCTCACATTTTGATTTTTGTCTACCTCACCCTTGCGAACTCATGCTGCTGTCATTGATGCTGATGTCTTCTGTCGCTTACCGGCATTCTAAGTAGCGCTAGCTTGAGCAACTTAGTACACACTGCACAGAGAGAGAGTTCAATGATCCGAAGGGTCTTATTTCAACAATATTTTTTTTCAAAATGAAAGAAAAAGCATTTAAAATTAAAGCTTTTGGGAGGGAAAAAATTGGACTTTGCAGTTTTGCTGTTCTACATTTGTACACACAGACAGTGCATTTATGTCGCAGACTGCTAGTGGCAGTAATTTAAAAATGATAAGAGGATATAGCTTTCACTACTTTGGTATTACATTTCATTGTTGCATTGTCGTAATTACCTATTAAGCTTTCATTCAGGAGATAATGATGTTGCCTTTCAAATCAAATGTGTGTAATCATATTCTTATTAATTTTACATGCGAGCTGGAGTGTTACAATTATTTTGGGAGAGAAAGAGACGAGTACAGAAGGTGAAAGGTGTGGCTGCTGACAGCAAACCACAACCACAGCGTGTGTTTGTCTGTGTGTGTGTCTTTGTCAGTAGAGATTTGATAGTTTCTTCCAAACTGAAAAATCCAGAAAGGAGTTGTTTTTGGAAAACGTGCTCAGAGGTGCATGTTACGCTGTTTTAGAGCAACCTGTGTGATCTGTTTTTCCTCTGTAGCCTCTGGTAACGACATCTTAACCCCATATATCGTGGTAAGGTCTGGGGTAAGTCTTCGAGATGATAATGATGATGATTATGGGAGTTTTTTGTGCTGTTTGTTTGTCTGTATTTCCGTCATCAGCAAGACTGTACAAAAACTCAGCCTGGATTTTATGAGGTGGAATATGGGCAAAAGAAGAACCCATTAAATTCTAATGATCCGGCTCACACTCTTGAAACTTGCAAAAAAGGCAATAAGCATTAGCTTTACTGGATCTCTTGTAGTTATTATTATGATTGTGATTTCAAATGCCTTGAGCTGTGAAAAACAGGAATTTCCATCCTATTATGTTTACTACCACATTCTTCCTCTATACATTTCTTTAATTTCATTAAATACAAACCTGTTTCTTTCTTTCTTCTCATTTTGAAGCCAAACACCTTAGAATGTAATTAGGTTCACCCATTGGCTCAGACTGACTCACACAGATTGCGATATGCCTACAGTCTGTCTGTATTTATAAGTCAAACAGTAATTATTTGCAACCCTTCACCAATCTGTCTCAGAGTAATTGCAGTCAGTCCGTGTCAGGCCTCGATTACTTGGAGACAGTTTGTCTCTAACCAGGTGACCTGTCCAATCACCTCGTGATCTAAAATGGATATCCAGAGGTTGGGATTGTTGCCTTCCCAACCTCTAGGAAACCAGCTGGTTGCTGCAAGCTCTCGCAATCAGTCATCGGGCGCAAAAATTAAATGCACCGATTTCTCGTTGTTCCATCCAAGTCGAATTGTGCCACCAGTTAATATACAGATTTCAAATTGCAGCATTTGAGTTTTAGCAAAAATATTCTGTCTGCTGTGAACAAAAACTCCAGCAACAACTATCTGATGTACAAGCAAATAATTTAACAGCTGCTCCGCTGAATGAGAAAAGTGAGTAATGTTGGGTATTAAGGCAAACCTGCAGAGCTCCATCCGGCGGTACTTATTGTTGTTTAAGGTCTCTGAGTGATTTAGGCGGCTTAGACTGCAACTGGACGGTGATGCTTTTCAGACAACATCTAGCTTTCTTTGACATTTTAATGTCCCCGACTTGCTTTCTTAAAAAGTGTTTATGTATTATGTATTACACCATCATATCGACACACTGTGCTATATAATCATTTTGGTGTCCTGACTTATCAGGGCATGAAAGCTGCTCCAACTAATACTGTAAGGCTAAAAGAATATACTACATTATGACATGAGGATGAACTGTCCTCTGTTCCTTCCTTGCTTTGCTTCAGCTATTCCTTTTAAAACATAGTGGCTTTTACTCAGCAATAATTGGGGTTTAGTGCAAAAATCGCCACCTTTCCAACAAAAAATTATGCTGCATATCATGCCATGCTGCCTCTCTTAACGTCTTCACTCCTCCTCTCACCATCTCTCCTCTACCAAGCCTTTTAATCCAATTAGCAATGCCAGTGACAGTTATTTATATGTACATGAATTAGAATTGAAGAGCAGGAGATCCTCCCTAGGGGCTGATTGGACGGAGCCCAGTCCTCAGGCCTGTTCTCGGTCACAAACCTGTCCGGTTGCCACCAAGCAGTGGTGGTCTCTCAGCTTATCACATACAAAGCAGCGACAAAAACTCATTGCAACATGCATTGCAAATGACAGTTACCCGTTACCTTGGACTTTATTGTGAAAACCAAATCAGTGGGTACTTTTTATCCCCAGCACAGAAAGACTTTGACCGTGTTGTTTCATCTTTTTTAGTGTTTTCTAAAACCGTCACAATTTAAGAAATATTTGACACATTCAAATTGGGACACTCTAATAAGCTGTCTTCTCGGTGTTCAGGTTCATCTTAGATCTATGTTTCTGTTGCATTCCATTGCGTGGACTGAAATAGTGGGAGTGCCAAATGAGTGTGTAAGCTGCCAAATCTGGCTCGCTTACCCTTTTGAACTATTTGCCAATGATTGCAGTACTTCAGAGGGGTAGAAAAAGGCATGTCACAGTGCTGCCAGCCTTATCCTTTAAAGATTTTAAGGTTTTAACACCACGTTTGAAATACAGTTTTAGAAATTTCTAAATTTAGATAGAACTTTATTAATCCCTCGGGTGGGTTCCTCTGGGAAATTCGATAATTTACATTCATTAGCAATGCCACTTTAAGTCCAGCAGTACAAACATTAATGTTTGCAGTTATAAATTAAGAGTTGTTGGCCTGCAAAGTCACTTTAACATTCCATTTGTAAAATTATTCACTTTTGGTTAATTATGAGTCTATTAAAGAACTCAATAAATGTGCCAGATGGCTTTTTTTTGGCTTAAATTAATACAAAATTAACTCTAGGACTGCTTTATTTTAGCTTTTGGAATAAGTGCTCTCATTGTGCTTCTGTTTTCTACAACAAATTATACTGAAATAAAATGTAAAAGGAGCAACAAGATGGAAAATGAGTGACCAAAAATAGAGGACTGGATTTATTTTAGGCTTGTATGATTAAGCCGGTGTTTAAGGCATGTGATTAAATTCAAGATGTCTGTGAAGTAAAATAATATAGCTTAGTTCACAGCCCAAGAATAAATATCAAATTCAAAAAAGAAAGAAGGAAAAAAGAGATGACACAAGTTGAGACAGTTGGCGCACTATTAATAATAGCTCATGGAGATGTGCTCTACTGCCTTTCCTAAGCGAAGCATGCGGATACCGTTCAGCTCAAAGTTCTCATCATGTCGAAGTGCTTTAACTTTGTTGATTTTATACAAACTAAAATATGAATCAGTCAGTAGAGAACGTCCCATCTGCATTCAACATGGCTACAATCTTAAGTCTATAAAAAAATGACATAATTTCAAGGTTTGAAAAGTGAAAACAATGACAACAAGCCTTAAACTAACAAATGGCCAGTAGGGGAAAATCCTCTGGTTGGGAAAATGTAATCTGGTTACACTGAAGTAAAAAAAATCATTTGAAGTTTTTTTAATGATCTCAGTTATTAGTTTAATTTCTTGTTGAATTCTAGGTAATGTTCATGCTGTAAATTATATCCCATTAAAGGATCATAAAGTAGGGTTTGCTATAGGGCGAGCCTACCATTGTGACCACATGTCTCTCAGATGGTCACACAGGCCTAGAGACTGGTCAGTGAGAAAAAAATGTGTTTTCCCCTGACGGTTAGATGTGGTTGCTGGTAGTTGCTAGGAGAAATTAGTACCCTCCCAAAGATTGGCCATTGTTTGCATGAACGGCACTGACTTGTCTGCTAACACTCGCCTTTTATTCTCTGAGCTATAGTGAACCTCGAGCAAAGTGCTTGCCTTTTACGTTCTGTTTTAGGTTTGTGTTTGACTATAGCTCGGATAGTACGGGTGAGTGTTTGCATACAAGTCGGCGTCTTTCATGCAAACTATAAGCGGCCACCTCTAGTGACCAAAGCAATCATAAGGAAGTTTTTGGTACATTACCATATACCATTTAACCTAGCAACCCCCAGCAACCATTTGCCAATGGGTCAGGGAACACCTGTGGTTTAACCAATCTCTTGTCCTGGGTGACTTAGACCTAACATGAGCATGTTTTTCCATTCAAGAGTTGATTCAACTGTTAAAGTACTTCTCAGCTTTTCAAAATATTCTCAACCAAAGAAGGAGGAGAAATAATAGTAGCATCAGCTAAATCACTGACACATTTTTATTTTTGTTTACTGGAGTAAACCAGTACTAAAAAGAATAACGTTTTCACAGACTTGAGAACAAGAAAAACATTTCTTGTTGTCAGAGGTCATGGTGTTTTCTTAGTTTACCCACCACTACAGACAAGAGTTCTTTTTACCTGCAATGGGGACTCGCGTATTTGTTCTGTGCGCCAATCAATAGAATGGAAGACGTGCGAGGACAGAGGTGGGCTGAGGGACAGCAGTTAAACAGAAGGAGTCTTATCCATGTGTGCACAGACGGGCTCTTTGAACACATACAAGCATGCATTTGCACCTTTGCAGCCCCATATACACACAAACACGTCGAGTACAGCTCAGATTAATGACTGAATCAATCACACGCATACAGTGTTTGCTTGTCATCCTGTATGCTTTCCTTTTATAAGACAATTTCAATTTCCCAGGCTACTGAAGCTCTATCAGCGTTTCCACAGAATATGTATTCAGCAAGGTCATCTCTCACTGCACCAAGAAATTTCCCTGCCACGAGGATGTGTCTTTGCTGTTGAAATGTCAATAGTCCCCCAGTCGGATGCATTGCAATCTACATTTGTCAATACATGCTGCTTAGAGCCATACCATGAGCAAAGCATGCGGCTCATTCATTAAGTAAACCTTTTTTTTCCTTTTACTCAGGTTGATTCCTGTTGGCTCTGATTTATTCACTTAATAAGCACATGAGGTCTGAATTTTATTCAAATGCTCAAGTGTTCATTTAAATTTTGGATTAGAAATTTTAGCGCTACAGAATGTCATATTTTTACCGTTTAGGTATTCCTAATTTAGAAAAGTAAAAATATAAGAATTCACCAGTGTATAGGAGGATTCAGTAGACATCATGCTGACTGCCATCTCTTGCCTTTTGGTAAATAAAATGACACCGACTCACTGATGCCAGTGGCCAGTATTTCTCTTTTGTGTCACTTTCAGTTTTGCGGTCGTTAAATGTTCAAAGATTGTGTGACGAAGGACAGAAGAACTTTGAAACAGCCTTGTTACTTTTTACAACAAAGATTTGTTTGTTCCCTTGGCACAAACTGGGTTATAAAGAACCACAATAAAAACAAGAAATACCACTGATACATTGTCGCACAAGTAATTGGTCAATTTATTAATACAATTCGTCTATTCAGCCGACAACAGTCCTCTCGGGGCAAACCAGAAACCAAATGATTCCCTCTGCGCAGCATTTGGTGACAGGGGTGGGGAAAAAAAGTCTTTTAACAGGAACAAACCGAACAGCAGAACCAGGCTCGGGGAGGGTGACCATCTGCCACAGCCAGTTGGGGTGAGGGTGAAGCAAAGAGAGGGAAAAGAAGAGCACAGAGAGACAACAAACGATACAATAGGAAGCACTCTGCAGGTTGGCGGGACCAGTAACAAGCTCTGGAGCCGGTATCATCCCAGATTATCACTGTTGGTGCATCCTTGCAAAAATATATCATTCAGACCTTTCAATTATAGATCCTAACACTGCCTCTGCATTATTCCAGGGAGAAGAGAATGTAATAAGATGTAAAGGGTAAGGGAACTGCATCCCATAAAAAAAATTACAGCTCACACTGAGCATAGGTTAGACCCCCTGCTCTTGCCTGTACTAAGAGTAGGCACAGAGCTCAGTAAAACAGCTTTTATGGAGGCAGCTTCTTCTACGGTACTTGGAATAAACTAAAAAAGTTGAAGTTAAAAGTATAGGTTTCAACTTGCTGATGAATGTTGTTATTATTTAAAGATGAAGCTACAGTAGAGCAAGCAAAAAAGCCAACAGTATGTCTGTGTTGTTGTTCTGACCTTGTCTGCCTTTAATCTTAAATATCCAAAGTTATTGGGCCAGTCGATTTGATCATCTGCAGGATTGTGACCTTTATTACCTTTGAGGAAAACCTACAGATAAAGCAATAGCTCCCAAAATTAACATCAGAGATTTTGCACTTTATGAGGTTTTAATAATAAATAATAATAATACATTTTATTTATAGGCGCCAAGCACAAGCACAAGAACAATAGCAACAATACAGTATAATAAAACATAGCAAAATATAATTTAGACAAAAAAACAAGCATGAAAGTATAAAAGCTGAACAAGGTCAAAATGGACTAAAACAGAATCAGGTGTATACAATTCTGAATAGATGGGTTTTGAGAGGTGATTTAAAAGTGGTGAGAGAGTAGAGTTTTGCAAGCATAACGCAAGCCAACGCTCCAGCGTGGCCGCAACTGAAAAATTATTCATATATGACACACGTCTCAAACGTCAGAATGATAACAATGCATGCTTCCAGTGTTTTAGATGTCTGCTTGCTTTCTCTCCTCCCGCTTGAGTCAGACAACCCTTGCAGGGCTTTATTGTGATGTGATCTGATGTACTGAGAGCGTAATAAAATCTAAATGGTTGAACTTTGACCACAAACACGTCTTGATCGTTAAGGAAAATGGCACAGCTGTTTCAACTGTTTCATCTCCTAATTAATCTGTCATAATGCAGATACAATATCATGGCAGTGGCTGTTTAAAGTAATTATCTTTGACATTTTCAGATAAATAGACATTTGCCTTGTTGCTCACTATCACTACCTGATAAAAGAAACCGGTGATTGAACTTTAAGTTAGACAAATTGTGTGTAAAAAAAAAAAAAAAAATCATGTGAGCAATATAACTGTCATAACCTCATCACTAAGGTAGTTCAAGGTAATTCAAAAAAGATTTAAACTGAAATAGATGTGTATGGGCTTTATGTTGCTATGCTTTATATTATTTTCAGTATAAAACTGGTGCTGATGTTGTCATCATCTTGAAGTTAAATGGAGTTAATTTCGAGCTTTTTGTTGTTGCAAAAACAGGAAGTAAGTAGGAGAAAATGTTGGGCTTTTTCCTTGAAGCAAGAAAAGCATAGCCTGCTTTTTGTCCACTGAGAGGAGACGATTAAGCGTGCATACATCAAATCACATTTCAGGAATTATAATCAAATGTTTTTAAATAATTCAGCTACGGCTTGATATTTGTTTTAAATATTCATTCTTTGATTAGTGGATGTAATAATGTGTACTGTCTCAGTTGTAGCTTTTATTGACATTTTACTTTTGATTAAAACCAATTATCTTAATGAAATCAACATAAAATAATAAATGACTGTATGCAATATTTGATAGTTGCACAACAAACACAGCAAAGCAGAAATACTGGCCATCTTATAGCATCAGTTTTGTAGGAAATGTTTATGAACTGGTAAACAACCATGTGAATGTTTTAAAACCGTACATATATTGTAAAAACAAGAATTAAGGAATATGAATAACAGCAACTACTGTGCTGATATGTATCTATCTTCAGGGAACTGATCAAATACACGTCAAAGAGAAGATAACCATTGAGGAAGATGAATGCATGACAGACCAAATGTGTTGGCAGATGTAAACACCAGACTGTATTAAGCCAAACATCATGTTCTTTTCAAGCAGTCAGAATCAATCAGAAACAATCGGGATAAAAGAAATGTTTGTATTCAACTGCAGCCAGTGAGTCTAAGAACTTGGGTAAATAAATAGATGATGAAGAAAGAAATGTTGGTGTACAAATATTGCAACTTGTTTCAAATTCAGCTTATTTCAAGAATATGCTAGAATGCTAAAGTGAATGTTAACGCAATATCTGAAATCAACAGAAACTGAATCATAATTTTAGGGTGTGAATGGTGTTATTACGGAAAAAAACGACTTTCTCACCATATAAATATAGCTGAGTACAACAGTGTAATCAATGTTACAAAAATACAAGACTTTTTTTTTTCTGATTCTCCAACTCCAGCAAGATATGAGATCTCTAGTGAGCAAATGATTAACATTTAAAAATATTCCAAATGACAACAAACCATATAATATTAACCTATTTCATAGCTGCTAAAGTAAGACACAAGGGAAGAAATATAACAAAAGGTGTTTGCGTAATTTATTTAATGGTTGTAAAATAGTTACTGTGGCAACATTGTAGCGTTACGGCCAGTGCTGCGGATCGGGGTATATTCACAATGCCTGCATTTACACTGCATTTAGCCTTTAGTAAACTTTGGTTCTCAGAACTACATTTATTGCTTTTGTTTTGTTTTTTGCATAAACAGTGAATAAATTACAATGCAATTACTATTACAATCACAATGCAGGTAACTTGGAAAGAATCCCTCGATGCTGACCACAAAGAGAGCTACCATGAGATTAACACAAGGCTTTTGCCTTTTTAACCCATTGTTTGGGTGCAATGCCGAAATAATGGCTTTATGAATTCAGCCTAGTACTTTAGACAATGCTGTTGCTGAGTAGAGTCTTGGGAGCTTCAAAAAGACAACTGGACTTCTTTAGGCTCGCAAAGGCTTCTCTCCCAGAGGCTTCTTGAGTTCTGAAAAGGTCGGAGAGTCCCTCGCCTCTATTTTTTTTAGAACTGAAGGAGACTTTTTGAATGAGAGGTGAAATGTCTTCGCAAACTTAAAAAAGTCAAATTGTTTTCTTTTTTAGGTTCTCAAGACGATCCTGATGATAGATTCTGAGAGTACCGGTGGTAACAGCAGACATTAAAAAGTTGAACAACCCCTGCTCTAAAGCTTTGTGTATTGTCTGGTATTTACAACAGATTGAGCTCTAAACACCTGTCACTTTCACTTACAACTACAAGTGCAAAATAACAGCAAGTTTGTTCACACACCGCATCTAATCAATTTCTTTAATTTGTAGACCAGCAGTAGACCCTCTGAAAATGTTCACCCCTCATTAACACTGCTATAAAAGTGATTATTTAATCAAGAATATTGTTTTTTATTTGGTTGTTGCTCATTGTGCTTACTGTATTTATAAGTGGAGCAGCCACAGAGGATTGTGGGAGTTCCCCAGCAACAAATGTCCCTCCAGCTGCTTTTCAGTATGGCTGAGATACTTGCACTAAGTCATGCCATCAGCAACTGCAATCACAGCTGTGATGTATGCATAGCAAGCAGTGTTTTGTCAATAACAGACTGAAGGTGCGTGAAATCTGCAGATAATGTATGTTGCCTTAGCGCGTCATCTAGCCAGTTCACTATGGTTTCTTTCTCTTATGGAAAGAAAGACTGGCGTACTGTCTGCTACTCTGAATCTTTGTTCAAAACCACGTTCATTCTCCATTTTTGTCCATAACGCTTCTGCCAACAGGTAACAGTTTGTCCGCCTGCTGATGAGGAACTGCTTTGATGTTGATGGCAATATCGTGTGGATATAGGACATAGTCAGACAACAGTTGTGTCTCTAATAAAATGTTCTGAAATTATTCATCTTTAGTCTGTCATTACCTCAATTGTAATTGATTTCCATAGGGGAGGGGATTTTACTTTCTCAAAGCAATCACTAGAGACCAGTGTTATCAGAGTGTAACACAATTTTAAGTCGACACTGGTATACAGCAATCCCACCATACTGGGTGGAGTGAAATGAAGTTAAAACAATTCAGCCTTTCTTCAATTTGTTGTGGAGTAGCACATGTCTCGCAGTATATATGGCTGTGGAAATACACCACCTGTCATTGCTTTAAAACAGCTTGATAAAGGTGTCAGTCCTACCCATGTCATCATCCTCCCATCTGTCCAATTCTCCAATAACTGGGGCAGTCCTCGCAGTGTCCAGTGCCCACCAGGAATGACTGACTTTTTGACGGCTGTCTCAACCAAGAGCTCGTGAATTTTTTAAAGGGATCGAAAAGCTCATACCAATAGATGATGTGCCCATATCTCTCCATCTCCAAGCCCATGAACATTTAGACTTGTGAGGAAACCCATGTACCCCTTCAGGAATCTATGAGAAGGTAAAGAGCTTGTGCAGTGTTTCATGACTAAGGTGCTATTCCATATTTTCAAAGCCAGTTTGAGCAGTTGGGAATCAAAGCCTCTGGATCTCCTATGTGTATCCTGTAGTATATGCTGCTGGGTCACCGGTGAATCTTTCAGCACTTGCAGGTTGTTGGTGTGGGCCTCTGTGGATTCACCGCATCCTGCAAATGCCTATGCAACTTGGTAATCTCCTAAGGTTGCAGGCTGGGGCGATGCCTTGGGCGATGCCTTGGGCAGTTTGATGTTATGTTTTAATGAGATTATTACTGTTGTTTCCTTAACCTGTCATTTTTAATTTCATTCATCTTACTAAAAGAATTATATTCAGTTCCATTGCCGTTATGCTTTGTATTAATTATATTGCCTGTTAGTCTCATTTTTGTGGCAGGGCACTTCTTGATGTGTTGTTTACTTGACAGAAAATTGCACTGCTGAACATTTTAGAGATTTTTCTTAGACAAACACCTTTGTCATCAGTTGTTTGTCACTTGTCACGGGGTCTGAAGAGTAAACCTGCTTCACCCAGTGTGTGTCAGGAGCTGATGGTGAGATATCCCTGTTCTGCTTTCTCACGCTTTTCTACAGCTGCCTGACTCAACATAATATCCACATGACTGGCTGCACATTTAAAATGGTTCAGTCAGTATACACAGTAGGTCTACAGTACAAGCTGTTTTCTGTCTGCATTCTGTCTTAGTTTGGAGGTGACCTTACTGCAGTATAAATATGCTCAAATAAACATTCTGTGCAGTTTTCCAAAAAGAAAATGCTTTACATGGTCTTGGAGAATTATATTGGATGCTTGCATTATCTTTTTTTTTTTAATGTCATATCAGGTAAACAGTTGGGTTATGGTTAATGTTATTTTTGAATATATTTCAGAGTGGCTGAAATTATAGTTACATTCATGAAAACAATAACTTTTCACATGGCTTTATTCAGTCCTCCATTTCCATTGCAATTAAGTGGGTAACCAAATTAATAAATTCACTCAATTAACTTATCATTAGCAGAAAAGGTTGCACCTCTATAAAAGCAGAAGTTTTAATAAATTGCTGGTCTGGACCATTCAGGTGTGTTATTAACACAATGCTACAATCTTCCCAGGAGTGGATGTTTCATTAAAATCACCCCAATGCTCAGAGAATCTGTATAAAACCCAAGACTTTACAGGCCTCAGTTAGCATGTTAAAGTTCATGAGAGTACAGTTAGAAAAGATTAAATAAGACTGCCGTCCCGGATTCGAAAATGTGGCACAAAAACAAACCAATGGAGGCCCAGTAGAGTGCAATCAGATGAAGAGTTTATTAAGAACACATGCGTGGGAAGAAGCACACAGCATCACATCAGCGGACTTCTTTGCCCAAAATACACAGACAATGGCTTTTTTATAATGTCAGGGTTAACGCCCCTTCACGTGTTATAAGAACATTATTTGCATCTTAAGAACATTATGTGCATAGTTTACAGTAAATGGTCAATCTTAAACCCCTAAAATTAGACAAAGAAGTTCCTTTTTCTATCACACCTTCCGTAAAAGGCAATAAGTTGCAAGCCTAAATGGTCCCTGAGGGCTTGTCCTCCTCTCTGACACATCTTCTGTCACCTGTTACTAAGCAAACTCTAATGCAACAGGTTGCTGAATACATTCAGGCCTTTGCTCAGGCCTGTTTCTAGATTGTATGTATTATATGTGTTTTGTAAGCGTGTATGCAGTTTTAACCTTCTGTAGCTCCAAGTCACTTACACAATAGATCGTCCGGACATCGCTCCGAACGAGGCTTATGACTGCACCTGTAATAAAAGGTTACTGTGAACATCTTAATGCAGTATCAATGCTATAGATTATATTATTAATGATGCAGGATATATTGTAGCAATAAAATTATTTATAATAATCTCTTTCAGAGACGTCACCACACCGTTTGTTGTGTCACTCCTCGGCCCACTCAGTTAGGCCTACTTCTAGCTCCATCAATGACATCATGGTCAGCTCTCCGGGGTCCACTGCCCTCGTGATTACCTTTTCCAACAATCCTCTGGCGCAAGGAATGAGACAACAACCACAAGTCACCAATATCCCTAGAAATGATGCAATAGAAAGCATTACAGGCATCACAAACCCTTTCCATTGTCCGAACACGGATGTCATCCAGCTCTCCAGCGGGTTGTCGATTCCTGAGTGTTCATGCATAGTTTTAGACAAAGTTTTCAGCCCTTCCAGAGCTCGAGTTACTGAGCCATCTAGGGAAGTGTAACAATTAAGTTTAACATCCAGGCATCCATAAAAACTGAATTTATTAAATTTAACAGAGTTAGAAGTTAGCAGGAAGTTAGCTCGCTAGTTTCCACCTAAACATGACATACCATGTTCTGACTGAGAGATTTCAGAAGAAATTAAAACGTACGGCTCTGCTGTCACTTCCGGCATAAATGAAGACAGAAAACTAAACAGCAGTGACATTTGTAGGATCACTGAAGTTGGAGTAGCTGGTATATAATGATGTGATCGCTAGCGGCACAGCTATGTTAGCATAATATAAACACATTAGTCCAGTGAAGCTGGAGGATGAACGCTAACTTGTTTCCAGTGATAAAATTTAACTTGAGGGTTCCGGGTTGTTTGGGACAAATGGGACCAAACTTCAGTCGGGAAAAGAACTGAGATAATCCATCCATAATACGAGGTTAGTCATTAATATACTGCTGCATGGGCTGAGCTGTAGTTACATTGTAAGGTTTTAAAACCTGAGCTTTAAAATGAAAAGTGGTAATAAAAACAGAGAGAGGCCAAAAGTATGATCGCTGCCTTTTTAGGGGCTCATTTAGATTAAATAAAACAAGATACAAAGCATTAAAACATGTTAGAAACACAACAGCCTTAATAAACGCAGAGTAGTTTGGACCCTGAAGCAGGGTTCATTTGTCATCACCTAAAAACCGGATACCAAAAGACTCTAGAATCAAATGTGATGCCATCTGTCTGACAAAGCTTGGCTGAAACTGGGTCATGGAACAGGACAATGATTGCTAGAACAGAAGGAAATGAACAACAGAATGGCTGAAAAAGAGGTGCCGTATTGGCCCAGTCAAAGTCCAAACCTCAATCTTATCTAACCTGAAGACAGCTGTGTATAAATGAATATAATGTAATGTATAAATGCCCGCAAAAAGAAAAGTGGGGTAAAAATTCCCAATAACGATGTGAGAGACTTATTTTCCTATAGAAAACGATTACTTCAAGTTCTTGCTACTAAACAGGGTTTTACAAACTACGGAATCATGGGTGTTTTTCTTTTTTCATGACTCTAGAGAGTTCCTGGAAGAGTACTTGGTCATAGGGGGATTGTCTGATTGTTGGGGTTTTCTTTGTATTATTGTGGGATGTTTACCTTAGAATATAAAACACTTTGAGGCAACTGTTGTTGCGATTTGACGATGTATGAAATTGAAAAGATTTTTCTTCAGTTTTTAATAATGTATAGCTTAACTAATCATTTCTGCTTCCCTTCTACCTCCTCAGTGTGCCATGTTTTATTGTGACTTTCTTGTTCTTCACTGTAAACTTCAGTTTACCCTATTTTATTTAGTAAGCTCCTTCACGAGTAGTGAAGTACTGACTGTGGTTTGTGAAATTGGCAGGGTAATCCATTTTGAGTAAAAAAAGAGAATAAAATATTGATATTTAGCACCGCTCTATCAGTATCTGTCACAAGTGGAAGCACAGTGATATTGTGATACAATATTTTGTTCCACCCCTAGTCCCAGTCATTATTTCATTCACAAAACATTAGCTGAAGAAGCACTGATGCTTAAAGCAGACACCAATGAATCATGATATGATAGACAGAAGGATGCTGCAGTGCCCTCTACTTCCTTCCCCTATTCTGTAATGCTGTCTCTCCTTCGCTGACCCTGGTAAAGGCTCTCAGCTTACTTTTGTTTATCTTTCAGGGGATATAGAAGCGTCTCCTCCTTCCTCTTCCCCACTGCTCTTCTGTTCTGTCTTTCTTCCTTGAAAGATATTTCCAAATGAGTGAGCCCAGACCACAGCTGCCTCTCTGACGCATTAATCACTTGGCTGACGCTCCCTCCACTCCCACGTGCACGTAGACATCGCTTGCGCACACACTTCGACAGGCACACGGCCTCTCGCTCATGGATAACCTGGTTTGACTCACATAAGTAAAGGCATGTACTGCCACCGAGTAATATGAACACGTGTCAGCGCACACGACTTGAGACATAGACAGAAAACATTCTGGGATTATACACAAAAGCATCCACCCACCCCTCAGATGGTCTTGACTTCCCATTCTACACCACCTCCCTCTGTCTCCATCCAGCCATGGCTCCCACATGACCCTCCATTTTCCTCATCATTAGCAACACCAACAAGCAGCCGCATTCCATCCATCCCTCCCTGCTACCCTTCCTGCCTCCCTCGCCATTCCTCTGTTTACTTCTTGATTTCTTTATTTGATTCCCGTACAATCCCTCCCCTTTGTGTCCTCTGTGCAAAGAGAGGCATGAGAGGCGAGAGGGAAAAGGAAGAGATGGTGGAAATAGAAGGGAGGGAAGCCTGTTTAGGCTTTTTAATTTGTATCCTAAAGTGACGCACCTGCTTTATGGTTTCGGCGCTGTCAGAGATGGGTAGAGAATGGTGCGCATCCTCATAGTGAAACGTACCTTAATGAGGCCATAAGGGCCACAATGGGTCCCTTCAGGTAAAAGCAATATAATGTTATGGACTAAAACTATCCATATTCTGCACTTTAACTTTCAGGAATACCTACAGCTGCATTTATTTCTACTTTTGCTCTTTATAGAACTGAGTCTTGCATTACGCCACGGTGACACTAGGGAAAACACTAGTTGAAGACAGCAACGTGATCAAGATTATTGCAACTGTATGCAAAAAATAAGTGTACTCATTGCCTTTGAAGTGATTGCTTTAAAGACAGGGAGCAGGTCTTCGACCCCTCACGGTCGGTTGCCGTCTTCAAAGCTTTGGTGCGTAAAATGGCAAAAAGGTGGAGCCTGAATGTTATCAGTCTATTGTCAGTTTGCAATTTAATGGTCAAGTTGGCAATTACATGTAATCTGTTTGTGATAATATAGTGATTTAGTGTGACTTTCTTTTGACAGGGTTGCAACCAGAAAAACAACCAGTTGAGAACCAGTTGAGTCAAATCCCAGAGTTTCTAACAGTCAAACTGCAGACGAGTTGTACTCATCAGCGACGTCTTTATAATCTGCCTGTGTTTATGAGCTACATAACAGTTGTTTGCAACTCTTCAATAATCTTTCTGAGAGTGATAAAAGTCGAGCCGCGATTGTTTGGAGACAGGTTGCAGGTTTGGGGACAGGTCCCAGCAGGTGCTTACTCACTGGACACCACCAACTTCTTTCCTGGTTGTAAGGAGATTACCGTCCTATTTTTTCTATGGTGTGATCGAGTCATTAATGGTCCATTATTTGCTACCTAATGAATGAACCTTGGTTGCAGTTAGATTAGTTCTTGGTTTTAAAAGTAATTAACTTGAGTTTTAGACAGATTTCATGGTGTAAAGTTGTGAGAGATGATAATGATATCAGTGTATTGGCAGGTATTTGTCACTTCTTTATACAAAATAATATTTTCTTAAAGTAAATCTATTTTTTGCCAAGTGTCCAGACAAAAATGATCAAAACATTTTCTCGCTGTATCAGGAGACTTCAGTGAAAAGCTTTTTGAGTTGTAGCTTTGGCCTCTGTATTTCAAACATGCACTCGATGTACTCTTGATGTTAAGTGGCCTTTAGTGAGCAAAAGAGCATGAAAATTAATGTGAAAAAGCAGCTAAAGCAGCATCAGCTTAGATTTCACTGAAAATATTACACCAAACACATGAAAAATGTGAAAAAAGATTGCACATCACGTTAAAAAAAGTTTGAAGAAAACACCATTAAAGAAGGTCAGTTCATCACCAATATACTTTCAGACTTATTAGGTACTTTCTAGTACTGGGTTGGATCACATTTTATCAGCAGAACTGCATTAAGTCTTTATGGCATAGATTCAACGAGGCGCTAGAAACATTCCTCAGAGATTCTGGTACATGACGTTGACATGACAACATCTCACAGTTACTGCAGATTTATCAGCTGCATGTCTGTAATGAGAATCTCCTGTTGGAAGCAACTATCAGAAAAATGTGTACACTGTGGTCATAGAAAGATGGACACAGTCAGCAACAATAATCAGGTAGACTTTGGTGTTTAAACAATGCACAGCTGGTACTAAGGGGCCAAAGTATGCCAAAAAAAAAAAAAAAGATATCCCGAACTCTATTACACCATCACTGCCACTCTGAACCACTGGTGCAAGGCAGGATGGATGTGTTCATGTTATTTAGGCCAAATTATGACCCTACCATCCTTATTAAGCAGCAGAAATCCAGAGCAATATCTTCTTTCATCTGTCTTGTCTATGAGACAAGATGTGTTTAGAGATGCTGTTCTGCATACCTTGCTTGTAATGACAGGTTATTTAAGTTATTGTTGCCATCCTATGAGCTCAAAGCAGTCTGGCCATTCTCCTCTAACCTCTGGCATCAACAAATAGTGACAGTTACTCACAGAACTGCTGCTCACTGGGCATTTTATCTTTTTTTGGAAAATTCTGTGTAAGAGACGGTTGTGTGGATCAGCAAATTCTGAAATACTCATACCAGCCCCCCTGGCACCAACAACCATGTCACATTCAAATTCCCTTAAATCACCTTTTCTTCTCCAAGCTGATGCTCAGCTCGAACTTCAGGAAGTCATCTTGACCATGTATACCAGCCTAAATGCATTGAGCTGCTGGAATGAGATTGGTTGATTAGAGCAGCGGTACCGCCCCCAACCCCCGGGCATCGGACCGGTACCGGTCCGTGAGTCGTTTGGTACCGGGCCGCGAGAGTTGAGGCTCAGGTGTGAAATGTATGGTTTTCAGGGTTTTTAATCGGTTTTCAACGTTATTTTGTTGTTATTTTTATCGTTAACTCGGTTTTCCTGAGTCCTGTCACGTGTGTTGTGAATAAATCTTCTTTTTTTCGGTACCGGTACTAGTTTTATGTTGTTGTATTTATCCGCGACACCTTAAAGGCCGGTCCGTGAAAATATTGTCGGGCATAAACCGGTCCGTGGCGCAAAAAAGGTTGGAGACCGCTGGATTAGAGATTTGCAAACAAGCAGATGAACACATGTACCTAATAAAATGACCGGTAACTGCAATTCAACTGAAGTTAGCATGAGGAGAAAGCTTCCTTCTCAAGCTGAGATGATCACTTAATTTGATGATCACGTTATCAACTCTTTCACATCAAGGCATAGATACTGTCACAGAGTCTGCCATGAAATTTCATATGAATATTCATGGTCTCCAGAGGATGACGTTTTTCAGCTGTGTCTTTTGATCTCAGACAAAAAGATTATTTTGACTGATATTATCTAGAATATTATTTTAAATTATTATTATTCATGTATCCCAAGGGGGGGAACTTACTTAGCCTTTTATTTAGTCCCACTGTAATAATGCATTATCTTCTTTTAAATTCAAATTGAGAAATTGTGCTTAAAATGTAGCGGTCTCACAGCAAGCTGTCAAATAGTGACAATATGTATTGGTTTGCTTATGTGCACATCTTTCAAGAATTTTCACATATGTAAATTATGACAGTAGAGCTCTTAGATTTGTGATAAATGCGGTCATAGTAATAAGATACGTCCTTTTTTTGAGATAAAGGTCAGTTGTGGAGAAAATTGTGGCCTTTGGATGATGCAAAGGAGGAGGATTTTGATGTAACCGAGAGTCTTTGTTGAAGTCTTCAGAAAATTCATTTAGTTACATATTGACAACAACAATTAAAGAGCCGTTGTGTAACAGCTGTTGCATATTCATCAATAATTACTCTATAATTTCCGAATTTCCCCAACGACTGTAATTTTCATTACTGTTACAGCGTATCGAACTGACATACATTTAGGCTTCATCGGGCTGCAGCTTCCCCATTCTTGTGAGATGAAGCAGTACTTGTATTATAACTCCCATATATCTGCTTCCAAATAGCTGCAAAGTCTGGTGAACAAAAGCAAGGGAAAAAATATAAACTTACAAGTAGCGGTTGGACACGAGATAACAGAAAGTAAATAACGAGAATAAATACGAGTGTAGAATGTCCCGTGTACAAAACATAAACAAATCACAATGCAGCGGTACTCTTAGAGCTTTAGAATACTTTCTTTTTATTTCCGTTGCATTGTTATAACTTGAGTTGCACTCATTAGGCTTAGCAGAGAGATAAAGGCATTATGTGTGGCATACAGCATACAGCAGTGGCTGCACGAAAGCCACTTACATGCTCACTGCAAGCATGTAACACCCTACAAAGCTCTTCACACCCGGCTCTTACGTAATGTGTCACAAATCCAGTGTTCCACAAAAATTGTGTGTGTGTGTGTAGGTGGGGGTATAAGTACATAGCTGTGTCATAATGTCTTACATTTTAAGTAAAATTATATACAAAGATGCCTTATTAGTTATCAGCAGCTACACTAATTTCGGGGTAGGTTCCAAAATGGTCCTCTTCCTTTTGCAGAGGATTTGTAAACATGCTGTTGTTCTTGATCCCCTGACTTTTCATCTTAAGCCATCATCTCGTCAAAATTTAATGCTACTTAAATATTTGATTATTTGTAGCACAGTGAATATAGTTTTACAATTTTATATACCTCTGCCTTAACTGTGACACCTCTAGCTTTTGAGGCTTTTCAGTGTGTGTGTGTGAGTGTGTGAGTGTGTGTGCGTGTTTGGCACTTTAAAGCAAGGCGATTTATTAGCAATTCACTCAGATGCATTATCTTACATTTGAATGAATCTCAAAGGGCCTTTCTGCTATCACCAGTTTTTGCTTTGGTCTATTATGGATTACATGGTTAAATAATGCAATGTCAGGCTGGAAAGGAATATATTGGCAATGAAAAAGAATCTCGATTATAGCTTTGCAACAACAAACACTGGTAGATTTTAAAGTAAAAAGTTCAAGTGAAACTCATATAGAAACAAATATTTTCTGGATGTCTTTGACATATAGGAGGATTTGTTCACTTTTTTGTGTCTACTGTAGTAAGACGCTTACAGTGCTGTGAAAAAATACTTTTTCCCCATTTAAAAAAGTTTATCATTCATTCCCTCAGAGAGGGCATGATGGCATGACAAAGTTAAGTAAACTGAAAGTTCTCAAAAAGCACTATAGCATCCAACAACCTGGAGAATCAGCTGAGAAACAAAGTTTATTGACATCATTCAGTCTTGAAAGGGTTACAAAGCCATTTCTCAGGCTTTGGGACTCCATTGAACCACAGTGAGAGCCATTATCCACAAACAGAGAAAACTCAGAGCAGTGGTGAGCCTTCCCAGGAGTGGCTGACCTACTAAAATTAAACAACATCTGAAAAACCGCAGGCCTCAGTTAAAGTCAGAGCTCATGGTTCAACAGTAAGAAAGACACTGGGTAAAAACGGCATTCAAGGGAGAGGTCCATGGAGAAACCCACCCAACTTGATTTAAATCTGGTTGCCATTTAATGTCATTAAGCAGGCCATAAAGGCTTGAAATCTCCCCAGCTTGGCTAAATTAAAACGATTCTGCAAAGAAGAGTGGGTCAAAGTCCCACTCTTCAACTACGACTGGCAACTAGGCCAAAGTCCTAGTTGCCAGTTCTCGCTGCCAATTGCCCCCCATACCATCAGGTTTGGTGGGCAATTTTCTCTTTGGACCAGGTAGGTTTGGATAACTTTTATTGTTGAACATATTTAAATGGTCAGAAACAGACCCACATGAAAACAAACCTTCTCCATTTTTTTTAGTACCTAAACAGATGTTCAGATTTGCACCCTGCTCTAATGTCAGCAGAGACTAAGCAAAGCCACTGCTTCAGTAGCACAAATTCGAATTCTTAAACTCCAAATGTTTAGCTGCAGTCCGCCATTGTTATTTCTTTGGAGCAGCTTTTGCTATTAAAATGTCTTGACTACAAGCAAAGCATGCCCAGTTATCTGATGTTGCCAACAAGAAGAAAGCACTCCGTTTCAAAAACTGAAGACTTGATGGGTTATTTATACACAACAGCATTCAAATCCTTAGTGTTAGAAATAAATAGCCGCCACTGGCTGCAGATTGTGTGATGCAGTGAGACGACCTGAATGCAGATGAACAGAGAACCTAAACTGTGAAATACTAAAAACCCATGAAACCATGAAGGGAAGACCAGCAGAGACTCCGACCAGGGACAAGGGGAGACTGAGACAATATATACACAAGAGGAAGATTAGGGGAGTGGAGACAGCTGGGAAACACAGCAGGAGCAAATTAGACATAATGAGGTAAGGGAAGCAAAGTGAACATAATACACAAGAAATAAGAGACTATCAAAGTAAAACAGGAAACCCAACAAACACCGAGAACTCAAAACTGTGTATACTTTACAAAACTCAACACTTTAAACACAGAAACAATGAGTCAAGACACAGACCACGACAGACATGCCAGTGTGTTTTTTGCTTGTATGGTTGCAGGCAAGACCTAAGACATTGTAATCATAATCAGTCAGAAAGTGGGAAAACTTTAAGATGGAACCAGTAATCAAAGACTGGTGTGGATTACTGTGTTTTCATGTCGCCTTTTGTGCTACAGTGCAGCCTAAACCCAGGTGGCGTTCTTGTCAGCCTTTTACCTCAAAGAAAATTATAGTTTTCTCTTCATAACACTGTAATTTACTTAGAATGTAAAATGCCCCGAGGTGGCTGCTGTTGTGAATTTGAGCTATATAAATGAAACTGAATCGAACTGTCTTGAATTGCATTAAAGTAAACTGAATTTTCTGTGCTGTGCTCACATACTGTATTTTATTACAGCTGAATTCCCAGTAGGGCTGTTCTCATTGCAAGAGTTTCTGTTTCTGTTGTCAAACAATAGAATGGCTAAGAGAGTGTGACATGAACGTTGATGATTACGACTAGTTGTTATCCTAGACACTTTCAGCCTGCTACTGTAAACTGCTAAAATGCTGATTTAATAAACCGTGACATCATCGCCTATTTTATTTGTGAAATTATTGCTTGGACGTGACAGAATGTGGTCAAGTGTGACAGCTGTGCCGCATTAGCTGATCCTCTCGGTCACTCTCTTTTTTTTGAAAGTGGTAAGGGAAGCTGCAACAGTGAATGTGCACATTTGGAGCAGGCGTTAACACCTTGCCCACACTTCAGGGGAAGGTAATTTGTGCTTTTCCATCGACTTTGCATTGCATAAAGCTACATCCTTGTTAGAAAGCTACATTATCAGCAGGGATGGGAACCCAGAACTAAGGTCTCTGGCACACAGACCTAGTCACTAGAGAAAATGTGCATTCCCTGACCGGTTGGCAGTTGTTTGCTGCCAGTTGCTTTCTTTCTCCAGGTAAAATCAGATGCATAGAAGGTACAACACCAAAAATCTCCAAGTGGTTGCTTGACTAGACTACTAGTTTGCCACTGTTGCCCGTAGCTGGCATTAAAGATGTTGACTTGACTGCAAACCCTTTCTAACTGACCACCACTGGGTAAAAATGTGACGGAAATAGAGATCGTTTGCCTGACATTGCTTTGTTTCACTCTTCGCCGTTTCATACAAACTATGCAACCAACACAATCGCAAGGAGATTTTCGGTGCAGTTTTATCTTTGCAATCATTTTCACCTAGCAACAGCCTGCAGCTTTTAGCAACCACTAACCAACTGGAAAGGGAATACTCAATTTTCTCTTGTGACCAGTGGTTGCCAGTCAGTCTCTTGGCCTGTGGAAGTGAAGCCTAAATTATTATAACCTGCTGAACTGCAAAAATGAGCCTTTAATGAAAGAAATTTGGATGCTGGCAAAATGATGTGATTCATGAACAGGAGGAAAATATGAACCGAGATCCTGAAACTCGAAAGCCTAAGCCTACATATAAGTCAGGTGGCACGTGATGTATTTCTTCTTCTTGAAAAAGTGCTTGTAGTAACGTCAAAGATACATGATTCAAAAAGCCAGAAGCAGCTTAATTGTGTTTGCCAGTGACTTAGCACGCTGTTTTTAAACAGTCATTTCAAATGAAAGATCTGTTCTGATGATCTGATCTTCCGATAAAACCTGAAATACACATTTTGGAAACGAATGACACTTGCAATAACTTGCACAATACACTACGCCCACCTTAAATCTTGCACAAATTCAGGACCGTGGCAGTATGAAAATATTCATTCACCTCTGTAATGGTCCCGTTGCTGTTAGGATTAATTTACTCCACTCAGGATTGTGAATTTGAGAAACTGCAGCTGTTTATTTTCAGTTAATGACATTCATGTTGGTGATGCATCGTAATGTGCCACCCACTAGGGCTCTATAAAACCGTTCACTGCTCAGTATAACCCATAAACAAATAATAAGATAGCAAAAAAGCCTCGCTAATAGAACAATACAAATTTGTGAACACCTCACAAATATGATATATAATAAAAAGAATTCTTTTAAATGGAAAGCACACACACAAACATATATATTCTGTGCTGATTTCTTCAGTTGTAAACATCATGCCCACCTGCATTTATAGGCAGAAGTGTGTTTTCTATACTCTTAAAATCAATCTATTTTATTTTTATCCAACATGTCTTTCTTTTAAAAATGACAGATTACCTTGTTATAGCTTATTCTGGGGCAGTGACCATTACATACAATCTCTGTGTCTGCTGCGTGCTGTTAACAATTCGTAACAGTGTTCTGATAGTTAAGTCTCATCTCTAAACTGACCAATGGGATCGTCTCCCATAAATTCTGTATGTCATATATTTGAAATTCCCGTGGTTTACAGACAGATTAAGTGAACTGCCTCCTTCAAATCCTTGCCAAGAGGGATTCCACTGTTTGAAGTGGTCAGGCTGTACAAGGATCTTGACCTTTTCTCGGCTGCCTCTAGCCGTCAGGCGGCTGTACTAACACAGCATTCACACGGTAAGTGCTGGCTGGAATGACAAGCTCAAATATGAAAAGCAAAGTCGTAGCTTTTTTTTTGGCTCTTGTAACTATCGTGCCACAAAGTAATTACACGGTCTGGGAACACTGGGAACATTGTCTTTACAAAGATGTCTGAAAAGCAGGAGGTCAAAAGAACAAACCTCCAGTGTGGACAAAGTAGGTTATAAAAGAAAACAGATCAACAGAAAAATTATTACCCATAAGTATCCACTGCTGTCGCTGAGGAGATAGAGCGGGTCGACCACTAATTGGAATGCTGATGATTCGATCCCCAGCTCCTCTAGTCTGGATGTCAAAGTGTCCTTGGGCAAAGATACCTAACCCCAAAACACTCTCAGTGCAATAGCATTTGGAGTATGTGTGATAGTTACAAAGTGCTTTAAAGCATAGAAGCACTTTGAGTGCTCGGAGTAGAAAAATGCTACCAGTCCATTTACCATGCTGCAGTTACACGCACATGAACACTTTAATTTTCCTGAGCTATGGGGAATTGTTGGCTACTTTTTGGCTTACAGTCTATTTTATTTCTTCCAAATAAACTGGTTTATGTGAGCAAAATCACATCAGTATGGACATATAATCTGATTTAAAGTTGCAGAGCTTGGTTGCTTGTTGGTTTCTTCATGTTACTACAAATACAAAGGTGACTTGTTAATCATGTATTTTGGGCATGTAGAGCGCATACTGTTAAATTTCCATCACTAAAAGCACTCTGGAGCGATTGCTGGTCATCATTTATAGCCACTCCTATATTAAAGTGGATTTATAATGCGTTATAGTCTTTAGAGAGTTTGTGCAAATGGCTAAAATTGATGTTATCTACATTAAATGTTACTAATTACATACTGTGGCAAGAACCTTTTACTTTGTTTCTTTGTTTTCTCCTTTATGTAAGTTGGGCTGTCCTGGTGCTTTTTTAAAACTTGAGTTTGTAGATCATTTAAGTAACCGAGCGACATGACGAATGTGTAAACACACTGCATAAGTAGTCCCTTAGGGCAACTTGTAAAAGATGCAAAAACATAAATAAATGACTGAATTTGCCTAATTTCGTCCAGTAACTTAATAACAGGCAGTGGTGGGACTGCTGTTCTTTGGACTCACCACCTCATCATTTTCACAATGGTATTCTAGCTGGTCTTAATAACCCACTCCAGAGCCTTTTGGTCTTGGGTCATGCACTTTTCATGTTCTAGCATTTGCAGCTGGAGGGATTTAAACTGCAGTAACGAACAAAAATTATGGACCAAGCATCACTAACGCAAAACACAGAAACCTCCCACTAGTGTCTTGTGTTATGACTGTGCAGATTCTTAATCTGTCTAAAAATGCATGGACAGTCTCTGATTTCCTATTTCTTAATTTTAATTTCCTATAATCCATTCATCCATTTTAACTGGCTATCCAGTAGTTTTTAATAAAACAGGTCAATACCCAGAAGATGGCCAAGTAGAGGAAAAAACCTTTAGTCTAAGCTAACTTGGGTTGGCTCTTTTTTGTCTGGTACGATCACACCATCTGCAGCGGTGTTTGGTCTGGCTGCTGGTCTGAAAGGAGAGGAGAGAGAATGTCTGGAAGTCTTCTTGTCTTAATCCAATTTCTGTGCTTCTTTTTCCAACATTGATTAATGTATTTCTGTCATCAGTGATAATATATAATATGTGTTTCAGCAAAATGAGGCAAAAAGTAGGACTTCAAGCAGAAAAAATAAAAATGTCTGCATATCTGCATGCACCAAGTGAGCTGTTATATTTGCTTGAACATGGATGTGCCTCTATTTCTTGTCCTGCTGAGCATTTTCTTTTTTGCATTTTTACTTGTGACAGGAGAAAAAAAAACGAGACTGCTCTGCAGTACTTCCTTGAGCATCATTAGCGTCTTTGATCTGTACTGATTATGGTTGTAAAGAATGACCTCAGAGCTGATATCGCTGTACTTATATACACATGTTCAGAAATCATCTCTGTGCATTCAACACAGACACTCATAATCAATCGTGCTCATGCGCATCTGTGGAAACATGTAATCAGACAGGACCGCTCGCATCGAGCAAGTGCAAAACACGAACACGGTCACTCTCTCTGCGCCTCGCACAAAAGCACACTCACCCACACGCATATTGTATGGGCCAGTGCACAAAGATTTGTCATTTTATCAGCAGGAACCTCACCAAGAAAATAGAAGAAAATGATTGTATGCTGTTCACTAAGCATGTACTCAGATACACGCAGCCCTTTTGAATGTCAAAGGGAAATCAATATCTCTCGATTGGTTGCGGTGATCGCAAGCTGTGCTGAGAGCATCACGGCACACAAATGTTAAATATATTTAACTATATATAAAATGTACCGTGTTGTATAAGATTACTGTACGTTGCATCATGTTCCTGACTAAAACAAGGCATTAATAAATGCATGTTTAATACCGGAGCTGATAAAAAATGCAACAGCAGTACTATTACTACTAATATCACCACAGGGAGAGCTGATATGTGAAAAAAAGATACATCGACAGACTGATTCTTGGATTAATATTTGATCTTTTCAGCAACCTTTTTATCTTTCAATCCCGTATACAAGTGTCATTATGTACAGAACAAAATCTACAAACCGATTCTCAGAGAGTGAATCAAAGAACATATCCAAGATCATTTTCCAATGCATTTTGATATCTGCATTACAGTGGGTTTAATTTTCCGTTGATAATCGTCATCACTGTCATGGTGGCCATCACTGTGACCTAACTTAATATGCATACCATTCTTTCCGAATCAAATGGAAATATGCAGCTGTTAGCCTCGGCAAATGGAACATGACATTTTTTCCCTCTTCCGCGGCAGTATTAGTGAATTTGGGCCTGAGGCTAGCTTTGCACAGTGAAGTGTGGAGTGTCATTGTCTGACAACTTTAATCTAGGATTGGCTGCTCTGACTTTTTGACATGGATGGCCACGGGCTTAAATCTTGTCCCCTCTCAGTGCCATGGGCCAAATATGTTGCTGGCTATTGACAAAGCAGCAAATGTTAGATGTACATGTTACTTAGTTCATGCTAGAGCTTAAAAGACACATTCCAACTATTTTAAATATTTGTTTGCATTTGTCATAGCATAAAAATTATTTATAGACCCCTCTAGACCTTCTGGATAGTCACTGGTGTGATTTAATGTCTGTATGCTCTGCTGTTGTTGCTAAGATGTACCTGCTTATACTAGTTAACCCTGAGGAGCTATTAATATGCAGTTAAAACACAACTACTGTGGTGGAATCTGTAATGTTTGAAGATTATTCAGGCAACAAGTAACCTGGGAATACATCAGAATACATCAAGGAGTTTTTTAGTTCATTAGGTAGTCATGATCAGGTGATTTGCCCTGCAGTCAAAATATTTTTTCTCCATCTTTTCTTATTTGCCCTCCTTTAAAAAAAGGACACGCAATGAAAAAACATAAGTGTGGCCCATACTGAATTTGAAGTTTTTTCCTGGAGTGCTGATTAAAGGATGAAGTCTCTGTATCCAAGCTGTACGTTGATTTTCTGCATGTCCTCCCAGTAATTTTGGGGTTATCTCATGGTGTTCTTTCCCCCCCCCCCCATTCCTCCTCTTCCACATCTGCTCAATCCATTTACAATACATTGACACGTTGAGGAAACACTCTTAGATGGTACAGAGGACAGATGATGTGACACTGATTTATTGTTCAGATTTCATGTAGCAGCTTTGCATACTTGTTGTATTTCAAGCTTTGGCTGAAGGTATAGTTATTGCTCAGACTACACATGCAGTAGTATCCAAAGGCTACAGGTTTGACTTCTCTAATGAGGCTGAAAAATAAAATAGCACAGACATTTATCAATACACATCCACATGCATTACCCTATATATTCCTTCCACTGCACAGACATCACTTCTACCACAATCATTACTAGAAACAACACTGTGCTCCAAATGTACTCCAAATAATTATGTATCTCCCATATTTGCAACATTAGTTAGCTGATAGAGCCAGGGGGCGGGTAGTGGGTCAGTACAAATATTTGTGTTAATGCCCTGTTCAGCACACAGTGGTCTAATACAATATCCAGTGTCCCAGTACTACACATTTGCCCTCCCAACTTGTCACATTTAGTAATTCTTGGTCAAGACCAGGATTGATCATATTTTGACACACTGAAGACCCTTTCACCAGTGCAGGTTGTGCTCTGGGATAACTTATTGGTTGCAAAAATCTACAAAACATGCAAAAATCTGTATTGTTTCTCAGTCACATTTGGCAAAAAATAGGACGCAAACCTTCTTGCGACCAGGAAAAATCAATGGTTTCCCAGTGAATCCTCTAGTTACAACCCGGCTCTGCTATGCGACAGGGGAGGTAACATAAACGAGCCCAAAGCCAGGACGATCAGATTAAAAAACAAAGTTTATTGCCGAAACTGAAAACCGTTTGTGAAGCGACTCACTAGGCAAGTAAATAAAGCCAACGTACTCTCACACGTTCAAATAACACATTCAAATACAAAGAACACTAATCATAAGGGCAGCGACACATAGACAGAGGTGCAGAGGCAGGAGGTACAGCCTACACAGTCTGTTCACAACAAAGAGTCCCCCTCAAGTGAAGAATCGCCAGCCTTTTGTAGTCGCGGACAGCCGCGTCATTGGTCCGTTGAATGCCGAGGATCCCCCAGCAGCCAATGCTCTATGAGGACCGGCACCCTTGAATTTCCTTACAGGAAGGCCGGCCCACTTCCTCCAAGGCCAGAGGCTGTAACAGCAACCACTTTTGATTGTTTGGTGTTTGCACAGGCTACCTTTCTCTGCACAGTTACGGTTCAGACCGACTGCAATCACTCTCAGACACGCCACCATCACACTGCAATCAATCAGTCTGTGCTAATGAGCACAACTTGCTCATGATGCATCTCTTTCGGTATGAGACTCAAAAAAACGTGTTGCAACTGTTTGTTTTCTGGTTATGAAATAATAATAATACTTTCACTGTATAATTTCTGTAATTACCAACTTGAACCCCTTCAAGCACAAACTGGCTGATAGCAGATTGACTGTCTTACTGCCTTTCACCACAATGATTGGTCACTGCCAACGAGTCAAATTCATTGCATATTGTCACAGTCATTTTTGGTCGTGCTGTAGTTTCTGATCTGGGTTTTTCCTGTCGTGACACCAGCATTTGTTGCAGACATTGTGAGCATTAATCACAGTCTTGCTTTTTGACTTTTACTCTTTACAGTGGCAGAAAAAAAGATAATGTTTTGGATTCAAAATGCCTCTTTTCACAACATTAAGAGAAATATTTTAAATGAAAACTTTAAATATCTGAGAAAAGCAACTTTAATTTCAGCTTCAGCATTACTTAGGAGGGCAATTTCACTGCTGGCTCATCACATACTGGCGATAAATGCACTCTGTACCCACTTTGTGTGATTTTAAATGTAAAGAGCATTCCTAAAGACTTCAAGAGACACCACTCAGTGTCTGAGATAGAGTCTGCCAGTGTCTGAAGTCAGAGGCAAATGTTGTTTCGCTGGTGTCATCACTGTTGCTGCAGTAAAATGGCGAGAAGCTGTGGTTATGTGTTTAAGCAGACTCTTGAAATATTTAATCATTTAGGAAAGCACCAAAGGGATATTTAAGTAATTCCCACCAGTCCCCAAGAGAAAGGTACATTGTTCAAATGAAGCAGAATAAAGCTCATTTATATTTGTCATTCCAAAAAAGCCTTTAAGTTGATTTTTTATTTTTTAATTATTAAAAGCCATTATCTTTTGGATGTAAAGGATAGCAGTCAACAAAAATCTACCATACAGTATTTCATCATTGTCAGTGAGCTCTCCAGTCATTATTATATGCTTTCCTATAATCATATTATACTTTCCAGCAGCTGCTGCAGACTGTGAAGCCTGAGAATATCAGGTCAATAAAGCAGTGATTTATGCCTATACAGTGGCAGTTCCCTGGTCTAGATTCATGCAGATTATTCTACTATTCCGAGTATATGTCATATATTGCATTGGAAATAGGAAAGATGTGCACTCGCAAGCTTTGCTGAATACTAACAAAGCTGTGAGACTGACCAAGAAATGAGCCTTCCAACTTTCCCATGGTGCCTCTTAACTGCTTACTGCTATTAAATCCCCAACACTGCTTACCTGTGTTTGACTTCTGTCTGCTGTTTGCTCGGGTTCTGTCGTTACACTGTTGGTCTCTTCATCTGTCCGGCGGTCAAATGGATGGCAATAGTGCTTTTTTTATTTGTGTCTAAACGCACGAGCTCCTTTTTTAATGGAAAAGGCAAATTAAGTGATGGATTTAAACATTTGGAGGAAATGCATTAAGTGCAGCTCAGGCTAGCAATTACATATCACTCCCACCATCTCTGATGTGCCATTATCATAATGTCTGTTTCAGTTATGAGAGTTTATCTCCTACTGTTGTCATACTGTGCTGCAGGACTGTCAGTGGTAGCTAAATGCACCTCGCTAAAAGCTTCAGTGTGAGACTTTTGTTTGAAGGCAGGGTATCATTAGTCCTTTACTCCTACCCCTCACTTGGTAATCGTGATGCTGCAACACTTGTCACACTTCTTGATGAGTTATCACACATCAAAAAGGGCTTACGGGCACATTATATAAATCCTTCACAGGTACTGAGGAAGCACATGGCCAATCTGCATATTTATTCCACGATCACTTGAAGATACTCTGATGCATATGTCACGGTGACATCCAAACAGCTGTTTTAGGCTCAAACGGGTGACACGGTTGTGATAAAATGATCAAAACAGACAGACATTTTTTTTTCCGTTTCACAAAGAAGTAAATACTTTCCACAGGACAAATCACTTCAAGTTTGGACTCAGAAGAGCAGGGAACCAGAAAACTTTAAGCACCTGAGAATAACTTGGTTCTTCACGGTGACCTTCTAACACACTTCCCTCTCTAAACATTTGAGCAAAAAAGAAAAACAAAACGTCACCTTCTAGATTTTTACAGCCGTTGTCCACTCCAATGTCAGGACTACTTTTCTAAAGCTCCTCTGGTGGTGTCGTAGGTGGCTGTGGCACATGGTTGTTGTTGGCCATTAATTAGTGTAAAGCTCCTCCACCTCCCTGCACTGTTTTCCAGCATGTCAGACTTGTTTATTTTGCACAACAGGAACAATTAAGCAGCTGACAAGACAGCCACCGTTTGAAGTCCTTCCTGCTACTTCCAGTGACTTACAACGCAAGTTAGCAGGCACCTTGCAGCACCCTGCTGCTGCCTTGTAACCTTCAGCGGATGTCTTGAAATGCATTTTGTAGTACGCAAGTAGTAGTAGTATTATCATAACCAGATGCCCACCCTACCACCCACCTCTGCAACATCTTTGAAAAATGAGGTTCGGTCTTGAATATTAAAGACAGTGCGGTTCATTTATTTAGGGCTGCGTTCAGGCCACCGAGGGATGCTGATTTGAATCTCGTTTGTTAAGCTGTCTATCCTTATCTGTCAGCATCAGAGGATGCAATTTCTCTCTTCCCACCTCATCCTCCTTGTCTTCTAAATGGCAGGGATATTTAGAGGTGCTTGACAACTGAGGCATGCAAATTAGCAGTTGATGTTTCCTGTGTTCTTTCAGTTTCCTTCACTGTTCACCCCCCCACTCCACCCCTGAGTCGGCCCTTTTAGCCTAACTGAGAAGATATATTTGTGATTCTATTTTCATCATCATGTAGGAGGGAATTATGGGCTGGTGGTGGTGATGGTGTGTGTGTGTGTGGGGGGGGGAGGGGTTCAAACACTTTATCCATAGTTTCTCGAACTGCAATCAGAGTAATGGCAAAACAGCAGCCTCCTTTGTAAGGCGAGGAATGGAGGAGCAACAATAGCAGCGTTCATTTATTGGTGCATTTTACATTTGTTTAGCCCCGCATACCGATGTGATGTATTCATATACAGCAGCAACTTCGCACATTATCAGCAGCTCTCATTTTGAATTAAGCATAAATTCAATAGTTATAAAAATAATTTACTAGAAACTCCCAACCCCATTAGGAAGTTGTAGCCTCTTATTAAACTGTTTATAATAGCTGTCATATTTATTAGGTGCGATGCTGCTGCAGTGTGATCCTTCATTATATTAAATTAAAACTAATCAAAAGCAGCATTGGCCAGCAGAGACTGGTGATGATGGTCTCAGATTGCACAATATCAGGCTGAAAATAGTCCGGTCTGACATATGTTGGGCGTCAGGCTTGACAGTTTATTGTTTTATCTGGTCTAGTGTGTCCCAGTGGAAGAAAACCATGGATCTTGTATCCTTGCTGACACTCAGGTGATCTGCACCATGCCAACACGAATATTCTGTGGAACAGTATACATAACAGAGTAATGTCTGAGGAGATGTATGCAGTGCCGTATAGCAGCAAATGTTCCACGCATGCACACCCTCTGCAGGGTGTGAATAGGCCTTCAATCATGGCGTGTCTGCACCGAGTTCATCTGAGTTCACCAGTGTACAGTAGTAACTTTACAAAGAGGCTACCCACAGCTACTCTGCAGAAAGATGCATGAAGTATTTATTGTTCTGTCCTTAACCGTGTCAGCACAGAAAAAGTTTGGGCTGTGTTGTTTCAGTCTTACATCTCCTGTGTGTCTGATATATATATATTTATTTAAAAAAAGGCCTCACTCCTCTGTTCCAGCAGAGTACAGGTAACGTTTGAGGTGCAGGCTTCAAGCTTGTCACTCCCCACACATATATGACATATAGAAATTTGAGAGTAATGAGTAAATAACCACCCGGTTACAGGTGGATTCTGTTGGCATAGAGGGGTCAAAAACGGGAGACAAAAATTCAGTGTATGTCAGTTTTGCAGTTCCAGTATAAACCACCATATAAGAGGGTGTGTTGGGTATATGATGTGAAAGGAGTGGGTGTGTATTAAACAGTGCAGTTCGAGTTGAACTAACTGAACTACCTCACAGGCTTCACTTCATTTTTCTACTCCATTTTCTACTTTTGCACAAGTACTACATTTGGCTTCGAGCACTTCCAAAATGCAGGTGACCTACAGTCAACACTCTGCCTTAATGCCCTTGTATAAACACAGAGATGGAGTCATCAGCACTCGCTGCTGCTCATGATATGCTTCCTACTGTATATAGATCCAGTGTTCGTGGTGCTGTTATAAAGGAAGGTGTGTAGATGTAATGCCTTCTAGTGTCCTGAAGGCTTTTTCGCTCAGTCTCAATGACAGACAAACTTTCAAAGGTAACCAGCTGGAAAAGTCAACCAAGTTTTGAGCAGAAGGTTTGCTCTTTGTGCTAAGTAAGGTGTGGTTGCACTTACCTTTAAAACACATCATGCTGTTCACTGTTCAACAAGACAATTTGACTTTAGTCATGGTGTTTGAATGGGTAAACAGGTTGATAGCCATGTGTAACAACAGAATAATACAGTTAATAAGACGAAAGCTAAATATACCTGTAAACCGGTCGGCACAGGCCCGTACTCCATCAGGCCCTTGTACTCGGTCAAGCCCAGTTGGCTTCTCTATTGTCCTTTGCAAACCAGGCAAAGAAGCTGCTGAGATTTTCAGCCAGCCTTTCAAATCAAATCACAAATCAAATCACTTTTTATTGTCACATCACATGTGCAGGCACACTGGCACAGCACATGCCTTGCATTGTTGTTAGTGGTTTCAGGCTGTAAATTTCTGCTTTACTATTGATAGACTGTAATGAACTGGAACTCTGTCTCCGCCTGCTGTGGATGGGAGTTGAAATTGAATATGTACTCTGTCTGAAGTTTGTGGTTATAGCCCTTATGTGCTTCTTTAAGTTGCCTTTAGCTATACTGCCAGTTATAGCTGACTCAAAGCCACAATGCATAATGGAGATATGCAGGATATATAGCACATGAACAAAGCCATCTACACAGTACATCTACAAGAGCTTCTCAGCAATGGAAACCCCTCTCATGAAGCCGTGGTGCACAGTTTTTGTGCTGCTCTTAGTACCAGCAGAGTTTTGTCAACTTTGTCAACTATATACTTCAGCACTCAGCAACCCCACTCTCTAACTTTACATGGTTGGCCTCTTAATTGCTGAGCTATCTAAATGCTTCCACTTTGCAATAATACCACTTACAGTTGATCGTGGGATATGTAAGAGGCAACTCGCAGCTGTGTCGGGATCCTGTTACGACACTCAAATTTAGTGTTTGATTTTGTACACTAGTAGGGATCGGACTGAAAACAGCTGAATCCAAAGATTAAGAGCTGTGGTCCAGTATTTTTGTCTATAAAGCATAGCTAAAATGTTTGACCATTACCTTGCTTTTTGCCATTTCCCAGTTTTAATCAGAGGCATTTTTTTAAATTAACGACTGATATTTATAAACCTCATCATACTTGCTTGGAGGTGGTGACAGCAAAGCCTGTATGTGGAGTTAGAAACAAAATCCCTTAACGTAGGTAGGAGTCAGCAGCTGCAATTAAATCTGTGAATCTATGTTTTCAGATGCACTGCTGTCTTTTAAGGGCTTTAAGTTTAACAATTGCATATTTGCTGTAACTGGATATTGTAATGCAAGAAATGACATTTTGGGGGGAAAAGGAAAAATGTTGTCAGAGAATATTCACTATCAACATTTTTTTTCCATTTGCCAGATGTCTTAATTAAAAACATTTCCTCATTATGCTAATGAAAAACTAATTTGATTACAATTATGCTTCCTTAAAAATGCAGCTACTGTTGCAGTACAATGTAATTTCTAGGAAACAGGTTTGATAGAAGTAATAATAATAATAATAATAAACTTTATTTATAAAGCACACTTAAGAACCAAGGGTATGCCAAGGTGCTTAACAAGTAAAAGTACATTAATGTGTGCTCCTGCAGACCCTTCCACACCTCTACCTGACGGTGCTTTATTCTCTTACAGAAACATGACTATCATATTGAAAAAGTTAGTTATCCGTTTTCCTAATTTGTTGACTTCTTCTGTGCTTTGACTTCCTGTTATCGTTTGTCCATGCTTCCATTTAGCCTGGAGCATCCAGTCATGTGTGTGTGTGTTTGTATCTCACCAATAAAAAATATTGCGGGGATGAACATAACTAGCACCCACCACTGACAAGCTGCCAAGTGTTGGTTTTGTGGTAATCATTTAGAAATAAACCAAAGCCACTCAAGGTCCACCATCAGCCACAACAATAGATGCTACCCCACAGCAAAGTCTGGGACATTATTACTGTAGTTTTTCAAACCAAGTAGCTACAAAGAATCCATTTTTCATTCTTCAGGCAGAGATATTGCTTGTGAAACAAGGAAGCGCAGAAGTCTAACTGGCTACTGATGACCAATGACGCCTGTGACCAATTTTTCACAGCCCGTGGGCTTGCTGAGCGGTTTCCCAGCTTTCTCAGTTCCTGTTTATTGGACACATATTAAGCTGGCTTGGTCCACCACCTGCTGAATGTTGACTCATTAAATATTGCATTGCACTAAAACAGTTGGTCAAAAAAAGTAGAATTACATATCATCTGTTCGATATTTGAAGATCTATATATATATATATATAGAATAGAATAGAATAGCCTTTATTGTCATTGTACAGAGTACAACGAAATTGGAGTGCCACTCCCTTGGTGCAAGTTTCAATAATAAATATAAATGTAAAATATAAAAAGTACAAAAAAAACAATCATAAGTACTCAAACAATAGTATGTACAATATATACAGGATAGCAGCATTAATATAATGACAGTATGAATAGCAGCATAATATAATGACAGTGACGGTATGGAATAGGTTCAATTGTTTTTGTGCTTATTTACTACGGTGATAGCTCTGGGAAAGAAGCTATCCCTGAATCTGTTTGTCCTGGTTTTATGTGACCTGTACCGTCGGCCTGACGGTAATAGTTCAAACAGTTGGTTGCTGGGGTGAGAGTGGTCCTTGATGATATTGCCAGCTCTGCTGAGGTACCGAGAGTTTGCAGTGACCTCCAGGCTGGGCAGAGAGCAGCCAGTGATCTTCTGGGCTGTGTTGATGACCCTCTGCAGTACTTTCCTGTCTGCAGCTGAGCACCCTGCATACCATGTTGTTATGCCGTACATTAGGATGCTCTCTATGGTGGCTCTGTAAAATGTCACCAGCAGCCTCTCCTCCAGGTTGTTCCTCCTGAGCACTCTCAGAAAGTGGAGACGCTGCTGGGCCTTTTTAACCACCGCTGTAGTATTTGCAGTCCAGGAGAGGTCATCAGATATCTGCACGCCCAGAAACCTCATGGAGTGTACCCTCTCCACACAGCTCCCGTGAATGTAAAGTGGGGCCGGGTCTGCTCTGCCCTTCCTGAAGTCCAAGATAAGTTCTTTAGTTTTCGTGGTGTTCAGTTGGAGGTTGTTAACTGAACACCACTCAGTCAGTCTGTTGACCTCATCTCTGTAGTCCGACTCATCCCCCCTTGAGATGAGTCCAACCACTGTGGTGTCATCCGCGAACTTTATGATGGTGTTTGAGAGATGGGTAGGGGAGCAGTCGGATGTGTAGAGCGTAAACAGGAGGGGACTCAAAACACATCCTTGTGGAGACCCGGTGCTGAGTGTGATGGTGCTGGACCGGTGGGGGCCGAGTCTGACAGACTGTGGTCTATTTGTCAGGAAGTCCTTGATCCAGAGGCAGATGGGGGTGGAGAGTCCCAGGTGAGACAGTTTCTGGACCAGGATCTCCGGGATGATATGATTGAATGCTGAGCTGAAGTCCAGAAAGAGCATTCTCACATAGCTTCCTCGGTGCTCCAGGTGACTCAGCGCAGTGTGGAGCGCTATGGTGATAGCATCCTCGGTGGAACGATTTGTCCTGTAGGCAAATTGGTGGGGGTCCAGAGTGGGAGGCAGACCGGCCCTGATGTGCTGACAGACCAGTCTCTCAAAGCACTTCATCACTACAGGCGTAAGTGCAACAGGCCTGTAGTCATTTGGGCTGGCCACAGCTGTCTTCTTGGCGATGGGGATGATGGTGGAGGTTTTGAGGCAGGGCGGGACGGTGTTTGATGACAAGGAAAGGTTGAAGATTTTAGTGAAGACTCCGGTCAGTTCGTCAGCACATGCTCTGAGAACCTTTCCATGTATTCCATCAGGACCTGCCGCCTTCCTGGGATTCACTGACCTTGGAACACACCTCACTTGGTGCTCCCTAAGTGTTAGTGTGCCAGTGCTGGGGGCGGGTGGAAGTGGTGTGGCAGCTGAGGGCTTGGTCGTCTCAAAGCGGGCGAAGAAACGGTTTAGATCCTCAGCCAGTGAGGCATCAGTCCTAGATGTTGCCTGGTTATTGCTTCTGTAGTTGGTAATGTGATTGATCCCCTGCCACATTTTTCTGGGGTCGTTGTCAGCAAAGTGATCTTCAATCCTCCTCCTATAGGCAGCCTTAGCTTTCCTGATGCCTCTACTCAGGTCTGCCCTGGCCGCCCTATACGCAGCCCTGTCCCCTGACTTGAAGGCAGTGTTGCGGCTTTTTAGGAGGGATTGCACTTCGCTATTCATCCAGGGTTTTTGATTTGGAAACACCCTGACCCTTTTGTTGACGGTGACATTGTCAACACAGTTCCTGATGTACGAGAGTACAGTGTCCGTGTACTCCTGGAGGTTGTGGCTGGAGAATAAATCCCATACAGTTGTTGAGAAGCAGTCCTGCAGTTGAGAAAGGGCTCCTTCAGGCCAGGTTTTTATTGTCTTTGTCTGGGGCTTTGTTTTTCTCAGCAGGGGGGTGTAGGTGGGGGTGAGGGACATGCAGAGGTGGTCAGATCCAGCCAGGTGGGGGAGGGGTGTCGCTCTGAAAGCATGCCTGATGTTTGAATAGACATGGTCCAAAGTGTGTTCTCCTCTCATAGCAAAGTCCACAAACTGGACAAATTTAGGAAGCACAGTCTTTAGGCACGCTTTGTTAAAGTCGCCGGTGACATATATATATATATATATGTACATATGCTAACGTAATTTCTGTGTCTTTGTTTTGTCCAGTGGTGAGTCAGAACCTGGTGACAGACAACGTGACCGTGGTGGAGGGAGAGATGGCGATCATCAGCTGCCGGGTGAAGAACAATGATGACTCCGTTATCCAGCTGCTCAACCCCAACAGACAGACAATCTACTTCAGAGACATGAGGCGTGAGTGTTGTACAACCTTGAATGACTTCACTGCCATTCTTTATTAATTAGGCTATATTTTTGTGTGTTTGAGTGTGTTGATGTAAGAAAGTAAATTGACTTTTTTTGTAAAAGAAAATCAATTAGTGAAGCAGCTGATGCCTATTTCAGTTTTAAATGTCAGCGTTTTTACATTACAATGCGATGTGCCAAAGAGAGTTGATAATGAGATACCAACATGAATTTAGCAGGCTGATTGGACTTTATTGTTGCTTTTGGTTGCTAAGTATTCAAGCATTGGGTAGAATCAGGCTTTTAGTTTTTATAGGGTAGTGCATTGGAGATTTTAGATATTTAATAACTTACCTTTCTTTCCATTTTGTTTGAGCTAGCCGATTAGCCTTTGTGAATACAACTAAATCCGGCACGACATGGAATAATTTCTTTGCACAACCTTTCCATCAAAATAAAGGAATTTTAGTTTTACTTTGAAAAGGGGGTGCCTTTTGGGAGTTTTTGAGCCTATACGTGTCACTTCCAAACAGTACCTCAAAGAGAAGTGGGTCGAAATCCAGGAAGCGCTCCTTCTCAAAAGTAATTAAAGCGAGCTTATGGTTGATGGCAGATGATTTCAGCAGTAGTGTTAGACTTAGTTGTGTGTTTTTACTGAGGAAATAGAGATGCTAGGAGACAATCTTGTATATTGTGCGTTGTCGTATTGGAATGAAGCAACAGCAGAAATACGAGGCTACAGGCACGGGACAGTCTGTGGTGTAACGATAAAAGGCTTGGAGCTACAAACAAATTCTGGAGGATCTGGAGTGATGGAGGTATTAGGACAAGTGTAGTCATAGCAAAGTAAATGACTAAGTCAGGTTGTCCATTTAAAGAGAACATTCATAAAAACAGCAGTATTTTACATTTTCTATGTGCATCAGATTTCATGCCAGAAGACTAGGGTGTATAATGCATGGGATATACCACGGTTAGACAGCTTCTTGATTTTTATTTATTTTGGAAGCCTTTATGTGGAACATACAATACAACAATATTAAGATATTTTTTAAATTTTTCAGAAAATTAAACAAAATAACAGTAATTCACATATGTTTGACCCTCAAAGTGATCCCCCTTCCCCAGTGTGGACCTCAGTGAAATTGAGTTCAGCTCCCCTCCTTTAAACATTCCCGCTGCTGTGGGAAGAAGTCAGTGAACCTTCAGATTTAATAACTGGTCAAACCTCCTTCGAGAAGGAAACACCTCAAAAAAGTGTTTCCCATGGCAGCAGATCAGGCCTTTACAAAGTCCAGGAACAATTCCTCTTCTGCTGTAGGATGTTTCGTGTGACTGGCTCTCTGGACTTCTGGTCTCTGACTGTGTTGACTCATGGACTACCCCCCCCCCCAAACACACACACGCACACACAATTTTTTCTTTCTATATTAGATTTACTAACATGTTTCGGGTCATTGGTGTCTGGTCGCTGCTGCTTTACCCAACTTCACCCTTCACCCGAGTAAGCAATATTTTTAGATGGAGTTTCTTAAGGACTGGGTGTTTCTCAACCATTAGAAATGGTTGTCTAAAATCACAAACCCCAATCGCTTATCGAAGAGACGTCAAACAACCAGCAGCTTTAGCTGATGAAAGCTTGTTTGCGTTCTTTACTGCTTCTACAGCCTGACATCATCCTGAAATATACCAGGATGCTGTGCTGTTAACTAGAGGAGATGCAAATTTGCTTAGATGAATTTAACTGGATTGCTATGTAACGTAACAGCACAGGATCAAGACCACAATCTACTGCTGACAACTGGCTGCGCACATTTGCAGTATGCTCTATGGGTGTTTGAATTCAAGGTGCCAAATAAAATTGAATTGAATTGCGTATCCAGTTGTAATATACAATCAATTGAGTGCTATAATAAAAATAGATTGTTTGTTCATTATTGTAACTTATGATTATAACCGGGGTAAATTTGGCAGGTCGGATGTGGGGGGGGATTATCAGACAGATGACATCCTGCATGGGCAGGATAATCAGGAACGATTCTGTTCCAGCGTTTCAATATAGAAAAGAAATGCTGTGTGTCAACCAATCTCAGCAGTGGCATCAGAATTCTCTGCAAAAGTGAGATTTGCAGATGTGTCTTTCATCTTGTTGAACTGCAGCTAAGCACCTGACTGCTCTCTGCAACATTCTGCAGAAATTACACACATGGTTTGTTGGCTTTGCATACTAACGCAGCTGCTGTGATAGGCTGACGGAGAGGAGCAGACGCACTCCGGTGTGAAAAGATTAAACCTAATCTGACCCTCTGACCCTTCACTGCATTGTTCACAAGTTAGAGCCCACAGTTTGTGATGCATTTGGGTCTCTTTCAGAGAATGAATTGGGTCGAGAATTAACGTCCTTCCCTGTACAAAGATTTGCATTGCAAACAGCACTTCATGGAAAAGCAGAAAAAGTCCACTTTTAAAGCAGTTTGTATTTTAGATTTTTATGTAGGAATCTGCCACAGCGGAATATTTATTAAGCCCAGTATTCCTTAAAAATTAGGCACTTTGTGCTGGTGAAATTTGAGCTTATTTCATATTAATTATTTTTCATTGGCTCTTCTGACACGGAGAGCAATGTCAATAACATGCTCTTTTATTTCATTTATATTGCATGTGATGTACTAAATAGCATAAAAAGCATCCAGCGATGACGTCGCGTGACATTAATTAATATTCTTCTTACATTATTTGCATTTCCGGGCAGCTACTTTAAGTTTGACCCACATGTCTGCAGCCAGATTAATAGAGAACAAAGTTAGTATAATCCACTGTGTTTAGCTCTCAGCATGTCTGCTTCAATAAAAGCAGCTCATACCCCTAAACATTTAATGACCTGTGTGTTTATTCTTATCCTCCCCAATTATCGTGTCACAGCTCTAATTAGCCGTGTTTAGCTGGACATATTCTGTTCTCTCCTCTGTTGTGCCAGTTTCTTTGTGTTTTTTTAAGCCGCCATGCGAAATGGTGACCTGCTCTTAAAATACACATTGCTCTTAGCAGTTTTCATACTTTTCAAGCTGTATCTTGGAAATGCTTGTTAATCTGCATGTAATTTTATTAGCAGTTTACATTTAAAAAGAAAAAAGGACGACGTGGACCATATCTGGTAGAATTTTTATGTTGGCAACAATAGGATGTTTTGTATGGTTACACTGAGGTCACTTAATAAAGTCGCAAAATTAGATTTAGCATTCATCATGTTGGTTAGTCTGCTCTAAAAGCAGGCTACATGCTCCACTTTGTACAGATGTGACACCACAGACTCTGGATGGTAATAGATCAAATGACTGCTGCCACCTGAGGGAATTTGCTCCCCGGCCCATGCAGCTTAGTCGTTCCATCACAGACACTTGTTCAGGAGAACAAATGAGCACGCAGCTACTGGTGAGGGACAATGACGTCTGGTAATTATTATTAAATATGGTGTTGTCAAACTGTCACCAAGAAAAATGCCCGGTTGAGTCAAATGGCCTATTAATTATGCAGCTAAATATTGCATAGAATTTGCCTTAAATGTAATTTCAAAGGAAAAAAGTGATCTCCAGAGAAATCCTAAAGAACAATCTGTGCGTGAAGTAAAATGTCTCGCTCATTAAATAGTTTTGTAGCCTCTGAACAAATGCAGTCCCCTGCTGAGAGCGATGATGGCAAAGCAATTAGCCGTGGAGGACAGGTAGAATACCAGCGCAAGCGGTATATATGAAATGATGTCGTTTACTAAACACACACACAGGGATGATAGATAGTTTGGTGTTTACATAAAAAAAATCAAACTAAAACAGATAAATTGTGCTAGTAAAAATAAGTCTAGTCATATCAGCTTTATACTGTATGTATAGCCCATTTAAACCCAGTGAGCTCCATATAAAAATCTTTAAAATCTAATTATTACATAAATAATGGATTAAAGTTGTTTAATCAATAAAGCTGCCCTGACTGACTGCTTATTAATTACTGCTTTTTTTCCCCCTTTTACCATCAAACACATGCTGAGGGACAAAGAGAGAGGGGCACAGATAGTGAGTGGTTACACTGGAGCGTACCAAACCAGGACTTTGCTGAGAAAACTGAGAAGAAACACATCAATAAGGAAAAACTACAGGATAGTAAGAACTGAACTGTAACCTCTAATTGCCTTCACTGCTTTAAGCCTAAAACTCCTGAACTGAAAATTAGCTTCCCTCCAGCCCTGGGCCAAGCAGTTAAGTTTAGGAAAAGATTCTGATCTGGACTCCAACCTATTTCAATTTAACTCCAATTAGGGCTGCACGATTAATCGTTAGAAAATCGCGATCTCGATTCATACTTATGTGCGATCTCATTTCCAAATGACAACGATTTAAAAAAAAAAAAAAAAAAAAAAAAAAGACGACGACGACGATTGTACCGCATTTTGATCTGGGACGTAATCTGCATGAAAACAAGCGCTCACTCTTCCTGCTCAACAAATGACAAGGGCGGAGCCTTATACCACGTGATGCTAAAATTAGCAGGGAAAAAACAACGGAGAGCACGTCAGGGATGACGAGAAAGTGACAGGGGAAAATCCGTCCCGGTCAACCACCCAAACATCAATAACGGGAACCTTATACAGCGCTTCCCTATACCCGTCGAACTTCCGCAGGCACAAAGAAATCACGGAGGCCATCACTTATCACCTGACCAAAGATATGGCTCCCATCAACACTGTGCAAAACGAGGGATTTAGGAAAATGATCAACACCCTAGACAAACGCTACACAGTGCCGTCCCGCAACTATTTTTCTATTGTTGCACTACCTGCTCTATACACGCAGCGTCGAGCAAAGGTGGAGACGGAATTTCAAGCAGTACAACATTTTGCGGCAACAACAAAACGTGAGACATTTGTTGTTTTTATGTTTATTTATTGTTTTTATGTTCAGTTTCAACTGTTACGAAGTTGATGTGCAGTTAATAAGTGCAATAAATATTTATATTGGAAAAGAAAATCGTGAGAGAATCGTGATCCCAATTCTAAGGCAAAAAATCGTGATTCTCATTTTATGCAAAATCGTGCATCCCTAACTCCAATGTATTTTTTAAAGTCTCTTCCCAACCTTAACCGAATGTTTTTGTACTTTTACACTAGACTTGAACTTCTGGTGGCAATTTTGGAAATTAGCAATTTCAAAAAAATGTTTATTCATACATGTAGCGTATAGGAGTGTTCAATATAATGATATAAATCGGATGACCATATGAAATCATCTATCATTTCATATTACGCTATTAATTGTTTTGCGGTGTCGCAAAATAAACTGTTTATGGCAATATTTTTTCATCGTTTTGATGGTTGCTGTAGGGGCTATATTAATTTGTTGAAGTTATCTCTTTCTCTTATATTAAATGTAACCACACTACGGACAGATAAGCGACTGTTTTTACGCGTTGTCGTTAGCAACAAAGACGGCAAACCCAGCGTGTGCCTCCGGCGCTGTCTGCTTATTTTCCACATAAACCTTTCACAATAAAGCTGAAGATCCTGTTGAGAATTTTCAAAATAAACCGAAATGATGACGAACAGATAGACCAGTCAAATCCAATGACTCATTGGTTAAAACCAATCGAGGACCTTATTTCTAAACAAGGGGCTGTAGCAAATGTCAACCAAATTTCTGTAGCATGCACATGGTTTGGTTATGAAAAGTCGGACACGGACCAGAAAATTGTACTATGCAAATTATGCATGAAACTGGTCCCCACCTCAGACTCGAACACGGCAAACCTCTTCTACCACCTACGAAACATACTCTGATGGGTAAAATTAAGTGCCAAACCATGCTACCTTTGTGAATGTTACCTACATGCGTACTTTAACGGGTAAAATGAAGTACTCTGATGGGCAAAGTTAAATGGCAAACCGTCATACCTACTTAAATTTGTGCTGGAATTACTCTGTGACAGCAGAAATGTACATAAACTATTTACGGTAAGACGTTTTGCCAAAGTAGGATGGTTTGTCAGAACACCGTTACAACTTATGTCTAAAAATGTATGTTTTCAGGCATCGGTCAAAGCACTCGACTCCATGTACTCAATGTAATGTTCTTATTCCTCTATGAATAAAACATCAAGAATTGCTCCTGGTGCTAGCTTCAGCTAGCTGTTTATTATTCTTTCTACCACGATCACTTTCTTCTTCTACTCTGTATATCTTATTGATTCCAGAGCGCCCCCTGTGGGTAGCTTCAACAATAGCAACTATCATTACATCCCCTTTCCAAACAGGTTGGTGTTATACTAACCACAATTCCAAAGAGAACTGTTACTCTGTAACATCTGAACATTCTTGTCTAACATTCAACATGTTATAAATTGTGCAACAAGCTACATTCAGTAGTATTCTTTTTTTTTTTTTTTTTTATAACCAAAAATTGTAGCACAAGTCAAACAAAATAAATCCAAATGTATACCTTACATCTTCCAGAATGAACCAAATGAATCCCATACAGCCCTCAAGCACATTAGAACTCTTCACCTTTGACAGCTTGAACAGTCAATAACACATAACTCAGCAGGTATCAATTAAGTGTGAACAATTACTATTCTAAATGAATTATTATCCGTTGTTTACTTGTGATTTATTATTATTATTTTTTAACAATTCTTTACCACAACAGTTCACACTTGTTCTATGAGCCTCTCTGTAGGTTTCTTAGGTCTGGTAGACCTTCTCAGTATCTCAGACATTGGGGAAGTTGAAGGAGGCTCACTGTGGTGCTCAACAGGGTTAGCACCTCGTTGTTCAGTTCCAGTCTCTGTGTCCTGATGTTTAACATCCTGTGTCTTTAACAGACTTCTCCGGTTTCTTCTTAACACTTGTCCATTCTCTGTCTGAACAACAAACGATCTGGGCCCTACTTCGCTGAGAACTGTTGCTTTTTTGTCCCAGAAATCTGGACCTGCAATCCTCACAACATCTCTTTCCTGAAGCGGTTCCAGACGCCTTGCAGTTTTGTCATAGTTCCCTTTCTGTCTGTGCTTGAGTTTCATTCTTTTGTCGGTCAGCTTGTTGTCATGTGCATTGTCATTTTCCTTGGAAATGTGTGGAAGTGTGGTGCGGAGCTTGCGATGCATGAGTAGCTCAGCAGGTGATGCCCCACACTCCAGGGATGAAGCTCTGTAGCTTAGCAGAGCCAGGTAAGGGTCTGTCTTACTGTCTCTTGCTTTTTTGAACAATCTCTTTACTATTTGGACTCCTTTTTCTGCCTGTCCATTCGCTTGGGGATACAAGGGACTAGAGGTGATATGTTGAAATCCATATTGTTTTGCAAAGTCACTAAATTCTCTACAGTCATATTGTGGACCATTGTCACTGATGACACACTGTGGAATTCCATGTCTGGCAAAAAAGCCCTTCATGTGTGTGATGACTGACTGTGCTGATGTACTGGAAAGCTGTGCCACTTCTGGATAATTAGAATAGTAGTCAATCACCAAAACATAGTCCTTGCCATCCAGATGAAATAAATCCGTGCCTACCTTTTGCCATGGTGCAGTGGGTAGGTCTGCTGCCAGCATTGGCTCTTTTGTTTGTTTGTAGTGATGTTTGAGACATGTTTCACATTTCTGTATCATCTCTTCAATATCCCTGTTGATGCCTGGCCAGTAAACTGCTTCTCTCGCTCTCCTTTTACATTTCTCCACTCCAAGATGTCCTTCATGGATACGCTGAAGCATGTCTTTCCGCATGGATTGCGGTATGACAATCTGGTTTTGTCTCAGCACCAGCCCATTAGCCATGCATAAATCAGCTCGCACAGAGTAGAACCCTGGACAGACTCCTTTTGACCACCCATTCTGTATAAGGTGGGATACTTTCTGCAGCACTGGATCTTTTGTCGTCTCCTGTACAATTTGCTGCAACATGACATCTGATGCTGGGAGTGAGGCAGTTACCATGTTTACATGTGTTTCAGCCTCCTCGGCTGTAGCGCTGACTAACCTGTCACCACTTGGTGCTGGCGCTCGGGATAAAGCATCCGCAAGTACGATATATTTCCCAGGCGTGTAGATCAGCTCAAAATCATAGCGCTGCAACACCATCATCATGCGCTGAATTCTGGGTGACATGTCGTTGAGGTTCTTTTTTCTGATCGAGATGAGAGGTTTGTGATCAGTCTCTGCTGTAAAGGTTGGTAATCCATATACATAGCTGTGAAATTTTCCACACCCAAACACTAAGCCCAAAGTCTCTTTTTCAATTCGAGCATAGCGTTGTTCAGTTTCTGTCATTGATCTGGACGCATATGCTACAGGTTGCCACTTGTCTTTGTTCCTTTGGAGCAGAACTGCTCCCAAGCCATCTTTTGAGGCATCTGTTGAAATTTTTGTTGGCTTTGATAGATCAAAGAATGTCAAGACCGGCTCTGTAGTTACAGTTTCCTTCAATTTTTTCCACTCTTTCTCATGCCGGACCGTCCACTCGAACACTGTGTTGTGCTGTAGCAGCTCCCTTAGGCATGCTGTCTTGGAGGTAAGATTAGGAATGAACTTACCCAGAAAGTTGATCATCCCCATTGCTCGCAAGACACCTTTTTTGTCAGTGGGTGCTGGTATATCCAATATGGCTTGTACCTTTGACTGATCAGGTTCCACCCCTTCACTTGTAACCTTCTCTCCCAGGAAGGTCATCTCTGAAACACCAAAGAGGCACTTGTCTCTATTCAGTTTAAGTCCATTCTTGTTAACTCTCCACAAAAGTTTCTCCAGCCTTTCATCATGTTGTTGCCTTGTATTTCCCCAGACTACGAGGTCATCTATGTAGACTCTGGTGCCTTCCAGCCCTTCGATCAGGGACTCCATTGCCCTGTGGAAGATCTCTGGTGCTGATTTAATTCCAAATGGGAGCCTCAAGAAACAGTAACGCCCAAATGGCGTGTTAAAGGTAGTGTACCTGCTGCTTTCTGGGTCTAGCCTCAGCTGCCAAAATCCATGTGATGCATCCAGTTTGCTAAAAAACTTAGCTCCTGCCATTTCACTCATTATTTCCTCTCTCTTAGGGATCTGATAATGCTCTCTTTTAATATTTTCATTTAGATCTTTGGGATCAAGGCAGACTCTTAAGGCACCTGTATTCTTTTTCTTGACACAAGTGATAGAGTTCACCCAGTCTGTGGGCTCTTCCACTCGTTCAATGACACCCATTTGAGTCATTCTTTCAAGCTCTTTTTTCAAACTTGTCCGTAATGGAGCAGGCACTCTCCTTGGGGCATGCACCACAGGCACGGCATCATCCTTGAGCTGGATTTTGTAGGTGTAAGGCAATGTTCCATGTCCTTTGAAGACTGAAGGAAATTTACTGATAATGTCTGAACTTCCTTCATGCCCTTGGTGTTCCTGTCTTTTGCCTTGTTTGGCTTCTTTCATGGTGTCAGTATTAATCTGATAGATCCTCTTTACTAGTCCCAAATCCTCAGATGTTTTATCTCCTAAAAGTGACTCGTGTCCATCAGGTACGATGGTGAACAAAATGTTATGCTGTTTGCCTTTTGCTGTCACTTTAAGTCTGCATCCTCCTTTTGTTTGTATTGGCTGGTTATTGTAGGCCCTCAGCGGCGTGACTTTCTCTGTAAATCTTCTAGGCTTCTCAGTCAGTGCCTTGAAATCCTTCTCATTGATCAAGTTAGCTTTGGCCCCTGTGTCAATTTTAAATGTTACCAATGTCCCATTGACTAACAGTGGAGCAGTCCATTTATCATCTGTGACTGAACTAACACTTTGGCCAGTGTTATGTCTTGAAGACTGTGCATTGACATCTTCTTCATGTGACACCATCTTAATGAAAAATGTTTCACTTAGATCATCACTGTCATCTGTGTCTTCCTGCACAGTGTGTACTTTTTGTCCCTTGTTTTTGGAGAGACACATTTTTGCATAATGGTTTTGTCCTTTACATTTTGCACATTTTTTTCCATATGCGGGACATTGTTTTGGTCTGTGTTTCTCTCCGCATCTCTTGCAAGTGAACATTTCATTGTCACACGTTCTGTTTTTGTTGTCGTTGTTTTTGAATTTACTCCATGGCTTTCTTTTAATCGACACTGCATTCACTGCCTCATTTTCCTGTTGCGCTGCTCCTTGAACAGGCTCTCTAAACGTCAGTACATGTTGTCGTGCTAGCTCACTGGCTTGACTTATCTTTATAGCACTTTCCAGCGTTAGTTCTGTTTCTCTCAACAGTTTCTCTCGGAGCTTCTTCTCATTAGTTCCAAACACTATTTGATCTCGTATCATAGAGTCTCTGAGATCACCAAAATTGCAGGACTGAGCTTTGATCTTGAGGTCTGTGAGAAAAGTATCAAATGACTCACCCTGATGCTGTAAGCGTGAGCGAAAGACGTATCTCTCGTATGTTTCATTTTTCTTTGACAGACAGTGCTCGTCAAATTTCTTCATGACTTCATCAAAGTTATCTTTGTCCTCGGGCTGAGCAAACACAAAAGTGTTGAAGACCTCTATTGCTTCTGTGCCGGCGATGGTGAGCAGCATGGCTATTTTTCTTTCATCTGCCCGTCGATCCACTCCGACAGCTGCAATATACAGTTTGAACTGCTGTTTGAAAGTCCTCCAACTTGCATCCACGTTTCCAGTCAGTTTCAACGGACTTGGCGGTTTTATTGCATCCATCTTGTTGCGTTGCTTCTTATTCTTAACCCGTCTCCTGGTACCATGTAATGTTCTTATTCCTCTATGAATAAAACATCAAGAATTGCTCCTGGTGCTAGCTTCAGCTAGCTGTTTATTATTCTTTCTACCACGATCACTTTCTTCTTCTTCTACTCTGTATATCTTATTGATTCCAGAGCGCCCCCTGTGGGTAGCTTCAACAATAGCAACTATCATTACACTCAACGCCCAGGTGGAAACACTTCATGCAAGTCGAGTTGCCCGAGATTCACAGAATTTACAGAAAATGTAAATTTTCCTTGTGATATTTATCCATGTCATGACGATAAATGACTTATGAGATTTTGGTCATATCGCACACCCCTAGTAGCGTAGTCTCATAGTATATTTATAGTTTGGTGCCACTGTGCTAACTTCTGCACCACCACGATGCTTAGACAGATACAGAAATATCAACCAAATTTCTGTTGTCCTGTTAACCAAATTATGTAGTTGGTTGAACGCAGCCTGTCTAAGTAATGCAATATACTATACGTTTTTAGTCACTCTATAAGGCACACATTTGCTTTGAAGCCCAAAAATTAGCCCTAGGGAGGGTATATTTATATAAATTCTACTTGTGAGGACAGAAACTGATTTCGTTTTATTTCTGAGGGTTAAGGCCGCACGGATGACAGGACATGAGCTGTAGAGCTGTAGTCCTCTGCTTTCCATGGACAGCCATCAGTGCTGACAGAGATGCATGGCTGTGTCGCACTCGAATCACTTTCAGAAACAAAGAGCGTACACTGCAATCACAACAGTGCTTGTCGTCATACCTGAATAATCAGAGCAACAAGGTAAATGTGTCAGAGGACAATCATGAACATTGCTTCGCTCTAAATTACCCGAAAAACACAGTCAGTGGCTTCACCAGTGACATGGAGTTATTTTGGCAACTATTCCACTCACTTGCGCTCTCAGCCTGACCCAAACAAGACCGGTTGTGTGTGTGTGTGTGTGTGTGTGTGTGTGTGTATCTAACCTTCCTCCTACACACTGGCACTGAACAAAGATGCATTCTCTAACATTTGAAGCAAAAGCTGAGTGAGTGTTTGAGCAGAGAAAGTAACGCTCTGTGTCTTTCTCACAGTTCGTATCGTTGTTCCACCACATGATAATCTAATACTGTAATTAAAGACAAAAAAGAAAAACAGCTGACTTTGCGGTTGTTAATTTCCAAAAGGTTTGTGTATAAATAACTGCTGCTTCACAAACAACAATATAATGCATTAATGCTAAGATTTATATATTTATCACCGCGGTCGCTGTGGGATGCAACACAGTGATGTTGCCATGCTAACAGGAGACCAATGCAGTACCTATAATTATCATAAAACAGTAAAGATGATGCACTGATGTAAGAATGATGTAGCACAGTGAGAGGCTTTAGTCACTCAGACATAGAGACCAGTCCCTGACCCCTGACAGCCTCTTGTTGCTAGGGAAAAATACGTTGCTAAGATGTTGCTGGAGGTTGTCATCTTTCATTAGGTGGCATTAGTCACAAACAGGTACAGTACTACTACAGTACTACACCAAAACCTTGTTATTTTCTTCGTCAGATTGTCGCAGTCACCTGTATTTAGCAGAGAAGACTTGATTTATCTGCAAACACTCACAAACTTGAACTTTTATAGGTGGCTGGTGTGCATTTCCACTTTGTGTCACATTTTTCACAGTTTCACAACCACTTGGCGAGTAGTTTGCAAATGTTTGGAGTCAAGTTGGCGTGCAAACTGTTAGCTACTTCCTAAACTTTCTACCAACCAAACAACCACTTGGAGATATTTGGTGCAGCTCTGCATACCTTGATGCAATCAATTTCAGCCACCAACAGGCAGCAAACCACTTGACAACCAGTCAAGGAACACACATCTTTCTCCTAGTGACCCATGGTTGCCAGGGGGGCACCAACAAATCTCTATGTCTGTGTGTGGCCCAATGAATGGGTAAATATAATATTTAGCAGCAAAAGGAAGATAGCAGCTAAATAAGTCCAAGAAACAATGAAAGGGAGTATTAATATCACTATTAAATTCATCCAATGGAAAAGACAAACGGTTGCTCCTTGTTTGATGGCAGTGAGCTGTTTTTGCTAACATGTAAGTCATGAGAATTCAGGCTAATAAAAGACAGAAGTATCAGTAAAAAAGTCCCTTTATTACCTTCGTTGGCTGTTTTTAACCCTAGAAAAAATTACAGTGCACAGCTCACACATTGTGTGCACTGCCTTTTTGATATTAATTATAATAATAACTTTATTTGTACAGCACTTAAAAACTGAGTTACAAAGTTCACCACAGTTTGAATTAAAGTCACCATTAAAGATAACTACGCGTGTTTGAACATACAGACAGTCTAATCAGGGAAACCTGATTTCCAAGCTAGCTTCAGTCTAACACATCCTGGGTCTGACGTTACAGTTGGACATTTCTGAAACACCTCAGCTAGGAGGTGTTTAGGAGGCATCATAAATAGATACCCAGGAGGTGTAGTGAGTCACAAATTGCACCACATGTGTCCATGATCTCACTCTTTTGGCCACTACCCAGAGCTTGTAACCATAGTGAGGGTAGGGATGTACATCAACTAGCAAATTGTTTGTTAACAGTAAAATAACCCTTAATTATAGTTTAAGTAACAATTAAATTATAGTCTGTTAGGTTTTAGCCCTTTACTTTGGTCCATTTTTTGTTAAAGTTCCCCTTTCCTTATTTCACTGTGAGCAGTCAGGGTGCTTTATACAACTTGCTTCATTGACCCATTTTTTAATGGTGTTTCTACAGAAGTGCTTACAAGTTCAAATATCAGCGACCTCGACTACAAGCTCAGAGGTCAGGTATATCTCATGCACATATCTTTCCACGTAGCACTTTTAATTCTTATCCCTACTTTTATTTTTTTCCATGTCTATTTAAGTGCTATTTATGACACTATGTTTGCACTGAAGCACCGCAGCAATTTCCTAATGTTGTAAACCTGCTCAACATTTGGCAATAAACCCCATTCTGATTCTGATTCTGATTCTGATTCAAATTAATACCGTAGGTATATCTACAAAAAATCTCAGACGAGTTCGAATATAAGTGACCCTGGCCTTGAGGTCAGAGTAACTTTTCTGAAAATCTTGTGAATGTGATAACTTGAGAACATGTTGATTTTGAATGAACGATGTATGATTTTGAAATCGATACCATAGGTTTATCTACTAGAAAGCTGAGGGGTAGCACTGGTGGTTGCCATTATTTTTTTTCTCTGTCAGACACACAGAACATGCTCGGATCAGCATGATGTTCTGCTACCAACAAGACATTTGCACAGTGCCCTCTGGTGGGCAAACTGTTCAACATCAACATTCATAACACAGTTGAAGGGTGTTTCTTCCGGTTCTTTTTTTTTTTCTTTTTTACTGTTTCTATTAGCCTTCTGAAACCTACATATGTGTGAATGGGTAAGACTGGCTGATATATCAGTCTTGCAATATATATACATTTGGCTTTAGTTACTTTTTGTAGTTATACATAAAGTTTCCCACAGCCTTCACTATTTTATTTCAAAGTTGAAAAAAAGGAAGGTTCATACATCAGCTTTGCAAATCTAGTGCAAACCTGCATTTGAAGTGTGTAAATCCAGTTCTGTTCATTTTTTGGTGTTTGTCTTCAGTTAAGACTCTATGCATAAACACAAACACACTGTTTATATACACTCATTACTTAATGGTTTATACTTTATGACTCACCAGAGACATCCAAGCACCCGGTGAGGTGGAGTGCCAGGCCCTCCTTCACATTTACTACTCCCTCCTCATTCATCGCCTTTCAAAATGCACCTTCTATATACTATACAAGGGCACGCTCGCAGAAAGCCCTCATGCGTATGCTAAAGCGAACTTGGTATTTATCTGCTGTTGTGCCGAGCCACGGTGAGCTGACTCCCACAAGCTGGCTGTCAAGGGCAAGGTGGTCGTCTTTGACGCAGGCTCCTTGATCTTCTGTGATCCCTCCCAGGCATCTTCGCTGCAGCTGCACTGCTTCATTATGACATAACCTCCACTAGGCTGTTTCCAAACAACATTGCCCCCTTCAAAATATCACATCTGCCATCGCAGTCTGAATTCGCAATGGTGGATTATCTTTGTGAGTGTGAGATGGAAAGCAAGAAGGAGTAAAGAGACAGAAAAAGAAGAGTGCTTTGAAACCGGCTCCAGTTACTTTTAGCGAGGAGCCTGACTATTGGTCATCCTTCAGTTACACTTTATGTTCACCAAAAGCAGCTCTTATGCTTTCTGTAAACATTTTTACTCAGTTTAATCAATTTCATTCAAGTGGAATCGAGTGCCATGAGATGCAAGTACTGCGCTGCTTTTCATTTTACATCCCTGCCTCTGCAGCTCTGCAGAAAAACACTGTTTTGTACATTTTATGGGCTAATTCAGCAATTCAGTGTTACGCTTCTATAATACTGGGAGACACCAACAGGCCAGTGTCTTTTGGTTTCTTGTTTTTGTCAAGCTTCAGAATATATCACATGAACTTAGATTTTCATGAAGCCCCCTCTCCTTGACAAAAGCAACCATTGTCATCAGGGGTCCTCTTAACCTCTGACGGTGATTACCTGAAGTCTATTCCCAGTGCTACTTTAAATAATAAAAACCAGTCTAAAGATGTTTCAAGAGTAGCATAAGAATGCTTGGTATTTAACTCAGTCTAATCTTCAGTAGTTTAGTTCTGTGCAGAGTAAAACATACGACCCTTTAGTACAGACTGTTGTTAGCATCTAGCGTTTGCACAGATGGTGATATTTCAATGAAACAATGACATTTTTATTATGTGAGTGCTGCTGTGCTCCATTCGAAGTCAGCAGTAGTAAAAACACAGCTGGCAGGTTTCTGCTCAAACTGACTTATGTTTTATAGGAAAATATACATTGGCAACAGCTAATATCACACCTGAATTGGGACTTTTCAGCTCATCGAAAGGCTGTTATCAATTATCAGTTCCACACATAAAAGAAGACAGCGTGCTCTACGTTTTAGCCAGGCTGTTATCCATTCACTGTAATGAGTGATAAACATGCAATGCCATGATTATGTAGGAAAGCTAAATCTGGTGGCAAATGTTGGCGTAAGATAGCGACTGTGACTTTATAAGATCTGCTTAAATAATGTATGTTTTTTCTCCTTTGTGCCTCAACCTATCTAAACTGTTAAAAAGATTAAAAAGAAAAGCCAAAAAAGTCACGTTAGAGCATTAGGCTATTGCCACTTCTCTGCCGCCTCTCTCTTCTCCCAGTGCAGAATTGTGTTGCCGTTTTAACCTTGAAGCACGTTGTCCTTTTCTTTGGTTCAGCGGGGCAGAATGACTGATGCTGAATGAGGTAATAACTATCTACTAGGAGCCAGAGGAGGCCACTTATGGGTGATATCTGGGCCTGATAACAACTGGAAACTGCCATTCAGGTGGCTGATAAGATTTTAAATAGGTGATCACTGTGCCAGCAAGACTTGGATATTGCACCATTTTTGCATTATCTCATGAGAACTTCACCATTGCCAGAAAGAAAATGCACACTCCTTTAATTGGCTTTTAAAATTAAGAATTATTCCAGAATTGCCACTGATATATTGATAATTAGGAGGTCTGCTAGGACCATTGGTGAATGTCTGGAGGGTAACCCTGTAATGCATGTCAAAATTTTCCTTCCATGTTAACCAGATTCACTATTTCTTAGACTAATTAAACAGACATCTTACCCCTACCATAAAACCTACTGTCACAAGTGCATATCTGTTTGGCTTGAGGAACAAAATCTAGTAATACATGTTGGGCTGCCTGTTCTTCCCTATTCTTTTACCAAATGCTTATGTTCATGAATCTACTCATACATGCTTCCATTACCACTCACTAAGGCAAAGACAGTATGTTCTACTTCAAATATACACCTACCCAGCTACTTGTATAAAAGGGCTAAGAAGGGCGTTCACACACACACACAGCCTTGTTCTCCCGTGGAGGATCGGTAAAGTTGCAGCTTCTTGAGCAGTGGATGATTTTTCCACTGGAGGCTTGCAAGGTTCAAGGTAGAAGGCTTTTGTGACAGCAGCTTAACAAGCCAGGTGAAAGTACAAAAATAAACCCAGAATACCCCTATGCAGCTAAATTGTATTGTAAAGCTGGAGTGTTGGATATATACATAAAAAAGATATACGTATATACATAAATATTTTTTAAAAAATACACTTGCAATATGTTAGCCAGGTAACAAAATTAATACTTAATGAAAAGTCAAGTACCGTGCTTCATTAATGCATTGAGTGTTGACTAATCTCAGTGTATAATTTCCAGCACCAGCTCTACTTAACACAGTAAATGATATACTTTAACTCAAACTATTTGTATGTATTCCAAGAATGAACTAGAGAAAGAGGAATCAAGCCTATTATGTGTTACCTTACTGTTACTCTTACATAACATAAATACAGATTACCATTACTGTTTGTTTCTTTTTATTTTAGAGTCCAAAACAACACCTTTGAGTTCTTTTTAGGTGGAAGCAAGAGTAACAAAACCCCTCCAGTAAAATGCAGCTGAGAGGTGAAGTCTGCGAGAAATGGCAACACTTCACAGATTTTTCAGCAGAACTCGTGTCAGTTATGACCAGGAGGATCAATTCAGTCCTTATGCAGAAAGGTGGACATACAGAATTGGAGGAAATCAGTTCAATGAAATGTACTGTAACTTTATTTGCAGATGGATCTTAAATATAAACTTTTCGTTATATTTAAATTACACATTCTGGGGTTTTTTTTTCATTCTTCTTTAACGGGTAGATTTGTAACCATTTAGCACATTAGTGATACTGACCCATGTGATACGCAGTTTTGTTTGGTGTGCTAAAAATATACAGTAGAAAGCTACATTCGGCTGCTCCTTTATTCACAAGGGGTCATCGCAACAGGCAGCTCGGCTTGTTTGATTTTCTTCTTATGCCTGAGGCCCTTCCTGAAACAACCCCAAAGGGATTTGTGTCTTTTCCCGGGATAAAACCAGGGAGCTTTTGCTCATTAGGCAGACGTGTACGCTACAGTATAGAGCCTCTTCTGAGCACATGCAGTACAACTGACAAATAACTATGTATACAGATACCACTGTTCATCTCAGTCCAAACTAATAACCTTGTTATTTCAACCCAGTCTAATTCCTAGAGAATCAGATACTGCTGTTTGTAAAAGATGTCCTTCAGTTGACAGTAAGACCTCGCTCTGCTTCAGAATGGTCAACATTTGCTTAAGACGTGACAGCCCAGCCCTAACCCTGACTCTAGTTCTAGGCAAGTTCTAGTTCGAGTCTTGGCAATCAGGGATAAAATCCTAAACAAAAACGATTTTTTTCACACAAAAAGTCAGTTTTGCTTCTTTTCTCCAAAATACAGGTTAGTGTTGCCAGGGTTAAGAAAAAGTAACTCATTATATTAATCTTTGACAGAAATACATTTAGAGTGTTAATTTCAAGGAGACACAGATGGATGGAGTCCAGCCGAGACGAGCTGCCTCACAAGTCTTTCAACACTGAAGTTTTTTAAACAGCTCTTCACAAAGTGCATCTGTCTTCAAATATGAGGAGATCATTATACGTGCATTGCTGTCTTTCTCTTAGAATGAACATGTTGCAAGGTGGGTTTCTTTTTAGACACGAGAGACTGAATAATTTGGGGCATTCCCAAAAAAATCTGTTTACAATATTGATACTCCACATTTTAAGTGAGGCTGGTGCGGTAATTTCAGCCAGTTTTCCCATTAAGTGGTTAAAGAAATAAAAAAAATAAATGAAATGTATAATTAAGCTAGTCATTTACAAGACCAGGTACAGGTACATCTGAAGGGTTGTCTTTGCATTTGGAACATTTTGCTGTGAACAGACAAGTGCAGCCAAAGGAGCTCTTTGACCACATGTGAAACAAGCCACCCTTAAGCTGTGAAAAGAGAAAAATCTATCCAAGATACTGATACAAATGTAGGATAGGCAAAATCTACAGTTTAGTAAATCCTGAGAAAGAAAGAAAGAAAGAAAGAAAGAAAGAGAAAGAAAGAAAGTGCTGATGAACTCATTAAAGCAAAAAGAACTGGACGTCCTCGGAAGACAACAATGGTGGATGATCGCAGATTTATTTCCATGATGAAGTGAAATCCCTTAAAAGCAGCCAACCAAGTGAACAACACTGTCCAGGAGGGTAGACGTATCAATACCCCAGTCTACCATAAAGAGAAGACTGCATGAAAGTAAATAGAGAGGGTTCACTGCACAATGCGAGCCACTCATAAGGCTCAAGAATAGAAACGTTAGATTGGACTTGCTGCTGGCTTTTTTAGATGGATGTTTTTAGCACTGTTCTGGAAAAACATTCTTTGGACAGAAGAAACCAACATCTACCAGAATGATGGCAAGAAAAAAAGTACGGAGAAGCTGTGGAACAGCTCATGATCCAAAACATACCGCATCATGTGTAAAACACATGCAATGGCTTGGGCGTGCATGGCTGGGACACTAGTGTTTATTGATGATGGGACTCAGGACAGAAGCAGCCGACTGAAGTCGGAGGTGTTCAGAGACATACTGTCTGTTCAATTCCTGCTACATGCAGATAGACAATGACCCAAAAACATACAGCCAAAGCAACCCAGGATCTTATCAAAGCAAAGAAGTGGAATAATCTTGAATGGTCACCTGTTGGTCACCTGATCTTAACCCAACTGAGCATGCATTTCACTTGTTGAAGATTAAACTCTGGACGGAAAGGCCCACAAACAAACAGTAACTAAAAGCCACTGCAGTAAAGGCCTGTCAGAGCATTACAAAGGAGGAAACCCAGCATCTGGTAATGTCCATGCGTTCAAGACTTCAGGCTGTCATTGGCAGTAAAGGGTTTTCAGCTAAGTATTAGAAATTAACATTTTATTTTCAGTTATTTCATTTATCCAATTACTTTTGAGCGCCTCAAATGAAGGGATTGTGTTTAAAAAATGCTCACAATTTAACCCACTTAATTAAAGCTGAAAGTCTGCCATTCAACTTATTTCATTTAAAAAAAATTGTGCTAATGTACAGAACCAAAATGATTAAAAAAAAGGTGTCTCTATCCAAATATTAATGGACCAAACTGTGTTTCTTTTTTTGTTAATAATAAACATAATGTTTCAATCTTTAGGTATGCTAGCAAATAACTGCCGGCTAAGTATTTAACTTTTTAGCATAAATAAAACTGTGGTTTGTGTAAACAGATATAAAGAAGAGTGTTATAAACGGGAACAGAGCTGGAATTTTTAGCTTGATGGGAAGAAATATTTTAGTGCCACTGAAAAGCAGCGTCCTCTAAAAGCAGACGTTACTAAAGTTCTTTACATCAGTGCCACGGACCGGTTTGTGCCCGACAATATTTTCACGGACCGGCCTTTAAGGTGTCGCGGATAAATATAACAACATAAAACTAGTACCGGTAACGAAAAAAATACGATTTATTCATAACACACGTGAAAAGACCCAGGAAAACCGAGTTAACGATAAAACGATAACAAAATAACGCTAAAAACCGATAAAAACCATGAAAACCATACATTTCACACCCGAGTCTCACTCTCGCGGCCTGGTACCAAATGACTCACGGACCGGTACCGGTCCGTGGCCCGGGGGTTGGGGACCGCTGCTTTACATGATTTTGAGGTAAAGAAAAGACGATACCAATGAATTTAAAAGCATAAATATATTAGTAAACTGAAAATAAGAATAAGGTCAGCGGCGTCACAGCGAGACTATGACTGTTAACAATGACTGAAGTAATAGACTGGATTTAGGTGGTGACAAAAGCTAGAAAGCATGGACTTCACCTCCTAGAGTGGTGAGGAGGCTGGGTATAAGAGTGTAATTACCCCCGCCCCACCCCGTCTCGCCCACTCTGACACCCAATAATAAAACTTTGATGTGCTCCTCTCAAAAAGTAGCAGCAGCCACTAATCACAATTGATTGCAGCCACTTAGGCGAGGCACACTCATCATCTCCCGCTCTCTCTGGATGGGAGTCATCCTCGGCAAAGGCTGGAGAAGAAAAACTATTCAAATGAAATGCAGCAAAAGAATGAAGATTAATCAAGAGAGGGGAAAGAAAAAGCAAGATGAATTAAAATCACGCAGTCAGCAGAGGTGAAGAGGGGAGAAAGAGGCGGCAGAAGATATGTACAGCCCAGTCTTCTACTGCTTTGTATTAAAGTTTCTTTAAGTCTCATCCACTCTAATTTTATCTTTGCATTGAAGCGTAGCAGAAAGCAGAGATCACGGCTGCGTGAGGGATGACCTTTTACAGACTTTTTTCACTTTTCCCCTATTTGAATATAATTTGCTGGTTGTTTGTAATAAATATAAAACATGAATTTTTTACGTTTTAATAACTGAAGATAACCATCTCAAAAGCTAGTGTCATGGTTCAGTTGTTAACAATGTAAATGCACATATTAGCAATTCTTTGCCTATGGCTGTTTATGTTTCTGTACATGCAAGTAGACAATAGAGATATAGCAGCAAAACAGACTCTGAGGTCACCAGAGTCCATTCATCACTTTACACTGTAGGTGTCACAATATGAGGAGTGCAAGATGCAGGACTCAGGAGGCCAACTCTCATCCACAAAGGTTGAGCCTTTAATCTAGGCTATAGCAGAAAGTCCAAAATAACAAAGTCCAGAAGGTGAATAAACAATAATTCAAAAAGGAGCGAGGAATAACGCAGGGCTGGAAACAGGGAACAAACACTGTGCACAGACACTGTGACAAAGAGTAAGGAGAAGAGGGCTGATTAGATGTAATGCCCAACGGGAGGGTAATGAGACACAGGAGAGAGTAATCACACACAGGTGAAGACAATCCAGGGAGACTCACAGCAAACCTTCAAAATAAAGCAAAAATGAAAAGTTGGATACAGGCATGATGTATGTAAACAATCCAACAGGAAATACACTGAATATGAGTCAAGGAAACACTGAAGGACAAACACAATCATAGATAGACATGGAGGGAACTTGAGCTACTACTAACAGATACCAAACCATGGACCAAAACACAGGATGCAAAGTGGAACTCGTCATTAGAATAACTGTAAGGTAAAACAGAAATCAAAGGCTCAAGTATGTCACAGCAAATGAAGCTTGCGGTCTATTAGAACACAGAAATCAAAGCAGGAACCCAAAAATACAACAAACACAGAAATAAGAACTATAAAATCTTGCAGTAATCATAAAACCTCTGCAGAATCCCAGCTCAAATTACTCACCAGCAAATTCAAAACCAGAAAACAAGACAGATCCAAAGAATATCACAGCAGGGGTCTTAGGTCAGACCATTCCTCAGCTTACCGATTCTTCTGATTGTACAAGAAGCTTGCCTTTAAATATATATTCATCCCTGCATAGAAAAAGGGCAGGTTTGTGATCAGTATCCAGAACAAAATCTACTGAAAATCCCTGCCTGGTGTTTCAGCCTGAAAACAAAACCCCAGAAAAGCGTCAGTGGTTAGCTTCATCACATGCATATGTTTTCTTGAAAAGTCAACTTTTGTGGCAACAACAGTTAAGACGATGACGCATTGTAAAAACATTCGAAATCCCTTCCCATATGTCCTTGAATAACATCAAGTTCTCCATCACCATCAGCGTATGAGAGGCATTTGAAAGGCACTTTGTCTTGTTCAGGTTAAAATAAGTGCTAAATGTACTGTGCATGTATGGCACAGTACATTTAGCACTTAGAAAGTATAAGTGCTGAATGGTAATATGAGTTTCAGCAGTATGGGGTCTTATACGGACATTATGAAACAAGCTCAGACTTTTTCAACTCTATCTTCCAGTACTCGTGTTCCACATGTAGGTTGAAAGTTATTCTAATTATTCCTCCTCTGCACGGCGTCCACGAAGCAAAGCCTGTGTCTGCACCGTAAAAGATGACGACAAAATCCAAAGTACAGCTGAAGAGTGGTGTTTTGCTTCGCTATGTGGTGGGGAGTTACAAAAGCGTTTTTAAATAGCAGTTTGGAGAAGAGTGATTTCGGGGGCGACCTATCAATTTGGCTCCCTCAAAGACTGCTCAGTTCACCTACCTATAAATCTATCAATTTTGCCTTTACATTGCACCGATGCAGCATTGTTTATTGCTTTAGCACTCACCATTTACACTGCTCTTTCTTTTTACTAGTTTCCCTTTATGCGGAGTGGAGAGGGGATCCCACTAACAGTAATGTAAACATGATCTCTAATGAGAAGTGGTGCTATGAGGTTTCTGGTTACTTCTTGTTGTTAGTTTGTACACCAAGTGATATCCGTCATTTGGAATTGAGGAGACTGGTTGCGTGCAGGAAAGATTTAACTCCTTATTAGGTTTAAAAAACACCAAAAACATATACTTTAAAGATATACCAATTTTTTTTTCGAAAGAAAGCCAGATGTGAAATGGAGGTCAGAGGTCAAATGTGACATGATATTTGGGTTTCACTAAATGTGATATTTAGAATCCCCATATACCAGGATCATTTACTAATTATTGCCTTTATAAAGAAAGTCAGTCGAGTTTTAAGCATAGTTTTAAAGATAAAATGTGTTTTATTCAAGTTTGATCTGATTTGACCGCAAAGAAGAGGTCAAAGGTCAATTGTGGCATGATATTTTAAATACACATATATGGTATTTTCTATGTGTTGACAGTACACATCATGCTTTTAGGAGTCATAGTTTCTAAGCAATAAGGCTTTTTGTCCATTTTCACCCATTAAGTTGACCTTGAAGACATCGGTGCATGTGAGCCATTTTTGTCCCGGGTCATTCGACAGTGTTTTGCATTTTCCTGTGTTTGTGTCATTTTGTATTTGTATTATGATTTATGTATAAGTTCACTTTGTTAGTCTTAAGTTTATTCTATATTCTAGTTATCCTGTTTAGTTCCTTGGTTATTTAGCAGTTTCCCCCTTGTGTCTTTGCCCTCTGTGTGTCGGTGCTGTGAGCTCATGTGCATCGTTCCCCCCCCTTGTGTTTTATTCCGTCTTGTTTATCTACGTTCCCCAGCTCGTCGTGTCCTCTCTCTCCCTCCAGTCTGCGTCTCTGTGTACTTCCTGTTTTACTCTGATAGTCTCCCGTCAGTGTGTTTCATCTTGTGTTTGCTCTTCCACTGTCTCATCATGGTTATTCGTGTCAGCTGTGCTCCCCGTGTGTTCTCGCTTCCCTCATGATCCTTCTGTGTATTTATGTCCGCATCTCCCTCAGTTATGTGTCGTGTCCTCCCTCATAGCTGTGCGACTCTCCCTGTGTTTCCCCGTGTGAATGGTCATTAGAATTTCCCAGTTTAGTTTTGTACCGTTTTGCTTTTTTCCAGCAACAAAGCTGTGTTTTCTGAGTTCACATCCTGCTAAAAAAATCATTTTTTGATATGTGTCCATTAGAATGATGATGTACTTTATTTGTGTTCTTATAGCCTAAGTTTAGGGTCATCAGTGATGATTGACTGAAATTGGTACAAATATTTCACTCGTTTAGATTTCTAAATCTTGCCGGCTAATTGAACAGGATGTCAGTTTATACCAGAAGCCCCAACATATTGGCTGCCGTCCCCACAGGCCAAGTCAGAAGACAATAGCCTAGTTTTTCATATTGCTATAAAATAAACTTAAAGTGGTGACAACATACTAATGAATGGGATTCATTAAAGCCACCATGCTGTTAGTTAGCTCTAATTAGCATGCCCAGTGGCACTGCACTCAGTGGGAGGTGGAAAGTCAGCTTCCTCTTAAAGTCTCCTTGGCTAAACTTCAGGACAGCTCTACTGTACAATCTTATCACTGCTTTTAAATTAGCTCAATCACCATAAACTGCAAAAACAGATACATCAGATAATTTACAGCCTTTCAGGGTCTGGACAGACATCTCTTATCCAAAGACCTGACTATCAATTACCTTTGTCGGGCATCTGTGATGTCCCTGCTATGCTATCAGATATGATAGAACAAGAGAAGGAGAACGGGACAAAAAGAGCATGAAGATAAAAGGTCACTCTCTTTTCTGCCTGGTACACAAAGAAAAGTGAAATATGTATTCCAGTTTGCTGTGATGTTACAATAAAAGGACCGTCTGCAGCGTTTCTTGGCTTGCCTTGTCTTATGTTTTTTTTTCCTGAAATGTACCACTGTGTTCAGTCCTGCTGTGTTAACCAGGCTGTTCTCCGTCATATGCCCTTGCATCTCTTTGAGCCTGCAGTATTGTTGTCCCAAACCTTGAGCATGGGGAGCTGTCCTTGCCAAAGTGCCTCCATTTTTCTTTTCATTATTTTTTAGAAAGTATTTATTTAGTTCATGCTTACACGGCAACGCCTTAGTTAGAAGTGACACATAAGAGGATTAAGAGATCTTTGAGAAATGCTTTTATGGAATGGATTAAATCTGATTGGCACGGGTTTTTTAAATTGTTGACGCACCAGATTTTTCATTAATTTATGGATGTTTCAAAGTATCCACAGCATAAGATGTTTAGGGTTTTAGCTAAGCTTGGGTTGCTTGATGGTGCATTTCTGAACCCAGGCATATATGTTAATGGCTGGGTTTTATTGTGTCGTTGCAGGATATATAACATTTTCTGATGACGTGTTTTTGTTTCATGGCTAATTACTAGCACCTCTTATTTGGTCAGATGGATTGGTGTTGTGCTTTCTGACCCTCTTTCTACGATTTGAGCTACAGTTTGCAGCCAGTATAAAGATTGACAAAATTGATTTGTTTGCATTTTTTTCTCCCATGTCCTACACGTGTAATCACAGAAAATAACATCACGTGTGGGTAAGACTGATCCATCTGAGCAGCCCCCCAACGAGTTTAACATTAACGTCCTAAGACCCGAACTCTTCCACGGCATGCATTTTTAATTTCTCTTTGATATTTGGGCTGATTGGGGCCTGATAAATGTAAAAACAACGAATTAGCAGATTTTTTCTTTTTTACCTAATTTTAGTTTCTAAGAAAAATGAGAGCCACTCTGTTGTCATTTGGACATTGAACTACTGCTCCTCCATACAGCAAAATCCAGGTTTATACTGATGATGTTGTGTTTTATATCCTCTTAAGATTTAACACTTCTTCAAATTCTATTTTGTTTTTTAGTGACCTCCAGAAACCTTTTTACAGGTTTTTTTGATTATTCTAAGCTCCTTTAACAAATAAATTGTTGTGTTTCCTCAGTGAGATACATTACAGTGCCATAAATATTTGCATGCTGGATTACACTGACTATCCTTCTCTTTGAAACACAAAACATTGGCTGTTAATACAAAAGTCGCTTCTTTAAAAAGGAAGAACATGTCTCGTCAGTAACAGTTTTGCTTATTAGAGCCTTTCCAGGTGTTTTTTTTTCTTCTTTGCATCTCTGTATTGTAGCATGGGTGTGTTTGAATCTGGGAACATTTAATTCAATTAAATCATTAGGATTAGATGCTGACCTCTCATTTTAATGAGGGCTAACAAGGCGTTTGAATGAGCAACACTAATTAGGGGCACATTATTCATCTCCTAGAATAAGGGTTTCATTGTAGTTAAACAAAAGAAACTAATAGCTGCGCTAATGGAACCAAGCATATAAGTTGCCTGTTTTTTTTTTTTCTTTCTCTTTGGAAAAGGTGAGGAATATGTATTCAGATGAAATAAGAGCTTTTATGGAAAATAACTTTCTTGTATGCCACACACAGCATCATTAAATCTTTTCTGGATTGTTTGCACTGCTTCTTAGCAATTTGTTGTAGTGTTGTGAGCAGGATTTTCTGGCAGAATAATCAAAGACTAAGAGAAGTAACAGCAGCATCTTAGTGATCTCTTGTTCAGATCATCCAACATCATGGCCAGCGTTTTTAGGCTTTCTTTTTCGGCCAAAGAAGAGCACAGATGCATATTTGGATGCAGATTTTTTTTCTAGTCAGCCTGGTGATATTATTTTAAATCTATCTGATGCAAATAATGATGCACAAAATCAGTTTTAGCCTCTTGCTTTTTGCATGTCTACAATGCCTCTCAGCTTTAAATCCTGATAACGTATGGCCGCGGAAGCCGTGTAAAATTATAATGGACCCCAGAGGTTCTTCTGTCTATTCATGTCTGTTTTGAGGTGTTTTGTGTCAGAAGTCTCCGTGTTTAATACTTTAAGCTGTTAGAAAAAAAGAGTGCCAGAGGATGAGTACACAGATCTAAGAGAGTGCAGAGTGCAGAGAACCTGGAGTTGCTGTCAGTCAGAGCAGAGTTTATCAGCACATCGAAGAGGGGATGGGTATGGGTAGGCTTTCATCTTAACCACATGTTGTCATTCTACATTAGAGCTGATAGAGTGTGCTTAGGTAGGTGGGCAAACAAGGTTAGGCAAGATGAAAGTGACTACAGATGAAGAAGAGACAGGATTTATGGAACTGCTCTCAATTGCTGTGTAGGCTCACTGAAGGACGGCCAAGGATGAGGCTTGTGTTAATGCAAACAACGCTGTTAACAGCCACAGTATGTGTGAACAAAACTGCATTTTGGATTGAATAGAAGCGAGTAACAAAGTGCTTTACAGAGTTGCACACTTAGCTCCGTGATTGATTGTTGACTAATTATATTGAGGGTTTTTTTTACCCATGTGAAAGCTCTTTGAGTACAGTTTGAGGTTGTGAAAACAACAATGGCTGGCTCGTATTTGTCCATATAAATAAATTCAAATTTCTAAAATATTTTTTTTACCAGATTTACGCCTACTGCCTTAACAAAGGAAAAAGAAACAGAAAACGCCAAAGTCCTGTCGTTTTTATTACAGTATTGCTTTTGTAAAGTAAAATTAAAAATGAATGGCTTCTTTAATAACGTTTTTTTCTCATGCTTATGATGGACAAAAAGCTATAGAAAGTTAAAATAGTAAGTAGTCTTTCTCACTTGCTATTTGTCATAAGGAGCACACTTAAATTGTCATGTTTGAGTCTGTATTTAAAAACTGGAGGTATAAGTTGGAGATGGTGGTGCTAACAAAGCTGGAGGTGGCAGAATTTTATAGGCCCAGATTTTTGTTGGGAGTGACCCGAATGGAGAGCATTAGAATCTAGTATATCAGTGAAGCTGGATGAGTTTAAATACCTGGGGTCAACCATCTAAAGCGATGGACGATGCTCAAGAGAGGTGAGAAAGAGTGCAGGCAGAGTGGAGTGGGTGCAGATGAAAAGTAGCAAGAGTGAAAGGGAAGGTTTACAAGATGTTAGTGAGTCTTACTGTGATGTATGGTTTGGTGATGGCACAGGAGGTGAAGATGGAGAGCTGAAAGTCTAAAGATTGTCATTGGAGATTAGAAAGGAGTCCATCAGAAGCACAGCTCAGGTTGAGCAGTTTGGGAATAAAGTTAGAGAGGGGAAACGGAGATGATTTGAACATGTGCAGAGGAAGGATAGTGGATACACTGGAGAAAGGATGTTGGAGGTGGAGCTGCCAGGAAGGAGGAAAACAAGAAGAGCACAGAGTGGATGTAGTGAAGAAGGAGATGCAGAAGGTCGATGTAACACAAGAGGATGCTAGAGATAAAGTGAGGTGGAGGCAGATGGTCTGCTGTCGTGGCTCTTCACAGGAAGAAGTTACAGCTCTAGTGGAGTTGACCTAAGGCAGTGGACAGTTTGATGTATTTTGTGCTTTATACACAGATTCTTTTGAGGCCAAAAAGAAATAAAATGCACATTTTACATTATGATCTAATGTTGTTGTTTCTTTAATGAAATAACAGGATGTTTGTCTCACACCCTGCTCTATTGGATGCTGCAAATCCTTTTTTTAACATGTAACAATAATCACGAGCTAATAATATGTCTCATTATTAGCTATAAGCCTCATTTGAAGACTACTGGTCAAATCACACTTAAAGGAGTATGGGATCACATACCTTTATAATACTAAATCCTGAATAATGACAAACAGCAGCATGAATGCAACTTCCCTTTTAAATTGCATGAACAATACTAACTTCATAAAGTCATATAAAGCAGACGTCTACATTTTTGAATATACTATAATAATAATAATATAAAGTGGTGTGTGTGTGTTTTTTCTCTTTCAGCACTGAAAGACTCTCGCTTTCAGCTCGTGAACTTCTCAGACAACGAGCTGCGGGTGTCACTGTCTAATGTCTCGCTGTCAGACGAGGGTCGATATGTTTGCCAGCTGTACACAGACCCCCCGCAGGAGGCCTACGCTGAAATCACAGTGCTAAGTAACAAAGCGCACAAACATATACATACATGTGCAGACAAACGCTCAGTGTTATTGTTAGAATTAAGTGAGTTAAACAGCAATTAGTCTACACAAGGTCTTAACACATTAATGTATTTGTATAGATGTGTGAGATGTGAGATTGTTTTAGGCTTTTTATGGTGAGCTTAGTGAGAAAGGTGTTCAAATAATAAACAAAATATAACTTTTTCAATAATATTTTCACAGTTTTCCTTAAATTTAGAGACTAGCCCAACTTTATAAGTAGGCATACCTTTACTAGGATATTTTGGAAACAAATCTTGGGACTTTTAACTATAACTGAACAATATTGCTCTATAAATGCTGTTGTGATAATAGCTGATAAATATGAACATAATAATATGACATCAACATGCATTTTTTAAACTTTGTGTTTATTGTTTTATGTTTTCAGTGTTTCAAGTTTGTGATTGTCAGATTTTTAAAATATTTGTCATCTGTAACTGTAAAAACACTTAGTGGCCACTTCATTAGATACACCTTGCTAGTACTGTGTTGGACCCATTTTGCCTTCAGAGCCGTCTTAATTATTCAGTGGTGGAAACACTCCTCAGCAACTTTGTTCCATATTGTCATGATAGCATCGCACAGTTGCTGTCGTTTCCATGATGTAAATCTCCTGCTCCACCTCACCTCAGCCGTGCTCTGTTGGACTGAGATCTACTGACTGTGGAGGAAACATGAGTTGATTTGAATTTAGTGACACGGCGTGTTATTCTGGTAGAAGCAGCCATCAGCAGCCATCAGAAAATGGGCACACTATGGTCATAAAGGCGTGGACATGGAACAGCAACAGTACTTAGGTAGGCTGTGGTGTTTAAATGATGGTCAGCTGGCCCTAAAGGACCCCTAGTGTGCCATCCAGTGTGTCTGCTGCTGTAGCCCATCTGCTACAGGTGGTTGCTACGAGTAAGTGGTTGTTTGAGTTACGTTTGCTTTCCTGTCAGCTTGAAGCAATCTGGCCGTTGTCCTCTGACCTATGACAACAAAATGGCCCAGAGAACTGCCACTCGCTGGATATTTGATCTTTTACGAACCATTCTCTGGTTCCCTTGGAGGTCGTTGTGCAGAGAAATTCCAGTAAATCTGGTAGATTTTAAAACACCAGCAACCATGCCATGCTGATGTTTGCTTTGGACCTCAGCAGGTTATTCCAATCATGTCTACATGCCTAAATGCTGTCGTGTGATTGGCTGGCTATTAGTTGAACAGTTGTATCTAATAAAGTGGCTGGTGAGTATATATTGAATAAATAACTGCAAAATATGAGTTATTTAAACGACATCCAACATGTTCACAGTATTGCAAATGATAATTCCTGAATTAGATTTTTGCACTTTTCTAATTCTAATTTTAAAAGAAAAGCCTTCTAATATCAGTCCTGTTTTCTTCTTAGCTTGTGGTTTTTAGGGTGTACTGCATTGCCTCAGTGTTTACACAGTTCTGTTTGTGTGTCCTGTCATAGTTCCTCCAGGTAACCCCATCATTGAGGCCCGGGATGAGGTCCTGAGCGAGGGCAACGAGACAGAGATGACCTGCACTGCCATGAGCAGTAAGCCTGCTGCCATCATCAGATGGATGAAAGGAGATAAAGAGCTTCCAGGTACTCTAGGCACTGTACACTGACTTTGAGAAAATCCCATCCAACAGTCAAGACCTTTCCTCTCTTACAGTTTTTCTCAGTCGCTTTGGGGCTTTTCTCACATCACTATTAACATTTCCACAGTAGTTTGTGTATTTCTCAAAACAATTAGTGCAAACTGCTAAACCTAGTGGATAACCTGCAAAAGCAGGTCACTTGCTCAAAATTGATAATCCAGTATTCATGTCAAGGAAACTGTCAGTGTCATCAAAATGAGAAGTCTTGACACCATCTTGATGAACAAGATAATCAAATGGCTTTGTAATATTTTCATTATGACAGTGTACAGTATTCTCTCAGTGTCTTCCAGTGCAAAAAAAGGTCAGAACTCGGTGACACGTCCTGAAAATGCTCAAGACAGCACTATACACTTTTTGCACAGCCATGTACAGTAAAATCTACAGTAAAGTTAAACATTCCTGTAGTTATGGAAGTAAATGAGTACAAGACACTGAATACGTATGTTTCACATTTTTACTGTGTAGGATGTTTGTAATTCTACAACATTGTGCAAAAGAAAAATACTCTACAGTCACATATTTAGAATAAACATGAGAAACACCCTTTTGGTAGAGCGGTGCACAATGTGAACAATATAACAGTACATATTGTAACTGAACATACGTAAATCATTCTGGCACATTCAGACGTCCCTGTCTGTCTGGTCACATATTCTCATCTACATCACAACGGATATCATCCCTTGCAATGCAGCGAGGAAAGTATCTCCTGGAGTGGCGAATCCACCCTCTGCATGACTCTGCTGTGATGTCGTCACATGCTGCATCCATGGCTGCTAGCAGGGCCATTTGTGCATGTGAATAAACCTTCCACCTCCAGGCAGACAAAAACTCCTCTATCGGATTAAGGAATGGGGAGTAGGGAGGGAGATATTCAACAGGCATTCTGTCATGTGCTGCAAACCACTGTCTGACCAGATGTGAGTAGTGAAAAGGGACATTATCCCAAACAACAACATACTCAGGGACTATGGCATGAGAGAAATTGTTCAATTTCGGGGACAGGAAAAAATAATGACAAAAAGGTATAACATTTGCTTGACGGCATTTGAAAACTAGTTCAACAATTTTGTATGTAATGACTCAAGCAATGAAATAAAGACTATTGGTTTTATTGGGAACGACTATTTAGCATCCAAAAGTATAGTTCATTTTGACTGACATGACATAAGCAAATGATAATGTTGTCGAGGGCAGAGAATTGTATGAAAGCAACTGATACATGTCCAAGAGCATTTGCAATTTGTTCAGAGGAAGGAGAAATTGCTACTATGATGTGCACAAATGACTAAAGGTTGTGGAGATTGCACTAATGCTTTTGAGAATTTTCATTTTGATCTGAGAAAAGCACCAAAGCGACTGAGAAAAACTGTAACACAAATAAATATATGTACAACTATCCATTAACTCATGTGTGTAAAAATAAATGAATAAATAAAAACACATTTTCTTTCAAACATCGAAATTTCAAAGATCATATTCATAATCCTGCCTATGTACCAACCAATTTTTAGAATTCAAACTAAACCCACAATTCTATTCACCTGTTAAAATCCAAATGAAGTTAAATAGCTTAAAATTTCCTTTTTGTCCTCTACAGAGCCGGCCTTTTTGTCATTATCCTTTAGAGAAAATAAGTGGCCACATATTTGGAAACCCCATCGTTTTGTATTTAGTGAGCAGCATACTGCAAGATTCTGTGAATACACAAACGAATAATTTGGATACATTGTTACATATCAGTATTTTTGCCCTCTTTATGTTTTAAAGAATTCACACATTTTATTTGGAATCATATTAAGCTAAGGTTTGGCTGAAACGTTTGCACAAGGTCAAAGCTAAAATCAGACCACAGCAAACATGTTCTTGACTTGCAGTACTCTGATCACATTTTTTCTTTGACTTGAGTTCTTCATGGCAAAAAACAAGCTTTAAAAGCAGAAGCAAGATCAGTGAGTGATGGGTGAATATATTAATACTGCTACTGAAGCCAGGAGGACTGCCCTGTTTGGCATTTAAGAAATGACTTGACAAATAGATTCTAAAAATTATTTTATTTTTATATAATTCCATTTATAGGCACACTTTTTCCTTTGAGCGCATATTAATGGTGTTACTTTTTAAATGGAGCTCTGCTGCGACTTTGAATAGATTCCATTAGAGCAATTTGCATTTGCAGTAATGGCTGAGGCCTGTTGGCATCCTGACAACCTGCATGCCTTCATCAAAGGTAGCTGCGCTTTAGAACTCGGTGCAGAGCTCAGGGGTTGAACAGGCCTCCTGCCAAGCAGCTCCACCTCAGAGCCCAGACAGTAAGCTTTGTAAAGACTTTGAAACAAAGGTCCGAATCAGAAGCTGTTCTAAAAGCCCGGAGCAGGTTCACCTCCGCACCGAGGCGCATAAAACCTTCAGTGGCCAGCTCAAATCGAAGAATGTTCCATTGTAACAAGATCAGGGATTGGCTTGCAGCTGGCTTCTAACATCACAAAAAGACTCATTATGTTCAGTATGGCAAGAACGGCAAATTCTTTAGGCATTGAATAGCCAGAGCCGATGGTCTTTTAGTCATTGATATCACAAAAGTTGCCATAAAAATGAACCTAAATTGTAATTTAAACTGTTTTTTCTGAACAGATGCACATACATTAAAATGTATTTCATGTGATATTATTGTTGAGAAATACAGTTAGCACCACCATGAATAGATTACAGTTTTCCTAAACTTACACATATTACTTAATGATATTTAAGAAATGCATTTATCCAGAAAGCACTGTTACTTAAGTGCATTAAAGTGCATTAAAGTACAAAGACTAATGGTTTTTTCCAGCATACTTACTTTTGTAAATGGAGAAAGTGAAACTAGTGACCACTGTGGCTGTTAGTCACAGTGAAATACTGATTCAGGGTTTCCAGTAACTCATTTAAATAGGAGCTTGCCAGGCTCTGCATACAAAATCCATTCCCATTCAGCATTTTCTTTTTATTTAACACACTGTGCTGTGTCATTGTTTGCTTCCACCGAGTATTCCCAGCCTCTTTAACTGAGCTCTCAAACAATGCCCATTTGTTTGTTTTGTGGAATGACAGAAAAATTATTTGTGTAATGCTAAACGCCCTTCAACCCCGCAGACATGTTGTTTTCTCACACTTGTTGGGAATGGATTGACATTTACAGAATAGGGTCAGCACTCTGTGAAGCTCTACAACTGCTAGATACAATTTTTCGCAGTAGCACAAAATACAGGTGTACTTAATAGCTCACTTGTCACAACACTACGTTTGGAGCATGCTGTTTGCTTTTATCAATTTTTGCCATAGGTGAAAAGGTGCTACTAGCTGAAGCAGCCTCAACGGTTGCAAGTTCTCCCAGATAAACCATCCTTTATTATTGTACGTACAGGTGTGGTCAAAGTTTATATACACTCGTTATGAGCATGGGTGCCGTGGTAATTTTGGACTTTTTTTAACCCTTTTTTTTTACAGGATGGGATGATTGTGCAACATAAATCTTTAATGACTTTAAAAGCAAGAATTGGGTATACAAGTTGACTTTATTTTGGACTTTTTGTAATGCATACAAGATTACAAGTATAGATAGATAGATAGATAGATAGATAGATAGCCAGCCAGCCAGCCAGCCAGCCAGCCAGCCAGCCAGCCAGCCAGCTAGCCTCAGGTGCAGGCCGTGTGAAGATGCCCCTGATGCCATAACCAAGTGGCCAGCGTAGTATACAGAAACATCTGTGCCGAATATGCCCTGGAAGTCCTGAGGTCAAAATGGGAGACCGAGCTAAGATCCTGTGGGACTTCCAGATACAGACGGACAAACTGGTGGTGGCTAACCAACCAGACATAGTGGTGGTAGACAAACAGAAGAAGACGGCCGTAGTGATAGATGTAGCTGTTCCAAATGACAGCAACATCAGGAAGAAGGAACACGAGAAGCTCGAGAAATATCAAGGACTCAGAGAAGAGCTTGAGAAAATGTGGAGGGTGAAGATAACAGTGGTCCCAGTGGTAATCGGAGCGCTAGATGTGGTAACTCCCAAACTAGGCGAGTGGCTCCAGCAGATCCCGGGAACAACATCGGAGATCTCTGTCCAGAAGAGCGCAGTCCTGGGAACAGCTAATATACTACGCAGGACCCTCAAGCTCCCAGGCCTCTGGTAGAGGACCTGAGCTTGAAGGGCAGACTGCACGCAGGGGCGAGAGGGGAATATATAGACTCAAATATATAGATACATCCCCATTAATATCTGGTTAAATTCCCCTTAGCAAGTTGCACCTCAACCAGATGCTTCTGGCCAAGTGATTTACCACTCTTCTTGACAGAATCGATACCAATCTGTCATATAAATGTAGTCCAAAAATTTTCTTTTGGGTTGATGTCGGGGCTTTGGGAAGGCTATTCCAACAGTTTAATGTCTGCCTGCTTTATCCATTCAAAACGTTTTGATGCATGTCTGAGGTCATTGTCTTGTTGGAACGCCCAGTTGTGTCCAAGTTTCAACTGTCTACCGTTTAATCTGAAGAATTTGGAGATAGTCCTCCTTAATTATTCTGTCCACTTTGTGCATTGTGCTAATACCACTGACAGAAAAACAGTCCCAGAGCATGATGATACCACCACCACCACCACCGTGCTTAACAGCTGGTACAATGTTCTTAGGTTAGAAAGGTTCATGTGTTCTCCTTATCATTGTGGCCAAATAGCTCAATCTTTGTCCCGATGACCATAAAATATTTCTCCAGAAGGCATTTAGTTCGTCTATGTTAGCAGCTGCCAATTTCAGTAAGGTCTGAAGTTGCTGATTCTGGAACCCGGGTTTCTTTCTCGGTTGGCAGCTTTTCAGTCCATGACAATGTGAAACCTGCTTCACTGTGGACAGTGATGCCGGTGTTCCACAAGTTTATGGTAGTTTATGTTTATCGTAGGCTTAAGTCTTGGTGGGTTTTTGGGTTGTTCTTGAACAATTTCCTCTAAAGTGTGACAGTTTTGGTCTCCTTCCACACCTTAGCAAAATGGTTACACATCCGAATAACTTGTAGCTACGTGAAATGAACTGATGTTCCCGGAAACTGCACTTGCTTAGAAATGACTCCAAGAGAGATTTCTTGGTCTCTTCCTCTACAATTCTCCTTTTTAGTTCTCATTGTTCTGAGTGTTGGTCATCCCATCAGTGCTGTCAGACAAATTATTTTTATGCTGACAAACAGAAACTACCTGTTGTAGTCAATCATGGTCATAAATGAGAAGTTACTCAGTCTTGGCCTTGTCTAGTTAAAAGACACTGTAGAACCTTCAGCATCACTTCTTAAAAGATTCAATTGAGTGTATGTATATATTTGAACCTTCATCTATACTTTTCAAACTTGTTGTATGCTCTGCAATTATTCCACCCTGGAAGTTCAAAGAAATCTTTAAATGCCCAAAATTAAATCAAGATCTTTCTTTTTGTTTGTTTGTTTTGTTGATGCCACAAAGAATCATTCTGTAAATGAAACATGGGGTTGTTCTGCTGATGCTGGAACTATTTAAGACAAAGCAGTGCAAGAAAATGAAAGATGAGAAGAAAAAGAATGGCCCAGGGTGCTGGAGATATGGCACTAGAGTAGAATTACTTAAACTGCCTTTGGCTGTCCTTGCCTAGAAGACTTATTTCTAATTAAATGTCTCCGGAATTTAACATAATTACCTTAAAGGATAATCACACTCTCTTAAATATCATTTAAAGGTTGCAATTGTCATGCTTGCCAATTTAAATCCTACCATCTTTCCAAATATGCACAGACCTATTATCTCATCATTATCCTTTTCTTTATTCCTGCTCTTATCCTGCTTGTTTAGTGTTTTATTAACATATGCCCTGACACTAATATCTCCAGTTTTTTAAGCTTGCACAACAATGGAAATCGTAAGAAAAAGGGAATCCTAGCCGTGCAGGTCATTCCTCCCTGTTCATTTAAAACTAAGGAGAAGAAAGCAGATAGAAAAACAGTCAGCAGGGCACTTCATTGACTGACAGGGACCAGAGCAGCCATTAGCCTCAAGTGTTAAGAGACTACCACAGGGTGATTTCAATTACCCTGCTCTGCCCCAGTAGGAAGACTGGACAAATGGATAAAAGGATATTTTGGGAAAAGTAAGTGATGGAATTGGAGAGACATATATTCTATATAACATTGCATTGCTTCATTTCTTTTCCACAAGGATACTGTCAGACAGTAAACGTTCAAGAAATGAAGTATGTCCGTGCAGGGAAAGAGGACTACTTGAGTTTTACGGTTGAATCCGCAAAAAGTTAAAATACCTCTTCAGCTTTTATTTGACCTTCCACTGCCTTTCACTGGCATTCATCTCTGCTGCCACAGCTCCAACATTTATGTCTCTGTATGTTTTCAGTGTTTAACACAGGTGATATTCCTATACAGAGAACTCTTTACGTGTTAAGGGCTTTTATAGCTGAGAGAGAAGATTAATAAAAAATCCTTTATATTTATTAACTGCTGTCTTTAAATGACATTTAGATCGATAGTGAGCACGACTTTCAGTGGTATCTAGCGGCATTGTGGTTTCTTCTATATAACAGCCATAGCAAAGGGCACTGAGTTGTGAAACTGCTCTTGCTGGCCCAGTCACCTCAGCATTTAAAAATAGATCACCAGAGGCAAATTACTTCCATATAAATTTTTATTCATCAAGGCAGCATGGACAAACGTAAAATATACAGATTTGTGCCGCTAAGCTAACAAAGCATGACCTTGACAGTGCTGGTCTTTAGGGGCACGACTTCAAAACAGAGGGAGCATGCTGCATCTGCTCTGATATAACCAGGCTCTGCTAGATTTTGCAGCAGTTAAACTTCAAACCCTACATTTCTAAGCTCATCCAGTCTTGTTTGCTTCATGCAAGGAACATTGCAAAAAAATCTAATCTACACTATCAGGCAGCAACTTGGACATTTTAATAATAATAATTTATTTGAAAGCGCCTTTCAGAATACTCAAGGACACTGTACACAGTAGAATAATAAAAGCAACATAAAAACAAGCAGTTTACACAATCATAAAAGCATTTTAGTTCACACTTTAATCTTCCCTTGTCTTCTCTTACACTCCTGTCTTCACTTGGTTCAAAAAGCAGCCCATATACTAAATAATAGCCAGTGTTCACTCCTCAACCCTTTTCTTCCCTTCCCGTGGCTCCCAGCGAAATTCAGAATTAATTTAAAAACTTTATTAATTACTAACAAAGACCTAAATAGAGGCTCCTTGGTACACATTTTCCTTACAAGTGAAAGACCCCTGGCTCAGTCCTGGAAGAAGACATCAATTCCTTTGGGATTGTATCAGGAAGGACATCCGGCTAAAAATCTGTCAAATCAAACATGCAGAACTACCCCCTGTGAATAAGGGAGCAGCTGAAAGTAGCACACACTGACAATGCCCATGCTCCTGCTTATTTAGTGATCTGGGAAGTCTTTATTCAAGCAGTTGGTCTGATTGGGGTCACTTTTGACGATTGCATGGTCTCATTTTAAATCCAGAACAGGCTTTTGAGGTTATAGAACCTTCGGCTACAGAACACACAAAAAATACATATGTGAGGCCAAATATATGACATTTCTGTGTATGAATGTTGTATAAGTCTTCGTCCCAGTTGTGAAGTACTTTAAAAAGTGCATTTATATTTATTATTAATAGTAGCAGGAGGAGGAGTAGTAGAAGGAGTAGTCCTTAACAGGGACAAGCAGGAGTCTTCATGGTCTATGACATGTGCCCACAACATCGTAGTCAGAGCAGGTGGAAGAGAGCTGAGAAAGGCGGAGATATGCTAAAGAGATAAGAGGAAATGTGAATGAGATGGACTCTGGTGTAATAGTGAAGAGTTAGTGAAGGTGGCTGAGTTTAAATACCTGGGGGTCAACTATCCAAAGCAACAGACAATGCACAAGAGAGGTGAAGAAGAGAGTGCGGGGAGGGAAGATAGCAGCAAGATTGAAAGGTAAGGTTTACAAGATGGTAGTGAGACCTGCTATGATGTCTAGCTTAGAGACAGTGTAACTAAAAAAAGACAAGAGGCAGAGCTGAAGATGTTAAAATTTTAATCTGTAGTGACAAAGAGGGACAAGATTAGAAATGGGTAGTCAGAGGGAAAACGCAGGTTGAGTAGTTTGGAGATAAAGTTGGAGAGGCAATACTGGGATGGTTTGGACATGTAAAGAGAGATAGTGGATATACTGGACAATGGATGGCACTGCCAGGCAGGAGGAACAGTGGAAGACCACAGATAAGATTCATGGATTGAGTGAAGGAGGGGATGGTGTGACAGGAGAGGAAGCTAGCGATAAGGAGAAATGGAGGCAGATGATCTGCTATGGTAACACCTAAGGGAGTAGCCAAAAGAAGAAGAAAGAGCTAATTATTCAGAAAGTTATTGGTCATGCGCACCTCTTGGATAAACTCTGCTAAGTGGCTGGAATTTATAGCATGCTAGTAGACAATTACATTAGACAGTTGCTTGTGTAGTTTGATGGACAGAAACTGAACATGAGAAGATGGAATTATTGCATTTGACCATGGAAAATAAAAAGTATGCTGCTTTTAGCTGGCTTGCTGGGATTCAGTGGCCACATATCTTTCTCGCATTGTCTGAATACTGCTCTCTGCCTAGCTAAAAGCTACACCTTTTGGGTTCTCTTAGCATATTTCATGTGGTAATACTTATCAGAGTGAGCTCAGTTGTATACTCTTAATTAGCAAGTGTAGGCCTAAGTAGACTGAGGAGCTATAGTTGTTAGCACTGTTGGACTAGCTAACCCTGCAAGCCGATACTATGATGCTAACTTTCAAGCACATACTTGGTTTTCACATATGCCAATGTCATTGCGATGGTTTGTGGTTACCAGGCCTACAACTTGGTCTTGAAGTCTGCCTTGAAGTTAGCTGCATATCATTCCTATAGCACACAGTGAATGATACACACAGGAAAAGGTAGAGTGGCTTGGATGTGCCAATCCAGGAGCAGAATGTCAGGAAATGACTTTTCTGGAGTGTTGGAAATGACAGATGGTGTAAAAAGGAGGATGGGGAGGAAATAAGATGGCGGATCATTAATCATCTCAGAAACCATTTATTCTAAATATATCTTCTACTTCCACACCTTTGTACCTGCCTTTGTGAACAGCTTTTGTGGGTTATTATTTTTATTGTGATATAAATTGTCAAATGTAAAGCACAAGGTTCAGACACCCAGGACTTGAATGAAGACATCTTTTCACTAGTCTTTCATGCATCTCAAAAGACATTTTGATTTGAGCAGACCCCTTCAGGTTCCCATTTCAGGTGCTTGCATACATCTAAAGCCTCTAGTGGTATTTATTCATGACAACCTGTTCCTTTACATCATCCACATCACACAGGTTTGCTTTCCCAGCTTCCAAAAAGACAGTTGTCACCACAGTGACAGGAACACCCCAGTGGCTGAGCTACAGAAGAGTGAGTGGAATGTGCACCGAGTACATATTTTACAGCTAAAATGTGAATTGATGGATGCAGCCGTTCATATTTGCACAGAGTTTCTCCTTTTCTGGCGTTTCTTTTTTGCAGGCTCTTTCTCTGATGTTTGTTTTATTGATGGGACACAAACACGCTTGTGCAAATGACTGCGAGGAAGTAGGACAAAGGGATAAAAAGGATCAATCTTTCTTTGTCACTCTACTGTACAGCATTCTCTGCATCTATGTCCCTCATTTTGCCCAATGAAGCTGTCCTCGTCGTTGCATTTGAGAACATTTTGTCTGTGTGCTATTAAAGAGCAGCCAGTAATAAGACGAGGGACGCTTTGCGAGCTTCAGATCTGGCAGTGCCGTACAAAAGGTGGCCACACAATAAATCTGGCTTGATAAAGCCTAATGAGTGATTCACAGTCGCACAGTAGCCCCTGACAGCAGGCAATTTTTAGCTGATTCGCCTTATCGGACCATTTTCAAGGACACGCTTCTCACTCCCACTGTAAATATTTTGCAAGGTCAGGGGAAGAAAGACATTCCCCTTGCAGGCGAACAATGGCTGTCTTTGTCAGTCCTTAATATTTCAAACCTTGGTTGTTTTTTTCTCTGGTAGCCTTGAGTGCAAAGCTGCCATCATTGATATTTTGTAAAGTAAAACTTTTCAGCAAAATACTCTTTCTTTCTTTTTTATAGCGTACTCCCAGAGGAATCAAGGATGCATAAAATAAACCTCTGACAGAAGTAAGGAAGAAATCCAAAATAAGTTTTGATAATATTTACCCAAATAAAAGCATATAGAAATTATTGACATTTTCTCTGCAATGGTAGCCTAAGCCTTGGGAGCTCTGTTTTCCTTATATGATCTTTGTGGGCAAAGCATACATTGAAAATCAATTGATCCCTCAAGCAGGAAATCAACCAGCCTACAGAATACAAGGAGTCCATAAATGATTAGGACAGCAAGCTGTGCAGTTTTTACTTTAAACCAAACTCCAACTTTTTACACCAAAAGAGCGAGTCGGTGTTTGGCGCTGTTTGCTCAAACCAACTAAAGTCCTGGTATGGCTGCTGTGGTTGGATTTCCAGGCGAGCTTCCTAGAGGTGCTTCTCCCACAGTACAACTACTGCCCCAGCAGTTTCTGTTCCACACCCCAGTGCCACTGGATAGATGGTTCCTGCCAGAACCCTCTGAGTGAATTGATTTGACCTCCTTTATTTGTTTTGTCTTTGTTCTTTCTTACCATAGGCAAGCCCAAAGTTGAACTGACCTACGACAAGATGTACACAGTAACCAGCCGACTGACGTTCACCGTTAGCAAAGAGGATGACGGCGTACCTGTGATCTGCATCGTCGACCACCCTGCAGTCAAGGACTTCCAGGCACAGAAATACCTGGAGGTGCAGTGTAAGTGCTTCAGCTTGGTAATAAATTAGAAATCAGCATTTGATGGATATTTAAACAGCGCTATACTTTCCCTTTTTTCCTTTTTTCTGAGTATCATCTGCCTAACTCATCATCTTAATTCAGAAAAATGGACCGGATTAGAGAAGAGTGTTCCATTCCTACTAATTAAATGGAATAGATTTGCTTTTTTCTTACCCGCAACTAAAAGTTTAATGCATGAGGTGTGGCAGTGACATTGAAAGAAAATTATGCATGTTATAATGAATAAAAGGGGAAATTGGACTGTAACACAGTAGACAGTTCTATCTTCACTAATTAAATGACATAAACTTTCCACAACCTATCCCCCCACCACCCTCTGAAAGTTTGGTGAAAGGCTTTGCCATTGGAAAAAAAAAAGATTCATCTTGTGTGAGTAGGAAAAAATGAATGTAGAGGTGGTTTACAGATGTAACAAAGGAGAAGGTGTACAGGGTTCATGCAAAGCTGGGGTTGCAACAGAGAGGGTGAGATGGAGGGTGACGATCGACCCCTGAAGGGAGAGCTGAAAGACGACGTGTTTAGTTTCCTCCGGAAAAACATGTTGGTGTTAAATTTGAATTTCACTTTGCTCTTCTCACCTCTTTGTGAGAAGCATGGAAAAAAATCTGCAGCTCTAGTTGAATGCAAAACAGATGCATACTTAAAAAGCTATTATCTTGGTGGCACAATGGCCAGCACAAGCAGATCTTTTCAACTGGTGTTTTCCTGACTTCAGACATGCTTCGGTTGCCTGTGGAGTATTTTGGTGCAAACAGCAGAGTGCACAGTGTGCAGGTGGTAGTGTTTTGTGGAAAAATATTTCACATGTGCATCAGAAATAAATATTTTAGAGTTGTGTTTTTTCCCCTAACCTAATGTCAATCATTTCATTAGGAAGTGCAAACAAAATGCACGGCAACTATTTACTACAAATATTTGCTACAAATGCACGGCAACAGTGCAAAAGAATAGAAAATAAAATATAGATCTAAATATAAATAAATCGCCATAATTCACCCTTAGCCAGGCAACGCTCTTAAATTTAGCATCAGAAATTAAATGCCTGTCAGGAAGTCTGCATTCATTTATAAAATGATCTGTCAGGATCCAGTTCTGTTCTTGATATGTGCTTTGTGCTGCACGTAAAGCTTTTGTATCAGTTTACACCTGTAATTAAATACTAACAACCAATCTGCAATTTGCAGTTTATCTTTGATTTGACAAGTATGACACCAGGCCACTCTCTCTTAAATCCTTATTGTTGTTCCAAAAGGCATCTTTTAGTACTTCCTTGTGGTGAACGTCTGTGCTTTCATTTAGAAAGGTTAGCTAAAACCGTGTTAGCTCACTATTAGATTTTAAATTACAGGGTAATCTGTGACAGCTAGGATCACTTTCTTGTCCACCTTTGACGGCGTTAATATTTTAAGTCTGGGGTTCGTTTTGATGTTGTGAGAGAAATGGCACTGGAAAAAACTCCATGGTACTCCAAAAATGTAACTATTTTCAATTGAAAATGTTTTTTAATACTTTAATGCTGAGGGTATTTTTAAATAAAAAGTCAATGCTGAACCTTAAGAGCTGTTAGGAAGCAGCTGAAAGCTCCCTGTGGACACATAACTTTACATTTTGCTAATATGAAGTTAATGTTTATTATAACAATTAGAACATTTATTTCTGAGTTAGTTTTAGTCTCGGTGGTGGGGTGCTGTTGCAGAAGCTCTGTCATGTTTATTTCCCAGTGTTGTATGATGCACAGCCCTGATCACATGCCCTCAGGGTCCTGGTGGGAATAGATGAATGTCAATGTACAGCCATGCTTCTCCATGCAGGACCTTGAAAATTCATGGACAAGCTAAGATCCAATCCTTAATTTCCATTTGTTTTCATATTTATTGACAATATGCACTCATTAAGTGATCTTAGTATTTATTGCTGAACAGAGAAGGACTTGATGCCTTGTGCTCATACCATGACACTCTGCACCTCTATGCTTAGATTAACTAAACTAACCAGTGGCTTATAGATTTCTACAACATCTCTCAAAAACATAGAATGTTACTTATTTTCCTCAAGTGAATGAGACTCTAAATTTGCTGCTTCTATTTGTATGTGAGGTACAAACATTCTCAGAATTCATTAAACTCTCAAATAATGCCCCTGTTTTCATGTAGGAATGGTTAACACAATGTTTATCTATCTAATCATCTGACCTTGTTTATTCAACTAAATGTTCCTTAAAAAAACAACACGTGGCCCATAATGGAGGCCAGGTGGACACTTTTGCAGCAATAGCCACTTTTAATTGCAGTATTATTTATATATATATATATATGCACAGACGACTCTTCTCAATAACTAATAATAGCAATAACACAACACTGCTATAAAACAGCATGTAACAAGTAATTAAAATCCTAGACTGAATGTTTAGATCTTTTTGTTAATAGAGAATGGTTAAAGTTCTGTATTTATTGTTTCTGTAACCTTATGTCTTTGGCCTCTGGCATGTCCTAGCATTTTATTTAAAAAAATAAAATCTCTTCTGTCACTATCTGACCTTTCTCTATGAGCATGAGAGGAGGAGATCAGCTCATCTACAGAGGCAGAATGGCATTTCGCTGGCTTCTGATAACAGGGAGCTCACACTGACCACCCGGCTCAGTGCCTCACTCTGCTCCGTGCAGGGGCTGAGGCTGCCATGCTCTTTGCATACTGTAGTGGGTAACAAACAGACATAAACAGTCCTCCTCTCTACCTTCTCTTTGAACTCTGTTACACAGTTTAATATTACATAGCAACTGCTATTAGTGTATCCTTCCTATGTCCAGAGGAATTTTGTTTCTCTGTGGACTGTCTAAAGACTAACAGTCAACTGGTATGAATTAAGTAGATGTTTACTAATTGAGCACTCGGGGGATGTGATAAAGTGCAAAATGCACAGTTTGGAGTCACGATTCTGTTTTGTTGTTTTTTAAATTTATTTGTTTTAGCAAAAGGACCAGCATTGTATAAAATTAGTGGAAGTATTATTGTTTTTCAACCAACACCTTTCACAACTTTTACTTTGAAAGCTTTCTGTTTCTATAGCATTAAAAGGCTCTTAGTAGTCGTGGTTTTCATTGATCATACTGCCCCTAGTGGTCACTAATGTTACAGTCACACTAGAGAAAACAGTGAAGGAGCAGCTGACAACAAAACGTGCAATCGACACGCCGTTCCACCATGTCGATTTCACTATTTGCCTCTTAAAATCAGTAAAAAGACACGCATGCAGAATTTACAGTAAGTTGCAGTAAAAGCAAGAGGGAGAATTTTTATTTCAAGCCAACATGAAAATTACCACGGGAAAGCGTTTAAACAGACATTATTAACACATTTTCACGTAGATACATATTAGCTGCCTAGATTCATCATTTCTGGCAGTTAAGCACCCTGGAATGGCTTTAAAGATATCATCTCCCCCTGCTGGTAGTCCAATATCTGCATGTAGTAATGCAACTTCTGCAAGCGAGTCCATTTTATGTTTTGTCTGTTACAGGTTTTATGGATGAGACAACGGGTCAACCAAGATTATTAATCATTATTAAGCATTTCAATGAGACTTTAATAAACTGATCGTTCCCAGTTAGTTATTGGATTCAAAGCAACAGAGTCAGTCTGCTGTCAGTTTGGGATTGACTCGGGTGCAGCTGGCACTTGTATCATTATATTATCATTGATTATTGGTGATAAATGAACAAAAATCTGTGCAAACTACTTACATTCTACTTTTAATCTCATCCAAAATGGTAACATTGTTGCAGGATGGAAATTTACCTACAAATTTACAGGCACCCTTGCTTTTATATAGCATGTATAGCCAGAATTTAACAAGTAGTTAAGTTCAACCCCCGACTACAAAAACGAAGCACAGTCGTGCTCATTGGTGCACCCTGACTCAAATTGATTGCAGCATGTTGGCAATCTGCCTGTGTTTATTACACTAGATGAAAATTAGTCACAAACGTTAACCAGCCTGTCTATCAGAGAGTGACTCCAGCCAATCCAAGACTGACTGCAATTGTTTAGAGACGGGATGCCTCCCAAGAGGTGTTGTGTGCAGTTGTCTTGCAATCAGAAGTGCTCAGCCTGAGGTGGAATGTGCAACCGTTCATTGCCACGCTTACGAAAAAATTAAACACAGTCACCACAACCACCGTGTATTCCTAATCAGCAAGGAGATTGCTTTTGGACTATTTTACTCTAGTGTGACTGACCCAATAGCTAACAGAAAACTGTTTGGAAAACTTTGGTTTTTGTGTCGAGAACTATATGTACAATCTATGTATCTTTACAACCCCAATGAACTGTCTGCTTTTTCCTTCTAATTGTCACCACAGAGCCCTTCCCATTAACATATCTAAAAAGTGCATATGTCTGGTGAGAAAATTATGAATGACAAAACTAAAATAAAGCCTACTTCTGCAGTTTCTACAGTGACATGCAAGTTAGCTTACTGATTAGATGCAGTACACTGGTTGATTTACATTTCATTCACCCACTGTGTAGGCAATTTGTGAGTGGAATGGAGAGCATTGTGTAGTAAGAAAAGGCGAAGGAAAAAACCCCATTGTCAGGGGACAGCATAATTAAATAAGACACTAATGATTATGTGTATAAGAAAGCAAGCTGTTTGCTCGGATGCTGGGTTGTTTTTCCCATAAGGTCAGCTGGCTGCCGAGAGATGGATAGTGCCGTCTTGAGTGCTTATGAGGTGAGGCACACAATAAAGCAAATAATTCAGTTAGCATAATGATAACGGCTCTCTTGCATATGGTAGACACTATTTCATTTCCACTGAAGTGGCAGCATCCGAATCTGGCAGCACAGTGTTTTCCCATCAAACAGAGACAAGAAAGCTTTGCCATAACTACTTGAGGCTATCAAAACAACCTACAGATGCCTGGCGTCCTTCATGTTTATGGCTCCGAGATGACAAGGTCAGATGACGTCGTGAGCAAAGAAAAAGTTGCAGGATGCCATGTAGTGCCTGGAGTGGAAATAAAACCAAAGGGTTGCTGTCTAAATCCAAGCATGCCTACTGAGCAGAAGACTTGGCTTTTTGCCCATCTGCTGTCCATCACAGAAACTGAAAGCCAGCCACTGACAGGGTGTGATTTAGACAGATGGATGGCCAGACACGTGTTGTTTATTGCCGAGAAGGTCGGACAGCAGCGTGGAACTTTACCGCCAGCTTTGAAATCATAACTCAGCCTCGATCATTCCAACTACAGGCTGATTAAAAAACACACGCACCAAAAAGTGGATTTAGGCCATAAAAAGAGGAAGAGAACAAGAATAATTTGCATCATAACTGGTAAACTATAATTACTCTACTTTGAAATAAAATGGTTCCACTGAATGGCATTTCTCTCTGCCATTTAATGTTAAATTTTTAACAAAACTAGAACAAAACTTTTTTTTTATGGGGTAAAAATACTCTTATGCTCTTTTTATTACATTCAAGTAAATGGTATTTGTGACATCGATTGCATTTACAAAAAAGATGGGGATGATGTTTCCCTTTTGAGATGTGCTGTTGCTGAGCAGACGGCAAGATAAAAAGCAAATGTTCTTCGGTTTTCTGTCAGCAGGACACCTCATTGACTGGAACCATCAACCAAAACATACCTGGCATTTTTAAACCTTAGCGAAAGGTTGTAAGTCAGACGAGAGCTTCCGTTTCCCATTTCCCATTCAGTGCATGGCAAGAACGAATTCAATCCCTTATCCGTTTGATAGATTGAATAAAACATTACATTCAGTCGTCTCTTACGCCAAGGTGAAAAAAAGGCTTTGATAGCACCAGCAACAGCCAGTGCGATGGGAACAACCAAAACTCCACAGGTGCAGAGAATAGCACAGCGGTGACTGTCAAAGCACCCCACTGATTTGTCAAAACAGCATTCTTACATGCTTTTTTTCTCCAGCTGTAACAGCTACTAAAGTGCTTTTGCAACTTTAACCGGAAGCATCTTTGAACATACCAAGCTACTTGTGATCCTGCCCAGTGCCCACCTATCATCTCCTAGTGCTTTATGTTTTGCTGTCTTCTTTAATTTACATATCCACAAAAGATAAGATAAGACAACATTTATCAGTTGGCTGGGGCAGGGAACAGTGGCAAAAAGAAATAGAGCAGGAATAAAAATAACTTTATAGCCTAGAAACTAAAATGTACACTAAACAAAAATATGCTCACGTATAGCTGGTTTGATGCTCTGTAATCTGTATGCACAGGCTGTAATAGCAGGAAATTTAAAGGAAAACACCTTGAAAGTAATTTACTGTTTACTTAATGTCAAGTCAAATCCCCCCCGGACTAAGCAACATAGCAGCTCAGTCCTAATAACAATAACAGTGCCTTTTAGCAACTTAAACATGACCTGGCCTCCTCTGATGCTTGAACACTGCTGAGGCAGGTCATGGATGTTGTTCTTGTTGCTGTATTTCCTGTTAATCCTCGCACCTTTTAAGGGTTTGCTCTTCAGGCACCATTCTCTTTCTGTCTTTTTAAAAGTAGAAGCTATTTCAAATGCTTGCCCTGAACATTTTAACCATTATTAACAACTTTCTGTCTCTCTCTACGGTTTTTAACAACATCTGTATAAGGAGAACGCATTCAATGGAAAGATTCCCTTTTATGCTTCCTGTGTTTTGTGGGGTTCCCCAAGAGTCTGTACAGGGAATCCCTGATTTTTTTACCACGTACAATATAACCCTGGAAAAATCAAATGTCATGTGGAAAAGAAAGTGTTTGCAGGACCTTTAAAAACAAAGTATATCCCAGGATTTATCAGCCTGTAGAACCACCTTTAACAGCGATAACTTTATATAATTGTTTGCTGTGTGACTTTATCAGTCTCACGTCATTGTGGAGTCATTTTGGACCACTTTTCCTTTCAACATTGCTTCATTTCAATGAGGTTTGTGGCATCCGTTGAGGCACAACTCTTTTAAGGTCCCACCGCACCATTTAAGTTATGTTGACTTTTACTTGATCTTTGCTGCATTCTGTTGCTGCTGTGCTTAGGATCATTATCCTGTTTCATGACCCAGTTTTAATCAAGCTTTAGCTGTCAGACAGATGGCCTCAGATTTGACTCTAGAGGAATCAAATTTAAGAACAGAGAAGTTCATGTTTGACTCACTGACTGCAAGGTGTCCAGGCCTGTGGCAGCAAAACAAGTCCGATTTATCACCCATCCACTGACAGTTAGTATGAGGTGTTTGTGCCGATATGCTGCGATTGGTTTTCCCTAAAGGTAGAGCTATGCAATATGACCAGCCATCTCAACTTAAGTCTCATCTGTCAAAGGAGATTGTTCCAGAAGTCTTTTGGTTTGTATATAACTGTATGTCCCCTTTAAAATCTCAGCTTTCAAGTGCTGGCTTAGTATCTCCAATTGTCACCAGAAGGTGCTTTATGTAATATAAGGTAAAAGAGCCCACATTAAAAAAGAGGCCAATTTCTTAGATGTACTTAAGTTGATGACTAAAGTTATGCACCAACTAATAAATTTAATCAATATTTGGTTGCTTCTTTCATTTGAAGATCCGCAAAAAGGATTCACAGTGTTGTTCGTGGGTTCTGATTTTCAGATTACTCATTTTAAGCCTTGAATAGTCAAGATCTTAGATGTGATCTCCCTGCTCCTTGGACACCTTATTAGTGCTCGAAATCCTCCTTCAGTTCATATAAATGCGAGAAGTCGGCAAAGCTGATTGACACCAACCAATGCCTCGTGCAACTTCATTGTTCTGCATGTCACTCCCAGGTTGAATTGGATTTAGCAGTTTTACGTTCTACTCCTGACCACAAATTTCAGCTTTGATGCATGTGCTTATCATTATGTTGATACTAAAGTTATACTATAGATATTTTTACAGCAGACCAGAATTCATGATAAGAACTTGTAGTTTGTCACTAATGTTATCTGGATATTTAATACTTTGTGTTTTTCTCATTTTTTCAGACAAACCAGAAGTTAAGATCGTGGTAGAATTTCCTCAGGGTCTGACCAGAGAAGGAGAGAACCTGGAACTGTCGTGTAAATTCAGAGGCAAACCCGAGTAAGACACAAGCAAACACACGCAAACATACACATTTAACCAATTAATGACAGCCATGGTGAAACAGGTATGCCTGCCTGCTAACAGTTGCACATCAGTGTATTCACTGACATACCATCAGTGCATTGTGGTGTGTGGCTGTCTGTTACTGTTTTAGTTTTGCTGTTGAGAAGTAATGAACATAGCAGCAGTTAGCTTGCACTGGCATTAAAAAGCATCTGTACATGGAAAAGACATAATTTCAAAATCTATGATTATTCAATCACTTTTTTTTTTCACAAATCATGGTCACAATACATAATGAAAACGTTGCAATTATACACAAAAAAACCCCCAAAACTAACAAAAAACAAAACTAACAAAAAGACCCCCCCCTCCCTCCCTACCCGAGGCTCACATAAAGACAAACAGAACAAAACAAACAAAAAATGTTTTTATATAGTCAATAAATGGGTTCCAACAGAAGGCTGTACGGGGCTTTTGCTGGTAGTATTAGGAATACAGTACTATGCAAAAGTCTTTAGCCACCCCTGATTTCATCACGTTTTATTTCCTCAGAGGCAGACTTTCTTATTATATTTAAAGTAGTCTTGAGCAATCGTTCTCCAAGCTTTCTGACAGTCTTCCAAATTTTTCTTTGGATGTTGGCTGCTGTTCACTCATTTTCAATCCAGTCTTTGTACCTGACCATTTTCAGAGGAATCTTTTTTTTTTCAAAGCTGCTCAACACTGAACAAAGACTACAGAGTTTGACCATCGTGATTCCCATAGAGCTGTTAACTGAAAACTTTGCATATATGATAATTGAGGACAAAAGAAGAATAAGCACGCCTAAAAAAAAATATCTACAGCAGATGAACAGTATCCAAAAGTCATGTCCTGAAGAAAAAGGAAAAATCCAGCTCAGACTTGACACAGGACCTCAGAGTTGCATCTGACCCCGGCTGATCCAACAATGGAGAGTCATCAGAAATGGTGGAAGGGTGGCACAGCATGACAAAGATCCCAATTTCCCATTTTCCTAGAAAATGTGGGGTGGCTCAAGACTTTTGCACATCACTGTACATACAGCATGTTTTTGGTTTTTGGTATTAGAAATTTGCTCACTGCTGTATTTTTTGTTCTGCAAGAATATTCTGTCTGTCGAGTTTGTACTGACTAAAGCACTATTTACGTTTTTTTAATACGTTCATTTAGGTACTCACAACACTTAGGTATACAGTAAAAAAAAGCAACAGTGACTTGACACACAGTGTGTTTATGTACATTCAATCAAAACCCAATTCAAAGTGCTTTTGTTGCCTAAACCTAACCACAGATGGAAGTCTGGATGTGAAACCCGGTCCTTTGTGTAAGAGTCGCTTTGTACGCCCACCATCCACCAAAAACACCTCCTGCTGTCTATGTTACAATTTGTAAATGTGGCACATTGGCACACAAAAACTAATGTTAATCTAATGCAGCCAGACAGTACATTCAACCCAAGCATAGAAAAAGGAAAAACACAAAAGCACTATTAGTTTGTGATTTATTGGAGCCTTCGTTGAACTATGAGAAAACATGCAAATATGGAGTGCATATTGCTATTCACAGTATCATGCATTAATTTCATCTGAGGCTTCCAGACCATTCATGGTTACACTGCACCTTTGAAGTTATAAAAGGACATAAGTCCAAAGACTTTCCCCCTTTGTAGTTAGTATAAGACCGCAAAATAAAAGTGAATGGAGAAAAGCAGACAGAAAATATTCTACTGGATTTGAGAACTCAGAAGCAGCAGTGGGTTTAGTTGAGGTAAAATGGCGAGGATACTATAAATTTAGTTCTCTCATTAGCTAAACTGGCATAACTTATAATGCCAGTGATGAATCATTGGCTTATTGTAAGCATAGAGTTTTTATTCTCTTTTGATGGGTAACATAACATATACTGCACACACCTCCAAAGTATGTGTCTGTGTGTATGAGTGAGACACGTTATATATGTCTAGTGTACAGTACTGTGCAAAAGTCTTGAGCCAATCCTTCTTTATATTTTGCTCAGAAAATGGGAAATAGGTGCAGCAACTTATTGAAACGTGCAACATATATGGAACGACTGTATATAAGGTACTGTAAAAGCAGAGTCTGTATGGTTCTAACGAGCTTCAGAGTCAATATTTGGTATGACTTCCTTTATTCTTTAGCATAGCCTGAAGTCTCTTTTGTCATTTCTTTAACTAGTCTTCTGGAATAGTTCTCCAGGCTTCTTGAAGGCCATTTATTCCACACTGCTTCAATAATGTTGACGCCTGGGCTCTGGGCAGGCCAATCCATGACTGATAGTGCTCCATGGTGTGTTTTTCTATCCAACTATGCTTTTACTACAGTGTGTTTGAGAACATTATCATGAAAAACAAAGCCGTTGCATGATCGCCAACACCACTGGGGAAGCTCCAAACCATATCAGAGCCTCCACCGTGATTTACAAATTACTTGCCACTCACTATTCTACCTACTGGAATCACTCCATAAGACCTGCTGGCATTGATTTTTAGTCCAGATCCTTTGTAATTAGCATGCGTCTCCGTTTTCTCCCTGTTTTCATTCCGTAAGAATGGCTTCTTGACAGCTACCCTTCCACCGGGACATTTCTGATGAGGCTTCAGTGAACAGCAGATGTATCAACTTAAGGGCTAGATGCATTTCTGAGGTCCTATGTCAGGTCTTTGCAATACATTTCCATATTTTTAGGGACATGACTTTCAAATGTTTTTTTCTGCTGTAGTTTTTTTGGTCTGTCGCTTCTTTTGTCCTCCACTTGTCTAGTTCCATCGACTTTCTTAAGGATGCACTGTTTTTGGCTAATAGCTTGTTATTAGCATCTGATTTTGGCTAATAGCTTGCTATTAGCATCTGATTTTGGCTAATAGCTTGCTATTAGCATCTGATTTTGGCTAATAGAACCTTGTTGTTCTTAAAGATGCAATTTAAAATTGGATCTTTGGTCAATTTTCTGTTATGTTAAGTGGCTTAACAAAAAAAAAAAGAATTTATCTGAAAACACCTTCTGTGGAGATACTGTTGGTTTTGTCCATTTTGGGTTATAGCTGTGGCTGAATCCATAAGCGACAACCTTTTCCCATTGTAGATATAAAAGGGCTCATTATAAGTAAGTTATCTGTGGACTGTTTACTAATTGGTGGGCCACCTTGTTCAGCTGATAGATGCCAGTGCTACAGGCAGTACTATTATCATGTGGAGCGTGCGTAGTCTGTTTGCTCAAAATACCACCCACGTGAATGCCACTACTCAACATTCACCCAATTGTAACGAGATGATCCGTGCCATGTCCTGGCATTTAAAAAAGTGACTCGTGAACATTGCCTCATGGGCTAAAACTTAGTTTTTGATGACAAATTAGAAAATTGGAAATGCCAAATGTCACAACTCTGTGGAAGAGGAAGCTAAGAGTGGTACATAAGCCTGACAAGCACAGTGTGTTGTTTTACTCAACACTGGCTCTAGAACTAATCTTCTCGCAGACAGCAGAGATTTCTTCTAATTAGCCGATGGAGTTCAGCTGATGGATAGAATGGCTGTGAAAGTACAGTTTCAGGGAGAAAAACTGTGAGTGGAATCTGATAAGGACCTGGGTCCTGGCTAGTCTAAATACCCATTACTGGCTACATAATCACGTAATTGAATGGCTTCTATGTTCGTTTTTCAGATTTCCAAAGGGGAAATTTGAAAACTGACCTGTAATTATGAAATACATCAGAATTACTGTGTGATATTTTGAGCAGGTATTTAATTACTGCTGCTTTAAAAGTGGAGGACCGAGCAGAAGGGCATTAATAATAGTGAGGGGAGTGGGTCCTAATGTCTTGCAGTTAGAATTTCAGTAGGCAGAGGGTTGAATAGGCTGGGTGTTTTTTCCCCTAAATGATGAGTGATAATATTCTGAAGGTATCTAGGGAAAGTGTATGAGGCTGAGAGAGACTATGTTGATGGATTCGAGACACTGGATATGCACTCATGAAGTCAATTTTGTGATTAAAGTTAAATGATTATTTGTGGTACACAGAGCTGTGAACAGAAAACTGTCCTCAACTAATTTTTCTCACCATTTTGAAAACTTACAGTGACTCGGTGCAAATAAGCCCTTTGAAATGCCTAGCCTTATCATCTGAAAGCTCCAGCTTGTTGCTCATTAGGATATTATTTCACCTGCATCATCGGTAAACCCAGCTGTTGGTTTGTTTAGATGGCAGGTCTTTGTGATATGAGATGTAATGGAGTGCAAATGAAACCATTAGGGAGAGCAGGGTTGAGCGTAGCCCTGAGAGCCTCCGGCAGGAGACCTGCTGAACTGTTCAAATATCAATAAATTGTACTTGGTGCTGTTGAAATCTATCAAATTAGTATGTTGACAAGCTAGTTCAAATTTGAACAGAACACAGTCATGAGATGAAGATGCTGTTATGAAAATTACATTACAAACTCAATGTGACCAACTTGCAGGTGCTTCTTTTGTTCAAATTCAAAGGTAAATGGCAGCCTTAGAAAAAGGCCCACGCCATGAAAACTTAATGGTTTCTGGAATCTGCAGACTTGAAAAGCAGTTTGTATTTTTGTTTTTTAGCATAAAAATATAGCTAAAAGAGGTGTTCACAACATTTTATACTGGATTTAAATGCCAACTAAGCTCGTTTATGTTTGTCATGCCCAACTAATGTCAGACAGTGTATTTATGAAGACACACATACAAACAGATTATCGTGTTAGTGACAAATGGAACCTAATAATTGTGTTAGTGACAAATGGGCCCTGTGTACCTGGGAGCGCACTGAGCACATAAATGCATACAAAAAGTGAATTGCGCTGCAGTAGAGGGTTAAAAAGTTTCAGAAGAAGTTTTTTACCTTGTAATGCGGTCGCTCTTGTCACGGACTTCAGCTGTCCTCTCTGCTGGAGAGTTGAAAGTTGGAAAGTGTGTGAAATTTAGTTTTTCGGGGAAGTGTTTTGCTAAGGGAATTAGAAGCATGAAAGAGTGATTGATAGTTATTACTGAAATGTGATTGAAATTAGTTTCCTTCCTTAGAGGTCTGAGTGAGGTGTAGACTTTCTAAGCAGGTTAAAATGCAACCAAACATAAGCAATCATAATTTCTTAGTGTGTTATTAAATGGCCTGTAGTTGTATAGTGCTTTACTAGTCCCTAAGGACCCCAAAGTGCTTTACACATCCAGTCATTCACCCATTCACACACACGTTCACACACTGGTGATGGCAAGCTACATATAACCACAGCCACCCTGGGGCGCACTGACAGAGGCGAGGCTGCCGGACACTGGCGCCACCGGGCCCTCTGACCACCACCAGTAGGCAACGGGTGAAGTGTCTTGCCCAAGGACACAACGACCGAGACTGTCCAAGCCAGGGCTCGGACCGGCAACCTTCCGATTACAAGGCGAACTCTTGAGCCATGATCGCCCACAGTTAAGTCTTTTTTTCATCTAAAGCCACAGGCCCCAACCCCTGGGCCACGGACCGGTACTAGTCTGTGAGTCGTTTGTTACCGGGCCGCGAGAGTTGAGGCTCGGTTTTGAAATTTATGGTTTTCAGGGTTTTTATCGTTAACTGTGTTTCCCTGGGTCTTTCCCTGTGTTGTAGTTGTGTCTTATTTTGAAAGAACTATTTATGCATTACCACCTGCGACCAGAGAGTATTAAGGGGCAGAGAGGAGGATGTTACTCTCAATGTTGTTAGCGTGTTTCAGGAGGACGCTGCTAATAAAGTTACACAATTGCACAGTGAATTTGCATTTATTATTATATTTACAAAATACCACAGTTTTTCTCTTGGTTGTATCATTTTATCCACAACACCTTAAAGGCCGGTCCGTGAAAATATTGTCTGACATTAAACTGATCCATGGCGCAAAAAAGGTTAGGGATCGCTGATCTACAGCTGATCTATATTTGTTAAATTAGGATTTTCCATGATTTTCTTTTTCAATATTCGACTATATACATTAATGGAAATATAATCTATAAGGTGAAAACAGTTTGGAACAAGGTTAAAAAGTCAGTACGTTGGCAGTACATTTGGCATCATAGTCATGGTAAAAAAAATGAAGCTACTGCCAATCAGACACTCTCCAGATGTTACTATGTAATAGATCAAAATCTAATCTAATCTAAAAATGGTTCAAGGTACAAGTTCTGGGCTGAAAAGAGGTGAAAAATTTGAAAGGCCTTCAGAAAGCCTGGAGAGCAATTGCTTAAGACCACTTTAAAAAATGACAAGAATGTCTGCTTTGTTAGAAGCGAAATACAAGGGAACGAGTGGTGACTCTTGACTGCACTTTATTTGTCAAAATCTTTGTGTGCGAAACCCTCGTAAGCACCTTTGCATTTGCCTACACAGGCAGCTCTAATGCATTTCATCTTGGATGACGTTATGACTATGACATCAACAGCTGAACTCTGTTTGCAGGTTCAGCCAATGCCAGCTTTAAATTGGCCCTCAGATTTAAACCTTAGTCGTAATCCAGTCTTGACCATGAATCAAAGTTAGAACCAATCTTTAACTGTCTTCACTTTTCACTTTCCCATCTGAGGCTCAAAAACTCAGTATGAAACTCTGAAAGGTAGAAGTACAGAACAGGCATACACACACACACACACACACACACACACACACACACACACACACGCGCATAGATCAAAACAGTGTGCACTCCTGAATGCTCCTCCCTTCCAGCCCAATCCCCCACCCCCTGCAGTTTTCATACTTGGCATAGAGACAAGCTCACTACCCGTATTCATTTTATAAAGATGAAAACACAATCAATACAGTGAGCCGGGAATTGGAAGTCATTTTCATTAGAGCTGCTGAGAGTTGTGCAGTCATTACCAGCAGATAGCACAGGGGGCCCCGACTGCAGGCAGCCATTTGTATTCTAGACGCCTGCCCTTCCTCTCTCCTTGCAACCCCATCTTACCTCTTCCATCTATCTATACCTCCTTTCCTAGCTTCATTTTTCCCTCCTCACAACATCCGATGCACCTATAGAAACATTTTCTTCTAGGTTATGTTTCCAACTCCATCTGAGAAAACAACTCATATTTCTAAATGTTTTTCTTTTTAATTTACATTTCACTTCACCTACAGAACACTTGCAGCAGACACGGTCCTCTCTCTTTCAAGCCATCCACCACAGCCATTAAAAACACTTGTGGTTTGTTTGTTTGTTTGTTTGTTTGTTTGTTTGTTTTGGAAATGAGCTTCAGGAGCTATTTCATATTTTTCTTTTTCCTGGATTTTTGTGCACCCCCACCCCCCTCCCATTTGCTTGCTCCCTTCACACCAAATGTTTTCAAATGGAGGGAAACAAGTTAAAACACCACAACAAAATGCAACAAGAGAGACAATCAGCACATGCTCAGGGGAAATAACAGTAGCTGGCAATGGCCATTGAAAGTTGCAGCAGCAAAATAGAGGTGTTTTGTCTTTTTCTTTTCTCTTCACCCTCTGTGACTCTGGGCACTTTGAGCTCATTGTCATAAAAATGGAATCTGTCACCCTGCTATAAACCTCAGTCAAGGTAGAAAAGAGAACAAAGAAAGACGCTTGGTAGGCAGCCACCTACAGAGCTTCTCTAAGTATACAAGCGTGAAAAGTCTGCAATTTCAAGACAAGGCTGGTGCACGGTTATTGTTACTTTTAGAGGTATGCAAAGGTACAGATGTCATTTCAATACATCTTATTTACCATTATTTATTGTTGCTTTAAACTAAAGACAAAAAAAGATGAAGCTGTGTTAGTTATCTTCAGAGAAATGGTAATCTGTTACCACATGTGGGTAAAGTTGTTAAAAGGACCTGTAAATGTATGTCTACTGTAGAACAATCATATACTGAAGTGTTTTTACTGATTGAATCAATTTGCTAAACCTCCCTGGAATGAAATAAAAAGAGAAACTGAGATTTAGATAAAAAGACAAACGTGACATTGTGACACATATAATAGACTTTGGTCTTTTTTTTCATGAAATCTTAGTAGTCAGAGTATTACTACGTAAGCGCAGTGTACCACAAACATACAGTCATTTCTAAAACAAAACAAACTGACCTCTGAAAACAAAGAAACAAAGAAAGGTGGGCTACTGTGATACTGACTGCACTGTGAAAAAGGTATTTGAGCTTGAACAAAACATGCAAACAATTAAGCAACAGTTGTCCAAGATCGGATACTGATGTCAGTCCAGAGGGTTGTTTAACTTGTTCATTTTTATATAACCAAAAGTGCAAAACAAATGCAGACCTATAACCTCCTAAGACCCGAACTCTTCCAGAGCATGCATTTTTAATTTCTCTTTGATATTTGGGCATATTGGGGCCCGATGAATGTAAAAACAAAGAATTATCAAATGTTTGTTTTTTTTACCTGATTTTTGTTGCTAAGAAAAGTGAGAGCCACAAATGAGGATATTTGTTAGAATTTTGATAGAACAGTAGCAGTATAATGTCCTCGTAAGTGGATATCAGGCCCTTGCAGAGCAAAATTGAGTATTTTGGTCTAAATAACCCAAAATGTGATGTCCACATATGTGGACGGCAGGTCCTAGGAGGATAATATAAAAAAGAAAAAGAAAACTCAAAAGATGGAAGTTCTTGGTTGCCTTTGGGATGCCATGGGATTTGTGTGTGTCTGTGTGTGTGTATTGCATGACCTTTACTCTGGGGCCAATCCTTAATCATTAGTTGGCCATACAAGATAATTATTTGGTAGATTGACAGGAGATTTATTACATGCATATTGCCCAAATATGAAACCTATAGCGAGTACATTAAAATGGTAATATAACCTTGGTACCGTTGCCGGTGCTTGCTGGACTGTCTGATCACTGAGGTTCTGTCTTCAATATTACATAGACCCTATAATCTATCGGCTTTACCTTACAGTGTAAAACACTGTTGTTGTGAATTGCCATTCTATTTTTTTTTTTTAAGTATTACTTTAAAAAAAACAAAAAATATATAAATATTAACATTTTCTGTACATATTCTAAGTATGTATGGCTATAATGTTACAATATTGTTGTTTTTTAAAGAAAAATAAAAGGAATATAAAATAATGTGACAAGAATTTTAATTTTCTCATAATTTGAATGACAGTGTGATTGCATTTTATGGTTTTTAAATTTAAAAAAAAAAAATATATATATATATGTGTGTGTGTGTGTGTGTGTGTGTGTGTGTGTGTGTGTGTGTGTGTGTCCCCATAAACATAAGATACATTTTCACTTTCAACCTTAGTTGTTAGTCATACTAAATAAAGGATCATGAAATAGAACTGCCAAGATTCAGCTTTGAAGTATCAAGAAAAAAAATTGATGAGAAGTACTTAATGAAAAGGTTTTTTAAGTAAGAATTAGTTCAATGTATGTTGTGGACTCTAATTGGTTCCCACTTTTAAACAGCATGAAACTTGATTTTACAATTCATTCACTGATAATATGAATGCCGTTCATTTAAAACAAGGTATGCAATATGAAATATATATATATAATATATAAAATATAAAAGGTATTGCTGATATAGGGGATCAATAAAAGATCTCAAAGACTGGCCGAAACTAGCTGATGAAGAGCAATGTGATCTTACTCCTGTACTTACTCTGGTGTTTTAATTTCAGGCCACAGCGGGTGAACTGGTTGAAGGTGGATGACGATGTACCTTCCCATGCAGTTATCACCGGCGCCGATCTTTACATTGAAAATCTAAACAAGTCCTACAATGGAACCTACCGTTGTGTGGCATCCAACTCAATTGGAGAGGCTTACGATGACTACACCCTCTATGTCTATGGTACGTTCATCTATCACTGATCCACTAATATTTTATTATCTCTTACTGAACAAACTTCCAGGTCTTTTCCTTTACTTTCTGAGGCTTTCTTTCTTCAGAGGACCAGTTCTAGTAAAGTATGAATTGTTGCTTCCTTGTACTCTCTCTGAGCTATATTAACATTTAAAGATCTTCAAAACTTTGGCCTTTTTGAAGAAGTTTTAGGAGAGTGAACATAAACAGCAGAATAATTTATTTGTAGAGTGATGAATGATTTTTAAGACTGGTAAGCAGTTAACTCTGGTGCTCATTACTAGGTCTTGGAGCACACTGAATACTCTACTGGCATAATCCAGAGTATGCAGGCTGACTTTCAAATACGGTCTCTGTTTTATTACAGCATAGACTTATTATATTTATATGAACAGCTTGTCACTGTACTGAGCGTAATAAACTAAAGTTCTTGTAGGCCCTAGAAGCACACTAGAAGGTGGTCGGCAATTGGAGAAAACAATAATAGCTGCAATTCCCTTCAGTGTGTGGTTTGCTCAAGAAGTAAACATCACTACATCTGCTCCATTGAGTTATTGCATTTTGTTTTTAATATACTGGCCCTGAGACCACAGAGTATTATTACGTCCTAATATAGCTTAAGTGATTTTTATGTATGTGCCCTAAAATTTGCCTTAAATGGCTTTATGATCTTTACAACATATACCACAATAATACATGTAAGCAAAAATTACTTTTATAGATGATGCAAAGTATGCCCTCAGCTTGCTGCCTGTATGTTGGAGTTGCTTGAGGATGCTCCACCTGTGGACTCTGTTGTCCTCTTGATAGGCTCCAATGCTCATGTGGGCATGATTGGGAGGAACGGCCTGCCAGATCTGAACTCAAGCAGTGTTCTGTTACTCGATTTCTGTGCAAACCACAGTTTGTCCATAACAAACACCACGTTCAAACAGAGGCACTCTAGGCCGCATGTCGATGATCGATTTTGTAATCGTTTCATCAGATCTGCAACCATATGTTCTAAACACTTGGGTGAAGAGCAGTGCTGAGCTGTCAACTGATCACCACTTGCCAGAGGTCCCTGTCCACAAGATCTTCAACTCCCACATCCGGCAGAACTTTGACAGCATTCCAAGGGAGATTGAAGGAGGTCACTGAGGCAGTTTAACAACTCCTTGGTGGCAGATCCCCTGGGGCTGATAGAATAGAATAGAATTAGAATAGAATTCAACTTTATTGTCATTGCACATGTCACAAGTACAAGGCAACGAAATGGAGTTTGCATCCATCCAGAAGTGCTTTAGTATAGATATATTGCAAGACATATATATTATATATTACATACAAGTTACATTTCCATAAATATATATTACAAAAATGATGAGTTTCACCCTGAGTTCTTCAAGGCTCTGGGGTTGTAGGGTTGTCTCGGTTGACATGCCTCTACAATGTTGATCAGGGGATCAGGGGAGATCAGGGGAGGTACCTCTGGATTAGCAAACCGGGGTGGTTCCCATCTTTAAGAAGTGGGACCAGAGGGTGTGCTCCAACTATAGGGGGATCAGACTCATCAGCCTTGTAGCAATGGGCCAGACACCCATTGCTACCCATTGCTGATTATATAACCGCTGCAAGAGCTTGGTCCGCATAGCCAGCAATAAGTCGGACTAATTCCCAGTGGGTGTTGGACTGCAACAGGGCTGCTCCCTGTCACCAATTCATTATTTTTATGGACAGAATTTCTAGGCATAGCCAATGGGTGAAAGGCTTGGCTCAGCACCTCCAAGTCTGAGGCCATGGTCCTCAGCCAGAAAAGGATGGAGTGCCCACTCCAGAGATCGACAAATGGATTGCTGTTGCCACAGTGAGGTGAATACTGTACCAATCCATTGTGGTCAAGAGAGAGCTGAGTGTAAAAGCACAGTTCTCGATTTACTGGTTGATCTACATCCCTACCCTTACCTGTGGTCACAAGCTTTGGGTAGTGTGCGAAAGAACAAAATTGTGAATACAAGCGGCGGAAATCAGGTTTCTCCGAAGGGTGGCCGGCTTCACCCTTAGAGATGGAGTGAAGAGTTCGGCCATCCCTGAGTGACCTCCTGTGTAAGGTGTTCTGGGCATGTCTCACCGAGAGGAGGCCCCGGGGCACACCCAGGACAAATTAAATCTCTCAGCTGGCCTGGTGTTCCCCCGGACAAGGTTGAGGAGGTGGCCAGGCAGAGGGAGGTCTGGGCTTCTCTGCTTAGGCTGCTGTCCCCCTGGCTCGGACCTGGGTAAGCGGAAGAAAATGGATGGATGTATGGATATGATGCAAAGTGTACACGGCTACATGCTATCTTTTCATCCCCCAGCTGGGATCACTGGATGAGGGGTGTGCATTCCGTTAAGCACCGGAGCTCCTGTCCACACACCTGGAGTTATACCACACCAGCTTCAGCCTACTTGGACCAGTTTTACTCATTTATGTCGCTTCCATGTTGGTCCCTTCTTTTTCTGTATGCATTTCTGTCATTCTCATAAACATATTCTCAACATGTTTTTGTATTGTTGATACCAATAGCATTTAATACCCGAGCAAGGCATTATACTCTAATGCGCTCATTTTCCCTGACCAAAATTACTTCACTATCCCTTTTGGTAGACCCTGAGCATGCAGAGAAATAATTTGGCTGCTATTGTGAGATGGAATTAGCAGAGTGGCAACGCTTGGGGTTTATTTTTTATGTGGGGTGTGAAATACAAGTTCAGTGCCTGATGGACACCAGCTGAAAAGATGTTATTTACAGCAGAGCGAGCTGCTGTGCTAATGATGAGTACACTAAAACAAGAGAGGTACCATTGCAGACCAGGAAATGGCTCACTGCCACCTGCTGTATTATATTTATTAGTTATTATGTTAGCTGTGTCTTTTCCAGAACTATTTTTTTCTCCTTTTTATCCAAGGATAGTATGAAATCACTGCTACCTAACTATAGATGTGGAGCTTTCTCCAAATTTGTAACATTTATAAACATGAACAAAATTTTTGACTGAAAAAACTTTTCCACATTTACTGAGCCACTAGGGCACAGTAACTGGTAACAACTGCAATTGAACCTGAGTAATTTGTTCATGTTGGAGAGGAGGTTTAAATCACATCTGAAGCCTCCTGCCAGAGAGGCAGTCCACAGTGACAATCTCTCTCCACAGGCATTATACTAAACAGCTAAAGGACTAAATACTCTATCCTGTAGGAAAATATGATGCTGAATTTTTTTTTTCAACTACACGTATTCAAACAAAACCATTTTTTAAATAAAGTCATGCTGATGTGTTTATCATAATGGTCTTTTTTAATAATTATATTTTGCACAGAGCTGTAAAACCTTTGTAACAAATGTAACAATGTAGCTGAAGCTGTAATGTGATTACTGAATTTAGTACTGTACAGTACTTTGAAAGAAACATTGTAAATATAGGTCAAATTCCAGCTACATGTTTAGTACAGTCATTGTACAATGCAATGTGACCACAGTAATAGTGTTATTTTGTAACAATGTAACATTGCTACTTTGTAACATGCGCACTAACCCTAAAAGTGCCTGTCTGTGCATGCAGATGTGTTTGTACTCAGTTACAACACAGATAAAAGCATCAGTAGCAGTAAAAGTGTACCTTAAACCCATGTTGTCCCTAAGTAGCAAAATTCATAAATCACAACTTTGCATTCAGTATAAATTTTGTGGTATTTATTGCTGGCATTTTGTGCCTCTCTCTCACTAGTCCTAACCAACAAAATCCCATGGTGAGGGCTGCAAGTCGGCCTCTCTTATCCACCCACACTCCCCCTGGTGAGAGAAACACAAAGATAATCATGGTGCAACATGTGGGCAACTAAAAGCCTTGCACACAAAAAAAGAAATCCGCCATTAAAACCACAGAAGACCTCCATCCTTTTAGAGCTAGTCTTTTGATGACTTTGATGTGTCCGTGGGTCCCACACTCCTAATGTCTACAGTAATTCAGCAGCCAATCGTGCCAAACATTCGCCGTGCTAATGGCAAGACAGGATGTTGTGGTAGAGCTGTCAGAAGCTGATTCTCACATTATGTTTCAGAGCTCCTTCCAACACACATATGCACACACACACACACACACACACACACACACACACACACACACACACACACACACACAAGCATGCCACCTGCTGCTCCAGCACTATCAGCACCATGAAAGCATCTCTGCAGTCAACCTTTTACGTCAGCAGTAGCTTTAAGAGGGGCATGGCTCTGCACAAAAACATGACCCCTATAGGCAATAAACTGCTTGAGTGAGTCACACTGACCTCAGCTTTGTTCTCGTGTTTGTGTTCCATTTAGATAAAAATGAGCTCTGATGCATATGCCCATTTCATTTTGGTTTGTTTTGGGTTGGTGCGATAGCTGCCAGTCACACTGCGAGAGCTGTCAGTTAAACGAAATACATGGATCGTGACTACGTGAAAAATAGAATTCCACACAGCATTCCACTGCTTGCTGCCAGACGCATTGCAAGATTCATTTGAGATGGTACAGAAAAATAGACCAATGATTAAATTTTATAGTTAGAAATTATTTTTATAGCAATTCAAAATCTAGATTACTTTAAAAATCATTAACAGACTGTTAATTGTTATGGCTGTAATTTACAGTATAACAGGATATTATAAGCGTATAGTGAAAATTAAAAGCCGAAAAAAGGCTTCTCACCAAAAATGTTTCTGGTCAAGTTTGTCTCTTGCTCTTCTGTGCTTTTCAAACAACATCCCAGGAAATTTTGGTAAAATATGTAAATATATATTCTCACGTTGTATAAATGATTTAATATTCTGTGTACCTGAGTGATTTGTGAAGTTCTGTCAGCCTAATGTCAGAATGTTCTTATTGTTACAATACACTTCCAACTTGCACTCACTGGGTACTTTATTAGGTACAACTTGCTAGTACAGCATTCCAGCCCTTTTTGCCTTCAGGACTATCTTATTTCTTCATGGCAAAGATCCAACAAGGTGCCGGAAACATTCCTCAGAGATTTTTCTCGATATCAATATCATGGTATCACACTGTTGCTGCAGATTTGTTGGCTGCAAATCCATCATGCAAATCTCCCATTCCGTCACATCCCAAAGCTGCTCTATTGGATTGAAATGTGAGTACATTCACTTGTCAGGTTCAAGAAACCAATCTGAGATTTGAGTTTTGTGACAAAGTCCTTTATCCTGCTGGAAGCAGCAATCGGAAAATGGGTGCACAGTGGTCATAAAAGGATGGACATGGTGAGCAACAATACTCAGGTAGACTGTGGAATTTAAATGATGTTCAGCTGGTGCTAAGAGGTCCACAGTGTGCCAAGAAAATATCCCACACACCGTTACACCACCAGCAGTACCTACAAGGGGATGAATGCATGTTTTCATGTTTGTTCAGACCGAATTCTGACTCTGCCATCCAAATGTCACAGAATTAGACCAGGCATGTTTTTTTTAATCTATGCCACCAACAAACATGCAAGTTTCAAAATCACTTAGATCACTTTTTTATCCACATTCTGATGCTCAGTTTGAGCTTCAGCACTTAGATATTTGTTAATTAAATATTTCTGTTAATGAGCAGTTAAACAGGTGTAACTAAAAAACTGGCCAGTGAGTGTGAATTTCATCCAACCTTACTGACTAAAGATTCGATTTTCCCTGACAAATTAACAGAAGCAAAAATACCGAATTTAATTTAACCTTATTTCTGCTGGGATTTTAAAAGTAAAGCAGAGCAGAGTAGCAACACTTCAGCATGTTTTTCCAACTATCATTCAGCTTTGCCTGGAATAACAAAAAGATATTGGCACTAGCTGTTTAAAAGACCTCTTATCAACAGCTTCACCAAAAAAAAAAAACCCCCAAAAAAACGGTTTCATGTGGCAATGCCACACAAATGAGTCAGTTCTTGATTTTAGGCACAGCACTTGGTCAATAATGCATACAGTTAGTTATACCTTTATAATGTTACACAATATGTGCCTGTGAGGCAGAAAAGAGCAGTATGGGCTGCTGTTTAGTCCCCAGCCTCCTCCTTGGGATCTCAATATAGCTCCTGAATGAAGAAACGACAATATGTCTTGTTATTCCTTGGCATAGACCAAATGACCTGGTTAACATGTGTGAAAGCACACTTGTGTTAACTGGGCAGATTAAAGAGTTCCATAAAATAAGTAAATACATGCTAATTGCTAGCTACCATATGTTGCCTCCAGGCTATTTCATTCAAGTCCAGTATATCACGAGATCCCGCATATATATGCAGGGTAATAAAGATGAAGGCAGTAATACTAAGCCAAAAAATAGAAACAAATGTAACCAATTACCAGTGTTATTGCTTCAGCAATGCAAAAGGAGATATTGTGAAAAACCATCAATTTTAAATGACTTCCATAAAATGAAAATTCTCTGCCACTCTGTCAACCTCGGGCCTTAAAGCACACACAATATAGCTCTGTAACTTGCAGCTATGTAAAGTCTTCATTGGACCGCCACCATCATTACTCCCTGTGCTCGGCAGCCAAAACAAATACAGCCATATAGCCGGCATCTCCTCTAATGCATTTGAGTCCTAAATATTGTGACCCTAAGTGATGGAGAGCACCATGAGACTGGCTGACACTAACAATGTTAACAGTGAAGAAAGCAGTCTGTATTGCTCCAACTCTCACTGCCTCTCATACTTCACAGGGTAAGAAAACACAACCATCATGGTTTTCCTTTCACAGTCGAGTGAGACCCAACGCCGAGGGGTTTTAAGTTGTTTACAGGCTGCCGCTTACCCAATAACTGAGTTCTCTTCTTCTCTGCTCCTACACCAGCACTGGATTTTATTGCACACTAGCAGCATGTTTAGTGACCCTGTTGCTCTCAGTCATCCTTCTACTTGCTTTACACTTCTTCTTCAAATTGCATGGCAGTTTTTCCCCACAAATCACTGTTATCTCTTAGAGTCGGATCCAACACGCCTTGAAGAGTGTCCCAAAACACCCCGTTCAAGCTGCCTGTGCTCTTAGTTGCTTAAATTGCACTTGAGTGGAAGTGAAATTGCAGATGTAAAATGTTCTGAGGAGGAAAAGTAATTCATCACTTCCAAAACAAATTTGTATGGACTTTATGTTTTAAATCCCTTCTGTCTGTTATTAAGACGTAACAAGATATATGAGAGGCAATATTTTAGATGTTTCTTTAAAATGTATCACCACAGGCAAGATGGGTTGTGTCACAGTGGCTTTCACTCTTAAGTTACAATTATACACAATTTCACATGGAAATGGCTGTCAGGTCCTGTCAGGTGCCCATTACATTAATGAATATCAAAGTATATTTGTGCGTGTTTGTTCATATTCTCAAATTAGAGAGCAGCTTTTTCACTTTTTGTCTCTGAATGAAAGAACCTCAATTCTGAATAGGTTGTATACTGGACTCAACAACATCCTTCAAGAATTGTTGTATTGATGTATAGCAACTTGAAATGCTCCCAAAAATGGCACCACACCATGTAAAAATATAATATAAGCTCTGGCGGACTTGGTTCTATGGTAGGTCTTAAAGGGTTAACAGTTGAATCAAGAACAGTTCCTGAAGAGGGCTTCAAAGAACAGACGAAAAAAAGGAAAGGACTCTAACTGGATTACCTAAGAAAACAACAAATCAGTGATGCATTTATGCAGTGTTTTGGAAAAACAGAACGCAAGTAATTAGAGACAGCATCATACGAGGCCCCATCTACAATCTTGTTTAGCTGCTAGAATTAGGCTAGAAATTTCTGAATTTAGTTTGGAAAATATTAACGTTTTACCTGTTGATCTACATTCCCGCTCTCACCTATGGCCAAAAGCTCTGAGTAGTAACCGAAAGAATGAGATCACCGATGCAAGTGGTGAAAATGAGGTTCCTCTGAGGAGACGGAGTAGAACTTCTACTCCTCCACATCTAAAGGAACCAGCTCAGGTAGTTCGGCCATTTGACTCATGTGCCTCGTAGGGTGAGATGCTTCAGGCATTTCCTACCAGGACGACGCCTAAAAGCAGGACCCAGGACGAGCTGGAGAGATTACAATTTGATGTCTATCTTGGGAACAAATTGGTGTTCCCACAGATGAGCTACAGGAGGAAAGGAAAAGGGGGATTTAGACTGCTGTCCCTGGGACCCAGACCCAGATAAATGGAAATAAATAGACAGCAGTGCGGTATGCTATAAACTAGCCAGTGATTTACCACAGCCAGGGTGCTTGCCTGTACCTTCTGGCTGTAGCTCAGGAGGTAGGACAGGGCTCTACTAATTGGAAGGTTGGTGGTTCGATCCCTGGCTGCTCTAGTTTGCTTGGCATATATCATTGTGCAAGATCCAAACACCTAGTTTCTCTCTGATGAGTGTGAATGTTAGCTACAAAGTGCTTAAGTATATTAAAGTAAAAAGCACTTGTATAAATGGGTGAGTAAGGCATGTTGTATAAAGTGCTTAGAGTTGAGGTAGAGTAGAAAAATGCTATATAGGAACCAGTTCATTTACTTGGCAAAGATTAGTTTAATACATTTTAATTATTAATTAAGTAATCTGGAACATAGCGTGTGATGTCAGTAAATCGATAGTTAAGCTCATCTGCAAAAAAAAAGGTTAGGAATTACAAATACTCCAGTGTTAAATACAATAAGTCTATATGAATGGTGGTACATAAATCAAACCATTGTCATTATGTAAAAAACAGTACTGTTGTTTTATTAAAACCATTGCAAATTTAAATAGCTTTGCTGTCTACTATCAATCAGTCTTTGCTGCAGCTATTTCTTTCCCCCAATTTCTTATTGGTTGGTGATGTTATTGTGCAAATATAGGGCTCCTGTCTCATCTGGTGCTCACACAGAGTTCTTTAACTCACTGGCTTTAGCAGGAATGATTCCTGTCAGGCTGTGTCTCAGGGCTTCCTGCAGTCCTGCTCCTTTCGTTCAAACCAGAAACTGATTCATAAGCCTCATCAGTAAACAAGGCCCGGTGACTCAGCGGGAGGAAAACCACATTCAGCCTGTCACATTTGAAAGTCAATGAGCTCCAGCATTCTTTGATACATTGCACCAGCTAGCCACCAATAACGAGAGATGTAGTGTACGTTTAGACAGTCTCGCCAGTGTTCCTTTGAATCTTTTTTGTAATGCTAAGTTTTTAATGAGTTGTTGACACTGATGATCCCAAACATCTGCTGGACCCTCACAGTTCATGATGGGATAAAACCAATTAGACAGCACCACCTCCGAGCTGGAGTTTGTTGGCTCTCAAGCATGTGTGAAACTCATCAGTTCAAGCTTTGCATGCCAGCCGACTTCCCAATGGATCATTTCTCTCTCTCCCTTTGTCTGCTCATTGGTCTGTACAGTCTTTTGTATTATCAAGGTTGTCTTTAAATAACAGAACTGTGGATAGATTAAAACTCTAACGCACATCAATAGAGTTCCAATACTAATCCCGATTACCTGGAGGCCTCAATTTGAATTGTCAATTTTGCTTCAGGAAGAGTTCTGAGGGGCTGCTTTGTATTTGAAATGCTTGATTCACTTTTAATTGAGTGCATAAAACAGATACTTTTGAAACCAACAACTGTGATTTTTATTAACTTGCTACAAACAGCTTCTGCCCTCAGGGAGGATTCCTTTTATATAATAAACAACCTCTGTACCCTTACGGAAGGCATCAGAAACAGCAGGGTAATGTTTATTATCATTTTAATGTATCTTTGGAATCTAAGCTTTTTAATTCAGGCTCATTTCATAGTAAAAAATATATGAGATCAAACATTAGACTTTGAACATTCAGTTCTGCAAATGTGATTTACTCAGCTGGAAAGTTACCCTAATGCAACTTAATACAGTGTACCTTTTTTTTCCTACTGTATGTGGCTTTTTAAAATACTAATACAAGTAAACATTTTTTTGAAACTATTTCCATAAAAATACAGAAAACTCAATAAATGGACTAATTATTACATTCTGTGTATGGAAAAGGACCTCTTCTGCTTCTTTGTGTTATCTGTACACAACATATACATTAGAGTGCAAAAGTCTTGAGCTGCACCTCATTTGTTTATATTTTGCATTAATGGGGCCACACGTTTTTGTCATTTTTAAAGGGATCTTAAGCACAGATTTCTGGAGGTCTTTTGCTTTGCGCTGCCCTCTGACTCATGCAAGTATTAAAACAGGCACCAAACTCAAGGAATGAGCGAGTTTTTAGTCTACATATAACAGATAATTTAGCAAAGAACCAGTTTAGACACTTTGTTACTTGTAGCCTGTAAAAACATGAGCTGGTTCCATTGGCTTCGTTTAATCTATGAAAAATGGCAATGATACCACAGTTTGAAGGGCATAAAATAATATTTGTGCCCCAGCAAGATGATTTGCAAAGACTTAGTGGCAGAAGATTTCTCATATTGTCATAGCAAAGACATATCAGACCTAAAACACCATCTTTAGCAGATGAACAGTATCTGAAAGGTGTGCCCTTAAGAAAAAGAAAGAAAAATCTGTGAAGACCTGAGAGATGGATCTTGTCCTTCAGTTGATCTGTCAGCTGTTCACCGAAGCCTCATTAGAAGTGGTCTCAATGGAAGGTTGGCTGTTAAGAAGCCATTATTAAGGAAGGGAACTGGAGAGAAAAGGCTGAGGTATGCCAAATTTCACAAAAACTGGACTGAAAGTCAGTGGCAACAGGTCTTATGTTCTAAATTGATTTTTTTTTTTGTTAAATCAATGTATCCATGTAGCATCATCTTCAAAGCATCTGATTGGCATGGCAATGATCCAAAACACTAGCCAATGCAGTTAATGAATTCCTGGTTAAAAAACAAAACAATGGGACAGTAAGCAGTCGATGGGACACTTTGTGGTCCCCAAAAATGACTGAAACAGTTTAGGATCATCTGCACAGAGAACAGAGCAAAGGGCAGCCAACATCCAATGAAGAGCTTTGAATGTCCCTCTAGAAGCCCAGAGAACTATTCCTAAAGACTATTGAAAGAAATGACAAAGTTTCCCTAAGAGACTTGAGGCTGTGTTGAAGAATAAAGGCAGTCATAGCAAATATTAACTCTCAAAGTGGTTCGACTTGCACAAACTCTGCTTGTGCCTTCAAGCTTTCTTCCATTCTTCAAAATATAAAAAAACAAATGTTGGCTCGAGACTTTTGCACAGTTCTGTATGTTGGTGTATTATCGTCAGTAGCTTTGACAAGAATTTAAAAAAAACTGTTCAGTCTATTTTTCAGTATTCAGTTTCCTGTCATGTATCTAGTACACAACTCTGTCCCAGTTACCAGTTGCAACGGTGTGCTATTATTTAGAGCAAATTAAAAGTAAACTAATAAAGAGTAAGAAAGTGTACTTGTTTTGCACAGGTTTCAGTTGCAGTAGGATCTCTATGTAGGAACATATCAAGCGCAGAAGTTTGCCAAAGATAAACACAAGCTTACTTTTTAAAAATAGTTTATGAAAATTCATTTCAGTAAATATAATTATAGCAGCATACATGTGCTATCAATTAAAGGTAAAAAAAGCACTATACAGTCTGTGCAACTGTTAAGCCGACCCTTCTTCTGTCTCCTTCACCTTTGTCTGCTTAACTTTCCTCTCCTTCCTCCTCTGTCCATAAACATTTCTTTCCAATCATTCTTATAACCCAATACTTCATTAAAGTGTAGACCAGCCTCCCTCCTTATCAACAGCCACAAATTACTTGTTTTTTCAGCACCTTTTAATAACCCCAACAGGTTTTTCAGCCCATTGCTAGGCAATCAGAGCGGCATGGGAGGTCTCTAACCAAGCAGCAATCCCAGTGGCTTCATATCAGTGCAGCCCTGCCACTCCAACAGGGAAAATGTCACTTTGATATCTCCCCCTGGTCATTGTCAGTGTGGGGAGTCTAACCCAGCTAATGAAGTAAAAGGGAAAAAGCTGTGGGAGGAAAAATGGTCTGTGGTCAAAATCTGTGTTCTCAACGGCCCTGCTTGATGCCTTTCATTTGTTTTATATGTGTGTGTTGTTAATCCCCTCCTTCTGTTTTTGTGCCGTGTCATTTATCGTTTGAATTTCTGCATCAATCTTTTGCTTTTTTTTGTTTTGGACTAGTATCATCAGCAACTTTGTGCTCTTCTCCTCTGAGAAATTAAGAATGCACAGGCATATTTATTTGTCAAAACTCCTCACTGCATAACAATGACAGCATAAGTACAACCCCAGCACTTGTTACTCATTAGACATTTAATCACTTCTAACAAACATGTGCTTGCTATCTTTCATGTCATGGTGTAATGCCTGTGAATAGACATAAAAGAGAAGAGTTCCCAACAAGATCTTTGATCATCTCATTCGGGTGGGACGAGATGATCTGTTGAAGTATCATCATTGTGTCAACATATTTAATGCACTGCGATCCAGCTAATTTATCAGAAAGTCTGCCGCAGACCTTTAAATCACCCACACACGGTGGCACACAAAGAGCTGCTGGCCCGAGATACTATCAGTAGTGTTCACAGTGACTTTATTTTATCTTCATGGCTTTTATACTTATTTGTTTCCCCACTTTTGTTTGTCATGTATTTGTCCCCTCATCCAGATGCTCCCACCACTACCCCTAAATCCACCACAGCCACCACCACCACCACCATCATCACCACCACCATCTCCTACCCCGAAATAAATCAAGGTACAGTATCACCTTCACGCAACCTGTTTATCTCTGTGTGCTTATGATTGTGTGAGTGTCTGTGTGTGCACTCATGTGCATGCATGCTGCCTTGCTCCCAGTGTGCTGGATCCTTCCCTGTGTATTCCCATTTTTATTCCACAGTGGCAGCTTTATTTAGTCATGATGTTTTTGTCTTTTACCAAGTTATACACTGAAGCCATCATTTAATTAACAGCTAAAACTAATGAGTCTGGGGCTGCAACAGGTATGCATAATCCTCAAAGAAAATGCAGTATTAGGATGTTAATCTTGCGTGTTTTCTTGGCTGTCAGCTCGTCTTATATGATAAGGAGTTGAGCAATCAAACTAGGCACATAGGTTCCTATCTATGTCAGACTTTATGATGAGATCATGTTGCCTAGCAACCAACTAGCAGTGAGCTAAAATTAACCAATTTTGCCAAACCAATCAGGAGTTAAATAAGCCAAACATGGCACGCAGGCACATCCTAAGCCCCCAAAGGTTCTTATCTATGTCAGACTTTATGGCGACATCGTGTTGCCTAGCAACCAACTAGCAGGGAGCTAAAATTAACCAATTTTGCCAAACCAATCAGGAGTTAAATAAGCCAAACTTGGCATACAGGGACATCTTGGGAATGTTCTTATTTACATGAGATATTATGACATCTTCATGTTGAATGGCAACCCATCATAACTCGGCTGTGAAAGCTGTTTGTTGTCGACCCAAATGCAAAGCATGGGAAGCAAAATGAGCATTTAATGCTAATCCATAATACAGGAACTTACTAAAGGATAACCTGAATGTAACCAAACTAAGAACAGAAGACTCAAAGAACAGAGCTAGTAATTAAACCACAAAAAATTATAACCCTACACACACCCTACACCTATACAGAAGCCCAGCCCAAGGAAAACCTAAAATAATGAACATCAAATAATAAGTAAAATGCAAACAGACCACTGGAAAGGAAATAATAAATAACACCATATACACTAAATAAATCATAGTGCTAAATTTCAGAGGGAACAAAAGTTGAACATAAATCACAAAACCACTAACAATGAAGAACTAATCGAAAAATTGAAAACAAGGCTCCTAATCCCAGGGACCACGACACAACCGTGTAGCAATGTGCTAACATGACCCATTTTTCCCGAGATGATCAGGAGTTGAGCAACCACACTTGGCACATAGATACATCTTAGGCCCCTGAAGGTTCCTTTTTATACCAAATATTATTGTCATCATGTTGCCTAGCAACCACCTATCAATAGACTAAAGCGACCCATTTTAGCAGTTATGCTCCGATATCACCTTATAAAAGCATTTTATTATTTCAATTTTACAACAACAGAAATTTATACTGGCAAAAGTTGAATTATGCGTAATATCTTAAGATGCCGTCATGTTAGCTGGCAACCAAGTGCGTTTTTACTTTTGTCTATGTGTAGTTATACCAGAAACACAGAGACGCCAAACAATACTGTAGCATGGGCATGCACTAGTAATATTAGTGAGCTCCAAAAAATATCTGCACCATGGCCAAAACAGATGCTACGCTAGCTCACCCAGAGCTTCTATTCACCGATGAAGAAAGTGAGTTGCAGGGGGCTCGTGAAAGAAATAAGCAGATGTTGTTTTAGAGCCACATTTTGAAAATACAGTATTAATATGCTGTCTTTCTGAGAGCTTTAGTCAGGATGAGACCACGGCAGACTACACTTCGTTGTAATACAAAAGCATCAAGTTGATATGTTGCAATCCGATTTATACAAAAGAAAGAATATTTCCCACAATTTTATTCCCATCTGCAAAAAAGCAAATACTTAAAAAAAATAGAACATCACAATGTGGCTTCTGTTGCCTTGTAATTTTCTGGTGCCATTTTAAAAAAGTGCATCTGATTGTGCCATTTTAAATCTTTCTCTGGCATTAAATAATTTATTCTTAGCAATTGCAGCCTAGAAATGGTAGGGTTGCAATCTGAGGCATTAACATGGCAAATTACAACTCATATACACAAATAAATGCACAAAAGCTCTTTGAAGGGCTGATTAACATAGAAACATTAAATAAAAAAGTAACAGAATTTAGACAACTTCAGCTATATTTTTACTTTGTAAGTATGTGTGCAAGTGAGTGGGTGAAGATGAGTTTTGATGTTCAAAGGGCAAATAGTAGGCCAAGGTTTAGTACCTCATGTTGTTTTGTTGTCAGTGGAAGTAACCAGGTGGTCGTCACTGCTTGTTGTTCCCAAATCGTTCTCAGCAGGGATTCAAAAGAAAAGCCAGGTGCGCAAAAACATGTTGGAAAAGAGTTAATTTTTCAAATTAGACTGCTGCACCACTGTACTTTGCACCATCACAGTAACGTGACACTTCACTATGGCATCAGCTTAATTGGTAAGATGTCAAGAGTTGGTGCAAGCAAACATCTATATGAAGCTGTGAATAATGGTACATAAATAGTGGGATTACTATGACAATTCTGTGAATTTGATGGTTCTGTAGCATTTACTCACTACAGACACACGAGTCGCCTTTTATTTGAAACTCATCTCTCATTCAGGAAGTCAATTATAGATCATACTCTAGGTGGGTTGTGGAAAAAGGCGAACACTAGAGGTGAACAATAACTTGAACATGAGCAGTTGAAAATTAGACCCTTTTGAAATAAGCAAATTTTATCTCACTCTTTCAACAGCAGAACTCGAGGCTATTGTGACTATAAATCTCCAAAGGGTGCAGATAGAAAACATCACTTTATGCCTCGTCTCAGAAATCAGCCTGAGCTCCAAATGCAATCAAAGCCTCTCTGACAGACCGCTCAATTGGAACAAATCTCACAAGGCTGGCAGAAATCACAGGCATTGTGCTTGATTATGCCATCTGATTGGATTAAAGAGAATACCTATCTATGCAGGCTGATTGATAGCTCCTTTGCCTCAGATCAAGGAGTGTGGAGTCTGCTCTGGCCTGTTCTGATTATAGAAGTCCTCAAAGTGAGATCTGTGCTGCTTTGCAAAATAATTATGCTCCTGCTGTGAATAATAGATTTACTTTAAAGGTAAATAATAAGAACCGTAAAAAAATATTTTGCAACCTCTGCTTGCACAAAATGAGCAAATTAGTCAGTGAATTAAAAAAAAGTAGTAACCCAGGCCCTTAATTGCATCTTTGCTCAGTTCGGATCAGTCATGCTAAAACGACAGCTGGATGTAGCCATGCTTTCTTGTTTCTTCAAAACGAGCATCTTGAAGAACATCATTAACTCTGTGATGCTGACTTTAGAGCTCATGCCACTGACGGTAATTTGTAAAGACTGTGGCTGTATGTTAAGGGACATCTCGCGAATTTGTGACTGATTAGAAGTCTCCCAATGGCAAGGAGGAATCACAGTAGGGCTGAAGCCAGTCCCAGCTGTCTCCCAGCTGTGGGCAAGAGTCACGGTACACTCTGGATAGGTTTCTGTGCTTTTGCAGGGGTAAACCAGACCATTCACCCTCAGATTCACACCTATGGCCTATTTAAAGTCACCAGTTAACCTTGGGCAGTGTTGGGCAAGTTACTTTGAAAAAGTAATAAATTACTTCTTCAAAAAAGTAACTGAGTTAGTAACTGAGTTACAAGATTCTAAAAGTAATTAATTACTTGAAAAGTAACTATGGTGTTACTTTAAAAAAAAATGTTTAACCCTCTGGGGTCCAGGGTATAATTGGCCATTTTAACCACTTTTGATGTTTCCTCTACATTTCACCTTTAAAAACTATTTACTTTGCCTTATTTGGTATCATTGTTTTCAGCACAACCTCACGTGTCTGAATTTACAGTTATGTTTTTATTTTGACATACTGTATTAACACAATTGATCTAAAATCAGACAAAAAACATAAAATCCAATTAGAAAAAAGTTATTTTTTACTGTAACAACCACAAATATGTTCAATGAATCATATTTCATAACTTTAAATGCAAATATAAATTGTCAATTTTAAAATTATATGCACAAGTTTTGCAAACAATAAAGTTATTTGCAGCCATTTACCTTTTACCCCTTTTTTAAATAACCATTTCAAACTATTTACAGAACAATCAGCTGTTCTGCATTCAATAAGATGTCACACAAATTATTTGTGCCACTCCAAATATTTCTGTCCACTATAAAGGAGAACATCACAGCCTGATACCTGCAGGTCTGACAGCAGCAGGTGTATCACTCCTGTTTCTACCTGGAGACAGCAGTCGCCTCATTGTTCGGACACACAACACAAAACTATCCACAACACTAACTACACAACACAACACATTAACTACACACTCCAAACACACTAAACATCACAAATCTCTCACATCTCAAAACTCGCTCTCTCTCTTTTTCTGCTGTCTCTCTCTCTGTCTCTCGCTGTCAGTCCTAAAACTTCCCCCTCTTCCTAAACAACCAAATGTCATGTTGCCATATCATTTTTTGATTGGTTGACATGGTGCATTTTTCCACCAACACGAAAGGGCGGGGTTTTGTTTTGTTTTGTTTTTTGGTTTTTTTTGCTCATAAGCAGAGAGTGCTTGCTAGCGCTGTCCTTAGACAGTAAACATGACGAAACTATTGAGGAAAAACAGGCGTATATATTGTTTATCATGACTCTGGTTTTACGTGGCCTATCAACACAATTAAAAACTGGTATATATCAACTTGTTGCTTTGTCATCTTAAAGTGGTCATGTGATTGGCTTACCACGACTACTTTATTCTTCCTCAGTCAAACAGCAGCACTCATGCGATTGTTTTGCCCCAGGTGTTGTGCCAAAAAGTGATCATCTACCAGAAAGTGATTGCCGTCCGCGGGAGCTCACGCAGCTGCTTAAAGCTGTAGCACCCAGATTACTTACAGCTACTTCCGTGCAACTGATGCGGTAAGCTGAAGACAGCTTCAACCGTCTGTTTGTTGAAAAATAGTAACGTGACCACACGGCATTTTCTTGTTAGTAACAGTAACGGCGTTGTAACGATAGGAATAGTAATTAGTTAGATTACTCATTACTGAAAAAAGTAACGCCATTAGTAACGCCGTTTCTTGTAACACCGTTATTCCCATCACTGACATTGGGTGCATGTGCGGGAAGAAATCGGAGAAGCCTGGCAGAAATGGGAAGAACATACAAACGTCACAGTGGGGACATTTTGGTGATTCGTCTGACAGCAACCTGTGTGGTGATTGCATGGACTACATAATGCTTATCGCAATCGTTTTGCTTTAAATCAGGTCACTTATTGATCTCCAGGTGAACTTACTTGATACAAGGAAGGGTAATAAGGAAACATCAAATATCTGCTTTTGTTGCACTGGGATCATTTAAGGGTTTGGGTTTGTTTTTTTTGGTTGACTGTTTGCATGTTGACAACCAGTTTGATTGCCTGATTTTTTTTGTGTCTTATCCTCTTGAATAAGAAATTATTGAGAGATATGATATTGATTGGCAAAACTACACAGTCAAGATCAAAGTTGTATTAAACTAATGTATAACTCTTTGAAAACTATAAATTTATTAAACAGCAAAATGCATTTCATTTTTCATCTTGGAGAAAATACAGCAATTTTCAAAATAGTCAATATGCTGGGTAAGATTTTTATAATTCAATTCCAATTTATTTTCACTAGTCAGATGACCCCCGATGTGAGCAGGCACTTTGGCGACTGCCTTTGACAGGTAGCAACATTCAGCAGAACCAGGTTCAGGGAGGGGAAGTCATCTTAATCAGTCGGGGATGATTGGGGGGAGAAAAGGCACACTGTGGAAGAGAGCCAAAGATGAGTAATAACCAATGATTAAATGCAAAGTGATGTATAAACACAAAATACCTGCTCGGCTAAACTCAAGTCTACTTTCGGTTGTTTCAGTTTCGGTCATTTTCCATTACAACTGAGTATCACATACGCGGTTTGGAGTCATTACAGCAACGCAACAGAAAGTCTCGTGACGTCATTTGTATGCAACACAAGTGCATCACAACAAGGGAGGATGTCGAGGCGATTGTATACCCGCTGCTCAGTCCATGGACCACAATGTTGGGCTTCATAAATTGAGATTTTGATTTTCAAGGAGTCACTCTCATGAGCCATCAAGTGATGCCACTGGCTGGCCAATTGGTGGCATACAGTCTGGTGATGTTACACTTTCAGACTGACTCAGATGGCTTGGGACCCTGGCCGAGTAGGTAGTAAAAAAGTACACGGGACAGGTTACAACCACCTTCTGAAAACTCTAAAACTGAGTCGAGCTGAGGGGAGTAGGAACAGGCTGGAAAAGGGCTAATACAGAGTGAAAAGAGGTGAGTGAAGAAGAAACACTCAGTGGATCATGGAAGGCAGCCTAAGAGAAAGTGAATGTATTGAACTATAAAATTAAGAAAGGTTATGCATGCTTATTATGAAAACTATATACAGTTTTTATACAATTTATAAATAAATATAACATTTATGGTGCAGGTGCATCTACGAGAGAGAATAAAGGGAGTTTTCACTGTTACCTTAGACTCTTAACAAAAGCAGGCTCAGCTGTGATCGCATCATGTTGGGTATTTATGGGTGTGTACATGATTCTAGTTCTCATTTTGCCTTCCACTTTAATGCCACCTCTTAATAAGAAGAAAGAATGTCTGGAGAAAATCACACCCTAAACAGACTCTCACTGAAAAAGAATTATGATCATTGACTGTCTCTGCAGTAAAAAAACAACAACAAAAAAATCTCTGTACAGTATATTGGCAAGTTATTTCAGTCCACGGTGAGCAGAACTTACGTTGAGATGCGTGGGCTTCACCTGATAAAGCCAACCTCACGTCGGCAGGGCCAATATTTTCAGGTTGAAACAACCCACTTATAGTTTCTGCCAGATGTCCTCTCTTTGCTTTCAACTATCAGGGGCATTCCATTATTACTGTGTATATAGATTGAAGGCAGCAGACTCATATGGCCATAATACGCTCTGCCAGTTGATTTCATTTACCCACAGTGTGCCGCACAGATCAGAGACCCACTGCCAAATGAATCTATCAGAGTGGGATTGGATTTTTTTTTTTTTTTTTTTTTTTTTTTTAGCAATTTCCCATTAGAAGGACAGAAAAGAGAACTTTAAAAAATCTGTTAGAGTCCCACCACATGGCTTTTAAGTGCTTGGCAGGGTTTAGAAAGTGACATGGGAAAATGACTAAATTACTGTTTTCACCACTAAATAAATTTCTAAATGGAGATATCTTGCTGACCAACTCCTGCAATTAGGATATAGTAGTCACATGTCATTTTTTATACTTATTAAACCCTTTTCAAGAACTGCTTCTTCTTTTTCAGTAACCTAACTTATTTTCTCTAATGCTTAGCTAGTTGTATTCTTATTGTCAGTGTCAGGGCAGAAGAAAGTTCATAATAATAGTCACGGCCAAGAGAGATGAAAACTGACCTTAAAACCACAAATGCGCTGCTTTATTCAACATTATGATGTCTCCCATCAACAAACTACAGCTAATCTTTGCCTAATTCGATACAGCGACAAATGAATAATTGTTCCTAAGCCAGGAATGAGAAATATGCATAATAAATGTGTACCTACTGCAAATAAAACAATCAGGGGGCAGGGTAGCATTATTTTTAATTGATGAAAGACCGTAAACGGCGCTGACAACCAATTCATTTAACCCACACTATAAACAGAACATACAACAACACCGGCACGGGGAGGGAAAGGAAACAAACATTCATTACATTTGTCAGGGCCTTAAAATACATAAACACCATCTGGTGAAGTGACTTAGAAATTTTATGAATTTAGATGTGCCACCATCTATCCTAACCACTAACACATCCTTACATAGTAATGCACTGTCACATACTAATGTGTGGTATTGTTACCACTTTGTTCAGTTTGAGTTCCTATCCATTTTCAAATTGGAGCCAGCCAGCTATAACTAATTTGATTAAGGTCAATAGCAACACAATAATTGACGTCATGTGATATTAGAGCGCCTCAGTGGAATTATAGTGCTCAGTATCATTGAAAACAACAGTCAGGAGCCCAACATGGCTTCTTAATGCGAGAGTATATTGTCTTTTAGAGGTATTACTGCATTTTATAGTGACCACAAGGAGATGAAGGTTGTAAAGCAGGGCCAGGAGGTAATCAGGTTGCCACAATATCTGAAAAGTATCACCAGCAAACACAGTTTTGCAACCTTTCATATTGCAGCTCCTAAAATAAATGCACGAATTATGTCAATAAATCCTGTATTTCTATTACTGAATTAGTGGTTTTTGTCTAACAGTATTGGACCGAAGCACCTGGGTTTTTTAATCCAGAATCTATAGCCGTGCTATAACGTACAGTACATGGACATAGGTATGTGAAACGAGATGTCAAGAGAGGGGCAGATCTAACTGAATGGCCTGTCAATCACTCGTTTTTAGCCATAGAGCGTATCCTGAATCATCATGCTTTGTAAAACTTGGAATGACCATAATTTACAAAGTAAACTTACTTTTTTTTTTTTTTTTTTTTTCATTATAACCAATACTTTATTGTGAATGTATGAACCAATTAACTGTTAACAATGCCGAAACAAATGGTCATGTCTGTCTATGTGCCTGAAGCTCAATAAGCTGCCGCAGCTGGTGTGAATTGGCCATTGGGAGCACAACGCAGACTTTAATATCTCCCAGGGATTTTTCTGTCTGGTTGCATTTTTGTTGCATCATGTCTCCGAATTACCTCGCCATAAAAAAAACCTTCATTAACCATTATAAAACCAATAAAGACTGAAGAGATGTTTAAAACCTATCCTTTTTTTTTTTTTTTTTTTTTTTTGTTAAACTTACTTAGAGAAGATTCATGGATGAAGTGAAGGAGGGTTAGTGTGACGGAAGAGGGTAATGGAGAATGGAGGATAAGCCACTGCAGCGAGACTAAACTTAAATGGTAAATGAACTGGTTTTTACCTAAATATTGATCCCATAAACTCATGAGAAGCCTTTACTGAGGACAGATCAGACTGGCATTTACCAGAGACTAAAGGACAGGAAGTTGTGGTTCAAATTACAAACAAAGCCCCCAGTTGCCATTTCAAACAAAAAGCAGGTTTAAGGCATTCGAACATTAGCCTCACTTTTCAGACCTGCAAACTACTTACTGTCTGCGTAGCCCATATCATGCTAGAATTCAATAATACTACAATAATACATAGAGAGAAAAAAAACTAACAATCATATGACCCCCTATGAGCAAGCACTTTGGTGACAGTGGGAAGGAAAAACTCCCTTTTAACAGGAAGAAACCTCCGGCAGAACCAGGCTCAGGGAGGGGCGGGGCCATCTGCTGCGACCGGTTGGGGTGAGAGAAGGAAGACAGAATAAAGACATGCTGTGGAAGAGAGACAGAGATCAATAACAAGTGTGATTCAATGCAGAGAGGTCTGTTAGCACATAGTGAGTGAGAAAGGTTTATCCCTAAAAACATTTATTGTAATGCACTTTCACTACTGGGTTAAATTTGTGTCTGTTCCAAGAAGAAGAAAAAACAAGTGACCAGAAACTTAAAAAAATAAATAATAAAGATCACTATAAAACGATTGCACCTCAAACTGACTTTGAAAAGAATTTCCTCCTGGATTTTCCGTTGTTCTCCAGCATTCAACTGTTATTACAGAGCAAAATCTTTTGTTGAAAAGAAAGAGATACAAGTTTCTCTATCAGCAGCGCTCCACGGGGGACGGAAAAGTCTGGGAAATATAGGAAATCACAAACTAAAGCCAGAGTAGAGAAGCCAGGTCAGTGGATCCAACAAAAAAGTAATCTAACAGCCAGCGGGGACACCCAGCAGCATGTTGGCATTTTTCTGTACTGCAGGGTTCCCCCTAATGCATTTCTACCAATATAATTATGATTGGCACGCAGTTATCTCTGCATGTTGAGCTGGATTTCGTGTCACAGTAAGTTACCAAAGGGCTTGTGGGAATCATGACAACTAGTCATGAAGCCATGTCCTCACCATGTCTCTGAATGTCAGCGAGGACAATGCCGATGTCTCAGTTGACCTGAAGCTAGAGATGGTGAAAGAGGGCTGCTGGAAATAGAGGCCGTTCAAAAATGTACAGGCAATCACTCTGCAGCAGACATACTGAATGGTCCCACATGGTTACCACCCACAGTGTAATGAGGTCAGGTTGGCAGGTAGGCAGGTCAGGCTGCCTTTCTGTTGACTGAGGCTTGCAGCGACACAGGCTTCATTTTACATTTGGATGCCAGTGAACACCAGTGCATAAATCTCTTCTCCGGTGGCAGAGATGTTTTGAAAAGAGGCTATTATCATCTTTTGATCTAACCCTTCATAAGATGTGCTCTGATCTGCTGCTGTTGCTATTATACTGGAATGTATAAAATCAAAATAGTCGAGCCAGTCATTTCCCTATTTCCTCCTACTATACAAATACTTTCCCCCCGTGCTCTCTCATAGACTCATGAAGTGTCACCAGTCAATTAAAAAAAATGGGATCATATTCTACAACTCCTTGTTTCTTTCTGTTTTAGGAAAATATAAGGCAGATAATAGTACAGCAGACCTGCCTCCACCTTCTGGTCCTCATAAACATTTTTTTAAAGAAATGAAAAGTCAGCGTAGTGTGACATTTGATTTGGTTTTATTGTTAAGAAACTGTTCATAACAGGTGTAGTCACCACCATAAATACAGAAACCTTAAATAGAAAATTACTCCCTGCTTCTGGGGGCTGCAGCCATGTAGAACATTTACCAAATAGACTGCTGTGAGAGAGACGCTGTAAGGCTGAGATATGCCATTTAAAAGATCCTAAGGACAAATCTGTCCTCCCTGTTGGCTTTAAAAGAGACAAACTAGGAGACACTTGAGTCAAATGTGTTGCTGGATGGAAGAATGCAACAGTCAGCTGTTAGGAGACATGCATCTTCACTCACTATCATAGTAAATATGTAGGTTCATTTATGCTGTCTTTCTTCTCCGTGTCAGAGCCTGGATTTGGATTTTGAATTTCTTCACCAACAGTCAGCAAAAATGCTTCTGCGACACTTACCAGAGTCTAAAAAGGTGTTCCAGAAGCCACCGGAGATGATCAGAGTACGAGGCATCAGGCATTTAAACCTGAGTCTTTACCAACAACAGACTGATTCTGGAAAAAGTTTGAATCAGCTTATGTCCTCTGCTTCTCAGTCGCCTGTTTTTGCTAAATAAAATAAACTCACTGGTCCCTGAAAATAACCATGTCTTAAGATTGCCAACATTTTCCACTACCAGAGATTTTTGCAGCTGTCTACCTGTATGACATTTTACCTAAAATGAGCATTTTTCAGACCTTCTTCGTGCCTATTTTGAGATGCCAGCATTTCCAGAGAGATTTGCACTGCATTTTTATTAAAAAAAAACAAAAAAAAACACCCTGCAATAATACTTACACACACTAAGCTATTTAAACTTTTACCTATCTCCATGTGAATGTGACTCAAACACCATAAATATCAGAGCATGTAATGTGTAAGTTTACAGGGTTTTTTGCCCCTACAACACTATACATAATGTGATAAGCATGATATTTGTTCACTGCTCTGGCGAGACGAACAGACGCTGTTGCTGATAATGCAGACACTCCTGACTGAGCCGTAAATACAGACGCAATGTGGTGACTGCAATTCAAAAAAGATTTTCAAATTCATTTTTGAGCACAGCCACCACTTTTAAAACAAATTTGATCAAATGTGACTGCTGATCGTGTACTTGTCTCTTTCCATTATCCAGATAGGAGCTTGGCCTTGTTAGCCTGAAAAAACTGCCAAGTAGCACGACTTGCTTCGTGAAAGACTTTTCTAAGGTCTGCTAATACTTGTCAACAATCCTTTTGGAACTCAGACAACATCAAAATAACTATTGTGCAACTGTAAATACCACTGCCCAAACACTCACAATTAGTGAAATAGGATCCTGCTTGTCATATTTACGCCAGGGTATTGTTTTATACCTCCTAATTCCTGTGGAAAGCAGTGTCATTCTGTCAACATATAACAGTGTAAACCTAATTGTCACTTCAGAACTAATACAGCATCCTTTTGGTATGACAGGATTCTGTAATCAGGATCAAGCAAGTTTATTGTGTGGGGATTTTACGCTTTCGTTTGTTTGTTTGCGGCACAAAATGAGATAGCTGGGTAATGCACGTCCACATTTAACAGTCTACCTTACTAATCTGGCTCAAAGAATTTCTCTATATACAGCATCCAATTGCAAAAAAGCACTATTTTGGTCACTTCTGTGGCTCATACTAAGGGCTGTAACTTCACCAAATATGCATTGTCAGTCTAATCCCTGGCCCAGGGCGTTATTTAGCACTGACATGTCTCAACTACTCAAGGAGAACGGATCCTTTGAGACTTCAGTAACTCTAAGACGGACTCACCTTGTGAAATTGCTCCCTGTATCATAGCTTCTGGCAGCAGAGGTGAGGTGTGGCATTGGTCTATTGTTCCCTGCACATTAGCACCGAGCACAAATCTCTAACTTGCAATAACATCTATCTGTATCAACGCCTTACAGGCCCTGTCACATGTCCCTGCAGAGAGAAAAGACCAAAGAATTGGAAGTGACACACGGGAACAAAACTGTCCTGCTTCAGAATAATCGGCTTTTCATAGTCAAGGAGGGCCTAAACTTTATTGTAGGGTTACTTCCACCACACGAGCACTTCATATGCGGATCATTCGCAGAGCGGATACGGAGTAGAACTTATCTTTTGATTGGCTACACCTGCGATGGACCTCTATAGTCGAAGTGAGACACAGAATGCACATAATTTCATTGATTATTATAAACGGCCAGTGTCTCAGGATGCTCTCTACAAATGGTCCACATGTAGTATGTTAGACATAGAGAAGATGTTAGGGGTACGTTCTGAAATCAAAACCCAAAAATAATATATGAGTAAGACTACAAATCTTCTCAAATGTAACACACTGAACCTTTTAAAACACACTGCAGTTGACATAGTTAAAGACATGTAACTGGTAGTTTAAATGAGAGTGAACTGTTTGTTTTCGTCTCACCAATTATACAGTGGGGTGTAGCAGTCTGCTGTGTGCACTGAAGCTACACCAGCTTTGGCTGTGATTTGTCTCTGTTTTACACATTGGTCTAATGTAAAAGCAACCTAATCAAAGCAGCCAGCGTTGCTAAATGCACTGAGTTGATGGATCTCAAATGGCTTAAGTCATTGAAATATTATAAATCTCCAGCTATCAACTAAACTTAATAAGCCATGTGAAATGTCTGTATTTACTTAACCAAGAGCTACGCATAATATACACTGTAAATATAATTTTCCTGTGAAATTCTATTAGTTACCATGATGCCACCACATTTTTCGAAGTTGGATAATGCAGATAATGTTCAAATTTGATAACGTTTTTTCCTCTCGAGCTACAGTGCTGCTGAACAAAATGGTGAAGTAGTCATGCTTGATAGCAAACGCTGCACAGCAGGGCAGGTGTAACATCTATTGAGACAGCGCTTGTCAGTTTATCTAACAGCATCTGAAATCCTCTGACGGCAGACTCAAGGATGTGCAGCAGCTGATAATTTATATAGCGTTTTCCACAAAAAGAAGAAAAAAACTGCAAGCTGACACTCATCAGTCCAAGTTTTACACAGTCCCGGTCAAGATCATTTTAGCTGGATTTACTAGTAGTGGAGCTAAAATGTAAGGTCGCCACTCTCACGAATACCAACTACAGGAAAGTGCATTTAAATTTAAAACCTGGTGTTGAAAAAGCCTAAAGTGATAAGAGTTGGCTGGTGATAATTTGGCTGCTGTATCTCATTCAATGCAGAGTTATTTCAGCAATGAATTCTGTTACTTTGTTTCTGCTTTACTTAACTATTTGCCATATGAAACATTGCCTTCATAAAGTGCTGGTGAAATGTTTTCCAAGTCACAAACTGATACATCAAGACGGCTGCACAATTATTTCCCCTCGATAGTCTTTCATTTCTGCACACCAAAGCTGCCAACAGCACACGATAATAGTCTCTTCCATATCTCCTCGAGCAGTAGCCACACTCCCCTCTGAGTCGAACGTCCAGTGTGTGCAGTGCAAAGTGTATTTTTGTGTGTGAATGCAAGCCCGTGTTTATCTCTGCACTGCCTTTGGTTCCCTTTGATTTCCCTTAAGTCTTATGTCTTTTGTCATGTTCTGGTCTTCTGAATGCTTGCTTATGGGTGTCATTTGTTTTCTCCCCCTGCCCTGCTCCCTCCCTGCCTCCCCCACCCCAATTCTTCTTTATTTGCATGCTGTTCCTCCTGTTCCACACCTCCCTCCACAACTGCCATGTCCTCTCCTTGTGTGCTCAGACACTGCGCCCAGCACTGAACCTGCAGCTCATGGTTGGTATCTCTACTTTCCTCCTTATGTCTCTCTTGCTCTCTCTTTTTTTTTTAACTTGTATATTTGTCTTTGCAGCATGCCTGCTTTTACTGTTACACAACAGACATTATTGTGCCAGGCTGCCCAGCCTGGAAATGTCAGCTTTGTGCTGTGTGTCAGGTTTATGTTGGCCATACTGAAGCAGGTACCAGTCAGGCTGCATTTTACTTTAATTGCAGTTATGCTGTCAAATATATATAAAAACCCTTCTAATTCTTCTTACTTCAGCTGCACTTGCAAAATGGTTTCACCAACTAACCAATTACAGTGTTTCCCTGAAGGTGCCACAGAGGAATATCACCCACACTGAGGCCAGGGCTGATTATATCTGCAACATTAGATGATGCTGTGTGTTGGGGCAAAAATAGACCTAATTTAGTTGTTTTCATTTACTTGAATGAAGATGATACACATCATTTTCCAATTTCACCTAATTTGCAGCCTTTTTTCATAATTTCGTGCCTCCAGTTTCATAATTTGTGGGACCAAATTCATGAAGGCGTTATCACGAGCTTTCTGTTAAGCATGTGTTCGTTTTGCAGAAATTTGAATCGCACTTCACAGACTTCTAATGACCATCTTAGAGGGCTGAAGAACAAAAAAAAGAGCAGCAGGCCTCTGCTGACCTGTTTATGGTAATTAATTTTGTTGAATAATTTTATGATGGTTTCAGTCAAACTGAAAATGAGTCAATAAGACAAACAGCTGTTAAAATGTTGTCAAACCAACATTTCTTTTCTGTTTTCAACAGCATATTTGTATGAAACACATACAGTACTGTGCAAAAGTCTTGACTCACTGCTTATTTCTTTACACAAGCATGAAAGTCAATATTTGGTATGACCACCAGGAATAGTTTTCCAGTCTTCTTTGTTTGGGATCATTGTCCGGCAGAAAAAAGACGTGGCTCCCGCTGAGACACTTTCCAGATGGTGTTGCACAGTGTATCAAAATCTGACGGTACTTTTATGCATTCACAATTCCATCCGTTTTGACAAGATCTCCTCCACCAGACTATGACAGAGCCTCCAGCGTGTTTCCCAGATGGCTGTAGACACTCACAGCCATCTCTAACCTCTCTCCTGACCACTTCCATATGTAATGTCAGTTTGAACCAGAAATTTCCAATTTGGGTTCATCACTCCAATGCCACTGATTTTCACTCCATGTCTTCTGTAAACTGGCATCCCTCAGCCTTTTCTGCCTGTTTTTTTTTTTCCTAAGAATGGCTTCTTGACAGGCTCCCTTCCACTGAGACATTTTCTGATGGCTTCAGTGAAACGGAGATGGATCAGCTGAAGAGCCAGATGCATCTCTTACATCCTGCGTCAGGTCTTTCTTTGATGTATTCCCTATTTTTAACGGGAATAACTTTCAGATGCTGTTTGTCTGCAGTAGATAGCTTGCCAAGTTTCCTCAGATTTTGTTTAACAACACACTGCACGCCATGCTGGGATTATGACAATATTTCAGCTAATATTTATTTGGGAATCAACTTGTTGGTGCTGATTTATGCCTGCCAAACTCTGTTGTCTTTGGCCTTTTGCATAGATTCTACAAAAGAATGCAAACAAATTAATGCTGTCAGCGTTAATCTTGCTAAAATGACGTTAACCGCATTAAGGCAGCAAATTTTGTTAGCGAGTTAGCGCAGATCGCCCCGTGTGTGGGGATGCACGGCCCTAACGCTTTAACGAGCTAACCGCGCTGACACTGTGCAGTCCCACGCACGGGGAGATCCGCGATAACTCGCTAACGGAGATTTAATGCGGTTATGGCGTTAATGTCATTTTAACAAGATTAGCGCTGACAGCGCTAGAAAAAATGTGTTTTTGTTATTTTAGGCTCAAAGTGCAGCACGGTGGCACGGTGGTTAGCACTGTTGCCTCACAGCAAGAAGGTCCTGAGTTCAATTCCACCATCAGGCCGGGGTCTTTCTGTGTGGAGTTTGCATGTTCTCCCCGTGTTTGCGTGGGTTCTCTCCGGGTACTCCGGCTTCCTCCCACCGTCCAAAGACATGCAGCTTGTGGGGATAGGTTAATTGGATAATCCAAATTGCCACTAGGTGTGAATGTGAGTGTGAATGGTTGTCTGTCCCTGTGTGTTAGCCCTGCGACAGACTGGCGACCTGTCCAGGGTGTACCCCGCCTTTCGCCCTATGACAGCTGGGATAGGCTCCAGCGCCCCCCGCGACCCTGAAAAGGATAAGCGGAAGTGAATGGATGGATGGATGGATGGATAGGCTCAAAGTTTGAAATTGCTTAAAGAGACAAGTTAAACTGGCTCTTTGCTGAGTTATCTGTTGTGTTTAAAGACTAAACAAGTTAATTCCTTGAGTGTGGTGCTATTCTTCTGCATGAATGATTATGTTAAATGCCTTAAAAAACAAGAACAACATTCCTGTTAAAATGCCTTGTTACAAGGACTGGACTGAAAAGTGAAGAAGCAGCCAATGTTCAATGAAAGACCTCCAGAAGCTTGGAGATTAAACACGCAAGACCATTTCTAAACAATGACAAGAAAGTCTGTTTCCTTATATGATGGAATGAATTGTGGTTCAAGAGTTTTTCACTGTAAGAAGTGTTAAGTTGAATCAGTGCAGCGGTATCAGTATGAATATTATAGTAACTGTATTCAAATTAAGAAGGGGATTTCCTACATAAAGGCAGCCATATTAGATGAGGCATTCAAAGATCCGTTCTTGCCTGTAGTGGTCGATAATCCAGCAGCTGTCAGACAGGAGGTTTTCAGGAAAATATTGATTTAATTTTCATGAGTGTTGGGTCAGGGGTCGAAAGGTCAGAACTCTGTGTTGAACTAATCCAAACTTTATATCCCAAAGGGAGTTATGACCAGATTTCCTGTATTGGTTTGTGCCAAGTAACAACCTACAACATACAGGGGAAAAAAAAGGAATTTCACCTTTAGCTGTAATTCTAAACGTTTCTGGGAGAACTTGACGAATTTAATTACTATCGTTTGTTATTTTGATGTATTGCACACCCCAAAGGAAGCAGAGGCTAATCTATATCAGAGCTGGTGCTCTTTTATGTTTCAGTTATGGATTTAATTAGTGAAAAGTAGGCCGACTGTCGGATTTCGCCACATCTGAATGCATAGTCATTGACATCAAAGTCTATAATTGCTTAACATTCTGCATTAATCGCGATATCTCACATATTTTTGTAAAATGTTGTCTAATGTGACCATGATGTAGTCAGATTTTTCCAGGTGGGATTGGGGGAAGATGAAGAGCCTCCCGACTCGTTGGTGTCCTCTCTCAGCAGCAGTGAGGTCTGCTTCCTCTATATGATGCTGAACACTTGTGTTGAAGAGACCACAGATGCTTTGTCCTCCTTTTTCAAAGATGTGTTTTTAACATTTATGAGTTTTTGAATGGTTGCCCCAGATGTTCATCCGAGACCGCAGTCAGTTTTTAGATGTTTGCAATTAACTGCAGTAGTGCATCATTAATATAAGATTTGTTTACTGGTAGTTTTACATTAAGCATTAAAAATCACTTCAGCAGCTTCAATTTAGTCATTTTTCTGATTTAAAATAAATCTCAGGGTCATGGGGAGGGTGAGAGGGATAAACAACAGTTTATGCTCACATTTACACCTAAGGCCACTTTAGAAACACCAGTGATCCCTAACATGTACAGTATGTATGTGGACAGTGGGATAAACCCACTCAGAGAGAACCCACACAGGCACAAGGAGAACATGCTAACTAACCTAGCCCAAGCTGTGAGACCACCACTGTGCCGCCCCTAAAGTTTAATCACTTGTTTTTAAATCAGATTTCACTGCTGATTCTCTAGTTTTTATGTCCAGGCGACCGTTAAAATTAAACTTTTTTTAGGTAATGCTTCAAAATAATTGCCCAAAAACATGGCAGGGGCCATTTCAAGATGGCAGCCAAGTGGCGAGGCACGCTTTACGCCTTCGGCTGATCCAGCATGCCACAAGAGTGCTAACGGGCACTAGACAGAACGATCATATTTCACCCATATTGGCTTTTTGTCAAATGTAGAATTGAATTTAAAATCATTCTTTTCACATAAAGGTCTGGAATGAGCAAAAAACCCAGCTATTATTGGACCAGAGAAATTCACTCGCAGACTGCAGGTTCTCAGAGTTTCCAAAGACAGAACAGAAGGCTTCTTCACTGTGGAACCGGCTCCCAGTTTAGGAGAAAGATACCCTCTGTAGTTCTAAGATTAGGTTTAAAAATTTCCTTTTTGATAAAGCTTACATTTAGAGCTAGATATGAGCATTTGTTCTTCACTCCCTCCTCTTCCTGTTAAAACAGGGTTCTTCTTTCCCCCAGTCACCAAGTGCTGCTTGAAGGAGATTATCTGATTGTCAAAGTTCTCAAGGGTTATCTTTCCTAAAGTGACTTTAGGCATTTGAAGGCATCTGAATTGGCACTGTATAAATAAACTGTTTAAAATTTAATTGAACCGACTCTGTATTTTTATGCCTTGAAGATATCTCAGGGGCTCTCCATTTAAAATCGGAAGCCCGGTATGTACTAGTAGCATTCATATTGCATGACAAAAGTTTTCTGTTGCTGCTGCTGAGCATTACTTCTGTATCTCCCAAAGAACTTTAAGCTTACCATCGATTCTGCTGTGCGGTGCTTACAGCACCTGAAAATGCTCCCCTCATCTTTGCAGAGCTTTCAGTTCATTGTTTAGCTGTCACACCTGCAACTGTAACTGTTTTTGGTTCACTCTCAGCACTCTTGCCCACTGCAGCAGCAGGCAGAGTGTTTCTTTTGTTTTTGTTTTTAAGGAAAAAAGCTCTAAAAATACACTGTAGCAGCTAGCTGGTGAACAGAGCGAAAGAGTCTGAGGATCCCCTCAAGAGCTGGTATATACTAAATATAGAGACACAAAAGTTATATGTCAAATTATAATTTTTTTCATTTTTAAAGGTAAAACCAGGTGAAACCGAGGACATTGTGTGTTTTGCAATGAGACTAGCCCAGTTCAGCATTTAGCTGGAGGTATTTGTTGTATCCATATTAGTCTTGTTCAGATGAATGCTCCTGAGGATCACATTTTTTGTGCCTCTGCAAAATCCCAAATTAAACCCTTGCTTGTGTTTTTTCTACCTTACAACTCTTCAACAGTTCAAAACTCTGACCGATTTAATTTGCTAATTAATGCTAGCTAGCTAACCACCCATGTGGGTGTCCAATGTATTTTCAATGCACGTCGGAAAACAGTGATTCGCTTTAAAATGACGTGAATTTCAGTGACTATAGAAACTGATGAGTCAGCAAATGCAGATAATAACAGCGACGATGAATCTCCAGGAGACAGCGTTACAGTAGGCTATAAATAATAAAATTGAAATGAAATAAGATAAGATAAGATAACCTTTATTAGTCCCACACGTGGGAAATTTGTTTTGTCACAGCAGGAAGTGGACAGTGCAAAAGTTATGAGGCAAAAATTAGAATACAATAAGAATAAATACAGTACACAGCTGTACAGAATAGAATAAAATAAAATACTATATACAGTAGAATAAAATAAAATAAATATACAATAAGATAAAAATAGAATACAAATACAAATACTATATACAACTGAGTAAAAATACAACGATGACAGAAAGGATTATTGCACTTAGTATTAAATAACAGCCAAATGTAGTCTAGCTGTTGCATAATTTTCTTCTCTTTACTTATCAAAAGATAAATTTCACCAAGGCCTGATGCAGCTGTAAACTCAGCTTCATCTTTTGAAAAAAAAAGGAAAGAAAAATTGGATAAGCTTGATATAATTAAGCCCCATTCAGCTGCATTTACAATGCTGAATATCATTCATATTTTTCACTAAACGGATATATGAAAGGTTGAACTAGTCTTTTACGCTCCACATTGTTGATAGTTTGCATGTGTGTGTGTTTGCGTGCGAGTGAATGAGAGATGAATTGTAAGACACTTGTGGAGAAGTGCTATGTGAACGCATCCAGCTGGCAAACGAGACACCAGGTTACTGCGAGAAAGGGAGGAAATTAGAGCGTCCACAGAGCCTGCAGCTACTGCACAACCTGTACCTATTGGCCATTGTTTATTTCTCTGCTTCATCTGTCATCAAAAATCACTCAACCTCCCCTCTATGACCCCAGTAATAAAAATGAGTGACACATTGCTTTATTGCCATAAACACACCCCGTGTTGCAGGTGTGCATACAAAAACCGAAGCGTGGAAAAGGCAAGGATAGTTTTGTACATTTATAGGCAGGTTGTAGGGCCAGGTAGGCTATGCTCTGTCTGAGCAGGACTAGCCCCTCTTTATGTAGGACTTCACAGGACGAATATGTCTTGTCCCTCGTGTTGAGACAGCGTTGCACCTTTTTATTGGTTCTCAAATTGTTATAGTGCAGGACAGACCGTTTTAGAAAGTCTGGCTTGTATCCAGAGAAGCAGAGAAGGCCATCATCTTGGGTCAAGTGCAGATTAACCTGTCACAGTCTTTTGCAGCTTCCGCTACATCCAGCGGGGAAAATTACGAGTCACCACGGAGCCACAGGCTATGCAGATTTAAGCAGAGTGTGATGGAAGCTAACACAAAGAAAAAGAAATGCAGCGACTGTACTCTTGAAGGCCGATGGATGGTGATTCTTTTTTCCCCCACCAGTTATGTTTTTTTCGTTTCGCACGTGGACGAACGTGACATAAAGAAGCATGTGATCAAACAGACATCTGCCAATCTGTTAGCGAGGGAATTCAAGTTTTTTTTTCTTTGCCTTCACGTGCTAAACATCAAACATGCTTATGCGTGTTTCGGGTGTAAGTTTGACTTACGTGCTACTACTGAGAGTCCTAAGAGTCCTATATTTAGTTTCTTGGCATCTGGTCGGCGTAGCCTTTAGCCTAACAGCTGCAACTTGAGCTTTTGTTAAGAATAACTTCATCTGGACAAATAAGCTGAACCTGGCCTGCATGACTCACACAGCATGCTCAAATTTACAGGTTTGTCAAATATTGTCAACACTGCTAAATCACTTTCTTTGCATCGCTAAATCACTTCAGAAAGCCAAGTGAAACGCACTTGTTGCTCCCTTCAAGCGCTCCCTCCAAAATCAAGAATTTTGGTGATAAAAAAAAAAGTGATAATTCATGCTCATATTTCCAGGCGTAGTTTGTAACACCAAGTCAGACCCTGCTTTTTAACAGCCTCTGACTCTGTCCGCACTGACCGCCTCACTCCTTACAACCTCTCAAATGCAGTTGCCATGGCGATGTCCCGCTTTTCGTGACTGAAAGAGAAAGGAAGCCGAGACACTGCTGAACTGGAAGGCTCTTCCCAAGATTGTCCATTTCCCTGTAAAATGGGCTAGGTACAGGGGAGGAGGCGTGGAGTGCAGGAGGGAACAAATTAAACATGCAGCAGAGAACAGAAGAGGCTTTGAGATGAGCTACCAGTGGACTGGAGAAGTGGGTGTTGAAACGTTTTGTTCTTATAAATTAAGCTTTAGCTGAGAAATGAGAGAGCCAGGAACTGGAAAAACTCAGACATAATGACTGACTTTATTATGCATGTGGATAAACTCGGCTGCACTTCTGGCTCTGCGAAGTTGTTGTGGTAAGAAGTCATTTCACTCGTGAGACCCGCAGAGTTGGAGCCGCTCATGTGAAACAAAAACTATAAAAAGAGTTATATAAAGACTTGACTAAAGTGATACCAACTCATTTTGCAGGACAGCACAAACAATTTCAAAGCTCCAACCAAAATTCTGTTCGAGCAAAAGAAACGGCTCCATAAACAACAGAGGAGTTCAGTCAGGTTTGAAGCAAACTTGATGGATATTTTAGAGTCCAAACACAATCATACATGATTATATTCGCGGTTCATTCACATTTCTGAGGGTGTATAATGAAAAGAGGTTTATTCATCTCCTTCATGGCCACTTTTTCCCTCAAAGTGAGCAAAGTAATTGATTTATTTCAATATATTTTCCAGAATTGCACCCATGGACGCCACATTTAAAAACCGGTCCGTTTCTTTCTGGAGGATTTCTTTTCATCATGTAACCTGCATGATGTAAATCAACTCTGCGCGTGCAGTTTGTTTCTTAGAAATGCACAAAAGCTGCCAACAGTTCAGAGGCAGCTTTTTGCTGTTAGATGTTCCAGCAGCATTTCTTCTTCTCATCTCACTTCCATCTCCTCACTCTTAATGAAAGGGCATGCTGGTGGAGGATGTCAGTTGCTTTTGCTGATGGCTAGGTGCACTCACTAATTTCCAATCCGGAGAGGTGAGCACGTCTGGAAAGGACACACCTGCCAACACGGCTGTCAGCAAGCATGTGAGAGTAGTGGGATAATTGAGCTGCGCTCAGAGACCTAATAGTGGAGAGGAATTCAGCAGTATAATGGCCACTCTGCTCACAGTGGGATTGCAGCAGGTGAACCAGAGAACCTTTCTCTTTAATCCAAGGACTAAGCTGTCACATTTGAATGTCATTAAAGAGACAAGACATTCATTAAATGACAAGGACACGGTGTGCCAGATTACTCTGGTACTGATGTCCAACAAATGTAGTGATTGTGACTTCAGAATTTGATCGCTACAGTATCCGGCAGCTAGCTGTGGGAATTCTTTTCCTTAAAGAGCGGCTTCTGTCTGCTGCGCGTTTGATCCGCGGGCTCCACGTATGTTCGTTTGTCGTGAACGTGGAAATCATTTGGACAGACATGTGTATTAAACTCTGGCAGAATTCCAAATCTTTTGACATGAGGAACAGGTCGGTGCGAAGCTCAGACAGCCGCGCACAGATGATCTTGGGTTGACTGACTATCAAAGCCACAGATGGCACTGCCAACATCACTGACTACTTAACATATTGGTAGGTGAAAGGGACACCGTGGCAGGTTTTTAACTGGCACAGCGTTGGTTTGATGATTGTTTTTGCTAAAAAAAAATAAATGTTTTTTTAAAAGATCTGATACTGATAATGTGGTTTGTAATTAGAATTATTTTAAAAGTCAGATCTGAACAGATGGACTTCTGGAAAACATGCAATCTTTGATGTCAGGCAGAGAAAAACTTCCATATATCTGCTTAGAAGTCATGTTAACGAGATCTCTCTTAAAGCTTCACATCTCAACTTAATGCCATTAAAACAGGATATAGTTTTAGCTATTTCAGCGTGACTGTTGTGTTGCACAAAATGCAAGCTGTTATAGGAAGAGAAAGACCTTTGGTGGAACTGCAACATTATTGTCTATCTGTATTTAAATCACGACTGTATATGTAGAAGAAACTGGCAAAGTGCTGTCAACAAGATGTGATTGTCCTGAGAAGTATAGTGTAACCGTAGCTGTGCTGCTGGGATCTCTCTAGATTGAGTTTGCACCTGTACCAGTGTGGGTTCTCCTCAGGTACTCCCTCCCACATGCCAAAGACATTCATATTTCCAAACTGGCTTTACAAGCTGTCTCCTAACTCTCACTCCATAGGAGTTTAAATAGGAAAAACAGTTCAAATATTTATTGACCAAGACTTAGACAGGCTCAATGGACTTACTTTTGTAATTTTCACTGTAAAATTAAATAATAATTCCCGTCCTCCAGGAACCATCTGAGTTGTCTCTCTAGCCCAGAATGGTTAGGCAAGGTAATCTGAAGCACATGTGGCAAAATCTTTCTGTCTGAGCTCAGACCTTGTGAGGACCTTGTGCTATTGTGATACACTGACTAAAACTCATCGTCTCCTCTTTATGGAACTGTGAGTTTTGTCTCTATCAGAAATGGTAACAAAATTACAGTATTTTAAAGAGCACTTGTAGTATGAAAACTAATAAATGGATGTCATCTTACTTTTGACATTAATGTCTGAGAAGAACCAGAATGGCAAAGAACCAGTGCAGCAGCACAAGTAGTATACAGTCTTTTATTTCACGCACAGTGAAGTAATACATTTAACAGTGGTTCACACATGACTGTGCAGACTTACACAAGTAAATCAAGAATAGGTACAAACCAGTTGAATCAAGTCCTCTATTGCAAAGAGGCACATTGCAGGCGAGTTGCTCTCATTGGTGCAATGTGAGTCAGACTGATTGCAACGTGTTGGCAATCTCTCTGCATTTTTAAATCAGACGGCAGATATTTGCAAACCGTCATCATTCTGTCTGAGAGCGGTTGCAGCGGTTGTTTGGAGAGTGGTTGAGATCACCTGGCAAAACAGTGGCATGGTTGTGAGATCCCTGCGGGTGTTTTGTTTTTTAACTCTAAGTAAGTAAAAGTAAGAATTGCTTAAGTGTTAAGACTGAAGGACGCTGTAGTGATTTTAAGCAATGGACACTATGTAGCTGATCCACTGAGGAAGAAACGTTAACAATACAGATAATAAGGTAACGTTGTTGAAATGTGGTGTTATTTGATCAAGCGAAGTCGCTCACAGACCTTCACTGCGAGTGCTTGTGTGTATGTTACAGATAGATGCATTTGTATTAGAGGCTGGCACTCAGTGGCTTGAACCTGCCTTTGGGGCTCTCTTCAAATGAGGCACATATGCTGCATTAATTAGTTTTAGGCACACAACTGAGTGTGACAGGTGACAAACAGCCCCCTCCCTCTATGTGACTTTAAAAAATGCATATCTACTTTTATAAGTCACACTCCTTTCATGAAGGGAAAGTTAACCTCTAAGGTTCTGTCTGTCATTCTGGCTTTTTATGATGAAATAAACAGCAAAGTGCTGAAATGCTTAAAGTGTAATCAGCGGTTATTCCTCTCACCTGTGACACAGATGTGATGCTTTCACTCTGCGTGGAGTGAAATCTTTAAGCAATGTCAATAAGTGCAACAACTTTAGAGGCAATTTTTGAGATATATAGCAATAGTTTTAGGACCCGTCAGTCATAAATATAAAGCAGGTGCCACTTGAGCCTCTTCTCGTTCCTGCATCAAAACATCGCATTCGTGTTTTCTTTTCCAAACTGAAGAATGTGAAAATACTGCATTAGGCCCGTGTGCACTGCTGTTTCAAATATTTTTTATTAAAATTATTTTTTTATCACTTGAAAATATCCATGCTATGTATTTTTTATCGTGTTGTTAATGTATGTGTTTTTGCTGCTTACACCATTAGGGCCACCAGATGTGCACACATCAGTGAGATTATTTCACACTAATCCAAACTGTCAATCTTCCCCATCTGTCGCCCAGGTCTGCTACCTGCTGAAGTGAGAACACCTGCAACACAGGATCAGCCTCACAGTAACTGCTACCACATCAAGCCCCTTTTAAACCTTTTGTAGGAAAAGTTTTGCATGTTCGCTATAGTAATAATATATAAAAAATAACATTAAACGTCAGCGTTATTACAGATGAAAACAATGATATTATCCAAGCTATCGTGTAATATGTCCGAGATTATTATTCCTCCTATTTCTGTTAACTGCATTTACATAATCAATGTACAAGTTTGAATCACCTGTTTATGTAAGGGGTAAGTAGTTCTTTTCTCATTGGGGGCTTGATTATAATAAACCATAATCTCAAAGTGGAGCTATTACACCTATTTCCAGCTACATTATTTTACCCCTGAATTCTAATAGTGTAGTTTTGCATTATTACCATTAATAAAAGAATCCTTGTTCAGCACCTTATTTCATCCACAATATAAAACAAGCGTTTTACCTCATCTCCCTTTTAGGCCACACTTCCTTTAGGCAGATTTCCTTTGCATGGCCACCCCTTTAAAACAGAAGGTTTGAACAGCAGGCAGGTGGATCTGCTGTGCATACAGCCAGAACTCTGAGCCTGACAATGACGATATCAAGGATACCTCTCTATCGCATCATAAAGATCCAAAAGTTGATCTTTTTGATGCAAAATGAGCATTTAGGGTACTTTGAAGCCTTGCAGGGATAACTTGACCTCATAATTTGAAAATTTGGCTATGAAAAATATTATTGTTTCCCTTTAGGCCGTGTATGTTGTATTGTATAATGACCTGCTTGGACGTTATTAGACTATGCAGTTTGGGATTTGCATGTTCTCCTCATGTACTGAGTAGACACTCAGGCTTCCTTTTAGCACCTGTGTCACAGCTAAATGCATAAACACAGTGGGAGCTGTGTTTCCCTGCCTCTGTTTTCCACTGCAGCTGCTGTTTACTCTTTGGGTGAAGGGCTGGCTTGATAGTAAACTTGAGAAGAAAATGTTTTTTGAGAGAATGCAACAACTATGTGAAGAAATAGAAAGCTGCTCAGCACCAGATCTGATGTATGGAGATCATGTTCACTTATTATTAGTCCCAGTGCACCGAAATTAGTTGCAGTTCACCTAGAGGACACTCGATAGCTCTCAATGAATTGGAGTGAACGGAGCTAAGTGGCTTAAATAATTATTCACAGTTGGTCTGAGTGTGAATAATTATTTTTATTATACTCACATACATTTTACTCAAGATAGCATTATGCTATTCTATATTCATATTGGTTAAGACATCCTCCCTTGATGGTTCCTGTTTCCAAGCAATAACTGCAATAGCATTTTCCAGTGTCATTAAGTAAGAACAGACATTTACATGCAGTATGTGTATAAAGAAGGGGAACTATAAATGCACATGTCAAACCTTGAAGCAGATGGGCTACAGCAGCAGGAAACCACTCCACACGCCACTCCTATCAGCTAAGAACAGGAAACTCAGATACAGTTCGCGCAGGCTCACCAAAATTGGACAAGAGAAGACCGGAAAAATGTACCGTGTCTGATGAGTCTTGATTTCTGCTGCAGCGTTCAGATGGTAGGGCCAGATTTTGGCGTAAACAACATGAAAGCTTGGATCCATCCTGCCTTGAATCAATAGGTCAGGCTGCTACTGGTGGTGTAATAGTGTGGGGGATATTTTCTTGGCACACTTTAAGCACCTTAGTGCAAATTGAGAATTGTTTTAATGCCACAGTCTACACGAGTATTGCTGCTGACCCTGTCCATCCCTTTATCGCCACAGTGTACCCGTCTTCTGATGGCTGCTTCCAGCTGGAAAACACATCATGCCATCATGAACATCATCAAACTGGTTTCTTGAACGTGACAATGAGTTTATTGTACTGAAATTTCCTCCAAAGTCACCTGATCTCAGTCTAATAGAGCACCTTTGGGATCTGGTGGAACAGGAGGTTTACATTTATTATTAAAAACCTGACAGTCATCTAAAACACAAGGATTAATTCTGCATAGACTTTAATATCGTTGTATAATTTGATGCCAGACCCTAAAATAGTTTCAGTACCCTACTAGTAGTTATTGACTTTACCTTTATTACTGTATCAGTAACATTAATATATTTATTTAGGCTAAGGGTAGCCCACAGATAAGCCTTTTGCTGCCTTCATGTGTCATCACAGTGAAAAAGCACATTATACAAGCCCACTGAAAGTGCCCCTCATTGGTTCTTTTTACTCGGCAGTGACTGTGCTGGTTGACAGTTCTGCAACCTTTGCCTAAATAATATGCAAATTAGGATCTTATCACAATGCAGATAAGCTATAAATGCTAAGGCCCATAGTCAGATGCCATTATCAGGACAACAATTCAGGACACATAGTGCATGTCACTAAACTGCAGAGCCACGAGATGCTGCAGTGACTACTGCTCATTAAACACACAGAGCAGACACGACCCTCCATAATTAGCACAAAATAACTTGTCTTTAGGTTCATGTATTTTTCCATGATAAAATATTTCTTGGATAGCATGTCAGTCGTTTATCTAGTATTCCGCTTTATTCGTAGAATAATGAATTATATTGAATTCATTTCTTAAGTGTTAATTTCCAGGAATGGATTGATACTCTCAGCTCCTAGCAGACTGAGAAAACAGGTGGTGCGCATGCAATGTGGTACAAAATAGGATCCCAAGGCATTTGACCTGCATGTTCCTTGTTTTTGAATGCTCTTATTACAATTTGCATGTAGGACTAGTGTTGCCATGACAGCAGCTGAGTCTTAAAACTTTCATCTGAGACAGTTGTACTCTTTTTGAGTTTGACTCATCCAGTATTGGCAAGGAGAACGCAGGCTGGCAGGCCGGGGAGCGAAAAGTTACAGTCTGACTGGATTTTGTAGGGAAACACCTTTATTCAGTGGTGTGGAACACATCTAAAATGAATATCTATTATTTAATATTCAAAAAATAAAAATGAGATCTGAGAGGAAATTGAAATTGATTATTAATAGCTGGTGAACAGCGCCTTCTTTCCTCCTTCCTTTTCTAAATGGAACGTGCAGCTCTCGCCCATGAGGTCTCTCCGAGGCTCTGGCCACTCTGTTGTGGCATTTTTCTTTGCTCGCTTGCTTCTCTTTCTCTCACTTGGCTTTCAGCGCAAGTGTTGGCACACAAAGTTAAAGTAAATGTTTTCCCAGTTTAATTCCACACTGTGCCAACCCGAGATCTGTCGTCGCAAGATCTTAAAACCCACCAATAGACGTTTGTTTACGACACATTCTTACTCCTATCACATGCTGACTCTTGCTCAGGGTCCATCCACCCATCCATCCGTCCATTTACTTATCCAATGCGGGGTCACAGTGTGGCTGGCGCCTATCCCAGCTGTCCCCTTTAGCATCATTTTCCATAGTACCAGCAGTGCTTCAGAACACTATTATGACAACTGAAGAAGCACAACAACCGAGTTTGCATTAGGAAGTGTGGTGTCACATGGCACCATCACATGACTAACCAGAAAAGGGATGTTTGAGTCTTATCTGAGCGTGATATTTCTACATTTTAATTTAACTTTTTTATTTTTTTACTTTTAAGTTTCTTTAGCTGTTTTCCTTAGTTTAGGGAACAAAAATTCTTATGTGTAGTAAAACATAATGGATGGATTAAAATATACTCGCGCATTATCGCCACATCCTTGGTTACCACATGTATTATGCCGTTCTATACACAAGATGTCATTTTGATGCTGGTCTTGATGCAACAGCAATGGGATAACAAAGGATCCTCTTTTAGGCCTCAGTAACATAGCAACCAAACCCTGATATCTCCTGATGATTGAGGAAAAATGTGCTTTCCCCAACCAGTTGTTGTGTGGTTGCCAGAGGTAAAAAGGGCGTAGCACCAAAACCCTCCTTGTGATGGCTTCAATCTCTAGCAGATTGCTGCAGTTGCCTGTAGTTTGCATGGAAGAGCCAGCTTGTCTGCAAATACACTTCGTTTACTCTCGAAGCTGTAGTGTAGTTGTATCTGTAAATGCAGATAAAACTGGGATTATTGTACTTGCCCCTAAAAATCTTAGCAAACGTGGGGTCTAACCAGATACTTACCGTGGCCTCTAGTAACACTGTGAGGAATCTTGAAGTCTTTGACCAGGATATGTGCTTAATAAGCAAATATGTAGGCTGTTGTAATTTGGCGCTATATGAATACAATTAAATTGAAATTTAATTTAATTTAATTTAATAGTGGGATTTCAGCCAGAAACAGAGTGTATTTGCTTTCAAAGTAAAAGCTGTGGCATAGCACAGGTGAACGTTCTGTTTCTTTTCACTGCAGCTTGGCGAGTAGTGTTTGCCGGCAAACTACAGGCGACTGCAACAATCTGCTAGGAGCTAAAGCAGTTGCAACTGGGTTGTACCTCTTTGCATTCAATTTCACCTTGTAATCCACAGCAAACACTTGCAACTGGTCAGGAAACACATTTTAGAGAGCAGAGACTGCCAGATGGTTGCCAACAGGTCTCGAGACCTGTGTAACTGAGGCCTTTAAGAGCAATTTCTTCCACATTTAAAAGTAGAAAGAATACAATTTGGAAGGTTTGTGTTTTGTACCATGTTTCAAAAACATTTAATATTTTTCCCTTATACGAAGTCAAAGTTATCGCTTTACAATATTAACCCTGCATGTTAAAAAAATACTCCTACCCTGTTTGAATATGAAATCAAGGTCTTTAAGGAGCATCCATATGTAGGTGTGAGCCCCGTCTCAATGTTGTGATGAATGCTCCAAAGATCCATTGAAAAAGGACACTATGGGAGTATTGCTAAAACATTAACACTTTTGACAAATGGGCAGTATTTGAAAGACTCTGACAGACTGGTGTTGGTTTGTCAGACTGCCCTGCACATAGAAAATGACACTAAAGAGGAACCTGCTGCATCAAAATGTCTATGCCTATGAATCACATACTGGGCAAGCATCTACAGTGGGGCAAAAAAGTATTTAGTCAGCCACCGATTGTGCAAGTTCCCCCACTTAAAATGATGACAGAGGTCAGTAATTTGCACCAGAGGTACACTTCAACTGTGAGAGACAGAATGTGAAAAAAAAAAATCCATGAATCCACATGGTAGGATTTGTAAATAATTTCTTCGTAAATTAGGGTGGAAAATAAGTATTTGGTCACCTCAAACAAGGAAAATCTCTGGCTCTCACAGACCTGTAACGTCTTCTGTAAGAAGCTTTTCTGTCCCCCACTCGTTACCTGTATGAATGGCACCTGTTTGAACTCATCATCTGTATAAAAGACACCTGTCCACAGCCTCAAACAGTCAGACTCCAAACTCCGCCATGGCCAAGACCAAAGAGCTTTCGAAGGACACCAGGAAAAGTATTGTAGACCTGCACCAGACTGGGAAGAGTGAATCTACAATAGGCAAGCAGCTTGGTGTGAAAAAATCAACTGTGGGAGCAATCATCAGAAAATGGAAGACATACAAGACCACTGATAATCTCCCTCGATCTGGGGCTCCACGCAAGATCTCATCCCGTGGGGTCAAAATGATCATGAGAACGGTGAGCAAAGATCCCAGAACCACACGGGGGGACCTGGTGAATGACCTGCAGAGAGCTGGGACCAAAGTAACAAAGGTCACCATCAGTAACACACTACAACGGCAGGGAATCAAATCCCGCAGTGCCAGACGTGTTCCGCTGCTGAAGCCAGTGCATGTCCAGGCCCGTCTGAAGTTTGCCAGAGAGCACATGGATGATACAGCAGAGGATTGGGAGAATGTCATGTGGTCAGATGAAACCAAAGTAGAACTTTTTGGTATAAACTCAACTCGTCGTGTTTGGAGGAAGACGAATACTGAGTTGCATCCCAAGAACACCATACCTACTGTGAAGCATGGGGGTGGAAACATCATGCTATGGGGCTGTTTTTCTGCCAAGGGGACAGGACGACTGATCCGTGTTAAGGACAGAATGAATGGGGCCATGTATCGTGAGATTTTGAGCCAAAACCTCCTTCCATCAGTGAGAAGATGAAACGAGGCTGGGTCTTCCAACATGACAATGATCCAAAACACACCGCCCGGGCAACAAAGGAGTGGCTCCGTAAGAAGCATTTGAAAGTCCTGGAGTGGCCTAGCCAGTCTCCAGACCTCAACCCCATAGAAAATCTGTGGCGGGAGTTGAAAGTCCGTGTTGCTCGGCGACAGCCCCAAAACATCACTGCTCTCGAGAAGATCTGCATGGAAGAATGGGCCAAAATACCAGCTACTGTGTGTGCAAACCTGGTAAAGACCTATAGTAAACGTTTGACCTCTGTTATTGCCAACAAAGGTTATGTTACAAAGTATTGAGTTGTATTTTTGTTATTGACCAAATACTTATTTTCCACCCTGATTTACGAATAAATTCTTTACAAATCCTACCATGTGGATTCATGGATTTTTTTTTTTCACATTCTGTCTCTCACAGTTGAAGTGTACCTCTGGTGCAAATTACTGACCTCTGTCATCATTTTAAGTGGGGGAACTTGCACAATCGGTGGCTGACTAAATACTGTTTTGCCCCACTGTATATGTGACGGGTTCAGAGTGAGAACAGGTTGCAATCTTAGTATTTTATGCAAATTGGACAACCCCAGTATCTGAGATTATCCCTTGCCACTGGCTTTACTCACTTTGAGCAGCACTGATACAATTTCTGGCTACAGTGTGAGCTGCACTGTGTGTGAAATGCAGCACATTTTCATTCTCTTTTTCCTAACACCATCCATGCATGTAAGCCGGTCTGAATTTCCTTTGAGGTGAGGCTTGGATTAGAGGCCGACACCATACACTCAGCCTTGCTAAAGGATTTTATTATCATGGCAGGTTTTTGTCGGCGTTGCTACACCTCACAGAGATTGTGCCACAACATTGCTCCTCAAAGACATCCATAACAGCATCACGAAGCACGCATTAGGGACCGTGATAACAAAGAAATACAATGCTTGGCATCCATCTTTACCCAAAGTCTTGTGATTTTGTCTCTTGATTCTGCAGCGCTGTGCACAACATGCATTTTATGCATGTTTGAATAACTTTTAGCCAACCAAACATTACCAGCAAATGCACTGATGAGTTTTGGCTTTTGAAAAGAACCTCAAACTTTTTTCTTTCAATTTTTTAAAGAACTGTCCTTATTTTATTTTCATTTTTTTTGAAATGTAGAGTCAATGAGGTAAGCTATGAGGGATTTATGTAAACCCCTCATTTCTCAGTACAACCTTGACCAGAGAATGTACTAGAGTCTGTTTACTGCATGTATGTAAATGTAGCCATTGTCTTGGCTTCTTTTCTAGGATTAGCCCTTCATTTTCTTGGCACAGTTCCTTCACCCAGGGCTCTGTCTGCTGTGTACACAGATCCACACAAAGCCCCCGATGTCATTTCACTGATACTATTCTGTCTCACAACACCAGGATACACAGAGTCTCTTCTGTTGTTATTATCAATATGCCAAGAGCAGAGGAGACACAGGACTTGACTTCAGCGGTCCATTTATTTCAAGACCTGCTATTTCTGTGAATTTGACCTTGACAAGAGTTTTCTCTTTGGATCATTTACGCTGTTTTTTTTCCCTTTTGTTGCTTGTTTTTTTGGCATTTTCTTTATCATAAACATATCATTGAGTTATTTTGACCTTATCTCTGACAAAGTCAGAGATGTTTTTTAATTCAGTAGATGTGAAGTTCTAAAAAATACATCAAACACGAGTTTATGTGCACAGACCAGGCTTCTGGCCACCTTTCAACCACAAGCATAACTCTTCATGAGCTTTTCAACAGTCGTTGGAATGGCCGAGGCTGGAGGCCGCTCAGTGACAGCGGGGTGGGAGGAGAGTGTTGGCGGAGGTTTGGCGGGGCAGGGGGGAGTTTGATAATCTCGTGTGAAAGAAGAACGAGCAGTCTGCTGGTTGGAAAGAAGCTCTACCAGCCCCCCCCCCCAAACAGTGTCCCCATTAAAAGGACTGATGTGCATCTCTGCAACAAGCTGCAAACTCGTGTGGCCTTGGGAGCCATAGAGAGTCCTCACTGTGTTAGAATAAGTCACTCCTGAGACCACTAAAAGCCATTATTAGAGGGTGTTTATTGAGCTAGCCGTGGCCTAGATACAGCTTAATATCCTGAGAACAGTTATAGACCATAATTATATTACATTTTGGATGAAGACAGGCCATGATTAGATAAATGATGAATAGCTCCATCAGATAAAAAAAAAAAGGTGCAAGGTTTCTAAGGAGATAATGCACTGTTGGCTTATTTTTGCAAGTATTTGGAACATTTCCTGTCCTTCTCGAGACGATATTGTTTGACACAGAAAATGGAATTCATTACACAGACAAAGGTTTACATTACACAAGAAACACCATGAAAAAGCTTCTTTTGTTTCATTTTACTCTCCCACGCACATCTCTACCCTAGGTGTAAATTAGATGATATTTAGTCTCTGTTTAAACATTAAGCAAGTTTCTTTTTCAGATAGGTTTGAGCTTTCTATTTTAGAATTGCGCCTAGAAGTGTGTGCCAAGAAAGGGACTTTAAATTGAACAGTGGGAGTGTGTTATTTTCAGCAGATAACGCCCCAGTATAACTACTAATTACACCTTTCAGTCAAAAGAAATTAAAGAAAATAAATTGCACTATCGTTTGCTTTGTCTTTGTCTTTTATTTAAAAACTGTAAAACGATGTTCGGACTTGATTTCTGGAAACTGCACGACGCAGTTACACGACAGTTGAGCAGCATCAGGTGCAGCTGAGTGTAGAAATAATATGTTTTTGACTTCCAAAGGACAAATTTGAAAGCTTTGTAACCTGCCTGTGCACTTGTGTGATTCGTCTGGAAGTTGTTTGTGTTTTTAGGTCCTGATGGCAGCAGTACCAGAAACCCTGTCATGGTTGGGTAGTTTAGTTTCGATTACTGGCAAATTCCAATTTCAGCTTTTTGTCCACAACACAGCCCCTTTGATGACAGGTGTCACAACCACTACTATGTGAGTGTACCATTCTGCCACTGTTTAGAAGCGAAGGCAGGAAAGTTGCCTGTTGCCTGAAGTTATATCAGCATGTGAGATCAGAGACAAAAAGGCACAAAAGTAGAATACCTGGTTACATGCTGGTTGGACAACATTTGCCATGTTGTAGTATGTGTATTTTTTTCTGAATTCTTTGCATAGGTACTTGTTCAACGTCTGCACTGTGACTAGTGAAGCAAATACTATCTCAGTGCAGTGTTCTGTCATCCGATGGCTATAGTGCACACTTTGTCAAAGATACCTGAGCAGGAATGTGCAAATCTGTGATAAAATGATGGCTCTTGAGAAGTGTCGCAGCTTGTATCCTGATAGAATGGAACAGACAGTGACACATCTCACAGTGCCAGTTTCAAGATAGTGCAGGGCAACCTGCTTGCAAGTAGGAAAAGTCGGTGTTTGCACTGAATTTCTTTTGCTTGCACCGACCAATTGCAAGTAGTTACAATGACAAACTACCACCAGTCACCTGGTGGGAGGCAACTTGTCTCCAAACAGTCTCAGTGCAACTCAGAAAGACTGCAATCACTCTCAGCGAGATTACTGAATGTTTGCAGATAATCACCATTTATAAATAAAGGCATGTTTCCAACACATTGCAATCGATCTGAGACAGTTTGCAGCAATGAGCACAACTCTTCTGTGCAAAAGAGGACTTGGCCCAACTGGCTGTGTTCAGGTTATGTCCCTATATAGGATGCTGAACATGTGTGTCAGCAGCTACTTCACTATTTATGGAAAAATTTTGGAATTTTTTGTGTCAGTTCTTGGAGGTTCTTGCTGGAATCTGAATGTATGCCTTTATTTGTCAGTTGCAGTTGCCCACAACCGAGATGGCAGACCTTGCCGACCGTACATACAAAACAAAAACATCACATTGGGGAGACAGGTCAGGCTAGGTAGCAAGGGAAAAAACCATCAAAATGTGTAACACAAAAGGATAATTCAGGAATGCACAGATATCAACACACCCTCACACAATAAAACACAGACAAGCAACATGGGAGAATATGCCAGTGTGTACAGCTGGATCTGGGACCGCTGCAATCTTCGATTGCGCCTCCAGCTGATCCGCTGTCCACATCGGATGGGAGGTAAGCATGGGAGGAGGCGTTGGATTCAGGGGAGGGAGGGTCATAGTGAGGGTGTATCAGTATCAGTGTACATGTTTCGTGCGTGTGTGTGTGTGTGTGTGTGTGTGTGTGTGTGTGTGTGTGCGTGTGTGTGTGTGTGTATCCCAGTTAAGTGTCACCACGCCCAATTAAGCGAAGGTCAACAGTCTCCAGTGGACCCAGGTGGCCTTGAAGGAGGGACAAAGAATTCTGTCAACAATCCTGTTATCATGGAGAATTTTTGTTCTTCCAGTCAGCTTCGACCTTGGCAGGCCTTCAGCTGGCGCCAGTGGGATAGCCACATAAGTGAAGATGGCGAATGTTTGGGTTTAGTGCGAACAACTGCATCAGATTTTTACAGTTGGTCTAATGTCCATCACTGGTCACCAATTCTCTCAATTCCCATTCTTCTTCTCCAAGATCTTATCCATAGTGCATTCAAAACACAGCCTGAGTACTCGCAGCCCTGCCAATCGTCTATCATGGCGGCCAGCCTTATGGGATTTTGAACAGCTGTAGCCGCTTCTTTTTCTTCGATAAGCCAGGTCCGAGCCATCTCCAGTCAGCCAGAACTCTGTGTGCCATCTTTTTGGCACCTGTCTTTTATTTTGGTAGAAATAAGGAAAACAGTTCTATTTGGGCTAGAAAAGGGCTACTAGAAAGAAATAGGCACTTTTCTTTTGAATGAGGTTATACCCAGCCAGTGTGCAATGCCCTCGAGATGTCTTCACCATGGTGGAGTTATCTTTTTTGTGGTACTGGCCCAACTTTTATAGACTTTGCTTCTATTCTCAAGTGTTCATCACTACAGTGTTCCCTCAGATCCCTTTGCCAGTAAAATAGTGAGAGTGATGGTGCTATTCAAGAAATTTGAATAGCAGAAAAGATCTTTGTCTGAAATGTGCTGCCTACATCAGAACATTTCTTCTGTCCATTATGTCGGTGTGGAATAGGTAATGTCCCTGGGAGTGCCATCAGGCTTTTCAGTTGGTAGTGGAATAAATCAAATATAAAGGTTATATTGTAGGTGTGTTCGATCCATTATTTTTGGATTCCTGCCCATACAAAGGAATAAAAGTCAGGATATCTCAGGCTCTGCTGTGTCGATTTTGACCATTGTATTTTTATTTCTGTGTCTTTCAAACTTGCCGACAAGCCTTCTAACTTTGTTGAAGTACTCTTTGAACATCACAATATATGCGGTTTAGCTCCTCCAGCAGTCTTTTAGGTTTTTTTTTTCATTTACTATAGCATACATCAAAAGTAATGAGGACTTTTGAATCACAAACATGCTGCAGAGTCAGCCGAGGTCATTAAAGCCAAAGAAGTCTCCGAATCGTTGCTAAAATCAAACGTCAGAAAAACTTCATGACAGTCTTAATAATCATTTCAATTTCAAATTTACACGACCCCGTAGCTACTTTCTTTTTCTACTCTGTATTTCTAATGGTGCTGCTGTCTTTTTAAAATGACACCCCTTTTTTTGACATTTCGAAAAAGACTCAATAAATCTTAGGCCAAGTCACTGTGTATGTAAGCAGTGTGGTTCGCTACCCGAGAGGCAAAGGATTTAACTGACATTTTTAAATAGGTTCAATGAATGGGTTCATTGGGACTTTAATTACATTCACTCTTTAACCGAGAGTGTTGTTGGCAATGGAAGTGGATCTTGACAAGCCAATGTGCTCTTATGACACCCCACCCACATAGTACTGCTGTTATTCTGATTGCCCCTCTATCTACAAGCAGTATGGGTACACCAGTGAAATCACTAATGCTTAATTAGCAGATTAGAAGATCCAATTAGGAGATCTCCTCTGTCTCAAATCAAGCCTCTGTCAACACGCCCTATGAAATGAGATAGTTCACATCTCCAAATAAGGTGGATGTTTCTAAAATGACCACGCTTGATTGACAGTTGCATTCTCGGCTTAGCCCTTCGGACACCTTGTTTGATAAACCATCCTCGATGAACCATTCATAATTATATTCTGAAGTGACAGCACAGTACATAACCTCTAAACATAAAGTAGTACTCCAGCTTTTTCCCCATGATGTTTGGTGGCTCTGCTGGCTGTTCCGTTCTGAGATGAATGTTTCTTTTTCAGAATGTGCTGCAGCAACCAAGTAAAGCTACATTAAACCCTTTAATAACCCATTTGGCCTCATCAACACACTAAACAGCTTCACCAGTGATTTAAAAGATTCTGCAGGTTTTATTAGTGGTGCTGCTGCAGTATAGGAGCTAAACTGAAGGACAGCAGCTGAGTTCGCTTCTGACTCCCTAACCTTTTCTCTCAATGTATTTTTATTGTAGAATTATCTAATAAGAGCTTTTTTCCTGGTATCAAAACCATAGAAAGGAACAACCATCTCTGTGTTAATGGCTATCCTGTGTGGGAAATTTGAACACTGTTTTCAGTTGTAACCCCAGCAATATATATCTAATGGATCAGAGGCATTAGAAGAGAGAGACATGACACTCAAAGATTGTTTAATCGATAAGTAAACAAGAATTTTATAAAGGCAAACACTGCAATTGTTTCATCTGCACAGACAAAGAGCCAGCTGTGTTGGTGACAGCCATATGTCTCTGTTTTATGGCTGTTTGTTAAGATATGAGTAGGTGTACTTTATATTTCTTTGTTCTGCATATTTCTTTACTGACAAGTGGCCAGTTCGTTACAAGGCTAAGGCAGAAAGAGAAACTGAACTGGATAAGCAGAAGATGATGGATGGATGGATGGATGGATGGCTGGATGGATGGCTGGATGGATGGATGGATGGATGGATGGGTGGATGGATGGATGCTGCTGAAGCTGTAGCATTGTTTAAGCGGCACATATGTAGTAGAAGTATAAGTTGCAGGGAAATACAGGATTTAAACCTTATCTTGAGCACTGGCCCTCGAGGCATTACTATGACTGGATTTTTGATGAACTTTGGTTGACTTGAGAGCTGGCTCTTTAATATGATTTTATAAATGGCTGGGGTTGCTTTGGGATATTATTGTTTGTGGAAGTGCTTACTGTAACTATGCTTTTGTTTCTATCTTGTTTTGTAATTAATACAAAGTGCTGCAGCTACAGGGAATAGACTGTCACAATTCCCATTTTGATGTGGCTCTCAGATGCTATTTATTCATGACAGAAGTGACTTTTATGGAAAGGCAAAACTTGAAATTGTTTTGAATTTGCACTCCTTTGATTGCTAAAACAATGATCCGTGCAATTTAAAGTTTGACTTCCAATGTGAGATAATAACGCAAATGTACTGTATTTTACTGGGTGACAGTAATTGCTCATAAGTGATACTCACTGGTATGACATGCAAATTGCTTTGTATGGTATGACTGGGACTGAGTGCTTGCAGAAATTGATAGCACTTTAACACAGTTTTGGCTTGCAAACAGGCCTCATTAAAAGCAGAACATTTTTCTGCTTTTTTGGTTTGATTAAGACAGAAATTGTTGGCTTTGTCATTCTACCAAGAACTTAATGCTGCTGCGACTGTTATGATTCACAGATGAGTGGACTCAAATGCAGGACACTGGAGACTGAATAATTCAACAAAAAGCAAGTTTAATAGCTGATGAAAACATTCCTCAGGGTTGAGTAAATCCAGAAGTCCAGGCATGCACAAAGAAGCAAAGGGAACAAGAAGAATCCACGTGACAAAACATGCTATCCAACACAGGGGAAGACAAGACTGTATAGCCAATCACAGGGGTAATTGGGGTTGGGGAAGCAGTTAAACAGAAAAGAAAATAATGAGGACAGGGCTGAAGATAGCCAAATAGGGAAAAACTAGAAGGTAAAACGAACCAAAACCCATTGTGCTGTGTCATAGCACAACCGAAATTACTGCAGATGTGTGCAATGAGCTTGCACTGTCATTGCTCTTGAAATGGTTGCTTTAAAGACAGACACCAGATCTTTGAGAACTCACAGTTTTTTGCCTTTTTGGCAACTTTAATGTATCAAGATGGCGATAAAACAGCAATTGGGTGGAGTTAGTCTGCTATCAGTTTGCAGCTGAATGGGATAGAGATGGCACACGATCTCTTTGTGATGATGCCGTGATTAACTTCTATTTGGAGATTAAGTATCGGAATTTCAGGAGCGGGACCACGCCTCCAAACACGCTCCTTTTGGTTCTCATCTATATAGGTTCCCTCAGTCCTACAAGTGGTCATTCCCGTTTATGTGCCCCACCCTCCCTTGCCTTTTCAATTCTTTATCTTCTTCAATTATCTTCTTCGCGGCCCGGTAGCCACCGCCAATCCCCTTCGAGGCCTTCCCCAAACTGCAGCTCAATTCATGTCCAAGCCATTCACCTTTACCTACTAAAAAGCTGTCAAACATAAAATCAGGACGTGGGCCAGGCTAGTGAAAGACACAGTCATTCACATGACACAGAATTAAACGTTACATTAACATAAATTTCTCAACAAAGTGGCACAATTACTGCAGGGTTGAAACTTAACTGCAAAATGGCATAGATGCTTGGAGACCTTGCTTTGATATAGCAATACTACCAGAATACAACTGTTTGGCAACTAGTTTTGTAAAGTCTCCTACTGCAAAAAAATCGCAGACAAGTTGCTCTTGTCGGCACAGACTGATTTATTCGGTACGGCCTGGGTTTAAATGAGATACTGCACACATATTAACAGAATGCCCGCTCTAATAAATTAAAGGCAGTGCTGTTTTATAAGCCCAAATCTTCCTTCTAGTGCCAGACCACAGTTTACACATATCCCTCCTACAAGGAAAAAGACTTCATCTTATGCATGTAAATCCATAAGGCAGGGCTTATTATTCTAAATAGCAACATAATATTATGCAAAGACTTGTGGAGACTTTGATGTTCTCTGCCTTCCTTTCATCTTAAATTAATTTAAAGGAGGAAAGTTTGATATAGACAATCAGGACTGATCCTCTGCAACCGTCCGATCCACCTCCACCACCCTGACCACGCCGCACACACGTAATCTCCCCTCCCCGAAAGCCAAAGTCCACATTAACATCGTAATAGGAAAGTGTGTTAAAGCAAAGCTCTTGCAGCCTGACAAGAGCGAATTGGATGTCAGAAGGATTCCTGCTCAGTTTAATTGAATCTGCCCAGCACTAAAAAAGAAAATCTGAAGTCAAAATAACCTATTAGATCTATCAGGTAATGTTTTGTTGAGTTTGACAGGTAGCACTGCGCTGCCCTCCCCACTCCCAACTCCATTCCTTCAGGTTGGGTAATGCAGGTGTGTAGGGATGGTATCCATGATGTTTCTCTCTCTGTTTCTGTTATTCGTTAATCAATTGCAGCCTGGCTCTTTCTGTTTTCTGGAGCTCACTCAGCAAATCCCCCGTGTAGAACTAGGCTGGAGAAGCATGTGGAGGGGTTTTTAGTGAGTTACTTCAGCTAATGGATGGTGGGGCTGAAGGTCTGCTCCATGTGTGAACTGAATGCTAAGAACTGGACGTTGTTCAGTTTCCAGGCTTCTGCAAATATTTTCAGTAAAAAAAGAAAGAAAGAAAGAAAAGAAAGCATTAGTGTGGAAATGAAGGTTGGTGTAATGGTATCAAAATAAGCTAAAAGCACGTAAATGTACCTGTACATGTATATTATGTTGAATACAAATGTGCTTCATGAATACACAATGAAGCCCAGGTCACATCTCAGTGCAGTGTTCAGCCATGTGAATCTTCTCTCCAGCAGCCGTTCACCTTCCTGGGGCATAATGTGGGGAAAGAAATGTCCTCATGCTTTGTCCCATGAAGGACCAATCACGTCGGCAAATGGATATTAACTTAGGGTTGTCATGGATCCCTACACATGATCAATAGCTTTCACACAGCATTGCAACCAAGGACTTTAGGGGACTGTTGCCCAGTCACAGATGTTTTTTGTGTTGTTTTTTAACCCAACTCCTGCTCTGAAACTTGATTAACTATCCCCACTGTGTTAATAATTTGTGAAAGTTTGTTTTGTTTAGGCACGGTTGCATACAAAAAAACATTTTAAAGACTTATTTTTCTAATCATGAAACCTCACAACGATACACAAGCCGTGGCGAGCAGATTCTTAATGAAAGGTACAATACTGAATAATTTCTCGTTTGGTATGACTATGGTTATTCTTAATCAATTCTTGATTGCAATCCAAACAGTTATTGTTGTGGCAATTTCGTACAGTGGTTATTAAAATGTCAGCAAGAGACAAAGGGGCCAGACTGAACTCAGGAAAAGAAAAAAGTCCTTCTTTGTCTTGTGGGAGAGCAACTATGGAGCAATCAAAACAACACAAATTGCACAGCGTAATGCGTGATGTGTGTCACTATATTAACCCTTTGGTTATAACCAAGTCCAACCCTAGGCAATCAATTGTTCTTGCAAGTCTCTGTAATTAGAACAAAAAAGTTCTAAAAACTATTTATTAACTCATTTTTAGCTATTTGTTATTTAAAATATAGGGTTATCACATATCGTGACCATGACTTCAGAGGTCTTACTATACATGCAGCGAAATTCTACTTAAGATAAAGAGCTCAGCATGCTAATGAAAAACAAACGACATAAAAGAGGCATTAAGATCACTAGTTAAAAACTGAAACTGCTGATGAGGTTTGGACACATAGTTTGAGTACAGTGAGGAAAAATTGTGGTATAATTGTGACTTTGGTGTTGTTAACATAGGATCGAAGCGTGGTATGTTGTATGTGTCACAAGCTAAACATGCATCCTGGCCCTGAACAGCTCACCTGTAAGAATCACATTTTACCATTTCTTATCCTGTCAATATCTAAACATATAGCTTACTGAGCCATATGTGTGTGTGATCGCTGAACGAATCAGTGTAGTAAGTTGATTTGGTCAAAAACTGAATTGGCTTCCTTGATTTTCCCTGCATTGAAGGGATTACACCCTTTTTGAGTACAGTTGTAAAGTTGAATAAATGTCAGTAAGTGTACACTAAGTATTAATATATATATATGTTAACCTGTGATTTTACAAAATGAACGATCTCTCCTTATTTGCAGCACCATTGTTGCTTTTCAGTAACAACTTTTTAATATTCTTCATAACTCTGTCTGTACGGTTCCTTCTTACTGAAGCTGGTCGGTCTTGATCGGTCCATTTAGAAGAAATGTCGAACGCGTCAAACGCCCCCCTTTTATGTGAGCGCGTGCAGAGCCTGAAGCAGAAAGCCTGCTTTAACAAAGGAAGTTGATAACCACCCTTGTGATACCCATTATGTCCCACTGAGCTAACACAAAGAAACACTTGCTATGTCAAACTTGCTTCTTAGTACACCCTCTGGACCTCCATATGATTACGAAAGGACCTGTGTCAACATGTTTTTCCATCAAAAAACACATACGTTAAATTTCTGCACAAGACTGCTGACATCTGTGTCTGCATGTGTTTATTTCTTCCACTGAGCTCGTTCAGGAAGAGTAAAGCAGTATTAAATTCATTTCTTTTGAAACACAAGAGCGACAGTCATGACAGTCAACCAGGCAGCTCTGGATTTACTGGAGTGTATGGGTTAAGTCCAAATCTTCGGTTTTGTTAAAGCAGTGCATCTTAGGCATTGCTGCTCCAAAGTTCCTCTATCTAAATGCCTTGTATTAAATATAATCTTCATTTCTATCACTTTAACTCTCAGACTGTGTGGTAGGGATTTGGTGGCTGATCGCTATTCTCTCAATGTCAGGAGAAGTTTTAGTAGCACTGTTACTGATTTTGTTTTTTCTTCCCATTCAGATTCACGAGCCGGAGAAGGAGCACCCAGAACAGTGGACCATGCAGTTATCGGAGGAGTGGTGGCTGTGGTCGTGTTCGCTATGCTCTGTCTACTCATTGTCTTGGGACGCTACTTTGCAAGACACAAAGGTAGTAGATATAGGAAATGTCTAAAAACAAAGTTGCTAAATGTTTGAATGTTGATACAGTTGGGTCAACTGCTCATTAGCACAAATATCAAATCAGCCAATCAAATGGCTCAATACATTTATGCATTTAGGCATGGTCAAGATGACCCGTTGAAGCACAAACTGGACAGCAGAGCAATGTGCCAAACAGACTGGTCTGGTCTTCTAGTATTTTAGAAACTTCTTTATTGAGATGCCACACAACCATATCTAGGTTTACAGAGAATAGTCCAAAGGTGAGAAAAGAACCAGTGAGCATCAGTGCTCTGGGGGGGAATCTCATGTTGATGCGAGGCTGATAGGAAGGCAACAGTCAGTAAACTAACCTCAACTAATGCAGAAGAGCATCTCTGAATACAGATGGGCTAAAGTTGCACACCGGGACCACACCGGGCACAACTTCTGTCAGCTAAGAACAGCAAACTGAGGCTACAATTAACCTGGGCTCAAAAAACATGGACAATTGAAGATTCGAAAAATGCTATATGGTCCGATGAGTCTCTATTTCTGTTGCAACATTTGGATAAGAGATAACATATGCAGTAAATGACATGAAATTATGGATCTATCCTGCCTTGTATCAACAGTTCAGGCTTGACACACACTACCAGCGTGACTCGCCATCCCTTTATGACTATGGTGTGCCCGTGTTCTGATGGCTACTTCCGGCCATGCCACAAAGTTCAAATCATCTCAAACTGCTTTTCTTGAATGTGACAATGCATTCCCTGTACTCAAACGGCCTTAGTTTAATAGAGCACATTTGAAGGCTGGTTGTGCCTCTGGAGGTAGAGTGGGTCATCTAATGACCAGATGCCAAAGTGTCCTTGGGCAACCCTGAGTTGCTCCCGATGCGTTTATCTGGGTGTAAATTTGTGTGAATGTCAGATAGAAACCAGTGCTTGTTTGAACCTGTATCAATTGGTGAATAAGAACTGTATAAAACACTTTGAGTCCTCAAGTAGAGAGCGAAGCTGCTGTGTACGAACAAGTCTTGTTACTTTTTACCATTTACCTTTGGGATATGTTGGAACAGGAGAGTCACATAATAGATGCTCAGCTGTCAAATCTGAAGCAGCTGTATGATGCTATCATGTCAACATGGAGCAAAATCTCTGAGGAATGTTTCCGGCACCTTGTTGAATCAATGCCACGAAGAAGGCAGTTCTGACGGCAAAAGGGGGGGTCTAATCCACTATTAGCAAGGCATACCCAAAAGCTCCATATGATACATTTAAATTTTGTGTATCATTTTTAAGAAGTACCTGTTATTTCACAGCAGCTTTCCTTTTAAGCATTATCTGTCCCAGCAGGCAGTTTGTCAAGTGTAGCCTCTTTACTTTGTTTCTGCAAAAACGACTTATTACATCAATGGATGGTTGCTATCAAAATGATGGAAAGACAGCTATTAAGGCTATGGGTTACTGATGATGAGTAAAATTACATTTTTCATGCAGTCCTGCCGCATAGTATAACAAATCTTGTATGCCGTCCTCACAACAGAGAAATAATTAGAATCTATAACACATTTCACACTTTGATGTTTCTTATGCGGGGGGAAATGAATTGGGTACATTAACCACTTTAGAGAGGAAGTACAGTAAATGAGGCAAATTAAAAGTATAGAGGAAATGTGCTCTTATTTCAGTGGTGCTGAACTCTGAGTGGCTCCTCACATTTGTGTCTAGAAGCAACATGCAAGCTGCTTGCTGGTAGATCTTAGCGGTGCAGTGAAACTTTGAGGCAGTGAGGTTTGCAGTAGCTCCAGTGATTCGTACAACTGTTTCCCAAATCAACACACAAAAACAGCCTCTGTCTAGCTGACTCCGACTGACGTGACTTATTGACACCGAAGACCAGGCACACAGCCATGTGAAGCAGTCCCACTGTTGCGTTACCGAGTGCAGCAGTGCAGATTTTAAAGGATAACTCTAGTTTATTACAACTTGGTTGCTATTCTGTATATAATGTTTTCAGCCACTTTCGTCAGTAATAAAAGAATTGAAATCCATAATCCAATACTGAGATCTAGAGGTGCAGAAACATTGCTTAAAAAAAGAAGAAGAAAAAAGCGTTAGAGGGAGAAAGAAACAGGTGCAGTCAGACAATCAGAGAAGTCAGAAACAACCCCCCCAGGTTGGTCAAACTTATTTAGAGGAGAAAGCAACTTTGAAATTACTGTCCAAACATCCATTACACCTCACAGACCAACTTCCTCAACTTTGACCCACTGTGGAATTGGGACCTTTGTAAGGAAAAATAGGGGAAAACGGGTTCACTTCGGGCCTATTTTGTGCCCACTTCTCATAAAATGATTTGGACAGTCTTGCTAAACTTTTGGCATTTTACACCCTGCCAAATCATCCAGCTGTTCATGAGTCCTAACACATCTGTCTCTGCTGGTTCCAGATCTCAGCAGTTACTTTGGCTCATGCAGAGATATTGAAACTGACTGGCAAAACTATGAAATATAAGCTGTAATAAACTGGACGTATCCTTTAGTGTTCACTTTGGAATTATTGTCACAATGCTGCTTTCCTCTTAGGCGACTCGCAACATGTTTTCAATATAAAACAGCAATAAGATGCAAGTACAAATAAAAATTCAGGCCACTTTGACTAATTGTGTATATTATGAGAGGTAAACTGTTTACAAGGTAGAGTGCCTGGAGGCCAAGTATAAATATTCATGACGGAACAATAATAATAATCACGAGGAGGGAGGTTTTTGTTTGTTGTTTTTTGGGGGGGGTTGGTGTCATTTGGTGGCTACACCTATGCAGATGTGAGGCTGCAGCAGCCACTCAGAAAATATTTGAATTAGAACAGAAATATTGTCTCAGGCAACTTTTAACTACCTCTTTAAAAACTTTCCAATAATTACTCAACATCACACTTACCTGAAGGGACCCACAGCCCTGAGAGTAAGTGAAGCAGCAGATTTGTATTAACTGAAGATAAGGTTGGAGGACCACAAAAGTCTGATATTACTGTTCAAACTTCTGCCACATTGAGACACATTAATCATTTTATGAAGTTATGATGTGGAATACAAATATATATATTCCACATCATAACTTCATAACTATATATATACTAGGGCTGCCACAAACAATTATTTTGATAGTCGACTAGTCACCGATTATTTTTGCGATTAGTCGACTAATCGGATCATGCATCCACTGGACGTAAAACGTACAGCTTATTGCACCAGCATGCATCTGCTCTTATATAACTATCATTAGCTTACAGCTTTAAGGTAAATGGTAAATGGACTGGTTCTTATATAGCGCTTTTCTACTCTGTCTGAGCACTCAAGGCGCTTTATACAACTAATTCATTCACCCAGTCACACAAGCACTTCTAAGCTCTTAAGTGCTGAGTATCTAACATTCATACACATTCACAGTCCGATGGATGCATCGGAGAGCAACATGGGGTTAGTATCTTGCCCAAGGATATTTGGCATGCAGACTGGAGCAGCCTGGGATCGAACCACCGACCTTCTGGTTAGTGGCTGCCAGAGCTACAGCCAGTGTGTGCTGTTTTAGTTAGTATGTGCTAACTAAAAATAAAGACAAGATGATAGTTTATTAGATTTTAATGAAATTTGCAGATTGTTTCAGTGAAGTTTAATAAATTCAGCCGTCTGCTCCTTGCTATCTAAAATATAACAGGACACCGGAGTATATTCTCGAGCATCTGATAGTCAGTTGTCTGCTTGACATTTATTCAGCTGTGTGAAAACTATAACTTTAATCTCAGCCAAACCGATTTACTCAGGAACAAATAAAATACTGAAAAAAGCCAAACAATAACATTTTTAAGTTATCTAAGTGACTTCTATATCATGTTTAACCTGATAGCGAAAGATGGCAGTGGGTTTGAAAATGATTTGCCGGGAGTCCGGTGTTCTCACCGGCTCTAGTGAGCCTTGAACCCGGCTAGCTATCGAGCTGGTGGGTAACAGACGTCTCCGAAAACGTCAGAGCGCTTTGGAAAATATGTGATGTCTCGATAAACCAAGCAGATATTTGAAGTTTACACAGCTACATTCTCACCTGAAAATATGTTAAACGTTTATTTTGTGACCCAGAAAGAATAATAAGAGTAATATTAAAACTAGCTGCCGCCATTGTTGGAAACTGAGCAGGGCCGCGCTATGAATTCTGGAATAGGTTGGGCCACAAAGTATACACCCGACCCATCCTTCAAATCTGGGGAAATGAAGGGCGCACTTGTCGGAGTCTTCAAATTTGGACAGTCTTCGTCGTGTCGCTGTAACGTAATCGGCCTACAAAGGACACAGCTACAATACCGGACACTGCTTCTTCTTCTTCTTCTTCGGGGTTTAACGGCAGCTGGCATCCTTGTACATGCAGTGCTGCCATCTTCTGTTTCAGTCTGTTATTACACTCTTAAATCCTGCTACTTATTCCTGCGTCTTTTGTGATCTTACAAAGCTTCAAACGATGCGTCGACTATTGAATTAGTCGTCGACGATTTTAATAGTCGACATAATCACGAGTAGTCGATTAATCGTGGCAGCCCTAATATATACACATATATATATTCAATTTATTTTCTTGCTTTATACATGCTTTATAGTATATACAGCATAAAAGAAAAAGTTTTCACATGGGTGCAGTGTAAAAAACACTAGGTGGCTCCACTCACACCCAGTGTGAAGGGAAGTGAGAGGGTTAGTCTTTGGCGCTTTGAGTGTTCAGTTGTGTGATTGAAGCCCAGATTAAAGTTGGAGTAAAATATTGGGATCTCTCGTGTTGTCCTTACATACCTCTACAGTATATCCTTACTGCTTCCATAGAAATGAAGAGGGTAAGTAGCAGCCAGCTGCTGCTAATCAAATGCACTTGATTAATTGATCATCTGCAAGTGGAGGCACCTCTATAAAAGCAGACGTTTTCGGCGGTTTTCTGGTCTGGAAATATAAAGGTGTAAATTCCAAGGAGAAAAAAAAAGGCAATGATCTTAGAAAAGCAATTTTTGCTTTGTATCAGTCTGGGAAAGGTAATAAGTCCATTTCCGAATAATAGAGTCTGGCATTCTACAGCTAGAAAGATTATTCACAAAAAAACATCCAAGACAGCTGCCAGTCTGCCAGCAGTGGACGTCTGAAATTCACTTCAAGGTCAGACTGTGCAATACTCAAAGAAACTGAAAAAACCCCAAGAGCTACATCTCAGACTCTACAGACCTCAGTTATCATGTTAAACGTCAAAGATCATGACAATACAATTAGAAAAAGACGGAACAAGTACAGTTTGTTTGGCAGCACAGCTTAGATTTGAAAAGTTGCTTCTGAAAAACACTTCTGTAACAATGTCCTTTGGGCAGATGAGAGTGGAGATGTTTGACCATATTGCATTGAGTCGACCATGAACTCCTCTGTAGACCAAAGTAGTCTAGAGTCAAATGTGAGACCATCTGTTTGACAACTGAAGCTTGGCCAAAATTGGGTCATGCAGCAGGACAGTCAGAAAATCTACAACAACATGTTTGAAAAAGTCAGAGTGTTGCAAAGAGACCTTAAGAGAGCTGTGCATGAAGGAATGTATGCAAGCCTCAATGGTCTGAAGCATGATGACTGCCATCTAAAATTTCCTCAGAAGTCAATGTCAAATTCAAATTTATTTGTCACGTACACAGTCATACACAGTACGATATGCAGTGAAATGCTTATGTGCAATGTGCCATACGATTGCATTAGCAATAATTTTAATAACGCTCTATATTAACAGTTACACACTATATAGAACAACTTTATAGAATTAAATTTGTTTGTAGATGTTGGCAACTATCAGCGAATAGTTATCAGCTATTTTGAAACAAAAAAACAACACTTTTTATCCATAATAGCAAATGGACTGTACAACAGAAAATGCAAATGCTACTTATGGTCTCCTCACACCAATGATAAGAAAAATAAACTGGGCCAATGTGGCATGTTTGTTACTACAGAGATACACATGTTAATGTGATCTCTGGTCTCCCACTCAGAGATACAGGTCTCCGAGTGTCCAGCATTCAGACGGCTACCTGAGGACACTCAGATATGTAGAGCCAAATACAGCAACAAATCCAGCTGCGTTTGTAGTTCTGCAAACTTTGACCCCCACAGAGTCAAATCAGCTGTATTTCGATGTCCTCTGTGTCCAGCCAGTTAATGCACGGCAAATCCAGCTGCTCATTAACGCTTTCTGGTTTGATCAGAAAAGAAAACATTGGTCCATACACCTGAAAGTCCCAAAAACACATAGTGAATTCTGTCCTGAGTCCACGGATGTATCCGTGTATTTCCGCGGTGCTGATGCTGCGCTGAGCGGACAGATCTTGAAGCAGATGGTCAAATGATTTCTATACATTTTACATCAAATAAAAACTTTGGTTGTAAGATTCAGATAATTATTTAATAAAAGCTAGACATTTTAATGAGAATAAGAAAGAAAAGTATTTCTTTGTGCCCCCCTCTCCCTATTAATGCCCTACCTGGCCCCCTGGCAAAACTTTGCTAGACCCACCCCTGCACAGTTACCAGCTGTCAGCTACTTATAAAATGATCCTGGTGTTATTTGTCTCTCAGAAACAGTTCATAACTTCCCTTCAACTCATTCATGTCACCTAAAAGGTAAACCTGTTTCTCCATCACCTGTTCAGCTCTGATGATTCAGTAAGGACATCTCCTGGTTTTATCTTCATGTTTCCCTCTCACCACATATCCAAACTGATATCATGACCAGCAGCTTTTACTGCTGTGGCTCCAGCAAACATCAGCTGATACTAGAAATTAATATTACATCAATTCTAACAACAGCTGATCAAGCTTAAACGTGCTGCTGTTGTTTACCGTGACATCAGCTGGTTTTTTCTTTCTGGCGCAAAGTGGGGGATAAACAAACAAGAGAGAAAAGCCGATCAGCTGATCATTGATCAGTTTCACGCTTGAAGTAGCAACAGGAGAGGGAGGGGGAGAGGATGAGAGGAGAAGAGACAGCTGCAGCATAAAGACAGAATAACTCCAGCTTTGTGTCTTTTTCCATTCTAGCTGAAGTCCGGGACAAACTGTGTTCTTTTTCAGCTCAACATGAAACGCATAATATTTTCTCTGAATACGGAACGATTACACTTTTTATGGGACGGCAACTCTACTAACTAACCTTATGAATAAAGTTCACTATCACTAACATCATATCACCCGCCTAGCTGTATAGAAACTCCGTCATGCTAGCTAGTACGCAGTACGAGTTATTGTAACTGACTGTAAAAAGTCAGCACAACGAAAATAAACTCCACCTAAACTTGGCTTATATCTGACCCAGATAGACTGCAGGTCGCCTCGGGTCTCTCCTCCTCCTGCCTCTGTGGAAGCTCCGCCACAGCCACCACCAAACAACTAAGTTATTTTTACACACCGGCCAGCATCTGGCCAATCCACCACCTTTCAATGTTTACAAAAAAACTAAACAAAACATCGGCCCATAAAAATGAAAAATCAACATCGGCCGGTATGCTCGATGGCCAGTCCAGCTATGGTAAATGGCCTGTATTTATATAGCGCTTTACTAGTCCCTAAGGACCCCAAAGCGCTTTACATATCCAGTCATCCACCCATTCACACACACATTCACACACTGGTGATGGCAAGCTACATTGTAGCCACAGCTGCCCTGGGGCGCACTGACAGAGGCGAGGCTGCTGGACACTGGCGCCACCGGGCCCTCTGACCACCACCAGTAGGCAACGGGTGAAGTGTCTTGCCCAAGGACACAACGACCGAGACTGTCCGAGCCGGGGCTCGAACCGGCAACCTTCCGATTACAAGCTACAGTTGTGCCATCAGTTAACCCCTGGCACGTGTGCCCAGGGTTGCTGATCCCTGGTCTAAAGCAACGTAAAGAAGAGTGGATCCAAAATTCCTTCCTGGCAATGTGAGAGGTGACAAAGTCATACAGAAATCAGTTACATCACGGTATTGTTGCTAACAGGTTGTTTTTGAAACTACTGAATCATGAGGTATACTTAGTTTTTCACACACTACTTCTGGATGTTGCCTCAATCTTTGTTAAATAAATGATGATGTTGTTCATCTGAGGTCAAGGTTACATTTGAATTAATTTAACACATGCTAAGGACTAGATGATATTTTGTTTACTGTGTTCTGATACGTAAAACCTTAGAACAGACAGGGTAAACGTTCTTTTTCAGGTCTGCATAATATTCTAGCCAGCCTTTTTTGCAGCACTCCAGCACCTTGTTTCTCTCTTTTCAGGCAGCATTTGTGCTTTTAATGTGGCACTACTGTCCCTCATTCTTCCTAAAATATTGTCATCATCGCCTCTACTTTGATAGGCTGTGAATAACTCTTGTAAATTAGGTTTGAAGTGGCTGGCTAGTCCCTTTTTGTGTGAACTTGACAAGGTTAATTTGAAGGTGTGAGCAACACTCTTCCTGACACTCAAGATCATTTTGAAACCCTGATTTTCATGTGCCAATCATAAAGGAAAGTGAGGGGAAACGCTGTGTAATCTGAATATCGCCGCTTGCTGGTGTTCGGTATATGTAAATGGCCACACAGTGAAGGATTTGCATAATTGGGTGCTGTGAGATGGAGAGCCACATTTTAATCTTTTGTATCATCTGAGCAGCAGGTTATTATCCAGTTCGTGACACTGTCCTCCATCCTGTCCTCCTCAGGTACCTACTTCACACATGAAGCCAAAGGAGCAGACGACGCAGCGGATGCAGATACAGCCATCATCAATGCCGAGGGTGGCCACACCAATTCTGATGAAAAGAAGGAGTACTACATCTAATCAGAACAGGACCCCTCACCTCCAATGTCCTGCTTGGGACACTGAAGGGTTTTTTGGGACGGGGAGAGGGGGAAAAGGTGGGGGTTGACAGAGGGGTTGGAATCGGTTCGGTGGAGGGGTAGAAGAGACACGGGATTTTAAAGAAAGGCCTGGTTTTAAGCCGTTGTCTAGTCTAGTCTGCAGATGTAGATGGAATGTTGTGTGTGTTTAAAAAAAGAAAAAATCAAAAAAGGATAAAAAATGTTAGGGTCTGGGGTTTTCAGTATACAGGGATGGGTGGGAGGGTGTGCCAGAAATCACTGTAGAGAGCTTCACCATTCAACACCTCCCTAACTGCTGGTACAAATTTTATTTAGTTCAACCATTTGCAGAAAATTCTGTGCCTTGTTCGAAATCTTTTGGTTCTACCCATATTTTGCATTTGTGTTGATCATCGTTTGCATAACCTCGTTGCTCCCCTTTTCCCGTTTCATCTTCCCACCTCGTAATTATCAGTGTGCTGTTGGCTTTTGTATGAGGGTAAAATTACACAGCCACTTTATTAATGTCTCTTAATGTGTCTGCACAAACGGATCCTCTCCTGCATAACAAAAACTCTTTCCAGTATACTGTGATTTGTCTCAAGCCATTACTTTCTTCTCTTTCTCCCTGAAGTTTTGACAGCTCTAAAAATGCATGGAACGCTTTACATATCATTGTACAAAGGACATAAAAGAGAAACAGGTTTATAGTACTGGACCACACACACGACACCACAGAAAGAAACGCGACTAAAACAGAGGCACAGAGGCTAATGTAAAAGGATGTTCCCATTTCAACAGGCCGGTTCAGTTTGAAAATTCATATTTAAAAACCTCGGTTTTGTTTTTGCAGAGCAGATATACTTCTGTATTACTGTCTTTTAAGGCATTACATTCCTTAGTGAAAAGAAGCAGTGCATTATTTTTTCCTCACTGCATTGCCATTTCATTATTTTTGATTTCTTCCTCTGCTCTGTGTTATTTTTCTTCTATTTGCTGAATGGAAGGCCTGTCTTCCCACCGGCTTTTATTGAGTTGTAATGTTGGTTTTCAATTGATTTCCATCTGCTCTCATCCTAGAATATTTTTTATTATAAATGAGAAAGTAAGAAAATGTAAATTGTCCTAAAATTGTTTTGACACATCCTCAGTCAAGATGCCTCTGTAATAAAAGACTGTTGGAAAAAAATATTTGGTGTTAATATTTGCCAATCAGCAGCTGACATTGCTGGTGTAGTGTACGCCATACAACAAGTTTTCCAAGTAGAGAACCAGCCTTAATATAACTCCAAACTGAAGCCCATTCAAAGTTAAGTTACATCTAATCGGTACATAGCTACACGATACATAGCAGTCAAGGTCCTCCCATTAGCAGGTTCACGTTATCTCATTGACACACAGTCCAATGTAAATCAAGCCAATGGCATCACAACTGTATTGTACACTAATCCTTACTAAGAAATATTTTTTACAACTTACTAGAATTACAATGGAGTACCTTTGTGGATTTTACTGTATCACGTTCATTGTCAGTTTTGTCAAACTGTAAAATATGGAAGTGTTATGGAAAGTACATGTCTTCGAAGTAGAGTGTTCTGAGAGACAAACCATTCACAGCCATTCACCACCATACACTATATGGACAAAAGTATCTTTGAGTGCAGGTGTTTTGGGTCGCCACAGCTGTAGAAAATCAAGCACCGAGCCGTGCGGTCTACTTTTACGAACATTTGTGACGGGATGGGTTCTTCTAAGGAGCTCACTGAATTCTAACGTGGTACTGTAACAATGTGCCACCAGTGCAACAAGTCAGTTTGTGAAATTTCTTCCCTTCTAGGTATTCCACATCTAATCTAAGTGAAACCACAGGACCTTAGCCATACAGTTATAGAGCTCCAGCCCTCCTCTGGCATTAACATCAGCACAAATCTGTGTGCCAGGAGCTTCATGGCATTAAGAAGCTCCTTTAGGTGTAATGGATAGGTGACCAAGTACTTTTGTCCATGTAATGTACGTAATTTTGCTCAAATTCATTCATTTTTGAACACCAAAATATTAATTTTGCATGTATGCTCATGCTAGAACCCGTTGCTTTTGCTTCTCTATCATGGTTTATGTACAACCTGCCAAAAGCCAATGAGAATCTGTTTCGCTATGTCAGTTTGGGAGCACTGAGGACACCAGAGGTAATTAATTGTTCATACGATGACATATTACACACGTTGTGGTCCTTGGTGTTAATCCATGGTTTGCATTATTGCTCTGGCTTTTCAACATGGCAATGTGGGTTTACCAGTGACATTGTTTCTCATTATTATGTGTTCGCACAGCAAGCAACACGCTTAATGAATCCTTTCTCCATGTGACAGCTGTGGGTGGATAAAGCTGGAGGTTTCAGATGCCATGTACAATTTCAAGAGTTTGAAACACTGAAAGCATATTTATTTCGTGGCTTTTTTCTGTTGTGATATTACATCACACTTCAAAGATTTGTCAAAGTTAGCATGTGCCCAACATCAGCAGCAGCAGTTTTATTTTTTTAAAGTGAAGTTGGTCTAATGTTGAAAAACTAGTGTCAAGAGGACAAACTAAATCATATTAGTCAAGGAAAAGGTGGCAGTTTGATTTCTAGTGTTTATTTACCATCCACATACTGTTAATTTCAGCTCAAAATCTGAATTACTAATGTTTGCTTGTTTATTGATATACATTATTTGTTGTTGTTTATTAAATGGGACACCTGTGGAATTGGAACAGTTAAGCTTTGCATTAAATCCATTTTCAAGAAATTTGAAAAGTAATGGCAGTGCATCGTAAGCGTAAGATGATGCTTGATTTCTGAATTACGCTTCTAAATAAAATGAATGCAATCTGTTTAAAAATCTCAAATCTTAAACCTGCTTTACCTTTCCCTTGTTTTGTAATGAGATGGAAATGTGTTTCAAAATGACTTTGAAACACTTTGGTCAGACTTTGCCCCCCTTTGCAAGTTGCTAACTGTTAAAATTACTTTCTAATTTGAATAGGAAAAAATGTTTTTTAAGCTTCATAAAATGGATTCTTTGAGAGAAACCAATAAGATGTTGGAATAAATAAATCAAGACACTGAAAACCACTTTTCCATTTCATCACTGTTTGGCGCATTTATGGATTCTTTGGCACTTAATGGTGTTGCTTGCCATGTGTACACTCACTATGATTTAACACTGTGTTGCTATGTTAAAGCATTTGATTGGATTTTGTTAACGCGCAGCTCGTATTGCGACACATTACCAATGTGATAGCTTTAATATTTCATGGTCATGCATGAAGACAACATTCAGCCTTTCCATGTTGAGATTTGGGGTGGCTCTTAGACATAGCTCTTGTGAAATCCACAGCGCAAATTACACTTTCTTGACCATCTGTGCATTTAAAAACGTTTAAGTTTTGGGGCGGGGTGATTTTAGAGCACAGCAAGTGGAACGGGGGGAGCTGTGGATACGTTATTTTTAGTTTTGGATGTGGTAGTTGTAGATAGGATTTACAGGAGAGACGATGTGGACAAAAATCAAAGATGTTGTGTCCAACTCTCTCCATCTGTTTCTTGTTAAAACTTGAGTTCATTTTCATTAGTTCTGGACTCACAAAGTAATTTTATCACAAAGTTAACACTGTATGCTGACGACACTGTTTTGTGTTTGTTAAATGGACGGGTGGGGGTGGGGTGGGGAACTGATTAGGTAAATGTTTCACGGTCTGGTGTCTGATTTAACTATTGATTGACTTGTTATTGTTGCTTTATGAATCACAGAGCAGATGTCACTTTCATCTGTAAGACTGATATTGTGTGATTTGTATTTTCCAGTGAGCACTATTTCGCTTCAGTGACATGTGGCAGCTTTGATTTAAATCAGACTTCAAAATATGTACTTGCCAATAAAGGAATAGAACTGAATATTGTCTTCTCCCTAAGGCTGATACGTTAATATTTTATTTGTGAATATTAAACTTTTTGCAGATTGGAATGCCAGGAGTGTTTTACGTTATAAAAATATTTTTTTGTTCTCCCAAATTTCCAACATAAGAAAGTGAAAAAAATATATTTAAGTACGCTTAATTATTCCGAATCTTAGGTGCATAACAGAACGATAAGGTTATTGTACATATCATTTTATTTTCCATTATTCCCAGTGAAGTTTTAAAAAACGTTGACTATGGTCTTATCTTACAGTGCAACTGAAGTCGTTTTCTTCCCATTAAATTCTTTTGCTAGTGTCCTGTCTCAGGTTCATGCCTTGCTGACTGATGTGACTGCATCTCAGGTAGAATGCAAAATTTAGGCCCCACCTATCAATGACATGAAAGCAAGTACAATACATCATTAAATACAATTAAGTACAAAACAGAAGTTTAGGTCCCAAAGCAAAAAGGGTGAGATAATTTTGCTTCTATGTTGTACATGTTTTATGTATTTTTCTTAATATTTGGTGCACTGTAAAAGATGTGTTAAGTATTGCTTTGTGTTAACATAGGTACTAAAGAGTACAATGTTTATTGGAATGAAGCAGGATCAGAAACTTGTTGTGGCTGTACTTCTGTCAATTTCAACGCACCACCACCTTTTGATTCCCAAAAAGTTTTCTTTCACCATTCTTTTCAGATTGATTATTTTTGTCTCTCTGCTGTACTTGGGAAATGTTAATGTGTATTAATGGAGAAGAGGAGTTCCACATTCCCATACACATTTTGTATTGGTTCATAAATAGACATTTTTACAAAACAATGAAGAGTTCTTGTCTTAATAAAAGAGAAAAGATATAAATGTCCAAAATAATCAGTGTTGGCATTGGTTTTTTTTAATAGGCTTTAGGTGAATTATTAAATGTAAAATGCTATACGTATAATATGGGCGCAGAGCAATACATACAGTAATATTTACTTTGGAATTAAACAACAACAACTGTCCACCCTAGCATCTTCTTTGTCTTCCCCAATAGACACAAACACAGATTTTTACAACTGTTTAAGTGAAGGGTCTCAGTCATCCAGGTCATCGAAGTCTAAGGAGCTTGAAAAGAAAAGCACCTGGACTTCTTTAAGTTTCCTTGAAGACATTTCACCTCTCATCCGAGAAGCTTCTTCAGTTCTAAGAGCAATTCGGGTTCACCAGAAGCTTGGCTCGTGTGGGTCAAGATTCAGCAGGCATGTCCTGATTTAAAACCAAATTGCCTGAGGATAGAAGCTCCTATTGAGCCTCTCTGTTTTTGCCCAGATGGTGCTGAACCTTCTGCCTGATTGCATAAGTTGTAACAGGTTTTTGATGGGATAGGACAGGCCCTTCAATATCTGAGCTGCTCTGGACCAGCATCTCCTGGTGTAAATGTCCTGCAGGGAGGGGAGAGCAGCCCTGCTGTAGCGTTCTGCTGTACGGAAAGTCCTGAGGATCACTGAAAGGACCCTGAAATTCCTCAGTTGTCTGAGATAGTACAGGTGCCGACTGACCTTTTTGGACTGGACCTGAATGTGGGCAGACCATGTCAGGTCTGAGGAGATACTTGAAGGACTGCACCCTCTCCACTGGAGCTCCATTGATGACAATGGGCTTGTAGTCTCTGTGCTTACTCCTTCTGAAGTCCACCACCAGCTCCTTGGTCTTGCCAACGTTGCCGACGTAGGTAGAGGATCCATGACCCTCTTGGGGACACTCCCATAGGGCTTAAAATCTGGGACTCTCCACCAATCGCTCTTAGAACTAAAGAAGCTTCTCGGATGAGAGGTGAAACCTCTTTAAGGAAACCTAAAGAAGTCCTTTCCAAGCTCCTTAGACTGTTCCTGCAGATGAACCACATTATTTTTGTGTTCCTGAATGTGATTTTTCATATATCACGTACTGATTCATGACAATGCAAACAAAATTGACATTTTGCACTTTTAAAAGACAAACACCCCTGCATTGATTGCTTTAGTTGCTCTCTGAGTTGTAGTGAATCTTGAAAAACAGCAATGCAACCAGAATTGGAGTATGTTTGCCTTGAAAATAAAAGTTGTGCCTTACCGCTGTAACAAAATTGTGTCAAAAGATGCAACTTTTGTTTTGCATCATACCTTCATGGTTTTACTACTCCATTAGCATTTGCAGATAACTTGGCATCTTCCATGCAAATTATGGGCACCTGTGACAAAGGACTATACCACTTCAGCTAGTCACAGCAATACACACAAGCTGAGGTCTTCCTAAGTCCTTAGCCTGCGTGACTGAGGACTTGGGGAGCACAGGTTGTGTCTTCCTGAGCACAAATTTCCCACAATTATTATTGTGTTTCTGGTTATGATTTTTAATCTGCCCGGTCTCATATGCTCTGATTTATGTCAGTGTACACAAAATAAATGTTTACCACTTGTGAAAAGCAGAAACTCTATATTTGGACTTGAGGGGTTGCACCTAAGCTTGGGTCATACATGTCATACAAGTGTTTCAAACATCATGTATTTTTAGTTTATATGCCATTAATTCAAAGTACATCACGTTTTTGGGTTGAGACTAAAAATGACTTGATGTGGTTTAGAAAAATCCCACAATTTTGCTGGTGAATACTAAATCCAGACTTTTACTAGACAACATTCTGCTGCCTGTCAAAGAAAAAAAACCTGACATCTATGAAGAGAAACACAGAGGTTCTCAAGTGACAATTACACATTTGCCTGTGAGAAACGGTGTCACAAGCGAATCGCAGTGGAATACAACTTTGATGTTTAGAGTGTCGTAATTTTGTTGGTGGATGAACATAACTCCATTACAGGAAACAGTGGAGGGGGTTTTACACTTACTTTCATTTTGAAATGTCTCATAAAAGCGTAATTATCCACACAGGTTCAGCTTCGCTGAGCAGTGTTGATGAATATCACAAGTGTATTTTGATTGAGACAAAGGTAGGTGTAATGTGATGGCTCTGCACATCCACTTATTCTTTGAAAGTGAAAACCTTGGCAAGAGGAGATGACATGAAATCTTTATCACATGCATAAACCAGTGTGAATATGGAGTATAAAATCAGTACTATCAATTAACACAAAGTGTAACATGTTGAGAGTGCCATGAAAGCTTTGACACATTTGGCAAGGTTTAGACTCTGACTCTTTTAAATCAACATCTCAAATATATGAAAGTAGTATCATTGATCTCAACACAGACAGAGTTGGTGTGAGGTGAACTGTCTGTCACAGACAAATGTAGTCCTCCATTCATATTTAATGTTCATGATTTAGGCTCTACTTTACACGTTAACAGACCTGTAATATTCAGTATTCAGTAGATGACTTGAGTAGAAGACGATATTATCTTTTTAATTACAATTTCGCCCCAGGCTCTCATTATACCTCAAGTGCTGTATATAATGAGCCAACATCTTAAATAAGTAAAGGTGATACTGCTATTGATTAGAAAGTTAAGACCCGAGGCAGGCTATCAGTCATAGAAAATGTACTTCTGAGCTCATGTTTAATGTGTGTGCCAGTTGGTCTCTTATGGAATCATTACTCAATATCCTCAAATAACTATTGAAAGAAAGAAATCCTATTCATTACACCTTAACGGACTCTCTACATAAATAGCTCCGTCCTAATAAAGCAAAGTCAAACCCTTCATGTCCTCGCTGATGATGTTTTGTACACAGTAATGAAAAGGTCAGTGGTGCGGTGTTATCTCTTTGTGTTAACCTTGCATGCTCAAAAGGTTAATATAGATATCCTGCAATAAGGAATACACTTTTTATCCATTACTTGCGCGCAGCAATGACATTATTATTTGACTCATCACAAGATAGCGTTTTGATTCTTATTTAATGAACTCCTTTAAAAAAAATGTCCTTGTTACCATTTGCATATTATTCAGGGGATTGGTTGTTTAGCACCTACCCAGAGGCCATTAAGATTAGAAGGCCATGAGGAGGCTCTGCAAAGTAAACCTTTATAGCCTTGTATCAACAGGTGAACAAGAAGTGATTATGAATGATTTAGTAACTGCGAGATCGTGAGGGGCAGGAAAGAGCAGAGCTATAAACTCTGGTGGTAATGGCAACCCTTAAGGCTACTTGGGAAATTAGGCTGTCTGTAAGGTCAACAATTACGCTACTTGTCTTTGCTCTGCAATCAGACCAGGTCCCCATTATGCAGAGAATTTTTTTAGACATCCTTTTTGCATGCAATAATTGAGTGAATAATTAGTTTTTATGTTTCTGCTCTGTATTTAAGCCTGTCTGTTGAAATTACATTAATATACTATTTGTGTTTGTCATTTATTTTTTCTTCTGAGGAATCATGACATGTCAGAACATGTAAGATTAGGACTTATGGTTAGGTGTAAATGCTGATATCTATACTCGTCATTGTCATGGTCTGTGAGTCCATAGGTTATATTTTTCATTTTGAGATTGTTTGTAATTGCAGTTAAGACACAATTCTGCTCACAATTTGTTTTATCACTAGCCATAGGTCTGTTTTTCTTTATATAGTATTTTGTAGGTGTAGGTTTCCTTATATTGTCTTCTTAAGTCCACATTTTTATATTAGCTATTTCCATCTTCTGTTTCTTCCTATTTAATATTGGCCTTATTTTTGCTTCCTTCTTCTCATTGTCATTGATTAATTTCACCTGCACCTTGTTTTCCCAGCTGTGTCTCATTGCTCTGATTAATCTTCAGTGTATTTAAAACCCTGTCTCTGTCTCTCATGTGTTCTCTGTGAGTATTTGTTTTCCTGGCCTGTGTGCTCCAGTTTCTTTGCGTTATTGCCTCAGTGGCTTTTGCTTTGTTTTGGGACTTTGGTGTACTACCTAATAAAAGGTCTTTTTTTGTTTGCTTGCTTTTTTGAGTTTCTGCCAGTCTCTGAATCCTGTACTTGGGTTCTGTATCTTGTTAGAAAAATACCACTTTACTAGTTAAACCTTAGTTGTATCGGGTTTGACCCCCTTTTGCCTTCAGAACAACATTAATTCTTCATAGCACAGATTCAACAAAGTGCTGGAAACATTACTCAGAGATTTTGGTCAGTACTGATATGATAGCATCACACAGTTTCTGCAGCTTTGTCAGCTGCACATAAATGATGTGACTCATCCATTCCACAACATCCCAAAGGCGCTCTACTAACTTGAGATCTGGTGACTGTGGAGGTAATTTTACTGCAGTGAACTCAGTGTTATGTTCAAGAAACCAGTTTCAGATGAATTAAGCTTTGTGACATGGTGTGCTGTCGTGCAAGATGCAACTATCAGAAGATGTGGTCATAAAAGACATTTTCAGGTAAGCTGTGGTGCTTAAATGATGCTCAGTGGGTGCCAAGGGGCCCAAAGTGTGGCGAGAAAATATTCCACGCAATATTACGTGTGGTTTTTGTAGCCTTTTCAGTTACTATTTTAGTATCTGTTAGCAGGTACTATGACCTAATGAAAAACCCTGAAAACTGTGGTGAGTCAATCCGAACAGGTACTAATGGAAAGGAGGGCTTTGGAGTGGTCTTCTGCTGTTGTAGCCCACCTGACTCAAAGTAAGTTATGTATTTACAGACGCTTATATAACTTTGTTGCATTACTGTATTTTTTGCACTATAAGGCGCACTTAAAATCCTTTAATTTTCTCAAAAATCGGCAGTGTGCCTTATAATCCGGTGCACCTTATGTATGAATTCTGGTTATGCTTACAGACCTCAAAACGATTTTATGTGGTACACGGCGCTCAAAAATCTGTCAAAAAATGTTTTAGTATGACTTTGCTAAGCTACGAAGCCCCACCACTTGATGGTGTTGGAGCATTATGGCTACCGTAGTCAGGAGCCTCCGGAGTAATCTGGGTCCTAAACTCCATCCGTTTCAGGTCCCAAAGTCAAACGAACACTGCGGCATCACTGAGAGTTAAAAACTGTCTAAATTCTTTCATCTGTAATAAAATGAATCAATGGTACGGAAGTGGAGGAAGCAAGAGGAATGAGTTGAGTAAAGTTTGACTTATCTGATTGTTCTGTTTCGCTTAATGCGCCTTATAATCGGGTGTGCCTTATGTATGAAAACAGACCCGTTCGTCCACAGTGCGCCTTATGGTCTGAAAAATACAATAAGTGTTTTGAGGATTGTTTATGTTTAAGTTTTGCTCCTTTTGTCACGGTTCTGGGTCAGTTTCGACCTTATGTTTTGGTTTATTTTGCATGTTGGAGTGCTTTGGGGTTGTCTGGTGTTTTGATTATTTGTGATATATTTTATTACTGTGATTCTGGTTTAGGGTTTTTGTTCGCAGGTTTTGTGTTCTCATGTTTTATGTGAGTTTAGTTCTGTGTCCTGTCTGCATCCTCGTGTAGTGATCTCTTGTTTCCTGTTTTATTGTGAAGGTCTGCGTCTCACGTGAGTGTGTTCAGTTTTACCTCTGTCTCGTCTTGTTGACTCCCAGCTGTGTCCCCACCTGTGTGTAATCTCTCTGTGTTTCTCTGTGTGTATTTAAGTCGCGTCTTCTGTCTTTGTAGTTGCTGCTCCGCCTGTATATCCACCATGTCTCACTCGTGTAGTTTCCCTGCTGTCCGTCGTCATTCTCCGCTGCTCATCCTCCTTCATGTTCATGTCCTGGTTTGTGTTCACTAGTGTAGTTGTTCTCAGTTTAGATAGCCTTCTGTTCCTTTTGCCATTTGCCCATTTTTATTTTGTGTTTAATAAACCACCCTCACACCTTTACAAGTGCCTGCGTTTGGATCCTCCTCTATCTCTTCCACACGGCTCATCTCACTCGCCGTGACACCTTTTGTAATATGGATCATCATAATTCTTTTCTCTGTATCTTGTGTTGAGTTTTATTCTCATCCTTTTTGACACATTAGGTTAATTGACCTCAGGTGCGTCCCCACCTGTTACATGTCCCCTATTTGGGGGTATATGTGTGTTTATATTGTCAAAATCTTCTCTTGTTCTTTATTGTGTCATCCCACATGATTGTATCTCCTTGCCCTGTGTTTTCTGGTATTCACATCCTCTGCTTCTGTCCTGCATTGTGTTGGACTTGTGTATTCTTGTAGGCTAACAGCTTATTGCGTTAAAGCTGTGGTTTTGTTTTGTTAGTTTATTCCCGTTTCCCTGAGTCCTGCATTTGGGTTTACTCTCTGTATATGATACCAGGAAACAGGATTTCTGTAATGATATCATTACAGTATTGCAGTGCACCCTCTGACCTTTTCCCCTTTATAATAAGTGCATCCCATGCACATGTTAAGTCTCTAAACATGTGCATTTGAAGTTATTATTAGGATGACCAATTATATATTCATGAATTTATACATATTTAATAATAATATAAAAACAGTTTTTTCTTTGGTCTGCATAATCTGAAAAGATAATGCACAGTTATTGTGTGATTTCTTTACTGTGAGCTTTCCTTGAAAAGAGAACATTACTTTAGTAAATTCATGGCTAATTAGTTCTTTATTAAGCCCAAGGCAAAAGACAAAGATAAGAAAAACGGAAAACATAAACTATCTTTGTTTTTTCTGCTCTCTTCAATCAGAAAGCAGTGCTTTATTTAACAGCCGGTGTAGATTCATTTAACAAACACTCTTGGGCAGTCATTCACCTTTCCCTTTCCTCAGCCTTCTTCTTTCCCAGCAACCTTCACTTCCTTCATTCTGTTGACCAGTTTCTCTCTATAACTAGTGCCACTCTGTCTTTATTGCATCATCCTACTCACTCACTTCTTCACAAAGAAACCCCATCGTGCATCATGGGAGATTTAGACTATTTTAGGATATTGCATCTTGGAAACAAATTAGAAAAAAAAAAAACCATACTTTGAGCAAATTTAGCTCCAGGCAAAACAACCAGAGCATCTGAGTAAATCATAAATCATGATCATTCCACTCAAGATAATGTTAAGATAGTCTGGCAAAGTAGCAACTGCAGTAGTGCTAACATCAACCAGAGCTGTGGTTCAGTTCATTGCAGCAGATGTATTTTAATAAAATACATATATATGTGTGAATGTAGGTAATCCATTACTCCAGAACCAAAGGATTTCTCATTTGTTTCACTACTTCTGAGCTCTTTCAGTAATCAGTGAGGAGCTCCACAGCTGAAAGCAACTGAATAATTCAGTGTTATTATTCTGTGTACTGAAGATGACCAGAAGAAACAGTTAATATGGTAATTTTTTTTTTTAAAGACACACACCAACACCTTATTTGAGGGTGTCAGGTTCTTCTGTCAGATGCTGCTGGCATCATGAGGTGGTGTTTGGTGTTGAGGCTTTGACACACCAGCTGTGGCATTATTAGACACTCACAGAAACCAGCCACATCTGCAGACTGCAGGGTGGTTAAGTTTCATCTCAAGAGACCTGGGTTTTTGGACCATTTGCCCTGTCTGGTTGTTTTCATGTAACTTCTGATCCTTGGTTAAGTACAGTTTTGGGAAGGTTACTTTTAAGATGTATTCCACTACAGATTACAGAATACATGCCCCAAGATGTATTTTGTAATGTTACAATTACTCATTGAGAGTAACCTATTCTGAATACTTTGGGTTACTTAATATATTATCATGCTTTTTACAACTTCATGAATGTACTATTGCCGTGTGATTTATTACTATTACTGAAGGCAACTCGCCATACCAATAGCAACTAGATTTTTAAATCTTAATATAAAATGAGTAACAGCAGGGTGGACATTAGGTAAGGCTGCACTTTTTGCAGCGATCTCGTATAGAAAACTATGTATATAAAACAGGTTCGCAGCTCCGAACCATAGTAAAGGGACCGCTGGCTAATAGGTCAGGTTCCATGTTGGGCTCGTAGCAGAAAACTAGCTTTACTTTATTGTCTGGGTCAACTTTGCTAGCGAGAGACAGAGAGAGGCGTTGAAAGGCTGCTCCAACGGAACTTGTTGTTTCCGAGGAAAACACGAACACAGTGTACAGCCGAGTCTTAATAGCTTACTTACAGCTGGGCTCGTCAGGCACTCTTTTTGGCTGCAGTGGTTATTATTATATTTACATGCTTCCAGCTCCCGTTTCTGCTCGGTGACAACTCGTACTGGTTGACTCTCCTTTTTCTCCCTCCTCGCGCTCACAGACACATGAGGGGTATGGCAGTGAATTCTCCCTGCAGCACGGACTACACTGCCCATGAGGCTACATTCTTTAAGGCGATGCCTGTAACACTCTGCCTATTGCCTTCATATTGAATAATTTTTTGAATAATAATTTTAAAAATATTTCTTCACGTCATTATGCGGGCCGCAAGTCGGGGTGACATGGGCCGTGAGATTGACACACAGACATGAGAGCCTCTTAGTGCGTGTTTTGTTTGGGTTTCCACCAGCGTGGAATTGCCAAAAATAGAGAGGGGACAACTTAACAAATGAAACAGGAAAAGACCGCCGTGGAATCCATTCATTTCAACAAAGTAACTGTATTCTGAATACTACCTTTTTAAATGGTAACTGTAACAGAATACAGTTACTCATATTTTGTGTTTTAAATACGTAACGACGGTACATGTATTCTGTTACTCCCCAACACTGGTTAAGTGTCAGAAGATGGTGGTTTGGAATGAACCTGTAGGTGATGCTTGATGAGTGTAGAGCATCCCATTACAAGCGCATCCCAACCAAAAGTAGAACCAGAGGAAATGCCCTGGAAGATGTGCAGTCATTCATCTATCTCAGACGTATCATCATCAATCTTGGGGGCACAGATGCAGATGTCACAGCAAGGATTGGCAAGAACTCAAGAACATCTGGAATTTCTTATTTTTGTCACAATGACAAAAAAAGAGAAATCCATCGTCTGAACTCCAACATCAAGTGAGTGCTTTTATATGGAGCTGAGATATTAAGGATGACAAAGACTGTGCTCAACAGAGTGCAGACGATTATTAATAGCTGTCTGAGAAGAATCCTCCAGATGTCATTCCCAGACAAGAGTAACATCTGCCTTTGAAGAAAATTCTCAACAAATGCCAGAAACCGGAAGAAGAATGCAAGGATCGATTGGGCACACGCTGTAACCAGCATCACAAGACAGGCCTTGACATGTAATCACCAAGGAAAGAGGTCAAAAAACACCTGGCCAAGATGCCTCGAGGCAAATACCAAGAAAATGGGCCTTACTTTGGGCCAGCTGGAGGCAAGGGCACAGGGCAAAAGACTCTGGAGGGCTCGTGTTGCCACCTATATCATGTAGGGGGTGAAAGGGTAACACATGTGTGATGAGTTGGGAAAAACAGTCCTTTCCATCTCTCTCTGTGCTCCTGTGAGTCACAGCCCTGACACCACAGGAGCAGCGGCTTTAAGCAGTTTTTGATTTCCCAGGAGAAAATATAGGCTGCAAAAGTTCTTAAAAAAAAAAAGAAGCATAAAGTCATACTAATGTCCTCATAATGTTGTAGTCCTCAGTGTCTAGTTCTTTAGTTCTTTTCCACTCTTTTAGTACTTCCTTACCTATTTTTACCTATTGTTTCCTGGTCTGTTTCCATCTTTTCTTCTGTATGTACTTTCCATGTCTCAGTCGTATTCTCTTCCTATTATAGTCAGGTCATCATTTGGTCATGTCCATCTTTTTTATCCCCTCCACCTTTAGGATGACGCTTCATTTTCACCTGTGTTTTATTATCCAGTTGCATCTGTGTATATAAACTCCCATCTTCTCTCTTATCTTGTTCGCCAGCCTCTATGCAAATCTTCTTTCCTGCCCTCCTATATTAATGTTAATTAAGGTTTTGTGTGTTTTCTCCCCTTGTTGGAATTTTACACCCATACAGTTTTTTTGCTTGGAGTATTTGGTTATTAATCATCATTTTAATGTGATGCATTTTGTGTCTTTAAAATCCCACATAGCATAGAAAAACACACCATGATGAAAATCTTGATATTTCTGAAGTCTTGCCAGCAGCAAGCCAGACTTTGGTCTGTCGCTACCTCATGAGTCATTACAAATTGTAAAACATCAATTATAAGTGCCTTTTAGATTCTCTTGTACATGTAGAAATGCTTGTAAAAAGCAAATTGGTCCACATGGAAGAACATACATGGTACTGTAGATGTCTAAAGTAGATTTTCTTTAGACATTGGCCAATTTTTCAGTCATTTATTGTCCAACCCTCATTTTCATGAAGGGTTTTTTTTTCTTAAGCCTCTTAAAGCTGACACAAGTTATTCAAGCATAAAACACCTAACTCAGGGAATCACCTCGTGTTGTATCTGCACATGTAACAGTAAATTCAGCAAAGAACCAATTTTAAATTGTATCTTTTGATACTTTGTTAGTAGCAGCCTGTCACTAAAACATATAATTATATATTTTAGCTCCAACAAGATGATTCAAAATGGAAAGCAGACAAGTGAAAGACAAAACAAGGAAGGTCTGAACAATTATCTACAGCACAATAAAAGCATCTTAAAGTCGCGTTCTGAAGAAATAGGAAATTCACTTCCAGTGCAGTAAAAGGATACCTGGATAGAAAAACGCACGATTGAACATGAGTCATGGATTGCCCGCCTAAGAGCCTGGACCTCAACATTAATGAAGCATCATAGGATCATTGTGACAAAAGCCAAAACAAAAGAAACCAACATCTGAAGAAGAGTCATTGTTAGCCTCCAGAGCTACTCTTGAAGACTGCTTTAAAAAATTACAGGAAAGCTGCCAATGAGAGTTCAGACTGAATACAGAATCTCAAGCTCATTAGTACAGACTCTGCTTTTGCCTTATATACTGTACTTCCATGTATGTTTGCACATGCTTCAGTAAATCACTTTACCTAGTTCCCATTTCCTTGAAAAATATAAAGAAGCGTTGCTCAAATTGTTTGCACATTATTTTTAACCATAACTGCCTAAAGACTGGCTGTCTTTAATGCCAGTGAAATTGCAGCTTTTATGTAACTGAGTCAGTCATCGAGGTCTTGACCTGTGTAGTTTTTTCATTTGTTTGTTTTAGTAAACAACTAGATTAAAACAAAAACAAATCACTGCTCTAAAATGAGCACATGCTTCATTCAGTTCAGGCTTTTGTCGTGTCTGTATAGTGACAGAGGGCAGAGGTCAGGTTCAGCTCCTTGTATCATCAGCACTTTCACTTCCCTCTGTAAATACGTTCCTATAAACAGACCAAACATGGCTGCTAGCAGCTTTGTTAAAAAAAGGATTCATGATGAAGATTCAGCTATTTATTACTATTGCTATTTTTAATAACAGGCTTAGGTTAACTAACCTTTCACACAATGGCAATGACAATCAAAAAACAGCACAAATGTATGATAAGTTAAACCCAGCCACAGCCCTGAAGCTACCAGTAGGCATCAACAGAGTGTAAATTTGTTGCAAGTTGTTCTTAATCAAACAGGAACCACCTGAGCTGAAAAAGGTCTTAAATAATTAGGCTCCTTATCTTAAAGACCTCATAGAACCTCATAGTACCATTTTCCAGTTCCATGCTGTTTCCTGTTTTATTTTGAAAGTATGTGTCCTATGTCGGTGTAGTCGGGTTTGCTTCCTTTGTCTCCTTATGTCAGATTAGCCTCAGCTGTTTCCCCATGTGTTTCCACTTCCCCTGATCACCTCCTGTGTGTATTTAGTCTGTGTGTTTTCTTTCACTCATTGTTAGGTCGTCTGTAACTTCTTGCCATGTTTCCAAGTTCCATGTCCAGGTTTATGTCAAGGCTCTTTGTATTGTTTTCTAGTTTTCCCAGTTGAGGTTCATGTTTGTCTTGCTTTTTGTTGGCAACTTTTTTTTTTTATCAGCCTTATTAAACGGCTCGCCTTGTGTTAATTCTAAGTCTCGTTTCACATTCTGGTTTTGATCTGCTTTTGGGTCCTTTATTCGTAATACATACAGTCTGCTTCTGCAGACTGTGACAAGGACTGCATCAGGTGACCCTGAATCCTTCCTTTGTTACACCATAATGTAGTTTTTCTTCTTTACCCTTCTTCTTTTTTTTTTTTTTTTTTTTTTTTTAATTGTTTTTGTCCTGTCTTATTATTAGGTATGTGTGTTTTTGAAGGGATGCCAAATGCTATCATTTTTTCTGTAAAGCAAATTTACCTTGCCCTTATGGGTATAAATAAAGTTACCTTGACCTAGTCCCCACACCCCCCAATCAGTCACGGCAGACGGCTACCCCCCTCTAAGCCTGATTCAGTTTTGTTCCAGTTCGAAGGGAGTTCTTGCTCTATCTTTGAGTCCTTATTATTAATAGATAGATTGTTGGGTTTTTATTTCTCTAATATTGTGGAGTATTTACCTTAACAAAACAAAGTGATTTGAGGCAAGTGTTGTGATTTGGTGCTATATAGATAAAACTGATGGCTGGTTCCAAAAGCTGTAACCTATCACTGCCTGATCAGCCTCAAAGCCACTACTAGAGTTACTGTACTGGACCTCTCAACGATGTTTGTGTCATTGGTGCCTTGCTGCTGTGTGGTGCAGCCCATGTTTTTGTTTTGTTTCTGGAATTTTTTGTTATTTTAATTGGTGTGTTAGTACTAATTAAAAGGTATTTGAAAGTGATTTACACCTATATATAGATTAAAGCAAGATTTTTAACCACAAATTTTTTTTCTCCTGGTTAAATAAAGTTTTAAATGTAAAAAAATAAAAAAGAATCTCAAAAAGAATTTCCAAATATGGACATTTTTGGCTCCACAAACCAACATGGCTGCAGCTTCAAAGCGCAGACTATAAATACGCAGTGGGTGACGGCTCCTCGGCTACATCCATCTTTTTTTATACAGTCTTTGGGCCTCATTCATCACAGGTGCAGCAGTGAAGGCACCACCTGTTGGTGTGTAGTTAAATTCATAGACATGAAGTCGGTATCGATCGTGTCGGCCAACGAGTGAAAGAGAACAATGATGCCTGCTTTCCTCTTTGCTCTTGCTGGTTCTCTCTTTGTATTTTAAATCCATTCACCTGAAAATGTTCCCACCTTTGTCACCATATCTGGAAAACAAAACAACTTTCAGTCACTTTTGATTTCAGACATTGTTTAATGCATTACCCTTCTGTCACACGCATGCTTGTTTTATAGTTTAAATATAACTTCCATTCAGCCACAAGTCCCTTCTCTTTGAGTTGTTGTCATTGTTGGATTTGTGAGGAATAGCCACTTACCGGGTAAAACGGCACCTCTATTTATTTGACTCCCCCAGAAAATTGCTCTGTGACATTCAGCATTTGTTATGATTGTTTTGTTTTCAGCTGCAATTTGTGCTCAGTGGGTCAGTTTGATTTTCAGGTGGGCATCTTTAAAATTTATATTTTGTATTATACTGCAACAAAAAAATCCATGTGGGGCTGGTGTTTGAGTCCCATTTCTTGTCGATGTGTATATAAAATGTGTTAAATAAATTAGATTATGAATGCAGAAAGCCTTGCTTTGGTTTTATGTTGCTCAGTGACAGCTGGGCTGTTATTGGATATCTGTCTACATCTCTCTGTCGTGGTTCCTATCTTTTATGAAACAGCCAAGTGAGAAGAGCTAAGCTGGTTACTCGTCCAGTCTTTATGACCTAGCACCGACCCTGGCTGGCAATGTTAGCGCAGTGATGATGTGAAGGAGGAAGGGGAGGCAGGTTGTTTTCAAGTACCAGACAGTGTTTTGTTCATAACGCTGTGAATCACTAACATTTTTTTTATCAGTTTTATTTTTTATTAGTTCTTTTATCCCCATTTTTCTGCCATACCTGTGAGGCAACATACTAGAGCATCTCAGAATATTATGAAAAACTGAAATATTTTAAACCTTTTTATTGTTTTAAGTTTGTTGATTTTGATGATTGTGATATTTAGCTCATGAAAACCACAAGTCAAGAACCTTAAATTAATAGAATAATTAATTTTGAGTTTTAGTAAATTACTGTTGCAGCAGTATAAGTATCTTCAGTACATGCAACCACAAAACTGCTGAACTGGCAGTCATACAGAAGATGAGCAGTGACACCCTCCAGAAGGAAGCTAAAACACAGAAAAGGCTGGTTGGTGTTCATTCCTTCAGTGACCTGCCTGTGAGAAACCATCATGCAACTGCTACGTACTGACTGGAACAAATAAGTTTGATTAATATTAGCTTATTCAATGAAAATGACTATTTTATTTAGCACATTTCATACTATAAGCCAGTTTTGGAAGCCGAGGATCAGAGCGGCAGGACCTCTGCCTCTGACTCCCACCTGAGGATGCCCATGTTGCTTTTTCAGACTGAGTCCACGCGAGCAACATGTGCCAGAGCTTGGCCACTAGATGCTTGCCCTTGAGACTCTACCCTGGGACTCAACCAGGACCAATCTGCTATGGAAGACCCTACCAGGGGAAAGTCGCCCCAGAAAACATCCTGGGATCACTGGGACACACAAATCCCTCCACCAGGCTAAGATGGCGATTCGTGGAGGGAACGAGTCAGGGAGGAAATACTGCCCCAAGTGGATGAGTATAAGTATCTCAGGGTCTTGTTCATGAGTGAGGAGAAAATAAGATGCGAGATTGATAGACGGATTGGGGCAGCGTGCGCCAAGTGAGGCCCATTTTCTTGATGAAGTGTAAAAGTAAAACTGTCACTTTACCAATCAATCCACATTCCTACCCTCACCTATGCTCACAAACTCTGAGTAGTGACTGAAAGAACGTGATCACGGATCCAAGTGTCAGAAAAGAGTGGCTGGGCTCTCCCAGCAGAGACGGGTGAGGAGTAGAGCCGCTGCTCCGCCACATTGAAAGGAGCCAGTTGAGGTAGTTCAAGCATCTGATTAGGACACCTCCTGGATGCCTCCTAAGTGAGGTATTCCAGGCACGTCCTACCACAGAAAATAATTCAAGTTGTTTATTATGATTGTTGGGAATCCTGTACGCCTCAATGATAATTTCAGAGAAAGCAACACCAGAGCAGGGACTCAAACTCGCAACCTTGTCATCGTCTCTCTCAAGTTTCAGTGTGACAGTGAAAGGAAATGTTAATGACTAAAATACTGTCCACTTGCTTTTAACTCCTCTTCTGCTACTTTTAGCATCTGTAACTTAAATGAATTACGATTATCATAAAATCCCGAAAGAAATGCTCAAAACAACGACATGACCAATGCAACTTGCCCTTCACTTTGATCTTTCAAATATAGCTTATTATCATCTTGGGGCACTTTTCAAAGCCTGTGTTAAAAAGTGCTTCGCACGACGCAGCAGCCTCATGAAAAGCTGTCTTCAGTGAAGCGTAACGTTCATAGTTCAGCTGTGTGTTTAACAAATCGCTGAAATTTCATAACATAGCTGCACATTAGCAAGTTATAGCACAAGAGAAGGAGCACAGCAGCCATTTACTCAAAGATGGTGCAGTGTATCCTCTGCTATAGAAGGTAATAGAGGAAGCACTGAAGCACCTTTCTTAACAGTTAGAGAATTCGACCAGCTCTTTTTATGACTGCCATTTAGACACTTTCTGGTCAACCTTACCGGTTAGAAACCTTCCTAAGCAACCAGCTATTCCACCGCAACCATGACCTCACTGCTAACACCCCCAGATAATGGTATTTAAATGTTCATGAAGCTGTGAGAGCAATATCTTTGATACAGTAGACCACACTATTCTTTTAAACAGACTGAAACACATGGTGGGCCTCTCTGGTGCTGTACATAACTGGTTCACTTCCTATCTCTCTGACAGAACTTTTATGGTGAGTATGGATACATGCTCCTCTAAGATCCATAAAATGACATGTGGTGTGCCTCAAAGGCCCTGTACTTTTTAATTTGTATATGCTCCCTCTCGGCGGTGTCATCAGGAGGCATGGAGTGAACTTTCACAGTTACGCTGATGACACGCAGCTGTACATCTCCGTGTCTCCTGATGACACCAGACCAATGGATGCCCTTTTTAACTGTATTTTAGATATAAGATGTTGGATGGCAGAAAACTTTTTACAGCTTAACCAGGACAAAACTGAAGTTTTAATCGTCGGTCCCGAGGCTCAGAGAGAGAAACTCTTGTCTAAATTACAGGCATTTTCACTATGTCCTTCGCTACAAGTGAAAAACCTGGGTGTTATTTTTGACTCTGAGCTTGGTTTTATCCCACATATTAAACATGTGACCAAAATTGGATTTTATCATCTAAAAAATATAGCCAGAGTCCGCCCTATTCTCTCTCGGGCCAACACGGAGATGCTGATGCATGCTTTTATTACCAGTCGCATTGATTACTGTAATGCCCTGCTCTCTGGTCTTCCTAAGAAGAATATTTCAACTTTACAACTTTTGCAAAACTCGGCAGCTCGTGTGCTGACGAAGACCAGAGGGCGGGCCCACATTACACCGGTTTTAGAATCGCTGCATTGGCTCCCCGTGTGTTTCAGGATCGATTTTAAAGTTCTTTTATTGGTTTTTAAATGTCTTAATGGTCTTGGGCCTTCTTATTTCTCAGATCTGCTTTTACCATATGAACCCTCGCGGACCCTGAGGTCCTCACGTACTGGCCTTTTGATTGTCCCTAAAGTCAGGACACATACTCACGGAGAGGCAGCTTTTCAGTGGTATGGTCCTCGTCTGTGGAACAGCCTGCCGGAGGAGCTCAGGGCCGCAGAGAACGTACATGTTTTTAAGAACAGGCTCAAGACCCACCTTTTTAATTTAGCTTTCACCTAACGTTTATTTATTTTATGCTTATTTATTCTATCCTGTTATTCTATTATTAATTTAGGCTTTACCTAATATTTATTGATTTTATTCTTATTCATTTTTTAACCTTCTTACTCTATTTATATTTATATTTATATTGTATCCCGTTCTTATTTATTTTATCATTTTACCTTGTATATATCCTATTGTGTCATATCTCCAGTGTTTCCTCGGAGGGGGCTCTCTGCACCGGGGCTGTGATCGACCGTGGCTGCTGGGGCTCTGGGGTCCTCTCAGCCTGGCTGGGGGGCTCCTTTGCCTCCCTCCTGCTGTGTGCCCAGCCTGGAGGCTGCAGTCTGTGACCGGCTCCCGGTGCAGACGGCTCCCTGTTATAGTGTTTCCTCACTTGGCTCATGCGAACCCAGCCCAATTTTTACTCTTTAAGTGTGCGCGTGTGTGTGTGTGTGGGGGGGGGGGATATGTGTGTATTCACATCATTTATGTTAATGAGAGTGTGGGGAGTGAGTTGGAGGGTGGGGTGGGCTGCTTTTAACTATGTAAAGCACTTTGTGCTACATTTTTTTGTATGAAAAGTGCTTTATGAATAAAGACTGATTGATTGATCTAATAGTAGTAAATATATATATACTCTAGGATGGGTCCTGTCGACTGCTTTAGTTATTCAATACCACTGGTGCTGCTATAACCTTAAAGGCACCCTGTGGAGTTATCTTCAGAACAAACAAAAATTATCTTAACATTTAGCTTTGGTCATACTGATGTACTGCCTGATGATGTTAGCAGCGCAGAGTTGTGCAAACCTTTGTATCTGCTACTGAATCCTTATGACCTCTACACCATCATAATACTTTGCTTTTAAAAGTTTTGTTATTGCTGTATTTTTCCCAAAAGCTTGCCAGAGTGCAGAAATTCCCTGCAGGATTCAGCTGATTGTGAGCAGGGTTGCGGTCAAATGGTGTTCTTGCAATGAAAGGTTTCTGACTATGTGAATTATTACAGAAGTATCTCAGTGGCAGTCATGATAAGACCTGGTAAAACTCTGCTTTGGTGCTTAATTTCTGATCCCCTTGAGGAAGATACACTGGACCGACGTCTGTGAAGGGAAGCGAGATAATACATTTACACATTCGCTGCTGAAGCGATGTTTAACAACCTTCATTACATAATGACACAGCCTAGTTTAAGAGCAATCGGATTTTCTTGAGTCTCCTTGTGAACTTCTTTTTCACTTCAGCTTGATGTTTTTCATTATGATCAAAGAAATGTTTTTAGGAAAAGACATGGCATGCATTTTTTATAAACATCCTTCAAACAAGGTCTCATTGACTTGTAGTCCTCCACCGTGCCTCGAACATTTCCAAGACTTTTAGTGATAAAATGCTTTGTAAAATATCTACAGAACCCAAACTTTTGACAACTAAAGTTTTGCTGAATGACAAACTGTTTTTTTTTTTTAAATTATCATTTATTTTTTAAGGGGTTTCTCCCATCTGTCTAATATTTTGTGAAGATGCCTCAATTTTGTCTAATGTTAAAGTTTTTTTTGTCCTTTTCTTTTTTTCTTTTATTTCATCCAGGATCTGATGTGGCCCTTCTCATTTGATTGGTTCCCTTGTTGCCAGATTAGGGAACACAGCCTGGAAAGGTGGAGGTATGCACTGGAGAGAGGAAGAAAAAGCAAGTGGTGGAGTGGGTGGAGATGATCTCTGGGGTGATTTGTGACTTAAGGGTATGGCAACAGTGGAAGGGAAGGTTTACAAGATGGTAGTGAGAGACCTACTGTGATGATGCTTCGGTGATGGTGACACTGACAAAAACATACGAGGCAGAGGGTTGAAATGATCCGCTGTGGCAACCCCTAAAAGCAGCACCAAAAGGGGAAAGATTAATGTTACTACCATGCGCAAATTTTCCCTTTTTTTTTCAGAAAAAAAATGGGTTTTTTCCAGGAAAATCATGAATGTATGTATGAAATGTATGAAATCAGGAATGTAACGATTAAAAAGATATAATATTATGCATTGTACATCCTCGTGCTGATTAAAGATGCAAAACGATACATATTTAAGTTTTGGACAACATAGTCCCCTCATATCCATCGCTGCAGCTGGGTTTAGTGCAGCCTTCTAACAGTTTAAGACTAACAAATTACTCATCATTTGCTGTGCACTTTAATTTGCAGTTACAAACAGATGATGTGTGAGACATTTGTGTTTATTTTTTCAGTTTAACACAGAATAAAACAAACTTGAGGCTTTAATCACACTGCATGCTGTTAGCACCACTGCCTCGCTGTCGAGAGCTTCTGACCCTCTGAGGGTGTATGTGTCTTGAATTGTTTAAACGTAAGGCAAATAGGGTTAACCACTACACAATCATAGAGCTACTATGCTTTAATGCATCTCTGAAATGGTTACGGAGCTGTCTCCTAATATGTTCATGGAGGCAAAATGTCTTTTTACAGTTAAAATTTTTACACATTTTTCAACCAGTTTTAAATGGTTTGGTTTCACATTTTCCCCTCAAATGTCAGACAAACTCCTGGTTCGCTGCCGATCAATTATCTCCACGAGGCTTCTACATCAGGTGGAGTAGAGTGTTTGTCCTCCTTTGTGCTGATTGGGTAGGCGCCTGTGCACTGGTGGCTCAAGTGATATGGAAGTCGGCATCTCCTAATTTTAGCAGTAATGGATATCTGTCGTCTGATTGCGATTGTTAGAAAGGATGCAAACCACATGAGCAGCTGGATAGGCTCAGATAAGGGTTCTTTCTTTAGCTCTGGCATTTTTGAATTCCAACTTTTGTCTCAAGCACTTTGTTGCTCTGTGGGTAGTAAGTGCTTGAGATTACACGATTAAACCACCAAGTTTAAGCAAAAGCTCTAAAATTCCTAAAGGGAAAATGCTGGTAACTGTGAATGTGAGAACATACAATAAAAATTTACAGAGCAAAAATCATGAGCAGAGAGTCTAAAGGAGCCAACAGGTGTTCACTTTGTGTTGAGGTGTTATGGTGCTGGGACTTTTGTGTATCTGAGTTTGATTTTTTAAGAAATTACTGAATTTTTGATTTCTGATTTTATATTCTAACCAAACACATGTAAAACCCTGCCATCTTCTCCCTGGTCAAACCTGGTCGCTGTACAAATTCACAGATGTACAGATGTTGTTTTAACACACAGAAGTTTACAGTCGCTCATAATGGGCAAAAATGTCATGGTATTGTTGGGCTCCAAAATAAATAGATTTGTGCAACCCAGTTCTTGTTTGTTAAAGTCATTAAAGATACACGCATTCCAACCTGGAAAAAGAACAGTTCAGAGAAATTAACGAAGGCCCCAATTTACTACGATGGTTCTGCACATAAAAGTGCGTGTAAACCACAATTGTGGATTAGATGTTGCATCACATCGTGTTTTACCAAGTGAGTAATATAGATCAGATTATTTCAAAGATGGAATGCATTTGTGAAAATGTTTTTGTCTTTTTTTTTAAACATTAACAGCGAATGTGCTTATTACATGGCTGCACATGTCTTTTCTACATACAGATAATATTAGTAAAAAAAATAAAAATGCTATTTACAGTTTTGTACATCTAAAGTCCATTTAATTTGTTAAATGTTGGATGTAATATATCAAACTCTTACAATTAAGTATTAAAAAGCTCCGGAATGTCATTTCTTCCATATAAGCAATTTTCTCCTGAAACTAAATTGATATACTTTATTTTATTTTATTTTAATCAATTCTTGAACACAAGCTTTCTCTTGCTTGAAAGTCTAACTGTCATGGTCCTGGGCCATGTGGGCCCAGTATTCTTAGTTTTCATGTATTTTTGTATTTTGTTCTTTATTTAGGCCATGCTTCCTGGGTTGATCTGTTACGTTGTTCCTTATGTGTTTTCCCTTCGTGACTCTTACCCCCTGTGTGCCCCTCTGTGTATTTATGAGCCCTCGTCTCTCCTTGTGCTTTATTCTATGTTTTCCCCAGCCCGTTATGTCTGCGTTCTCCCCGTGCTCTCTCTCCTCCTGTCTGAACCTCTGTGCCTGTACCCGTCAGCGTTATGTTCACCCCGCCCTGTCTCGTTATGGTTATCTGTGTCACCTGTGTTCCCCGTGTGTTCCCACTTTCCTCGTTAACCCTCTGTGTATTTCTGTCTGCGTCTTCCTCTGTTCGGCGTCGCGTTCTCCCTCATGCCGTGTGTGGTTCTCCCCGTGTCTTCCGGTATATGTTACTTTAGCTTTTCCCAGTTTAGTGTAGTTTTGTATTGCTTTTGTATCATCGTTATTGTTTATCACTTATCAGCAATAAAGCTGCATTTTGAGTTTATCCCCCGTGTCTGTGGGTTTGCAATTTGGGTCCTCATTCTGCCTGCCACACGGCCGAAACATGACACTAACAAAGACATGGAAGCGATGTTTTAGGCTACGTCCACACGTACACGGGTATTTTTGAAAAAGGAGTTTTTCCGTTTTTGTGTTTAAAAAAAAAAAAAAAAAAATCCTGTCCACACGTAAACGCCAAAAACGAAGGAAACGCTGCCAGAAACATGCCAAAGCAACAGGTGGCGATATATTCCTAACCGTGTAGAAATGTTGGCCAATCAGAAGTCTAGAAGCTCGGGTGGGAAAGAGTAAACAAAGATGGCGCATAGAAGCAGAACTGAGTCCTGTGTGTGGAGGGACAATAACTGTGTGTAAGTATTTAAACACTGCAGAGAGTAAAATTACCAGTAACAGTATTTTGTCTAAGTTAGCCATTGTAGAAATTCATTTCACCGAAACAATAACGTGGCGCACAGTGTGACGTCAAAAAAGGCGCACATCTTTGGCGTTGCGTTTTTCTCCGTTTTCCTCGTCCGCACGTAAACGCAAAAACTGAGTTTTCGAAAAGCTCCACCCTGGCAGGCGTTTTTAAAAATCTGCGTTTTCAGTGACCGAAAACGCCGTGTACATGTGAACAAAAGGTGCAAACGCATAGAAAAATCTGCATTTTCAAAAATACCTGTGGACGAAACACCTTGAACAAACGGTGAAGTGACGTACACGACACTGGCTCCACTTTCATTTAGGAACTGTTTAACCACTTAATAGTTTATAATAATTACTCTGAATGTTGGCAGGGTTTGAGTCCCTTCCCAAGACTTGCTTTATGGTTTCTTGTAATTAGCTTTGTGGTTTCCAAAGTATTTATAACTGACTTGTCTGTTAGTTGTTGTAGTAGTATTTCTACCATGTTTTTATGTGTATTCCTTCCCCGTCTCAGCTCTTTGTTTCATATTCATGTCAGTATTCACATCATTTTTTTTGTTCTGCTTAATTTGGTCATTTTTCTCAAAGGAATCTTGTTTTGTTCAGTTCTAGTTAGAGGTGAAATACTTTATACTAGGTTTTTCAGGTATTTTACTTTTTTTTTCTCCTTTAGGATAAATGCATGTACTGTCTACTTACATTTTTAAACAGGTTCATTACTGTAGTTTTTAACACAACCGAGGGGGAGTTATTGATTATTTCTTCCAGCATCAAACAGATTTGTAAATGGAGGAAAAAGCAATACATTAAAGATAACTTTATTGGTGGATTCACCACAGGAATTTGTTGCATTAACTTATGTTAATCATACAGAGATAAAAAGGAAAAAAGGGGGGGGGGGGGAATGTTGGAAACAACCCATATGGAAAAGAAATAGTAAAAACTTATATGTGATTACTCATGAAAGTGGCCACTTTCATGAGTAAATCATATAAGGCTTACATGATTTACTCATGAAAGTGGCCACTTTCTCATTACTTTCATACATTGTTTTAGTAAGTATCCAAAACATACAAGTTTCATTATATAATTTTTCAAGTGATCTTATATCTATTTTCACTCGTATATGCTTTTCATACAAGTTTCACACAAGACAGATACAAACTTTATAAGATTTATAAATAGCTTTTCCATATGGGAAGTGCAAAGCAAAGGCGTGGTGACAGAAAATGACACTGGACAGCTGGCCTTGCACCAAACACACAAGTATCTGTACTTCTACTTGAGTGAATATCCACATCTTCATCGACTTGTTTTATAAACACTTGGGATCTAAGTATGTAAAGATAGTCATGCCTGCTACTTTATTCTTCTTAATTTTTTTCTTCTAGTCTCCCTGTTATCCAGTATATGTTCTTTATGTGCTAGCCATGTTTTTCTGTGGTCCACGTCCACTTCTGGATTGCTGTTATTAAGACTTCATGGAATAAGGAGGGAACTGAACAAGAGAATCCAAACATTGGGAGGGAAAAAATTAAATATAAACTCACTTGAGACTTGCAATAGGGAGAAATAGGCCTAGGCTACACACAATATGAGGACGATACAACAAATAACAAGTGCAGACTGCAGCAATATATGCACACGTATGATAACAAGGGGATCGATAAGAGGTGGGATACATGGCTGGAGACAGACATAATGAGATGGGGGAAGTAAAGTCAAAAGAGACTGAGAGAACAACAGTTACCGAAATAAAACAGGAAAACACCACTGACTGGGGAAGCAAGGGTTAAGTTGACACTGGGGAAGACAGAAAGACTAGACATCGAAACACTAAGGGATAAAAGACAAACAGAGATAAGACAGAAATAGAAGCAGAAAATGGACATGCATATGGGATCTAACTAAATACAACCCGAGGGTCACACAACTAAAAACAGAAGACTCAAATAATAGGACTAGAAAACCAATCATGAAGAATACAAAACATGAGACGAACAAGACTTGTCAACACAACGACAACAGAAATAGCAAGAAATCTAAATATGGACTAACCAAGAAATACAGAAACCCAAATCACAGATAACCTAAAAATGAAGGAATTCAAACAGGCTGGGGAAAAAAAATACATTTTTAAAAAATTACGGTACTAAATTTCAAAGGTAACAAAACATATCACAGAACTTGAACATAAATCACTTTACAGGAAATAAAGAACAAGAAGAAAACCCCAAACCAAGGGATGAATATATCGGGTCCTTTTATCTTACAAACAATCTAATCTATCCTACTATTTTACAAACCCATGCAGTTTCTGAGTAAACCTTTTCTCTTTCATGAATGCCAGTGTTCACATTATAGACCAAGAAAACAGGTGGTTTCAGGAGTAGAGGAGGCTATCTAAGTCCACTGTGAATGGCCTTCATTGAACAGTGTTGGCAGCTTCCAAGACCAGCTATCAGCCACCTACAGGGCAGTCTTGAGATCTCTTCCCAGGTGCTTCAACCCTCACACCTTGCTTCAGGTGACCTAAATAGGTCACATGATAGGGTAGGGCAAGGTGTCAATGGTTTTTGGCCTAACCCTCAGTGATGGTAATAAACCATGCTCACTTATGTGGTGACCCCCATGATCAATAGTGATTTAACAACCACCTCCAAAGGGAGCAACCCCCACTAGGGGTTAGATACCTGGGACTATCCACTTTTTGTTTTGGGAACTAAATAAGTCTCTTGAGGTGAAATGTCTTCACAAACGTAAAGAAGTCCAGTTTCCCCCTTTTTTTTCAACCTCTTAAAATGTACCTACCATTTCAGAAACGTGTGCTCAAGTTTTACTTACCATGATGTTTGTTGTTTCGGTCTTCATTTAAGCATCATACTTTAAATCAAAACAACAATGTTAAAGATAGTGAACCATTAATGATTGAGCATAGACATTTACATTTTTATTGGTCTTTCTACCATGAAAATGGTAGATGTAAGTGCAACGGCTTGCGGCTGGTAATTTTTTTCTCCAAGGCATCAGCATTTACAAGATAATGTACAACTATATTGAACAATGATTGTACAAATTTGCTCCGTTTTTAGAGCAATTTGTTAAATTGCATTTACAGTTTTTCAAAAGAAAAGCTTCAGTACTTAAGATCCTGTGTGTGTGTGTGTGTGTGTGTGTGTGTGTGTGTGTGTGTGTGTGTGTATATATATATATATATATATATGTGTGTGTGTGTGTGTGTGTGTGTGTGTGTGTGTTTCTTAAAAGTGTGGTGCTTGCAAGATATGCTTTGCACAGCCTAAACTCTTACACTCACTAAACAATAGTTACATCAGTAAGAACCAAGTCATAGAGTAGCACAGCCCTGTGGCAAATATTACCTTTGTTAGACTAAATATTCTAAATTTGTTGACACTCTGTCTGAGTAGGTTTATTACGGAGCCTGGAATAAGTGTTGGTGTTGTATTGAATTATATTGCAGTGCACCCAGTGTCCCCCCCCCCCCCCTTACATAAGGGAAGTGTGGGTGCAGTTAAAGAGACAAAACATATGAACATCTTAGAGTTGAAAGCAATTACACGGTGTCTTGTGTTAGACTGAACATGTTCTCACCCACTGAAAGTCTAAATTAAGCCGAATGGTCTTGGTCACAGGTATGAAATAAGGCTGTACAGTTCAGTCAGTGCCATCTGTGTGTTTGAACTGCCTTTATGGAATTCAAGACAGCTGACACGGTCTTGAACATCCATGTTTAATCCATGGATTTCATTCGCCCGTGGGTTTAATATATCTCTGCTCCTTGCAGTGGGGTTGCAAACAAAATGGTCCCAAAGGTTGCGATCCTCACAGGAAGTGTATCTGTATTTGTTGCATACAGACTTTTAATGATATAAGTCATGTTAAAAGAGCACTTTTGCTGTTATAGAGAAGGAAAAGAAATCCCGAGACATGCTTCTATGATGTTGGAGTGAGATGTAGTATTTAACCCTCAGGTCAAACTTAATCCAACAACAAGTCAGCTGTCAGCAGTCTGTCCTGAGGGTTCTCTTAATGAAGGAAATCTGAGCTACTCTGTCTACACTAATTGAAGAGGAATCTTATTTAAGCAGATGCAATTCCACACATTAGCATGGTTAGCCAAATGTGTCATTCTGCACTTAAACTCTCATTGATATCCCTCCAAAAAGGAATAGTTCCTAATTGCTGACTGAACCTTTTGTTTTTTTGATGTGAAACCAACTAGACAAATTACAAAAATGACCAAGCAACTAAAATAAACAAAAAATGCAATTAATAACAGCTGTAGCAATTAAATGCATACCATAATCTTATTTTAATTAAGAGCAGTTGCTGAGGCTTTTTCCCTACAGTTTTCCTGTGAGAGATTTTACCTGACGCTTGTCATTAATGACCCTATTTTTCAGGGGGTTTTTTTTCATTTGTATTTTTGTAATGCCCCATCTAGATCACACCTCTGGGATTTCATGTCTGCTAGATTAGGGGAATTATTTTTTAAGAAAACCTCTGTGTCTCCAGTAGGGTTGCCAACCGTCCCTTAAAAAACGGAATCGTCCCGTATTTAGAAACACAAGTACACGTCCCGTATTGAGCTAATAAGGGACGCACTTTGTCCCGTAATACAGTGAGAATCAAAAGTAGTCTATAAATGTTAATGGAATTAACGCTTTGTTTGAAAACATAATTCCCAGCCCCTCTCCTGCTTTGTGACCAATGAGCTGACAGCACACTTATGACAATTCGAGTATGACAATTCAGATTATCTCATTGGTCGAGGAAAGGTCGCTTGCGGAGAAAATACCGGAAGACAACAGATGACCACAACAAGAAGCATGGCCAACAGGGAAACAAACGCCGACACTGCGGTCTCGGACGACAGTACACCTAAAGCTGGGCAGACACTGCGATTTTTTTCAGTCACGTTATTCAGCTCTTGCTCAAACTGCACGATTGACTCGCAGGGATTAGAAGTTTGCAGGTCACGATGCAGGGTCTCACACTATACGGCCCGATGCTCTGATGCGACCTGAGTGCTCACACTGTGCCAACATAACATGAAGGTTATAACAGAAAATCTGTCGCTCGCTCTCTCTGTCTTTCACTCACACAGACACACCACCATCAACTTTGCTAAATTGCTAATGAAAAACATGATCAGGCAGCTGTGATTGAGCAGCAGTGTAAATCCAACTATTTTCACGGTTGTTGTGGTCGTGATAATTTTGTGATGCCACATCGAAAAGGCTCGGATGAGCTTTCGAAAGTTCTACAAGTGCCTCCATCACTTGTGTCCAGATCACACGCTGCACAGCCGTGCTGCGCCGTCTTTTTCACCGATGTTTACGTGTTTGCGCATGAGCAGTGTGAGCGGCTGTGGTGACACCCTCACGAGCGATTGATGATCGGGAGCTGGTCGTGAGGTGTTAATCGCTTCTCGTTACCCACGTATACTACACGATGCACGATGAGGGCCAAAATCGGGCCGATCACCAAATCGGTCGCACGACTCAAAAATCGGCTCAAAATGGGCCAAAAATCGCACAGTGTAAGCCCAGCGTTAGAGCAGCAATGTTTGTTCCCCTCAGAGAAAGAAAAGAAAAAAGGCTGCAAAAGTACAGGGAGGACTGGGAAAAGGAAAACACCTGGCTGGGAAAGTGCACGATAACACCTATAAAGCGCACTGCACTGTGTGCCGGCGCACTTTTTCCATAGGCATGCTTCTAGTGGTGGGCACAAGAAGAACATGAGGGGCGTGAAAGCTCGGGGAACCCTTAACCAATTTTTTGTCCACCAGGCCACGGCAGAAGCAGATATGGTATGTAAACACTGGTTTGTTGTTTAAACCCTCTGGTTAAGGTTAATATGGGCATGTGCAGTGAATATCAGCGCTATGTGGCCAGAAGTGTGATAATATCATTTATTTTGTGTAATAAACAACTGCAAGGATAGATGATTACAACAAAAAGATGAATAATACATAAAAGTAATACATAGATGAATAATGATGATGAGTTAAGTTGCGTAATCATGGGAACAAGCGGGTTTACAAACAGGAGCAGCTGATTAGCATTAGAAAAGCTGAAATAATACCTCAACTGAAGCCAACTGTACTAAATGCACTAAATGTGCACTGTTACAAGAATATTTTTCGTTCTATTGCTTTCTATTAATTTATATAATTTTAAGTTAAGCAGGACAGAGTTCTTTTAAAGAAAGATTTACTTATATTCTCAAAAGTTAAGCATGACAGGCTTCTGTTTAAGAAAGAGACCTGTTTTACTGTGTTAATGTTGTCATTCTGAGCTAAAAATAAATGGCTAAATGATCATTTGTTTCCCATATGGTCATATCACAAAGAATATGCATCTGCTTAAATCAAATTCAAGTCAAATGGTTAAAAAATAATTTCACACACACAAAAAAAGAGCTACCACACTGGGAAGGGTGAAGACAACTGGGTTGCCCGGCCCTGGCCACGAGGTGTCCCTTATTTATTTTTCAGGGAGTTGGCAACCCTAGTCTCCAGTGAAAACACATTGTTAGTGTTAAACTCAGTGGATTGATCAGTTTGAATAAAAGTAGATATTTTTAAAAAGTGGACTAACTTTTAAACACAGCGTACATTTTGGGACCTTGTTGTTTTCATCTGGTTTGTTCAAATGTTGCAACCCTTCTTCTGCCTGTTAGACTTCCATATGAAATGCTTCTCCTTCTTTGACTCACAGATTTGCTCTGAAACAGGTGCTAGAGTGCCTTTTAGTGGACAAGTAGGGAAGTGCACAGCTGTGCCTTCACATGGATTAAATGTTATATCTAAAGAAGTATGGACAAAGTGGGGAAAAAAAAAGATCTGTGCGAGGTACAGTTAAAGCATAGCTCTAGCTTCAGTTTGATATTTAGAAATGCACAGCCACGTATCCCACCAAAATTCGGTGTAGTGATTGACATTTGAGAAAGTGCCATTTTCAGCACTAAATTTGTCTTTTTGTTTATTACTTGATTTATAGCTTTTACCAGCACCTCGCAGAAAGAAAAACCTCAATCTGTTAATTACCCACTCTGAAAATGATTGTAATTTGAGTTGAACATTACTAATTGGTGTCAGTAAATGTAAAGATTTTCATTAGCTTGGGTGTAATTAACCATTTTGAGTGATCTAGCAGATTTTCTTTTTATTGACATACAGCTGAAAACATGAGGATTCTGTATATCGATCCAATGGATCTTATTAGCCGCGTCCTCTAGACCAAGGTGAATTAATCAAAGCATACTTGATTTATATACCCCACCCCTTCCTTTCTTCTTCCACCTCTCTTCCTCTCTGTGTGTTTCCAGCTCTCTCGCTCGCTCTCTCACGCCGAGCTGGGGATTCATTTGTCTTGCTGATTAATGATGAGAACCATATCCTCCACAACACCAGTAAATTAAAAGAGATTGGGGACAGAGAGAAAGAACATCAAGGTCCATTCATCCCAATCAAATTTCACAGTAGGTCCAATTCATCCTAAGCTTTATTTGTATTGTCTGCTATACAAACACAGAAAGCACCAGTCATTCATGTTCTCCTCCCAGACTGTCTCTGGCAGTCTAGGGATTTCATTTGGCAACTTTCCAGGTGCATGCTCATTTTTTCCAGCCTTTGGGATACAACCGTACTCATTGCTTCAGTGTTTCTGTTTCAGACAGCAATTGTTCGAGAGCTGCAGCTTTGACTGGCTGTCGATGCTGCTATCTGTACTGGACGTGCAGCGTGCTTGGATTCATGACGCCATACAGTGAAGAACTGAGATACATGTAGCGTCCTGTTGCACAACGTCCGATGTAAAGTTGTACACCATGGACACATTTTTTTAGACCAAAAATGAACAAATTATTTTACAGTCAGATGAAACATCGGTTTTTAATGCAGACCTGAGAAATAACCCAAACTTTGATGTTTTAGTAAATTCTTCTAAAACCCTTAAAGTACGTAAATGTAACACAGTCTCTGCAGATGAAGAGGTTGTAGCCATGATGTCACTCATTGATTTGTCTTGAGATTGGCATTAGGCCATCACTATTTGCATTTTTTGGAGGAAGAAGTTATATGAGAACTTGGACACTGTCCACATCCTTTCGGTGCCTACTTACAGTATCAGTCACAAGGTCACCATGTTCTAAAGTAAACTCTGCTTAATCATCTCTAAAAAATTACAAAATGAAAATCACTCTTAGTTGGAAACATTAAAGGAAGTTTTTCGCCTAACAAGTGAAAGATCCCTGGTGTGATCCCGAGTGGAGACACAGATCTCTCGGGTGTTGCATCAGGAAGGACATCCGACATACCACTGCGGCCAATCCTTGTGAATAACGAAGCAGCTGAATGTAGCTTTTTATCTTTCTAAGGAAAAGGGAACTTTATGGTAATCTCTCTAATAGTCACGCTTCCCAGCAACAATGCTTGTCAAAGTGTAGCCCAAGGACTGCCAGAGGTCTGCCACCAGCAGCCAAGGGCTCTGCTAGTTGCTATAAATCTTAAATCTGTATAATTAAAAGTGCATATACAGTTAGTTCCATAAGTATTTGGACAGTAGCACTTTATTATTATTCTTATTTTACTTTTGTAATAATAATGCTTATAAAGTTGTGAATGATGAATTTCGGCTTCAATGAAGGGGATTAAATAAAAGTATTGAATTAACTGTTTAGGAATTATAGCCATTTTTATACATAATGCTCAGGTGAAGCCTCTAACAATCTGGACCTGATTTAAAGTGTCGAATTCATTTGTTGGAACTCTTTCAATTTTTCATCCCCAAATTAAAAATCGATCCTTGTATTGAAAATGTTAGTTTGTACTATTACAGATCAGCCTCTGATAGGGTCTATGTTTAAAAATGACTGTAATTCTCAAACAGTTCATGGAAAATATTTGTAAAACCCTTATTAAAGCTTAAAGTCTGTCATTTGAATAAAAATGCATTGTGGTCAAATTACCAGGAAAAAGTCCTTGTCCAAATACCTGTGAACCTAACTGAATGAAAAAGGAAACATTCACACCAACGAAACAAGCACACAACACAACGAACCATGCTTAGTGTGCTGTAGCAGCTAGCTCGAGTTTGTTAGCCTCTGCCCTATAAAATCAAACTGTTAACGTACAGGTGGCTATAAAGAGAAAAGAGGAACATCTGCACAAAATTTTATTGCTGTCCATCCAAAACCTGTGAAGCTCATTCAGACTTCACCAAAGTATCTGACTGACTGACAGGCGGCATCTCTCGAGCCTCGCTGCTAGCATCATTGTTAATTCCAGAAGTGTAGCTTTAGATTGCCAAGTCTGACTCAATGAATGGGCCTGATAACAAGAAACAACAACAAAATCAGAATGTTTGCTCTCTGTTTGTTGTTGTTGTTGTTACTTCTTTCACTTTAATCTGATATTCGTGGGGATAGTGGCTCAAAAACCTATTCTCAATCTCCATCTCTGTTATAGCTTTCTTCAACAGTAAACAAGATTAAACCCAGCTGTTATCAAAGAATCAGGGGCTTAAGCACAAGGGCTGAAAGCATTTATCTTTGTTTGTATGACTGTTGCAATTTCATGTTATATGTATATATATTACTGCGAAGTGACTCTTTGCATAACAAATTCCAGAACAATTCCTTACTTATTCCAAGTTACAGCTTCTGTCTATACGATCACTATCTGTAGTCATTTTTTTGTGTGTGGTTGCAGACTTTTCTTATAATTTAATGTTTTTGAAGCAGTAGCATTTATATCCTTTCCTTCTATATCACATTACTGGAGCTCTTGCAGCAAACCCCCTTTTTCCAGCATTAGGAATCAATAAGCTGTCATCTTCTCTTGTTTGGTTGGATGTAGTGACTGCTCAACTCTCAGCAGGACCTTGCAGTGTGTGGACAGTAATTCTACATTGTTCAGGGACTCAAACAGGCCCTAAAATTTTCAATTATCCCTGCAGTGTTTGGCAGCTTCCCAAAAGGCATCTCAAGTGACTGGCTTCCAGAGGAAATGGAGGGAAGTTCTGAGAAGCACTCAGGTCACATCTCCCTAATTAATGCAGCTTTCTTCTGCTGTTCTAAAATCAACTGTAGTTTCAGGTTTTTTGCTTTGGGGGTTGGTTTTTTTTTTGGATGTTTATTTCTTTCACCTGCCATTGCCTTCAGAGTCACCAAACCACATCTACTGGAGGGGGTTATTGTGCTGAGAGGTCGAAAATGTGCACCTCAGAAAAACTTTGTGCTGATTTGCAGTGGACTCTTAACCATGCCAGCAAATTTCTGACTGCAGCACAACACAAGCCATTGGAGCCCCTGAGGGGGTCAAGGTTTTAGGTTTTTCCTCTAATTTGTCACTGTTTACATATGTACCTCAGGTCTGGCTGAATCAGCTAATGCTGACTGTGACTTAAAGTTGCCCAGATGCAAAACTTCTGGTATAGATGGAAGCAATCTGTGGACGGCAGTTCCTCTAACAGCAAGCCGATCCTCTCTAAAAGTAGGTTTTTTTTTTTTTTTCTTTGTTATGCCCCTTCAAGCCTTTAGTAAAAGCCTACTGTCATCAGCTTATTTAATAGCCAAAGACCTCGTTACCATAACTCCTGACAAGTTCAGAATGATGGGTTTAAAAATATTCATGCTTTTAATAATCACGAACATAAACTAGCCAGGTTGGTACTTTCTTTCAAAAGTGGACACAAGCACCAAAATTTGCATGTCTGTCACTTTCGAGCTATTAATTTGTAAAATCCCAAAAGCCACTTGAATTTTTAACATTTTAAAGTGTCTATCTGAGGAAACAGCTGTCTTACTACATAATTTGAACCTGTGGATGAAATTTAAAAGGTTTCACTCTTGATTTGTATCCTTTGACCATCAGAAAGTCACATTTATAGCTTAAAAAAAAACATCTTTAGAGCTTTGTGGTTTCAAGCAAAACATAGCAGGCACACATGCTTTACATGTTGCTCCACAGGTGCAATACGGTTAGAGCTGCACAGTGCTGTGCAGACTAAAGGTTACCCTTTTACCCTTTTGATAGCACTATGATGCATACACCTTGGTTTGGGAATTTAACATTAATCTAGCCCCAATTTATTTTTGCAAGAGTCAATGAATTTTATGTATTAGTCTCTTTTATCCCTCTTTATTGCTCATCATGGCACATCTTATCCTCCAAACTAGTTATTTTTTAACAAGTTACCATGGAGAGGGAGAGAAAGAGAGAACCTTTTACTGTCCCATCAACCAATTTACGGATCACTGGTTAATCTGACAAGCAGGTCTCTGAGGAGGTTCAAACTTACAACAGTCTTTCTGGGCGACCGGTTACTTAATGTTCCATCCTCTAGATTAGTGAGTGTCAAGTCAAGTCGAAGTTTATTTCTATAGCACATTAAACATGGACCAGTTGAAGTGTTGTCCAGGTTGTGCAAGTAAAAAAGGCCTGTTTGCATAATAAAGGTCACGGGACCCTGGTAAACTATAACTAAAAACAAGCGATAATAAGTAGGTCTTTAACAGTTTTTTAAAAAAATGAATGACACCAGGCAGCTATTATACAAGAAATTAGGTTGTTCCAAATATTAGGAGCCGCCACGGAAAAGGTCCCGTGACCTCTGCTTTCGAGCCTGCATCTAGGAATATTCAAGATCATAGGGTCTGTAGACATCAGTGCTCTGGTACTGTGGGAAGTTAAGGTTCAGTTAAGTAAGATGGTGCCAAACCACTGAGACTCTTAAAAACAAGTAGTAAAATTTAAACTGGATACTCTAAATGGACTGGAAGCCAGAAAAGGACTGTAATGTATAGAGCACTTTCTCAAAGCTGCAAGCTGCACCCACAGACACATTTTTAATGCTCACATGCAAAACCAGATACTAAAAATGACCGTAGGAGTGCTGACAGTCACTGTGGAACAGCTTGACTTTTCATGGCTATAAATAGAACCTTCTTGATGCAGGTGACCGACCCAAGTGTTGCCGTACTAGCTGGATCATGACACTAATCCAAATACACTATCAAGTTTGTAAGGTTAGTCTCCCTCACTCTCCTTGTTGATTCCATGGGAAAATGGACTGCAACATATGCAAGACTTTTTTTTCTCTTCTGGCACTTTTCACACACTCCACACCCACATGTTTAACATTGGGCACAATTGCAAACTGAGATGGAAACATCAGTATCTGGGGTTTAGTATCTTTTAAGGACGTTTCTTTATTCAAATCAGTAGAGAGCATAAGTAGCAAACAGGGGACAGAACATCGGGGACAGAAAATTGGCCCTAGCATACATATATATGTATATTACACATATTTTGTATATATTTCATATTGTTTGATTATTGATATTGAAACAAGTTTGTACAGTTGTTGTTGGATTAGGACATCTTAGATGTACTACACTGCAGCATGTGACAATTAAAAGCCACACTAGCTATTAGGAGTGACTAATGGTTTAATAAGTAACCATTCATTTTACCAGAAATCTCAAATCACTCCCTTCCTAATTATACCTCTCATGCACCTTGAAGAGCAGAGTCAGGGGAGGGCCTGGCTGCATTAAGAGATTTGATTGGACAATACATGTTAGGGCACCTGGGTCGTTGACCCAGAGTTTTGACTTTTACATTATTATTGAGCTTTTATTTTGTCATTATTTATCATTTCTAGTGTTTTGGTTTCTTTGTTAGAGTTCTCTGTCTTATGGTTTATGTCTCCGTGTTCCATGGTTGCTCTGTCTCCCCTGTCTGCTGTATCCCCTTGTCAAGTCTGTATCTCTGTGTTACATTTCCTGTTTTACTTTGAAAGTCCATGTCTCATGTTAATGTATCTGATTTTGCTTCCTTTGTTTCGTTAGCCCAGATTTATCCCAGCTGTGTTTCCCTCCTGTCTCCTATTCCCTGATTGCTCCCTCTGTGTATTTAAGCCCTTCGTTTTCCTTTGACTGTGTTGTGACCTACCATCATATTTGTCCTCAACTTTGCACTGTGTGCCATCCTGCCTCCCAGTTTAGTTAGACTGGGTCTCAGCAATAAAGCTGTTTGAGATCACGTTTTTGAGTGTCCGCACATTGGATCCACCGTTCCTGCCTGCACACAGCACATGACAATACAGTGTCAAGAATGAAAATGGACGAATGGGCTGCTGTCAGTGCTTGTACAGCCAGTGCACAGCGGCCCTTCAATTGACCAGTGAGCCCAAAAGCGTGTCGGCTCACTAGGTAAACATCAGGCATGCCAGATTACTGGTTGTATTTCATGGAGCTGAAAATGAGGCGTACATAAGATTTTAATCTAACAGCACTTTACTTTACTTAAGAGAAATCTGACTCACTTAAGAGGTAGTTACACTAAAGCTTATGATAGCAAGCTATTTAATTTCCTACTCAAAAGCTTCAGAGGAGCTTGCAAAAACAACAACTTGGACGGCACGTTTGGTGTGTGGTTTGATGATCAATGACAAATTAAAGGGTAAACATCAGGCATGCCAGATTACCAGCCAAGTCCTGATTACATCACCAAATTACAGGGAGTGCAGAATTATTAGGCAAGTTGTATTTTTGAGGAATAATTTTATTATTGAACAACAACCATGTTCTCAATGAACCCAAAAAACTCATTAATATCAAAGCTGAATGTTTCTGGAAGTGAAACCAATATAACATCTCCACATTCACAAATATACATTTCTGACATTCAAAAACAAAACAGAAACAAATCAGCGACCAATATAGCCACCTTTCTTTGCAAGGACACTCAAAAGCCTGCCATCCATGGATTCTGTCAGTGTTTTGATCTGTTCACCATCAACATTGCGTGCAGCAGCAACCACAGCCTCCCAGACACTGTTCAGAGAGGTGTACTGTTTTCCCTCCTTGTAAATCTCACATTTGATGATGGACCACAGGTTCTCAATGGGGTTCAGATCAGGTGAACAAGGTGACCATGTCATTAGTTTTTCTTCTTTTATACCCTTTCTTGCCACCCACGCTGTGGAGTACTTGGACGCGTGTGATGGAGCATTGTCCTGCATGAAAATCATGTTTTTCTTGAAGGATGCAGACTTCTTCCTGTACCACTGCTTGAAGAAGGTGTCTTCCAGAAACTGGCAGTAGGACTGGGAGTTGAGCTTGACTCCATCCTCAACCTGAAAAGGCCCCACAAGCTCATCTTTGATGATACCAGCCCAAACCAGTACTCCACCTCCACCTTGCTGGCGTCTGAGTCGGACTGGAGCTCTCTGCCCTTTACCAATCCAGCCACGGGCCCATCCATCTGGCCCATCAAGACTCACTCTCATTTCATCAGTCCATAAAACCTTAGAAAAACCAGTCTTGAGATATTTCTTGGCCCAGTCTTGACGTTTCAGCTTGTGTGTCTTGTTCAGTGGTGGTCGCCTTTCAGCCTTTCTTACCTTGGCTATGTCTCTGAGTATTGCACACCTTGTGCTTTTGGGCACTCCAGTGATGTTGCAGCTCTGAAATATGGCCAAACTGGTGGCAAGTGGCATCTTGGCAGCTGCACGCTTGACTTTTCTCAGTTCATGGGCAGTTATTTTGTGCCTTGGTTTTTCCACACGCTTCTTGCGACCCTGTTGACTATTTTGAATGAAACGCTTGATTGTTCGATGATCACGCTGCAGAAGCTTTGCAATTTTGAGACTGCTGCATCCCTCTGCAAGATATCTCACTATTTTTGACTTTTCTGAGCCTGTCAAGTCCTTCTTTTGACCCATTTTGCCAAAGGAAAGGACGTTGCCTAATAATTATGCACACCTGATATAGGGTGTTGATGTCATTAGACCACACCCCTTCTCATTACAGAGATGCACATCACCTAATATGCTTAATTGGTAGTAGGCTTTCGAGCCTATACAGCTTGGAGTAAGACAACATGCATGAAGAGGATGATGTGGACAAAATACTCATTTGCCTAATAATTCTGCACTCCCTGTATTTCTAAATAAATTAAACTAGTTATTTCACATTCCATAATAGCATTAAAAAAATTAAATCTAGTTTATGGGAGAAAAATCTATTTTGTCAATAGCCATCACAAACGTCGTGCCATCTTGGGTTTTCTAATGGTCTTTATCACAAAAGCAGTCATAACACAGTTTACATACAAATTTTGGTACTTGTATCCACCTGTGAGCAATTTCCCAGTAATGTTATGAGTTATCTGCTGCACCACACGGATGGCTCCAGCTTGTGTGTCTCTCTAAATGTATGAGATGAAGTAAAGTTTGAACCTATGAGTCCTTGTTAGGTTTATTTTTGAAAACAAGAGAGTGAGCTAAATTGGGGGAAAAATCAGTTTTGAATGTTTGGACGTAAAATTTATGGAAATTGTTTTCTCTAAAAGCCAAACATGTCAAACTGCTGGTGGCATTAGTGGATTCACCCCGTGGGCAATGCAAAACTGGCAATCTATCCAATAGTTGTTGACATATTTCAGCCTGGACCAACCAACAGACAGAGTGGGGAAAAACTGGCGCCACTATTTTCAGAGCCAAGATTGTTGTATGGCTGAAAGTACGCAGATGCTTTGTATTCATACTGGCTATTACTGTATGTCAATAAATCATTAAAGATTATTTTCCCTGCCCGTGTTTGTCACTGAACAATTACTAAACCCTTAGTTCTTTACCAAATAAAACCTACTTTAATACTTTGAGTGCGGTGGTATTTGTCACTTCTAAATTCACAATATATGGGGTAGTTACAGTTTGTACAGTCTGTATACCTGCATCATAAATCCTTTAAATCCATTTAAGTCTTTTAGATAAAACTATGCACCTATTATCAGATTTGCTGTCATTTATCATGCTTTAATTTATTTAAGATTCTCACAACTTACAGTGTGCATATAATTTGCATCTCATTTGTCAGCACACATTTTTCTCCATTGAGCATGTAAACAGCCCTTGGACTTAGCTGCCACCTTTTCAATTACTAAGCCAGTTCATTTGTGGGGTATGCTGTTGAAGGATTTATCAGCAAAACACACATTGAAACTCCTGAACAAAGAGCCTTTTCAAACATTTTTCTTAAAGGTTTGCTACTTTGTCCACCCTTTGCCATTTCTGGAACCTTCGCCACCTCATCCTTCCATTGTTTGGATGTTGATTTGACCTCTTCTTACCTCTATTTCGTTTTGATGAAAGTAACGAGCGAGATGTCAAGGAGGAGGAAAGGAACATTTCATTTTAGAAAAAAAAAAGAGTGCCCTTTAAGTTGTGGCCTGAGGAAGTTCTTTCAGTGTGAAGGGCATCACTGCTGCACTTCCTCCTAACCCAGGGTCATTGTGAGAAATCGCACAAAGCCGGTCCTTCAAACAATTTCCGTACTGTACATGCCGCTTTTGTCAAAGACCATGCTTCCACTTTCACTGAGAAAAATAATCGAAGCTTCCAACTCAGGAACAGCAAACTGTATGTGTTACTCAAAGCAGTCGCCGTATTCAGATGTCGCTGGCTACAATGTTTGGAGTGAGTAATGTGTTCTTTTTACGTGCTCACAAATTCTAAAACGTAATTTAGAAATGACAGCATAGGTCATTTTTTCCTCCCAACTGGATTAACATAATGCTGACTAGTGTGGCATTGTGTCAATAACGAATGTCCTCTTACGCCGTAACTCATGTGGAGTCGGTGTGAGATTCTCCAGCAGATTATTTTGCATTAATGTATTTGACTGGTTGTATTTCATGGAGCTGAAAACGAGGCGTAAATAAGATTTTAATCTAACAACACTTTACTTTAGTTAACAGAAATCTAACTCACTTAAGAGGTAGTTACACTATAGCAAACATTAGCTAAAGCTTATGATAGCAAGCTATTTAATTTCCTACTCAAAAGTTTCAGAGGAGCTTGCAAAAACAACAACTTGGATAGCACGTTTGGTGTGTGGTTTGATGGTTAGTGACAAATTAAAGGTTAATATCTTATAAATGCAGCCTGTTGCAGGTTTGGTCAACTGTTTTACACACTCTAGATGCACAATTAGAAGGCTGTTGGATGCAGTAACTGCAGGTCAACGACAGAGCAGCGATATATGCAGACATGGAGCAGGAAAAGAAAAGAGACAAAGTTAATGACATGCAACAGCGTGGTATTGAAAAGTAGAGCACTTTCACCACTTAGTCACAAAGTAGAGAACTGCACTGTTTTCAGTCTGATTTTACATCTTGCTTGTTTATATCTCCCTGGCTAGTGGTGGGTGGCTGGATACAATCTTAGAACCAACAGTTAATTTAATAAAGGGATGATGTCATGGAAAGGGACTCAAATGCAGACTGAGTCATACTTGATAAACAAAAACAACAAACCTTTTATTAAGGTGGAGAAAGAAATCCAAAAGGCAGCAAATAACAACAAGTCCGTGAAGCCAAAAGGAAGGGAAAACAGGAAGACATTATGACTCGACAACAACAGATGCAAACTGAGGCTTTAAATACACACAGGAGTTAATCAGGAAATGCAAACATAAGACCAAGAAAACACAGATTAAACTAATTAAGATAAATTAAAGGACAAAGGAAGTAAGACAGTGACCAAAGGTCTTTATGACTTAGGGTCTGTCTTTAGGGTGCAGGAGGCAGATATCCTATTTTTAACCCGCATGCTTTTTATGGTCTAATAATAACCACAGATGGATGTCAGATCATAAAGCCAGGTTGTTAGAGATTTTATAAATGCATTTTACATCTGTCACCATGACACACATTTGGGAAAACAGCTTAGTAATACATGACATTTCTAGGACAACAGCTATTATCAACCCAAATATTCTTTGGAACGAGATGAAATGGCCTTTACTCTTCACTGCACAGCATTATCCTCAGTATGAAACAAATTCCGTTTCTGACCCATCTCCTGTATTACAGCCTTTAATGACAGCATTGTGCTCATTTCATTAAATTTTTGGACATAGTCTCATCCGAGCAACTGGTGTTTGGCTCATGTTGCCACAGCAATATACCATCAATTCATACCAAGAGCAGACATGTAGTGAGTGAATGATTCATTATCAGATGTGTTCTCATTTGGTATCTGCTTCTAGCTCACTATCACAGCCAGAAACACTAATTCCACAGATGATGGTGCAGCACTCAAAGCCCAGCAGTACAACAACAGGGTGTCGGGGTTGCAAGCTCTACAAACATTGGCTTCTTTCTACCGGCAGAACACACACATGGAAAGACACACACCCCTCCACCATCATTGCCGCCGCTGCCTCCAGCATGTGCTATTTTGCCAACTGCAACCCTGGGCAAGATAATAAGATGGCTAGCAGACATTTTGTCAATATTTCTGTCTTGGCTCAGAGTGTGCCTGGCCCACTGCTTACCGATAGATGTGTTGACTATTTTTTGTATTTTGTATTTATTTATTTATTTTTTTTTCACTGTAGCTCTGCCCTGGTTTGCTGGACTGCGAGAGAGCAAGTCAAGGCAAGTGCACAGGGAGGAGAGAAGCGCTCGCTAATGCAAAGCAGTTCATTAAAATTAGGCACAAAGCATCTATCAGGGGGGAGGGATGCTGCTAATCAGTGCCTGTGGTTAGTCCAGCAATATGAAAAAAGGAGACAGTACACTTCTCAGCTGTGCTGTCTGGGGAGCAGCAGAGTTGGTTGATGCTAAGGAGCCGTGCAGATGATTGATTTTCCAGAAGGATGCTTTGAGACACTGCTCTTGGTCTGGCATCTGATTAACATACACGGCATTATTCATGTCATGAATATACAAGGAGGCAAGGAACAAATAAATACTGACATGCATCCAGGACCTGATAAATATTAAATGGAGCACACATGGCTTCAGATTTTACCATTTCATAATTTGAACATTCATGCTGTGAGGCCTCTAGCCAAGGTCTAATCTCGGGTTTGAACAGGTTGAGCAGCCAAGTGAGGAGACCAAGAAACGTCTTCACAAACATAATATATTTTTGCTGTGGTTCGGTGTCATGAATTCAGTTTCTGGTTAAAAGTTTGTTGTTGATCCAGAAACTTCAATAAGTAACACCATAAAACAGCCTCTTATTTGTTTCCATGTGGGTTTAATACAAAAAATCTTCATAATGATTAAGTAGTTAAATAGACTGATATGTGCAGCTGTGCTTCACATACTCCACAAAACAAAGCTTAAATTTAAATGAACTCTACGAGGCAGTCCTATACATGTAGGCTACACAACAAATTAAAGGAAAAACAAGCAACTTTAAATCACATCATGAATTGGTGAGCATGATTACAAACACATTTGCACAGTATTTGACCTGCACAGCCCCATTTGCCCCAAAGTCAGCCTCCTCCTCAATCATGCTAGCAATAGCAGTTCTCGCAGCCAAATATATCAGTAGAATTCAGGTGAGGGAGCATAGTTATGTCTAAGGAGTTTTCTGGACCCCCAAAGTCTCCAGTAATGCAAATGAATTGCTAGGTAAGTATTAAAACACACTGTACTCTGTGAAGGCATTTAGAAAAATAATGAGGCAGTTTGTGTTATCAAATTTGACCTATTTTTTTTTTTTAACTGATTTTTTTTTTTTTTTTAATTACGGTTAACATAAATGGCTAAGAGTTTTACTTCTGAGTTTAATCTTAGCTAACTGTCACAAACTTTGGTAAAACAGTAGCCATTATCAATGCACTGTACTGCAATGCACAAAAAATTAAGAAAAACAACAACAAAGAACAACAAAACAATTTAACAGCTAAATAAACTAACATAAGCAATAGTATTTGTGTGAATGATTTCAAAAAACAAAAATATTTTACTACCCATGCAAAGCTAGCTGTAAAGCTAACGTAAGCTATCTGTTAGCAACTATCGTCTTTGATAGCTAGCTTAGTTAGCAATGATTCTTTCATTGCTAACTAATTCTTTCATTGCACTGATTAGATAGAAGCTTTGTGCCTTAACCAAAACATGTATGTATATTCTAGATATCTGTAGTATTATTAGAATCACATTATTACACCACATTTACCTCTCCTCCACTTCTTTGAAGTGTCTCCCAGTCTCAGCGCACTTGTTAGCATGTTTTGGTTTGTGCAACTGGTCCGTCGGGTTATTGTCTCCCCAGAAACATTTTCATTGTGTTTTTTCCTATTTCCGTTGTGTTTTGTGTGCTTTTGCAGCGTTTTTCTTTTTGCAGCGTTTTTCTTTTTGCAGCATTTTTCTTTTTTTAGGTGTTTTTATTTTGCAGCGTTTTTCTTTTTGCAGCATTTTTCTTTTTTGCAGGTGTTTTTCTGTTTGCGGTGTTTTTCTTTTTGCAGGTGTTTTCTGAAGTTGCAGTCCGTTTGGCCTCTCAGGGCCACCGTACAAAAGTCACAAAAGGCTGTACAATAAATTTACTGATAGGAAATAAATATAAAAAAATAATAAAAATAAATAATATCAAATATAACAAATGAGTGTCAATACAAAGCCTGATGAAGCCGAAAAGTTCCTGTTTTTTTTTTTTTTAAAGACTCCACAAGGTCAGCTAAATGGAGCTTTGGCCGTAAACTGTTCCAGTGATCCCTGCGCTTGTGATGCTTGTATACCACACAGGGGTACTGAAGTGTTCTCCTTCTTTTTTTCCAAGCCATCAGAACTGAAACAAACAAATTCCTGCAAGATTGGGAGTCTGCAGGTACACTAGCTTTGTCAGGTTGCTAAAGTTCATAAAAATAATATTCATCAACCATGGTACATTTTCATGATAACGTTTGTTAATTAGTGTTAAACCCAATATACCGCTTCATTTAACATGAGTATTTGGCAGACATATTTTTAGAAAATACCAAGTTAATAAGAGTTCTATTTTTCTTTCAAGCACATTAAATGATCAAACTTAAACAATAAAAACTTTCACAAACTCATTAAAACTCAAGTGCACTTTGTAATGTAACGGAAAGCAGGGGGAAAAATGGAAACAACAAAATGGTACGAAGAGTGACAACTGTTTATTCTTACTGTTTAAATATTGCTTCTTTTGCACAAACAGGCACAAACCACACACACGGAGCCCACTGGCAGATGATCCAGCCGTGCCTGTGACAGTGATTCAGATAACAATTTCACGTTCATTAAATGTGTTTCTTGAAATCGCCCTCTTTTTTTGGCATCCTCCCACTCAAGACTCCGGTAAGGTTGAGAAAATGACAGGAAATACAAATGAGATGCCACCAAGTTGTTACAGTTGAAAAAGAGTTCATTTAGAGAAAATTTGTATCACTTTCTCTTATCACGAGTAATTAAGGAGATATTGACTACAGCATTACCATGTAATTTTAAGTCTATTTGCACTCTCTTAGATTAAGCCACTGTTAAAGTATTGAGTTATATCAGGATCTATCAAAAGGTATTTGCAAATGGCATATTTACTTATATAAGATAAGCAGAGACGCTCAGCTTTCTTTCTATTGCCCAGATTTTTCCTTTACTTCCTCTCTGATAATTACTATGAGAAGGGTGTGATTTGGAGAGATATAACCAGTATGTAATCTGTAGAAATAATTGATGCCGTCTTTAACTTTTGATGAGGGTTGTGTCCCAAAACTGTGCTTCAATTAAAATATCTCTATCAAAAAGTTGGGAAACAAATTTTTTAGAGGATGAAGTTAAACACTACAAACAAATAACAAAAAGCTTGAATAATTAAATGTATTATATTATGATATTTATGGTAATTGAGCCTGTGTGTGTGTGTGTGTGTCATATATAGTGTGTATTAAACAGGCTTGTTGGTAAATAGACTATCCACAAGGAGGAAATTTACATTTAAGGTTTGTTGAAAAGTAAAGCAAAGTTGGATCAGCTTTTAACTGAGCAGGGTCGAAGTGCATTTAAAAACAAAAAACTTCTCAGAAAGCTGTATTTAACACAAGAATCCTCCTCGGAATGCAACTCTAGACAGGAACTGAAAGTAAAGTATTTGCCGCACTTGCCTAGGTATCTTGTGTATGCATCACAGAGGTTATTAGCCCAAAGTCTGGGGTTGTTGCCTTTGAATCATTAAGGAAAGGGTGAGTGTTTGAAGCTCCTTGATATAATGATCCTTGGCAACTCTGAGAGTTCAAAGTAAATTGGCAAGGGTAAAAGAGGCTTTTCTGGCACTGAACAAAATAGAGAAATCAGCCAGCTATGTTTAATAGAATTTTCATCAGTGCTCAACCAGTCTCTCAAATGGGTTATCTAAGATAATGGCTGCATGGGTTCATTACCTCCTTGTCAAATTAAATTTCTTTTTCTCCTCCAGGCAGATTGGATAGTGATTACAGATCTAACCAAAATACGGCTCTAACTTTCACGCTGTAAAGCTGGGAAAGGGCCGCCATGACAGCAAAATTAGTCTGTTTCATCCCAACCCTTTGTTGTAAACTGACCAGACCGCATCACAGAAAGAATTGGTTTCTGATGCTGCACCACTGTGGATTGTCTTTGTTTGCCTTCTTTCTTTCCTTCTTTCTGACTCTTGTACCTCTTGATTGAAATGTCTTTTGTGAAAATGAGATAATGCATGCCACAACAAGCAGTATTTACTTCAACAAAACAATCAAAGGAATCATCTCACTTGGTTTTAATCATTGTTCTTGTCGTGATTTGATCAAGTAAATGAAAGTAAATGGCGTGATTTTATATTCTGCTAAAAATACCAACCGTTCCTTATCAGAGTCCAGGTGGCAGGGCCAGCAGTCTGAGCAAAGATGCCCAGATGTACTTTTCCCCAGCCGACTCACCCAGCTCTTCTGGGGACACGGAGGCATTTCCAAGCCAGGTGAGATACATAATTTCCAGTGTGTCATTGCACTGCCTTGGGGCCTCATCCCAGCGGGACGTCCAAAACACTTCGCAGGTGTCCTGGTCAAATGTCCGAACCACCTTGAGGAGTAGCAGCTCTATTCTGAGACCCTCTCAAATGACCGAGCTCCTCACCTTATCTCTGAGGCTGAGCCCAGACACCCTTCAGAGGAAAAACTTGCAAACCAAAGACGGAAAACATACGCCTTCAAAGTAAAAGTTTTGCCTTTTGAAATATGTTGGCAATACAACACATTTCAAAAGGCACAACTTTGTGAGTTGTACCAACTTAAAGTTGTGCCTTTTGAACCTTCAAAGTAAACTTTACTTTGAATGCATCTGGTTCCGATTTGCGTTGCACTTTTCATCTGGCGAATAGTTTGCAGCCAGGTCAGCAGCTGCCGTGCAAATGGCAACAACTTGTGACAACCAAAGCAATCTCAAGAGGTCTTAGGTACAGCGCCATGTACCTTTATGATCAGTTTCATGCTAGCAATGCAAGCGCCAGAAATCAGCAGGAATTCTTTTTTTTTTTTTTTGATCGCTAGGCCTGCTAAGTTTGCTAGCTTAGTAAACAATAGATTTCTCAGTTAGTGAACTTTCCCACACATCAAACTTGTCTAAAACTGTTTCTTTTAAAAAGGACTAAAGGAACAAACATGACAGATACAGTAGAGAGTCCTTGCTAAGGTCCCACCTGACAAGCAGCTAGCAGCAGCTAAGCCATAGAGACCAAAACTTTTACTATTAGGCTGTAAACATGTTTACTTCTGCTATAAAGTTGGCCAATTTCAAGTTAAAGGAAACTGAAGAATTCTCAAAGAGCTGATTGGAGAGCAGTAAATAGTGTTCAACTAGCAAAGTCAATTTTAAATATAATTCACTAAATCAAACATTTGCTTTAAATGACTAGGAAGATTCATTACATCACAAACATTTGTTTAACTGCATAAATGTGAAGGATTTTTTTTGTTTACCTATTTCCTGTTTAGCTTTTGAGGACATACAGTCTATGGTAGAGATATGTGAGCAAAAATAACTGGAATATAAATGTTCTCTCAGGTGCTTTTAATTTCCATTTCAGTTAGTATTTGTTGGCAGCACCTATTTCAAATAAATGAAAAGTCCAAGGCTTCCTTTCCCATCTAAAGGAATGGTAACACTTTTCATTTAATTTGCTCGTCCGAATTGGAGTGAAAACAAATACCAACGTGTTTGGTTGTGAACTGGCCTTCACTGTTAGAAGAGTACAGAGGAGAGCGAGCAAAGCAACTTAAAAGCTTGAGAGAACCCCCTTCAAAAAGCACCTTCCTTTACCCCTCCGTGAGGAAGAATTACATCAGACTGTACCTCTCAGGATGTGCAGGATCTACAAATAGATAGCTTCAAAGAGATGAAAGCGCTACCTGTGTGATGAGTGAACTTAAATCATCAAAGTGGAATGGGTGGAGCATGCTGTGTCTTGAAAGGTAATTTGCATTTAAATATGTTTTAAGGCGTTTAATTCAGTGGTCTGTGAATATTTTCAGGCAACCGTTCTCATCACTGGAAAAACTCAATCACTGAAGAGTTCACTAATGATAATAATCTACAGCATGCTGAAAAATGCTTAGAAAGGCTTATAGCGCTTTCGCACAGGCTCATTGTATTCATGGTGTTGAATATATGAAAATGTGCAGATTTAACAAGTAAATTTTTCACTTTCATTTATACAGTAATTACAGATGCTTATGAATATGACATGTTCTTTCCTTTGTTCTTATTTTTATTTTAAGGCTCTGAAATGTAAGAAACCTCAATCAGTTTACCGTTTCTGAAAAGGGAACAAGGCAAAGTTCACTTTTGATTGCCAGTCACCTAGCAACAGTGATCTCACAACTTAAACCAACTGAATAGAAAGCGTATCATGCTCTTGACCTCTCATGTTGAAAACACAACCTCACAAGTTTCACCTGAAAGCAGCCTTCGTCATCTATGGACCAGGGTTCATGAAGTGATATTAGTGGGGGGAAAAAAAGCTTGAATACACTGATTTATTGCTATTTAAAAGTGGGTTTCAATTTAGTAGGATATCTTGTGTTTTTCTTTACAGTGGTGCTGTTTTAGTACCTTTAAGAGTTCATTACCTTCTTAAAAAGAAAAAACACGTGGTTGCGCAAAGAGATTGTAGATGAAAACCCCTCATGCTACTAAATAAAAAAATAAAACATTTTAAAAGGCTAAAGTGTGTAGAATGATGTCAATAATCTCATAGCCCGAGGAAAGAAACCTCTCTGAAATCTGGTGATGCAGCAGCACAACCTACTGCATCCGCTTGCCAGATGGCAGGAGGGTGAACATGCTGTGGCCCGGATGGGTATTGTCTTTTAGTGTCCTTTGGGCTCTCTGCAGACGCCTCTCCTTGGTGTCGGTGATATTCTGTGCACTGTTAATCACCTGCTGCAGAGCTTTGCACCATGCACATCCCATCCCAGTTTATAATGTTTCGAGTTAGGATGCTCAATAACTTCACACTGAAGTTTAGCCTTCTTTAGTGCAGAACAGGGCTTGAAAGAATATCTCTGACCTTAGACTTTAAATGTTTTGGCTGGAAAAAATCTTTGTTTTAATTGGATGAATGAGAGGAAAGATAGATTTTTTTCCGCGTATACAGCAGGCATCTTCACTTGATCACTCCCATTACCTGAACCATCTTTAAAGATTAAAGATCTCATGAGATTAGAGTGCTTTAACAAGGCATTGATCAGCATATCTCTAGCATACATAACATCGGCTAGTACATCTGTGTGCCCTGTGCATGTTAACTAAGGTGTCTCTTGCTCTTTAAACCAACACAAAAGGTGCTGTTAACTCTCTGAGCCCCAAACACAACCCCTATGTTTTGGAAGCAAAAAGGACCAATAGTTTTTGATGCATGTTAGTTACAAGGATTAGTCTTTTTTCTTTTTTTAAAGAATACATTTCAGATCTTTCTAAATGAGAAAGACTGGCTCCTCAATTGCTTAATCTCCTCTATTAGTAACAAATCACAGCAAAGTAAGAAGTCCTGGGTTTTTTCACCGAGTGTTTTTGAGTTGTGGACTTGGTATTGTTCCTGAGCTTTCTTTTATGACTTCTACAGATCAGGTTTGGTGTTTTTATGGTAATCTTGCATTCTGTGATTTATCTTTTGTCTCGTTACCCTGATTCAGTTTAGGCGTGTCACATTCCCCATTAACTACCAGTGTCTGTGTCATGCTGTACCGCTGGTCCATTTGTGCCCTGAAATCATTCTAAACATGACACAGAAACTTGGATTGACAACCTTACCTTTATCCCTTTAAATTTTTAAGGTTTCAGAATATGAAGCCGTGTGTTTGTCATGTAAATAAGAGTTTTTGTTTAAACGTATGCGTGAGCACTGTGACACAGTAGTGATGTGTGCAGTAGGAGTGACAGATGGGTTCAAGGTGGAGGTGGGATCACACCAAGGGTTGACTCTAAGAACCTTTCTGTCGGCAATGCTGATCAGCAGGCTGACAGATACGATCAGGCAAGAGCCTGCATGAGCTATATGTTTGCAGGTGATATTGGGATCTGTAGTGAAAGTGGAGCTCCTGGAGAGGTGGAGAAAAGAGGAATGAAAAGTCAGCAGGAGCAAGACAGAAAACATCTGTGTGAATGAGAGAGAGGAAAGTGAAATGATGGGGATGCAGGAAGCTGGGGTATGAAGTTGGTTAAGTTTAAGTCCTTCAGCTTAACCGTCCAAAGAACGAGGGTGCAGGTGAGAAGTAAAAAAGCGCAGACAGCATAGGATCAGTGAAACCATCGTATTGTTACACATATATAAGTTAGGTCCTGTGATGAAGTCTGTTTAAAATCTTAATGATGATGGGTGTTAGAGTGAGCGAACCCTGGATAATCCTCCTTTTTGTTTGGAAAGATGACCAAAATTTACTAAAGTAACTTCATGTTATTTGACATGAAACTCATGACTAAACCAGTAAAGCATAATTACTGAGGTCAGAGAGCAAAACAAATTATAAAACCAGACGTCTTTTGGCAACCACAGGAGTCACCTCCTGCAGGCCACCCCGCTTTGGCTTCAGTTTTCAGACCCAGAGACTATGGCCATCTTTTATACAGTGTATGTAAAGAACAGAGTGAAAAAAAGGTTTAGAAAATGGTAGTGAGAGCAGGCAAAGTACATGGGTAACAGTGCTGATGAAAAGGGAGGAGGTGGAACCAGTGGCTGCTGTGTTAAAGATAATAAATTTGCACTGAGAGTGACAAAGACTGACAGGATTAGGAATTAGTACATCAGAGAGAAAGCTCAGAGATGGACAATATGCCCCAAACCTAGCTTCAGGTGAAACATTACCTTAAAAGGGACAGCAAACCTCCCTAGACATCTGATCTCTGAGTAGTATAATTCATTTTGATGTTATTAGGTTACTAAGTTGATACTTTGTTAAATCAGTAGACATTTTTTTGTAACTTAATAAATAGGATGTTACAAGTTCACAGAAAGCCTTATTTATTGTAGAACATAGCTTGTGTACTGCTAAGTTAAAACGGGAGAAGTGTATCATTTATCAAACCTTTTTAACAAGACTGTTTTAGGGATTTATAATCAAGTATATGTGTTGTTCTTATTAGGATTTCGCCTACTTCAGTATCAGTTTAAATGTATTAGTAAGACATACACGCAGCAAGGGGCAAAGTAACTGAACTGGGCATGTGCAGAGAAAAAAACGCCAGGTGTACTGGGAAAAGGATGGTGAGGCTTAAAGCTCCCTCGCAAGAGGAAAGAAAAGAAATAAAAGGGAAGCAAAGAAGAAGGTTATGGATGTGGTGAAAGAATCTTATGTGACAGAAGAAGATGGAGAGGAAAGGAAGAGATGGAAACAGATGATCTCATGTGGTGAACCCCCCCCCCCACAGGAACAAGTCTACAGAAGAAGATTTGGACATCATTTAACACAGTTTAACTGGAACATTTATCACCAGCTCATTTGCAAAGTGCTTTTAATTATGGGCCATCTCACACAGCATACAAAGTCCTTGGTCTCTGCAAAATCCTATGTTGTAAATATGTGCAGTAAAATTGTACCAATCCACGGAAATGTGTTTCCTGGCCAGAGAACGAGCAGTCAAATGTCCCGCAAGCCAAAGAGTTTGACACTTCCCTCTAAAGCTGGCAGACCAAACCGGGGCTAAAGCACCACTGAGTACTTAATTGGGATTCAACAGGTGAACAGAGGACGCTCTAGCGTAGAGGCGATGACAACAAGCATAATTTTTATGTTACAGCACTTTGTTTGGTAGTAAATACAGTTAGCCGCTGCGAGAGTTTCACACTCTTTAGTGCAGGCCTGCCCAAGCATTGTTTATTAGGTTAATAGCTCAGCAGCCACCCATCTGTAACTGATTTATCACAACATGATTATTTCTATGGCTTTTGCAGTCTTTCAGATAGCTTTTTGAACAGGAATGTATTACGCTGTACATTACAGCTGAGCTGACAAGGGCAGTTTGGGACTCTCTTCAAAAAGGTTCCAATGCAAAACGAGTCAGAGTTGGTCAATAACAATAATGGCTCAGAATAGCTGGTTCAGCTGAAGATTCAGTTTGTGGACACTTTCTGAATTGAAATGCCAGGAACACTTTAACGGGATGTGAGTAGTTACAATATATCAAGACTCTTTCCTCCAGGCTTGTTGTTGTATTTCTGTTGAACCAGCTCCAGATTTTTATTTGGGAGCCAGACACCCTCTCTACTTTTAAAACCAGGCTCAAAACTTTCCTTTTTGATAAAGCATGTAGTTAGAGCTGGATCAGGTGACCCCGAACCCTCCCTTAGTTACGCTGCAGGAGCTTCCCATGATGCACTGAGTGTTTGTTCTTCACTCACTAGTGTCTACACACCACTCTGCATTTAATCATTAGTTATTATTCATCTATGGCTCTCTTTCACAGTGTGTCTTTTGTCCTGGCTTCTTCACATCACTCCCAACTGCTCACAAAGATGGCCCCTCCCCTCCCTGAGCCTGGTTCTGTCGGAGGTTTCTTCCTGTTAAAATGGAGTTTCTCCTTCCCACTGTCGCCAAGTCCTTGGTCATTTGATTGTTGTGGTTTTATATTGTGGGGTCTTTATCTTAGACAGTTGTGATTTGGCGCTGTATAAATAAAATTGAGCTGAATTATTTCTGTCCTCCAGTCATTTAAAAAAATATTTTAAGCCAAAGTTGCAATGTGCATCATTATGAATGGTAATGATGAAAAATGCTTTTGTCATCCATTCAAAAAGTAGAGGAAAATGATGTTTGCAGTATTCATACAGCCTAATCCGTGTGTCATAGTTAATTCTCATTTCATTAAATTTTATGAGACTGTGTTATTTATGAGCAGATGCAGCCACAGTCCCAAAACTGCCTAAACAGCAGCAGCTGTGGCCTGCAGTAACCAAATCCAAAAGAGGAGGTGAAGTGGTCCTCGTGACCGTTTGGATGGTTTACGCTCAGGACGGTCTGATCCAACAAACCTCTCGACGAATATGACCAAGATGTGGATTCATTTGGTCAATAAAGACACGTCATTCACAAGTGTTCGGTGGCGTGTTCTTCTGTGAATGATCTGGTGTGCGCTTTAACCTGAAACTCGCAGGCTGACATGTTGCTAAGTGGCTCTCGTGTGTCAGTATGAAATATATCCAGTTTATTCGGGCTCAGGTGCACTCGGGTTTATATATGCAGCTTCGCCAGTGTGACGCTGGGAGCTGCTGAAAAGTGTTAAATTAATCTTTCTGAGTAAAAAAAGAAAAAAGTTTGTGATTACTGATAACGATAATGACAATTGCTCACTGCAGACATGAATTGTAACCAGTGAAGTGGCAAGACAATCAAATATATTATGACTTGAAACATTAATCTGTGACTGTGTTGCAGCAAGTTTCTCCAGTTTTTGATTACATTTCTCAAAGTGACACATCCACTGTTTTTGCCTACTGAGGAGATGATGAACAGCAGGTTATCTGGAGCTCAGCGTGATGGTTGCCTCTCTGCAGATATCCTGATTGGTGCGTGTTTTTCTGCACACAGAGGGAGATGACTTCACAGCCTGCTAGACAACTCTTGGTGTATTTAAAACAGCAACTTCCCTCTAAAGTAGAGTGAGTTCCCCTCAAATCGACTCAGTCTCTTAATTCATACACGCAACATATTATTATTGATGTATTCGGTTCAAGCAGGCACTGGTTGTATCTGTCAAAACATATAAAAATAATAATAATAATAATAATAAAAGAGGGATGTTGGAGTCAGACGTTGGGGAGTCTGCTGAGAAAACAGGCTATGGCCTACTATGACAGCAGACCCAATGAAAGAGGTTACACACAACAAAGTCCAACGTCAACACTGACCAAGAACCAACTGGCATATCAGTGCTTTAAAATCAGTAACACAAAGGGAACAATTCTGAGAGGTGTGGACACAATGAGCTGACCCTGGCAGAGGAGAGCAGTGTTAAAGACCTAGATGATGCTCAGACACCTGCAATGTCTGATACATCCCTCCAGCTGAGGATGAAAACTGCTGTGGCCGTGGCTTCTGTGTAAACTGTCACTTTGTTGCACTGTCCACTGTGATATACTGAACTACTTTGTTGCTGTCTCTCCTACATTTACTGAGACATTTTTAATTCTGCTTTATCGTCTTTGATGAATTTTTATATATATCGCTACTCCACAACTGTGTTGCATTTAAGCTATTTGTCGTGACACACAATAAGACTGACCTATGAATCATTCAAGCATAAAAAAAGGACGTAACTCAAGGGATGAATCGGCATCGTGTCCACAGATAACAGAAAACTTAGCAAAGAACCAGCTTTGATTTTAGTCTCTTCAGGCATTTTGTTACTAGCAGCCTGTTACAAAAACACAATGTGTTCCCATTTCTTTTGTTGAAAGTGCAACAATGCCAATAATCACACTTTGACAGGCATAAAAATTGTGTTTTGCACCCACAAGGTGATTCCCAAAGAGCTATTAATCGAAAACCTGGAATATCTCGGCATGCTTGGTAGGGTGTCGTAAAGTATTTCAGAAAACTGGACGAAACAAAGTTGAGTACGAAAGAAGGAGCAACAGACCAAAAAATTAAAACTTCATCTACAAAACTTGAACAGTATCTGAAAGTCACGTCCTTAAGAAACAGGAGAAAATCCAGCAAAGACTCAACACGAGATCTCAGAGGTGTATCTGGTCCTTCCATTGATCCATCTACTGTTCGCATCCACCACTCTACTCCTCATTGAAATGGTGGATGTTGAGAAACCATTCATAAGAAATGGAAACAGGGAAAAGGGTGAGGTATGCCAAATTACACAAGAACTGGACTGAAGCTCAGTGACTCATCACTGCAAGCAGTAAAACATGGTGTTATTTGTGTTTATATTACACAAATAAATTCTTAATATTGTATATAAATTTGAATATCATGTTATATAACATGCAGTAATATAACCATAAAGATGTATGATAAACATAATGAAAACTAAATGGAAAATGGCAGTGTGCTCTGTTAAGGTGTATGTCATGAAAGCAAAACAGCTGAATTTGAACAAAATCACAACTAAAGAAGAGACACGTAACTCCGAAATTAGATATCTTGATTAAAAAAAGTGACCCACTGGATATAATATAATATAATATAATATAATATAATATAATATAATATAATATAATATAATATAATATAATATAATATAAAAGCTTTTATGAAGGGTTATGCTATAACCATTTTACTGCTTTTTCCTATAATAATCCTGTACTTTCACATTGAAGGTAATAGTGTGTCCAGTAATAAATCCATGTGTTACACTAAAATACACTAACGTCCAGTGGTGCTACCATAAAATCTCTGTATATTCCCATAGTGCCTGCAGTCATGAGTAATATATCAGTAACGGCTGAGGCTGCTCTCACTTGTACATTAGAGCACTGCTGACATCTTGTGGTTAGACAGGCGTCAGGGTTTTGTTTGTTTGTTTCTGTCACAATAAAAAGGAATTTGTCACCACTGACATTAACATCAAACTGCATCATTTTGTATACTTTTTTTCCATTTCAAGTTAAATTTGAAGGCACAATACTCATCTGGAAGGAGAAAGCGTGGCTTACATCCAGTAAGCTATTGTTAACTCATTTTGACTTTATCACATATTTATGTTATTCCTTAATGTTTATGAATATGTGCTGTAGGAATTCCCCACCTTTGGGACAAATAAAAGTTGCTATATTTTATCTACTGTCACAGTCAGACAAGAGAGGTATAAAGCTGGGAAAGTTATTTTAAAGACAGTGCAGCCTAAGGTATTTCTACTGTCCCAGCAAGCCAAATGTAATTATTTCATATTGGAATATAATTTTGCTTTTCAATTGCATTAAAATACTTATCTGTCTGGGTTTAATTTTAATCAAATCAAATCACTTTTATTGTCACATCACATGTGCAGGTACATTGGTACAGCACATGTGAGTGAAATTCTTGTGTGCGAGCTTCACAAGCAACAGAGTTGTGCAAAATACAACAATGTAAACAAGCAAAATACAAGAATGGCTACATCTGAAACTAATAAATATATGTACAATATATAATAGTATATGCATTTCTGGATGTGTATACTAAATATTTTTCTACGTGTGTGTGTGTGTGTGTGTGTGTGTGTGTGTGTGTGTGTGTGTGTGTGTGTGTGTGTGTGTGTATACACATATTTTACAAATTAAATAGAGTAAACAATAAATAAAAAATATATAAAAAAAATTAAATATACAGAGTTGAATATGTGCAAAACAGTGGCATTACTGTACAGTATGGAGTGCATAATGTTAAAGTTCCAGTAGTGAAGCTGAGGTGTCTATGAAGTGTTCAGCAGTCTGATGGCCTGATGGAAGAAGCTGTCTCTCAGTCTGCTGGTACGGGACCGGATGCTGCAGAACCTCCTTCCTGATGGAAGTAGTCTGAACAGTTTATGGCTGGGGTGACTGGAGTCCTTGATGATCCTCCCCGCTTTCCTCAGGAACCGCTTCCTGTAGATGTCTTGGAGGGAGGGAAGCTCACCTCCAATTATCCGTTCAGAGCACCGCACTACTCTCTGGAGAGCTTTGCAGTTGTAGGCGGTGCTGTTGCCATACCAGGTGGTGATGCATCCAGTGAGGATACTCTCAATGGCACAGTGGTAGAAGGTCCTGAGGATGCGGGGGCTCATGCCGAATCTTTTCAGTCTCCTGAGAAAGAAGAGGCGCTGCTGCGCCTTCTTCACTGTTTTGTTTGTGTGTACTGACCACGTAAGATCCTCAGCCAGATGTACACCAAGAAACCGGAAGCTGCTCACTCTCTCCACAGCAGCGCTGCTGATGGTGATGGGGGTGTGTACTTCTCTGCACCTCCGAAAGTCCACTATCAACTCCTTTGTCTTTGCGACGTTGAGGGTGAGATGGTTGTCTTGACACCAGTGGGTCAGGGCGCTGACCTCCTCCCTGTAAGCCGTCTCATCACCGTTGGTGATAAGACCCACCACTGTAGTGTCGTCTGCAAACTTCACAATGATGTTGGAGCTGTTAGTGGCCGTGCAGTCGTAGGTGTAGAGTGAGTACAGGAGAGGGCTCAGTACACACCCCTGTGGAGCACCAGTGTTCAGTGTGACGGGGGATGAGGTGATGCTGCCCAGTCTGACCACCTGGCGTCTGTCAGACAGGAAGCTAAGGATCCAGCTGCAGAGGGAGCTGCTCAGTCCTAGATCCTGCAGTTTCCTGTCCAGCTTCGAGGGAACGATGGTATTGAATGCTGAGCTGTAATCTACAAACAGCATTCTCACATACGTGTCTCTCTTCTCCAGGTGTGACAGGGCAGTGTGTAGTGTCAGGGCTATGGCATCATCAGTGGACCTGTTGTGGCGGTATGCGAACTGTAGAGGGTCCAGTGAGTCGGGTAGTGCAGAGCAGATGAAGTCCCTGACCAGCTTCTCGAAGCATTTGCTTACGATGGGGGTCAGGGCTACAGGTCGCCAGTCGTTCAATGAGGAGATGGTGGAGGATTTGGGTACAGGGACGATGGTGGCCATTTTGAAGCAGGCTGGGACTACAGACAGAGAGAGGGAAAGGTTGAAGATGTGCGTGAACACTCCAGCCAGCTGAGCCGCGCATGACCTGAGGACGCGGCCGGGAATCCCGTCCGGACCAGTAGCTTTGCGTGCGTTCACCTTCCTGAAGCACCTCCGCACATCCTCCTCAGACACAGTGTGCGCACTGACGTCATCCGCGGTGCGCACACTGTCCGGTCTCATGGTGTTCGCTGTGTCGAATCTAGCGTAGAATACGTTTAGATCCTCACACAGAGGATGCTTTAGTTAACGTGTCGTCTCCAATTATGTTGTGCATGTCACAGTTTAACAGTTTCTCAGTGCTGTATCTGGGTTTTGTCTTAAAGCAAACTAGTGTAGTCATGGAAAGACTACTAAAAGTCATTTTTTAAAGTGCAGTGCAGATGCTGGAGGATGCCGAATTGCAGCAATGGCTCCCATATTTATGTAATCCTTCCATTTAATACAAGGGAAGTGAAAAACACTGAATGAGTTTCAGTACCTAAAGTTTGTAAATTAATTTTGCTACTATTGTTCTGTAGTTCTGAAGTTATAATGGAGCGCATTCGGGGAGTTTTGTCGTTCAGGTAAAACTTCCTTTAAGGTGTTTCATCTTCTGTCCTGATGATCCAGCTGTTGCAGGACATTTAGCACAGATTCAGTAACGCCATGATCAGATCCTTCGACTAGCCAATAGGAAAACACAACAACCCTGCCGTGATGAGAAACTCGTCGCTCATTGGTGAATCTTCGTGTGACGTTTTGGGAAACTAGCTGTTAATTGGTCGTCTGCCCGACTTTAGTTGAGTGAGCCTCCCTCCATCGTTGTTCCGGGATACCTGCAACCAAGAAAAGGTACAGTGCTATTTACATGGCTGTAACTTTATATTAATAGTGTGACACTCCAGGTTAGTTGTATTTAAACCCGATTAAGCCTTTTTGGAGTCCCTTTAGTGAAGCCAAATTCTGCAAAAAATGGGGTTTCTACGCATAACGAGTAGTTATTGTCATGTTTTTGCGTTCATGTATGTGCTTTGCAAAACTTTTCAGTGTACATCCATCCAGCCTTCATTTTTCATGTTTCAAATACCCATTTTTAATTTTCTTAGAGGAAAGTGAGCGATGTGGAGCTGTGACGAAATACTTTACGCGTTTCGGTTGAAACGGAAACGGTAATGTTAAAGACGGACAATGCAGATGCTTATTCGGTTTTTGTGATTTTTACAAACTCCGGGCTCTTTCACTTACCGTTATGTGTATGTGACAGTTAGGCTATGTTATCTGATCTAACCGGTTCAGGAAAGTGATCAAAGAAAGGCGGCCGACGGCACGCTTGGTGTCGGTAAATGCCACCGTCAGGTGTTTCTTTTGGTGGAATTCCAACTATGAGTCTGATTTACACGCCTGATGGGCACCTGCCGTTAAGTCTGTGGGAGAAATGCAAACTGCAAAGAAGGTGGTAAAAGTACCACTTTCAGATGGGGGGGAAATTAAAGCCTTATTTATGAATTTAAGAGTTTAAGCGTTTTTCAACAAATGTGACTTTATACATGCACTTTTTAAAAAATCCACTAAAATAAAGTTTAAGTTGGATAATGACACAAAGGAAGTGCCAGGAGGCCTTCCAAGATGACTGCATCTTGGCTACATCTGTCTGATATTTATTGGAAAACTAGTTATGAAATTCCCGAGCTGCCAGACTAACTAGTGCTGTGGTTGCTCTAACAGTTCCAAAAAAGCATGTAACCCAACTACGAGGAAGACAACAGTAACTCAGCAGTCTGTGACTTTAAGCCCATTTGTTTGCCTACATTGCCAGTTAAGACTGAACCTAGAGGAGTAGCAGGTTTGGTGTTAAATTTGAATATGTTCAGTTGGCAGCCAAGGGTGGCCTATCAGCATTAAGCAGGAGGTGTTGATGGAAAACCACCAACTCACTACCTGGCAGCAACAGCACGCCACTGTATGAATCACCATATGTTACTGAACCAGGAGTGGCATACAGTCTGTGACTTTTCCATCTCTGCATCACTCTAAGATGGCAACGGCTGTAAAATTTAGAAGCTATGAAAATGAGCAGTGGAGGTGGAGGTTCGGGCACTCGGCTAGGAACTTTCTGTGCACCCTCCATTGGATATTTTATGGGCAACTGGGAAGAAGGATTTGTGAAATGCCTCAATATGACCTGACACCAGATAAGCAAAAGATAATGGATGGCGAGAAAATTAAAGGTGAATAAGGGAGACTAAACCTCTCAACACTCTCAAAAGGAAATGCTCTGATATAAATATTGACTTTCTTTTGTTGTATTTTTACAGATTCAGCCATGGATCTTGTGCTGAATGTCGCTGACTACTACTTCTTCACGCCGTACGTGTACCCAGCGTCGTGGCCTGAAGACGGAGCCCTGCGGCAGATTATCAGCCTGCTGGTGGTGACGAACCTCGGAGCTGCAGTCCTGTACCTGGGCCTGGGAGCCATCAGCTACTACTTCATCTTCGACCACAATCTGATGAAACACCCACACTTCTTGGAGGTATAAAGCCCATATCTTGTTTTTATGACTGAGTGTTGGCAGAGCTAAAGCCTGCAATCAATTGACCTTTGTATCTGCAAAAGGGTGTACAGATTTATAGGAACACTTGCAAATTACTGTCGTGTGCACACTATGGCTTCAAAACCAAGAATTAATAGTGTTTTTATTGCGAAACTAACTGTATTTTATAGTTGTTTATGTTACTGGTTTCACCTCCTGTAGTGTTGTTAATGCTTTTCCTGCCTAACGGACATGTAGTGTCTACATGTAGTGATTTAATTGGGCCATTTAACTGGGGTGAGGGTCTCTTCATGAAAGCCTTTGTGTGTCTTTTAAGGCTGGGTGAGATTAATTTTTGTTTTTTTAGCCCCCAAACTACTTTGTTTGAAATGCGCTTTGATAATTTTGTCCATCAAAGTTAATAACAGGAATTCCCCACATTGGTTTCATTTTTTTTTCATTCTTATTTATTTTATTACATATTAAAAAAATGTTACTTATTGTTATTTGTAGAATCAAGTATGGCGAGAAATCAAATATGCGATGACCTCTCTGCCCGTGATCAGCATTCCCACTGTGGCTTTGTTTTTCACTGAAGTCAGAGGCTACAGCAAACTCTACGATCATGTTGCCGATTCGCCCCTCGGTAAGCTGAAGAAGCAGCAGAAAATGTTTCAAATTCTCCTAAAGTTTTTGTCGGTGACATGACCTCTGTGCTTTCAGGTTGGCCCGGCCTTTTCCTGAGTATGATTTCATTCCTGTTCTTTACTGACATGTGCATCTACTGGATTCACCGCTTCTTACACCATAAGCTTATTTACAAGGTGAGGACACTTGTGTTTTTTCGTACTGGCAATATACAACTGCTGAATAGTGGAAATGTCTTTATCGTGCGTTAAACTTTATTGACCTCACTGCTCTCTTGTCCCCAACAGCTGTTTCACAAACCACACCACATCTGGAAGATCCCCACTCCCTTTGCCAGTCATGCTTTTCATCCAGTGGACGGCTTCCTGCAAGGAATGCCCTACCACATCTACCCGTTCCTCTTCCCCCTCCACAAGGTGCTCTACTTGGCTCTTTACGTTTTCGTTAACATCTGGACCATCTCCATCCACGACGGCGACTATCGTGTACCCGGAGCTCTGACGAGCGTCATCAACGGCTCAGCTCACCACACTGACCACCACCTCTTCTTCGACTACAACTACGGTCAATATTTCACTCTGTGGGACCGCCTGGGAGGCTCCTATAGGCACCCGTCAGCTCTGATGGGGAAAGGTCCCCATGATCTGATCAGGAAACTTCAAGCAGAGGGAAAGTTGGGAAATGACGAAGCGAAGCCTAACGGGCAAGTGAATGGACGGGCTCAGAGGGGAGTTACCTGTAAGGAGGAGTAACAGTACGCGGGTTATGAATAATTTCAGAAAGTGATCTCTATTTTTTTGTAAAGACAATTTGCTAAAGCCCAGCGTATTGGAGAGTAATTGGAGTTCATGTATGTGCCAAATAAGCCTTTGTAAGAATTGAGTTCTTGTGGAGCAATGAGTGAATGTGAAACGGCTGCCCCTGGTTGGACTGCACACACATACCAATCACAAACTATCGACTAACATCCGGAGATGGGGTGTTGTTTTGTAGTGTAACAGATTTTTGCGAACCGCGCAGCAAAGAGACTTGAGGATCACCAGAAAGCTGGAGCTGCTGGAGCTACTGGAGCTTCTTCAGTCACAAACCAGACCTGAGGCTGATTTCACAGGGCTCTACTAAAGCCAGAGGTTTTTATTTGACAGGTTATAAATCAGAGTAACCCAAAAGTTGAAACACTGGCTAATCAGCCATGCCTACTTTGCACTTCCAGCTTTTATTATTATTTTTTTTTTTTAAGAGTCATAAGAAACGTAAGAGAAGAGCAGCAGAGGCCTCATTAACTTTAATTTTTCAAAAGTCGTGTCTTCTGTTACAATTTAATTAAAATATTGAGAAGATGGCAATTATAAGTAACCGTTAGAAATTACGTTGCCAACAGAAGTGTCAAAGAAATTCTGAAACATTTAAAAAATCTTAGAAAATGTGTTTTATAGATATATACTGGGCAGTTTCCTCTCGGTAGGGAATAAAGTTTGTGGGATAAATATGGGTGCCACATGTGGTTCATTTATTCTTAAGCCCTTAATACCTTAAACAGACCTGCATTTATACATCCATCCCCCTCAAAGCACTGATGTGGTGTGATGCATACAACTCCATATTCTTGGTTCTTTCTTTTCGAGCTCTGCAGGATTTTTTTTTCATGTGCACTGATTCTGGTTATAAAGACAAGAGAATAGTTGAACGCGATCATTTAATACATGTTTTGCATTTTAATACTATAGTTGTAGCATGCGACATAGAACTGCAATAAATGTATGCACCGAAAGATCACACAGCTCATGTCAGTCTTTGCTGAGATTACATTAGCATCATTGTCAGTGTGTTGATGGATACAGAGTAGAAATGCTTTGTGGATTTTTTTTTTTTTTTTTTTGAAATATTAATACAATAATAAATTTGAAATATATTTTGGGAAAATAGTGTCTCTTTATATTTTATTTTAAGAGCTTGTATTTTATGGAAGCTTGTTTCCACTTCCAAAAACAACTTCTTTTTTTGCTTGGGATTAATGTCTCAAAATTTCAACTAAATAACTCAACTGACTCATGGGTGTCAAATGTTTTCCTTATTGGTGGACTCCTCAAACTTCCATAGTTGTTGGACTTGCAGTTGTAGTTTAAACCCATGGTTTCATCAAACACTTTGACCTAAAGGCAAGCTGACTGCCTAAGACGCAGTCTTCAGTCCCTTGAAGTTTGACCTGCTGAGCTTTTGGGTCATCCGTCCATCTTCAGGTAGTCGAGGCAGCGATACTGACGAGAGCTATGAAAAATGCTAGTTAGTGGTTGTATAGCTAGGACTGTTGTGCAGTGAAAACAAAAGTGAATTTCAGTGTATTATAATTTATTTTTAATATATCTACTTGTTTTCTAGTGAGGTGCTAATATTTTAATATTTCTTACAAACTACACTTTGTCTAGAATTCTACTGGTAAAATAACTCGTATATAAAACCAACTTCCTGCTTTGCAAACGTTCATAAGTGGTGATGTAAAACTCTACAACCTTGGTGCTGTTGCAGTACAATGTGTAGTGTTATACCAAGAGTTTTGTGCATAAATCTAAACAAGTAATTTTTGGTGCTTAAACTTAACCAGCAAGTAAAAGCAAAACTTACAAAAGACAAGTGAGAACAAAGTGCACAAAGCTCCCAAAAACCACATTCTCGTATGTACGCTTTAAAACCGTAATGTTTGTTCTTCTAATATTGTGGCAGCCAGTATTTTTAAAACACAGACGACACAGGGGAGCAGCATCTGACAGTGTTTTACACGTTTAAGATGACAACGCAGGTTTTATATGCTCATAATAAAGAACAAAAGCAGCTTTTTTATCAGAGCAAGTATGATGGGAAAGCCTGTTCTACACATGCTCGTTAGATGTCCAACTCCCTTGTCTTGGTGACAGGCAGGCTTTGCTCTCCTGTCAGTAATGTCAGTCATCTCAGCAAAAAAACAAGGGCATCCAAAGGAAGGATCGCATGGCTGCCCCGGCTGCCATTCCTGCTAACATTCCCAGTGCTAGATGCTCCACTACGCCATCAAACGGGTCCCTTTGAACAACCACCTGGTGGGTTCCTAAAATATAGACAGAAAGAAGACACTTATACCATTTGTGTTAACATGACAGTCGCTTTGAATGTCTAGAAAAATAAGGGCAGATCAGGATTGTAAAAAGGGACAATGTCAGAACAGTCCGCAACTTGAAGATCATTGTGGTGCTGTGGATTGTGCACCGATGATGAACTGAACTCATTTATTGACAAAGGCCTTTTTCCTGGTCCCGAATTTAAGTATCAGCTCGTGTCAAATCCCAGTTGTGCTTATTAAAATGAACTTAAACTAACTGGCATACAGTGTGCCGGTATTGCAGTATCGATGGGCTTCTGTGCAAAAACTAACCACAGTGCATGCGCGTATCTACCACTTCCACTGGAAATTTAAACGCAAGATCGATGCATAAACAAAAAACATTAAGTCAAAACAGCATAAGCATCATTTCTGGATGAAAACACCTAAACATTCCCTGAGGTTATAAGAGAATGATCAGACTTCTGTTAGGAAGGCAACAGTAACTCAAATATCCACTGATTACATTCCAAGTTTGCAGAAGAGCATCTTTGAGTGTAGATGGGCTGCAGCAGCAGAAGACCACACTGGCCCAGCTAGGCCCAAGAAAATGACAATACAATTCACACAGGCTCAACAAAACTCTACAACCATGGGATAACACACCATGTCACAAACTGTTTTCTTGAACATGACCATAACTTCATCATGCTGAAACTTTCTCCACAGTCACCAGATCTCAATCCAGCGGATCAGCTTTAGGATGTGGCGGAGCAAGAGATTTTTACATCGTGAATGTGAAGCTAATGAATCTGAAGCATGTGATGCTATCTTGTCATTGTGGACCAAAATGTCTGAGGAATGTTTCTAGTACTTAGTTGAATCCATGCCTATGAAGAACTAAAGCATTGCCAAAGCCAAAAGGGCCTTTTAACCCAATGCTAGCAATGCAAACATAAGTGAAGTGAATGTATAAAACACATGGCATAATACTTTCAAAGTAAAATCCTATAGGCTTTTACTTTTAAAAGAAAATCATTAAAACCCAATTAAGTGAAGTATTTAAAGCCCCACTAATCTGCCTCTTGGCTCATTTACAGAGCAGGTGTGTGGACTTGTGTCCAGCTAAATGTGGACACAAATATAAAACACTTACAACATCATAAAGAAAAATTGTTATTAGCATACCAATTACTGTTATTAGTCTAAGCACTGCTCACTGTCACGTTTAAAAAAAGGTTGCTTTGTTCTACTTAATTTATTGCTGATTCAAAGCACCGCCCAGCAGGAGCATCAAGTGCCCTAAATCTAGCTCCAGAATTCAATTAGCTCACAAACTGAGCAGATGTGTGGAGGCAAACAGTGCAGCAAGAAAGAGTACTCAGAGTAACACATGTCGCATGTGGGAAACCTTACAAAAAATATGCATTATCACACATGATGAGGTTATACAGAGGTAATTGCAGTGAATGGTTCTGGGTTTTCTGACTGTTTCCTCACAGGCTACATACCAGCTACATCATAAGTGCTCAGTTCTTGTGGTGTGCCATGTTTTATAAAACACTGCAGCAACCAAAGCAGTTATGGATTATTTAGATTACTGTTGAATTGTCTGCTTCTTTGGAAGAAGAAGACAGCTGCCATATTTCAATTCCCTGTTGTTTACAGGATTCAGAAAAGAGCCCTCATAAGCCAGCCTGTTTTTGCTCGATAGGATATGGTCTAGGATAATGAATGCAAATGAATGCTGTTGTTTTTGATCCAGTATATAGACCGCAGCATTAGATTTATTTAGTGTAGAGCTAAATGCTTCTTTAAAATGCTCCACTTGGTTAATTTTATTGTCCTAAAATTACAATATTAAAGGGAACTATTATAATTTTCCATACTTTAAAAAAATGGCTACATATTATAATATATGTACTATGTATTATATTAAGTCGATAATAAGTCTAGTTTTCTGTGTTAAGCTATGATATCTTACCTGGTCCTGCTCCAGGTGTTATGTAGACAGTGTGGCGGCTATTGAGGGGGACAGCCTGGTAGGAGTCATCATATGGGTCATATGTGAACACCTACAGTGAAAAAAGCAAAGCACTACTTTTAGCTCTGTGGTGGAAACACTATCTGAGAGCTTGCTGATCGTGTTTAAGCTTTTTACAGAAAGCATGAAGCACTCACCGGGTTTCTTCTGGTCTGCAGCAGAGTCAGTTTCCACGCTCTGAAAAATAAACAAGCAGGACTGAGAAACTGAGGGACGGTTGTGAAGTAAATCAGAGAATAATGAGGCGAAGCGTGAGTACCTACATTGATTCGTCTTCACTGTTTGCGCACAGGTTGAGTGTTGAGCCGTCCATGAGGTGAACCACGACGAGATTCTCCCTGGGATTGCTCTCTGGTGGAGTCACACCTGGAGTAAAATTAAAGGAGTAAATTACCCATATTTGTTAAAGGTAAACGAAAGGTGAGAATGAATGAGCTAAAGCTTCTTTCCTATTTTATAGCAAACTGCGACCAGGCCTACTGTAAGAATACACGTTTTTGCCATGGACATGGTAATCTATTATCATGAGATATTTTCTTCTAAACTTCTATACAGTCTGACCAATATGGTCTTTAAAATACTGCACATTTAAAGCACTTCTGTGTGTCAGCGTTCACACTTAAATAGTGATGGAACATGTTCGCTTCTGGGTATAATTGTATCACAGATCCGTGCCGTACCTCCACATTCCTGACCGGACTGCACATCTATGCATGCTAGTTTGAGACTGACGCGATGCTCCAGCTCTCGCCTGTTGTCTGACTTGTAAAAGCAAAGACTCCCATCGATCCAAAGGTCACACCAGTTGAGCTTCCAGCGTTTTAGGACAGAAGCTGGAGAGGAGACACATGCCACATTGTAAAATTAGTGCATGGTAAGGTGCTGGGATAACTTTAAACTTCAGTTTAACATCCTTCTGTTGCAGGCCTCACATCTCAGGTGATTTAGTAGTTGCTTTTGAATGTAGTCCCACCCCTACCCCTCCCACCAAGCAGGTGTATGTCCATTGAGTGTCCTTGATAAGCCACTTAAAGGCATGGCCAAGAACAAATAATGAGATTACAAGTTACAAAGGGTAGAGTTTCATAATGCGTGAAGTTTTCTAGAAAATCCTCAGTGTCGAGTTTGCAATCTGGTCACTAACACAAATACACAACACAACATACATGAAAAACAGCCCACATGTATTAGCTATGATTAGAATAAAGCTAATAAATGATAGTAGAATTTAAAGCTTTAAAACTCTGGGATGTTGTTATGAACCAATGCAGTATTGGTCATCTGTAGACACAAAGCATCTAACCGAGCAGTTAGCAGGTTGAAGCAGGCAGCTGTATTTAGTGAGCTGCTTTAAAATTCAAAGGATAGCCTTCACAGAGATATGCAGCACACTGCCTGTCCCACGATAAAATTGTAATCTGCAAAAATGCAAAAGGTTTCAAATACATTTCACTGTGCTAAGTGTTATCACTTTATTCAACGCAGTTTAACATTTACCCAAAAAGGTGAGGTAAAATGTGCATGTAACATGCTACATGTCACATGTCTAGTCTAGATGTTGATGCTCATACTTAGTCAAACTCCTTAAAAACAGAAAAGTAAAAGAAAATGCAACGGCCCTTATCACTACACTTAACAAATGCAGGTGAAATGGGTGAATATTATTTAAATTATAAGTCTTGTCCTGTAGGTCTTGTCTCTTAAAGCACCCAAAAAATGAAGCCTACATGTTTTTATACATTAACTGAACCGAATAATCGAACCTTTAAGTTACTAGCACTAATTTTATTATAGAATTCCCTGAATTTGTGAAGAAAAAAAAACTTACTCTGTCTCCACAACCAGCTTGATTTCAGGAGCGCCATAATCCTCGGATGTTGTTCTTGTTATTAGTTTGCTTTGATAATAATCCAGGAGCAAAAGGCTTGCTTATGTCTAAGAGACTCTGCTGTTGGAGGCCTTTGCCTGGGTTTATATGGCCTCTGTCCTGCGGATATTGAGGTATTGGTAGATTAATCTGGCTCTCACCAGGACTGACACTGATTCAGAGGATCATTCTGGATTAGGAGACCACGCCCTCTCTCAACCCCCCCATCACTCTTTCTGAACTGATTTCTCTATCAGACACTTGCACTGTGGGCCACACAATGTTTAAGTTGTTGAACACTCTTATTACATGAACTAAACTCCTGTAGGCCTCAATCCACAGATTCATCTGCACATGCATGACATGCTTTTACAATTTAATCCCTGTCCTAAAATAACATCCAGAGGATTAGCCTAATATTACCCAGGTCAGTTCTGTCAGTCTTCTCAGAATGTCTGCAGGTGATGCATGATGACATCATTTCCTTTTCTAGCCTACAGAAAGTTCTGGTCTTGTTTACATCAGCTCAGTCTCCTGATGGTGTGTTTACACCAGTTCCTAAATTCGGAACTAGTTTTTGTTTGTTTGTTTGTTTGTTTGTTTGTTTGTTTTAACTGTGTGTCAATATGTTATGTTGTCACACCCCATACAAGCTCTGAAATGGCGGCTTTCCTCCCATTGTTGCAGTTTTTCCATGAACCACTTGGTGATTATTGTTGATGAACAGTTTTGAAACTCGGCATGAACTAAATATTAATATATACGATTTTATTAATAATAATAATGATGATACACTGAGTGTTAATGGTTTACTGGAGCATGCCTCTCTGTTTTTAAGGGACACAAAAGGACGTACCCACAGGTAAAATGGTAGAGAAGTTGCAGAAGTGGTTCTGTTTCTTTAGGAGTTGCTATTTGACATCCAGGGCATGACTTGTCTTGTAAACATTTCAATCACAGTGGGGATCGTGGAGAATCTTGACTGCCGCCTCTCATAATTCCCAGCAGGCGTCTTTATTTGAAAGCTCGGCTCACTGCAGTCAGAAGACGTATATGTGCTGCTGTTGTGTTTGATGAACAGAATCCGCTCTCTGATTGTCAAATTTTTCATTTTAATATATTTCTTCTTATCTAAAGCTTTTTTCCCCTCTAAGTGATGTTTCTCTCGGTCCCTACATATAACTCCTGCTGTTTTATTTAAGAGTTGAACCCCTGAAATCAGTTATAATCTGACATTTTTCAGTAGCCAGCTTCCATCATGTTTGCCATAGAAATATTTTAATGTATACCCAAAATGTTGGCATTTAATACTCAGTCTAAAACATATACAGGAACTCAGTCAGACATCTTTCTTTGCCCAGTTTACCCACTATTACTCTTCTCCACATCTTCAGTTCATCTGAACCTTCCCTAATGGTCGCTACCAGTGAAAACCATTACATCTTCAGCTCTGCCACCTTTTTGTCAGTGCCACGGTCTCCAAACTATACATCAGAGCAGGTCTCACTTCCATCTTGTAAACATTCCCTTCTTGCTGTTCTTCTGTCACACCAGAGAGAGTGAGAGGTGAGTAAATATTGGCGGATGAACCACAAAAAATACTGACGTCAACTCGTGAATGAATGAAAAAGTACTGAAACCACTATATAATGGAGAGAAGCCAGTTTGGCATCACTGACAGGAATAAATGGCTTTTGGTGTGCACATTCAAAAATAATTTTACAAAGCAATAAAGACTAAAGTAAGAAAATAAATGCGAAGAATGCTAATTTACAAATGTCATGTTGATTTTTGTATTTAATGGTAAAGTTTATGACATTTCACAGTGGTTAAAAAAAGAATGGTTCCTCCAAATGGGCTTTTTCTTTCCTTTCTTCCACTTCATGAGCACTTGCATGCACCAAGAGTTTAGAGCCTGATAAATGTGAACATTTATTGATGAAAACATGGCAAAATGGCCTTTTCTGCTCTATTTTTGATCCCGTGTGCATGAGAGAAAAGCCAAAATAAATTCAAACTCTTGAACCCAGTTCTTTTTTTTTAGTCATTAAAGATGTATGCTCAGAGAAATCCTTAAAAGCCCCAAACTACCATGACATCCGTGCCCATGATGAGAGTAAACTTCTGATGATTTCTCTTAGCAAATGTGCTGCGTCTAACTGTTTGTCTTCATGTTCCTCCTCTGCAAAGCTATAAAACACGAAAGCTATTTAAAAGTAAATCATGACATATAGATCAGTAAAGTAACAATAAACACATCGAACTACATATTGCTCCTCCAGGATCACTGAATAAAGAGTGCAACAGCGTGACTTACTCACAAATTGGTCCAAATCACAGTTTGTTTCTCCCCCAAAACTCTCCTGACTGTTCCACAGTGTTTGTGGTTAGGTTGGAGGAGCTGCAGATGCTTGTGTACGGATAGAGCCGAATTATAATCATGGCTGTATGAAATATTTACTGTTGGGAGATATGATGTAAACCCCAGGGTTATGATCTGAATGTAGCACAAATGTGGAAAACTAAAGAGAGACGGAGAGAGAGGGACGCTATGTTTGTTGGCTGCTTTTTGTCTGCTGTTGTGCAACTCCCAAAGCTGCAGTGGCGGACAGACGGCTCACTCACTACTCGGTGGGTCAACAAAACTTTTGGATATCTCTGTAACTCATTGGCGGTGTGGCACAGTCGCATTATTTGAGCCATGGGTGGACTTTGGACAGATTCGTGCACAACAGCTCCTGGCAGAAAGAGATAACACCACAGATTTTTTTTTATCCATTGAGAAGCACGGTGGTCTCGGAAGTGATCTAAAGGTGAAGGGGCTATGTTAGCAGGTGTTTGATTTTATAGTTAAAGTTATTAAAAATTATATGGAAAAAGGGAGAAGACTGACAGTGAGAGAACATTTATAGAGTTGGAAAAGTCAACATCCTCCTGGGTAAATCCATAAATGACTAAATAAAGCTTCATAGAAATACAGATATGAATTGAAGTGTTATTTTAGTCCAGATCAATGTGAGGGAACCACAGTCTCCACTGAGACACAGTTAAATATCAATTAAAACTAAATCTTTGTTCCAAGTGTTTTATTTATTTATTTAATATTTACCAAACTAAAATACATACAGCACATAAAACCAGGTACATTTCTACCTTTCAGCCCTAAACTGCTGCATATGCGCTGATGAATCAGATTAAAATCTTCAATTTTCTTATTGCTGAGGATCTTCTGGGGGCCAAAGACTCCTCCAGATGGCTGATAGCCTGCTTTGGTCTCACAGAGCTGGTATAACACAGAGCTCAAGACTAAACATTATTGGCAAACTTACAGTGAAATTGCGCATAACTTTATTAAAAATGATACCTTTTTGTTTTTGATCAATTAAAAGCTCTACTTTCAGGCCAAAAACAAACTTATTATTGAAATAGGTTGGTACAGTTATGAAAGAAAAAAGGCTAATATGTCTATACACAGTTTGCTGCTTTTAGTAGTAAAATAGCAAAAGAAAAATATGAGAGCTCAGTAAGAGCCTTCTGTCGATAATCAATGACTGATAGCGATCACTGTGATGACTTATTCATCCATTTGCCTTTTTTTTCTTAAGTAAGGATATCCCATCATCTGCTGTATTGTAAATTTTTTTAAAGCTGTCATGTGGCATGATGATAAAATTCAATCTTGTAGGCACACTCAAATGCACTCAGCTTAAAATGCATGTTTTTGAACTGTGTGAGGAAAACTGAAGAAAATTAACCGACAGAGGCACAGAGAGGAAAGTCAGGCCCATAAGGGACCCACTCCCCCAGTGGAGCATTGTGCTGCACTGTGTAAATCTAATAGCGTTACACTGCATAGTGATACATTTTTTTTCAGTTTTCCTGCAGAATGAGTACTTTAGATGTTGACAGAAAAGTAGATTTACCTTGTAATGGCCTGATGTTCTAAATGCAGGGCTTTCACCTGCATGGAGCATTTTCAAATTCTTACATTGGTCTTGACGACCTAAACACATCTTCAACCACTGCTTTTTAATGTTAACGTTTTCATGCATGAGCCTCATTGTCACATATATTTCGGATCTATATTAGAAAAGGAGCTGAGGGTGAACTGATACCCTGCTGGCTTCACACAACTCATAAACTTCTCTCTTCCACAGGAGCCCACAAAACTTCATGGCTGCCATCTGGTGGCAACATTATGTAGGCCTGTTAACTCCAGTGACGCTGACATATTCATGTTGCAGGTGATACTCTAAATGAAGAAAAAAATGAACTCACTAAAAGACACATGCCTTTTATTCTTTTGCCAGTTATATAAAGTTAGAGAACTGAAAACTAGTTTGATTAAATGCCATTTAATGGCATTAACTTTATTAGGAGTTATTGCTGTGCAGGCAAAAATGTAAGCAATGTTGTACAGTAATCATAAATCAAAACTATTCTGGCTTTATAAGTGAACTTAAATCTAACATACACATGTCGTTAATGTACAGTAAATAATTTATTTTATGTGATAAACGTGTGTCAGTTCCCATCACTTTATGCACATCATTAAAAACGTGGGTTTTTTTTTTTAACTACGTGAGTGTTAAAGCATTGGTGTACACCGCAGACTGTATATAAATGTTTTATAAAATATATTTTATACATACAGTGATCTGAGTATTTGCCCAATACCTAATTAATTATTGGGGGGTGGGGTTTTGCATTTCTGTCACGTTTAAATGTTTTAGATCATAAAAAAACATTTCAACATTTCATTCATTCAAGGAAAGAAAAATTATCCAAACCTAGCCCTGTGTGGAAAAACCCTGCTAAATGTGCCACCCTTGGCAGCAAGAACTGCAAATAAGCATAGGGGAGAGTGAGGTAAGATGAGCCACTTTTTACTCATGTTGCCCTGGATGTGAGAAAAAAATGACACAGAAATAGAATGATAACATATTCCTTTATTTCAGGATGTCTCCTTTCAAATGTAATGATCAGAATCTATGTCTGATGACGCTGCCCAAAATAATGACCTATTAAAAAAAAAAATGCTCCTTTGGCTCAACTTGCCCCAGATTAGGGGTAAATTGAACCTAGTCAGTGGGTAAACTGAGCCATCTTGGGGCAAACTGACCATGTAGTTTTTAAAATGTAAAACTGATCATATTGTGAAAACAAACCATTTTAACAGTTGTAAACCTGTGAGAACAAACCTGGAAACTGGTGGTTTCTAAACAAACCACCAGTTCAAAACCATTTATTCAAAAGAACTATTCAATATTCCAATGATCAAGGTTGCAGGGGAATATGAACTGTTGCTCCCTCCTTGCAGTTCCTCCAGCCTGTTGAGGTTGAGGTAGCTTCTTCAGCACATCCTTGCGTGGGAAAGATGCCTCATCATTTTCCTTGAACACAAACGTGGGTTTCTTACTGCTAGTGATCCCTCGGATTCTTCTGAGAAATCTGGCACTCACTTCGTTGTCTGCAAACCTGTCAACCAGGCCAATGTAATGGTGGCTCCTGGATTCTGTTACCTGTCGATCACTTTAGCCAGATTGTCAAAGAACTCCCCAACTGTAGTCTTATTGAAGGCTGTAGCTCTTCCCAAAGATGTTGCCTCAGGCATACGACAAGAGAGATGGTGGCGTGCCTAAAAAATTCTTGAACCATTCTTTACCTAAAAAATGTAATGGTAAAGTAGTAAACTACACAAAATACATTAGTCTGTGCCAACCTACTGAAATGTTGTTGCTTGCACTTCCTACCGGCTAAACCTTTCTCTGTCCAGTTGCTGGGAGTAGGAATGTTGTTTCTGCCTGCCAATTCTAATGCCAGTTCACGGCATTTCTTTGGGGAAATGCCATGGAACTGCTCTGCAAGCTTCTTGATATGTTCTGCTAGCTCCTTCTCCACCTCCTCAGAGAAGACTCTCTTTGCTGAAGCTGTTCCACTATAGCCAACCGATTTGACCTCCTGTGTGTCCCTCTTTTTAATATATCTCCTGAGGGTTGACCTGTCAATTTGTCTTTCTTTAGCCACTGATCTTATGGACTTTCCTCCCTTGACTTCACTCGCTGCCCTTTCAATCTCCTCCAGGGGTGTTGAGCCCCAGCTGGTCTTCCGTCTGTAGGTCCTTGGCATGATATCTTTTCTATAATAGTTAACATATGACAAATACAACAAAAGGGTTCAGTATACTGAACTAAAATACTATTTAATAAGTCAGAGCCTTAAATAAATTTCAGTGCCTTATGGTGGGGTAGGTTGAACCATTGGATCAATTTACCCCATAGCCTTTGGCTCACTTTGCCCCATAGCCACCACTTTGAAAAAAAACGGGCTAGCTTAGCAATTTAGGCTAATCTTTAGAAAACTTCTTCAGATGATATTATATTTTAGAAACCCACCAACATGTATAATATATCATTTTAGACACAGATACATTTGTTTTAATATTACAGTCAATTTACCTGATATGCAGAAATTTTACTTTGACAAGCAGAAAACATTTTTTTGTGTAATACAGACTTACCCCTTCTCCAATGTGCTCCTCTTTAATATAGCAGGATGGAAATGATGAGTGCTTCCTGGATTTATGGTCACATAACAAAACATGTACACAGTTACCTAGATACAAGGGGTGGTTCAACTTACCCACTGGCTCATCTTACCTCACTCTCCCCTATGTGATAAATGGCAATGAGTCTTTATCATCGCCGTAGAGGAATTTTCGCCCACTCTTCTTTGCAGAAGTGTTTTAATTCAGCTACACTGGAGATTTTTCAAGCTTGAACGGCCTGTTAAATATCATCTCAATACATCTTAAAAGGATTTAAGTGCAGACTAGACTTTGATTAGGCCAGGTTCGTCAGTGTTTCAACTTTTCTCCATTTGTGAATAATGGCTCTCACAGTGTCTTGATGCATGCTCAGTCATCCAGATAAGTAAATCCCCAAAAGTTGTTTCTGTTCATATGGACGTCCAGATAAACAGAATCAACTTTTGGGGTTCTCACAGTGCTTCACTGGAGTCCCAAAGCCTTAGAAATGGATCTGTTACCCTTTCAGAGAGGCTGCAACTTCGTCAAACTGGCTGGCTTCCTTGATTCAACAAGGTCGGGCTATAACCAGGCGTGGGAGTAATTGAACTCAGCTTTTAAAAAACTGCCCGTAATCAGTAAACAAAAACAATTGTCCGTTAAAGTAACCAGCTACAAAAAAAATCGTAAAAAAAGACTCGCTAAAAAATAAATAAAATAAAATAATAATAAGTTAATCCTTAGCATGTATTCTTAGCTCCGTTCCGTTTTAAAGAAAATAACCCAGTATGAAGCAATTCTCGTATGAAGACGAGAGGGAAAAAAACAGATATTTAAACTACGTAACTTCCGGTAGAGTGGGCGTGGTTTAAGCTGTCAACTAACCGAAGAACAACAAAAACAACCCAACCGCAGAGGGGGGTTCTGCCAAAGGTGAGTTCTGCACTCTCAAAAATGTACCGTATCAGGTGCCAAATGGAGCACGCGCAGCGACCCGTGTCGCTAAGTTTGGAGGCCCAGGTAGAGAGTTTGATCCAACACTCAAAGAAATGTTTTTACCGATTTGAATTTACAGCCAACGTGTTGCACGCTTTTTGGAGGTAGGCAGTAGTGTCGTTGGCTCGTGCTGTGCTAAAATGTTCAAACACACCAGGTTGCACTGTTACAATCTCAGCTTCCAGTTTATTATCCTTAAGCTAGCGACATCATACAGCTAGGCCTCCGTCTGAGCAGTCAGCCCCCCACCCCACGAAGCGACGCTCGTTATCTGACTGTAACACCGTTTCCCCGGACCCTGTTAAAAATATATCTGTTTAAAATAGCTTCGCGTATCAGCAACTGTGTGCAAGGTTTACAGTAAGACTTTTGACCTTTTTATGACTCTTTGTGGGTTGACGTTCATTTCGGGTAGCATTAATCCATTTCGTTGTTTTGTTATTTTCTGAAAAACGTCATCTTTATTGACGGTTTGGTAGCATTGCAGGTTGAACTTCACCGCTGTGAGCAGTAGCGAGCAGCTGATAATGTTTAACTTTTTATACATTACAAAATCTAACTTCCTGCCCATTGTGTACGCCGAACTGAGCAAATGGTGCTGAAGAAACATTTGAAACAAAAAGATTCCAGAAAAAAGTAACAAATTATAACAGGGGTTTAAAAGTGTGTGTTTAAACTGTATAAAACAATGACCTCAGGTTAGTCATGACATATGTCCATTAGAACTTTTTCATTTCAGTGCATGGCTTCAGGGCTTGGCTGCTCCCCAGTTATACCACATAAACAGTTGTTTTCGTCTCAAGCACCCAACTGTCAGCTTACCTTTCCTTTGTTTGTCACATAAATGCAAGTTTCACCACCTTTGATGTGGTGTCAACTCTGTCTTTCTTTGCATTTTTTTTTCACGTATTCTGGTTATTTTACGGCTGCAAGCTTAAAAATAAGTTTTCCCTGCTTATGTTTCTCGTCATTTTCTCACAGCAGGGACCGAGGCATGTGATCTGATGTGGTGTTGAAAACAATCTTTCCTTTGGTCTCTGCTACATCAGAGGTAAGAATCAGGTGGGATCTGTGTAATGAGAAACGATCTATGACAGAAACATCAGACAGAGTCCGGATGAAACACTCAGTCTTTTGACAAACACACTTCAGGTGGGCTCAGTTTAAGATGATCAGACTCCGTTTGTCTGAAACTGATAGGGCTGATCGGGGTTAAAGTGAGGCTGTTGAGTGCAAGGTGGACAGGCAGGGTCGAGAATGTATGTTATTGTGATGTATGATTACCAGTTATTGAGCCTGCCTGGAGGGGTTTTTTGTCTATGGATTCTAAACCAATCCACACATTGAAAAAGCTACATTTTCTCTGGATTGAGTTATACAATTACTCATCAGATTAATCATTTTACAGCAAAAATGGCAACAGAAATTGTAATCATAGCAGAAAATGGGTTTCAGTAGGAACAGGTGGCTTCGCTGACAACTGTGCACCTGCTCTCCTCAGTGCTGCTGTGCCTCTCACGTTTCAGCTGTCTGTGACTTGTAGGTTATTCTGTGATGTTCGTGGGTTGTTTTTAGACCTTTTTTTTTATTTTTTATCTTTTAACACCTGCACAGAAAAAGGTAAAACATAGACAAGAAGTGTCAGCCAGCAGGAGGAGCAGGACTAAAGTTTGAGGTGGTTAAAGTGGAAGTCAGTGGTAGCACATTTGTGTCCCTTTGTTTAGCACTTTGAATGAAGGACAACCCAACACTATGGGGAAAATGCCATGCACAGGCACTGGTTGGCCATAACAGGATTTGGAGCAATCACAAGTGATTAATCAATGTTCATACCCCGAGTAATCCTTATGTGCTAAATCTACACCATAGGTACGTCATAATTATATACCCTTATGAAACTCTGTTGTAACTACATTTCGGCGTGGTGTCAGCCACTTGTCTACAGGCTCAAGATTCAAGAAATCTAATTTGAGCTTTCGAATCACATGCAATTACAAAGTAGAACTGATTTTTTTTATTCAATATGAGCCGCAATTAGTGATTGATCTGTGAACTTGTCAGTAAAGTGCTTACTGAGGTGGAACAATGACTGTGGAACCACTGCTATCGCCCCCTGGTGACCATTTAAAAGACAGCAGGCTTAAAGCACGTCCACCAAGCATAGGCAATTTTCCCCAAGGGTCCATATGAGAAACTGGGAGTGCTGTGGAAGGCGGCACCAATTAGGTAAACTCAGTATTTAATTTCATCTCTTTCTGAACTTATTGGTGAAACCTTGCACAACATTTTCAGATTCTCATGTGAACTTGTGGAGAAAATTAATTGCCCACCACTGCACATGGCCTTCCTGTTAGCTACAGGCCACTAATACCTATAGGTAAGGGGTGGGGAACTCCCACAGCTGATTTAAATCGCTAAATTACCTCCTCAATATGTCTTGAAGTTCTCCAGAGGCCTGGCAATGAACTAATCATTGGATTCGGGTGTGCTGACCCAGGGTGTTATCTAAAACCTGCAGGACACCAGCCCTTGAGTCCTGTAGTTCCCCCACCCCTGTTATAGGTGATAGAAAGGTGATTTTTTTTTTTTGTGTACAAAATACTTGAAACTCTAAAATGCTTCAGGGAAGCTGCCACTATAGTTCTAATAGTTTTGCTGGTGGAACTAGTTCACCTGGTTCCACTGTTGTCATGTTTCTGAAAATGCTCACTCAATTTGTTTTGCATATGTGGGCTTTGAATGACAAATGTCCAGAGTAGAGAGCGCTTTATGCTTCTCCAGCTTCTTTCACAAATGCAGTTTCAGATGTCAGCTTAGACCTTTCCTGTAGGTAAATTATTTAATCCACATGGTCACTCTGAGCTGTGTATAAGGAGCATTTTCATAGTGCCGAAGATTTTTTGGACAGTCACTGTGAGAGATGAGCTGTACTGTGCTTTGAGTACATTGCACCAAAAGTATGTTTGTTTGTGGAGAATGTCAGCATAGGTGAAAACAGAAGCAGATGCTAACAAATGAAAAGCTTATCCTAATGTTTTTCTTCATTTATACAGGATTTTTATTAACAGCTACAAAATCTGCAAAAAAGTGATAAAAAGAAAAATGGAAACAAATTGAGGGGAAAAAAGAAGAAAATCTGGAAAAGTAGACTCTGGGAGGTGACTGTGCCCATAAAGCACTGTGTGAGATTAGAACTTTAGAATTAGATCACCACGCCTGCTAAACGTACGTCCCATTCTAAATTCCTTAACAGACATCAGCCCCAAAAATCCAACACTGAGAATTCTCTAAACACCACGTTAGACATGCAGGTTACATGCAAATTAAGCAATACAATTTTGACACTTAAAGACCTAAAACTTCAGTAGGGTCACATATGTTTTGGGAGGAAACTTGATTTTCATACACATTGTGATAAACAGTGTAAAATATCTCCAGCTTTATCCTTTAAAAGACATATGTAACAGCTGTCCTGATGTAATTGTCATGTTTCCATAGCATATCTTAAAAGCGTCTTTTTTTTCCCCTTTGGTCTCTTACATGGATACCTGTTCAGGACTTGAGCCATGGAGTCCTCTGATGAAGATGAGGTGCGCACCTTTGTTCAAGTCCTCAGTGAGAAGTATAACCCTGAGAATTTCCCCTATGGCCAAGGCGTAGGAGTGGTTGTTCTGCCCAGGCCTCCAGGATCCCCTGTCAAAGGTGAGAGATGACAGAGCGAGCTATTTCAGGGTTGTGATGATGCCACGTGAGCAGTGTATCACTTGTGATAAGTTCAGCCCGGCATATCTGCCTTTTTATTTGGAGTGTTGAGCTGTGAATGAGGCTCTGAACTGACTCGAGTTTCCTGTTTGCAGATCGTCTCTTCTTGCCCAGCGCACTGGTTCTGAATGACAGTGGAATCAGTAAAGCCGGCGACAGGCAAGACATCGCTGCTTCCTGCGCCCACGTGGTAGAGCTCGACCTGTCCCACAATCAGCTGAATGACTGGGGAGAGGTGGGGGTCTTGGAGTTTTAATTGAACTTAATAAGGTTTTTCATAAAAGCAGAGCCATCTGGCTTTTGTTCAAGACAATTTAGTTGGAGTGCTGTCTGTATGCTACCATGTCAGCAGTTAAAAAGGGCTTAAATGGACACTAGTAAATGCTAGTCATAGGTTTATAAGATTAAGGTCTTTGTTTTGATGGTTATTTTAGTGTAATAAAAAATGAATACAACACATACAGATAAAAAAAATAGAAGTTAATCTCTCTTTATTGTTAGTAAGGATGCAAGCCTGGGATGTCAAACTCCTTTTACATTGTGGGCCACAAACAACCCACTTTGGTCTTGAGCGGGCTGAACCAGTAAAACTTCCCTTTCTGTCAGTAATAAGAAGTTTAACCACACTTTATTACTTTATTACTTTGGCATAGTATGAATGGCTGTGGGGGAGGTGTTTATCAGGAGGAAAAGCTGTAAAACTTAATACAGTTGAAAGTCCAAAAATGTATGCCCTCCTTCTCATTTTCCAAAGCCATCCAGTTGGCCAGTTTGGAGTCTTTGCCGGGCCGATTGTGCCCCCGGACTTTATGTTTGTAAGTTAACTGGAAAGCATGTAGATTTTTAGATGGTTATTCACTGATTCCATCTAGCCTCCATTCATCATCATTCTTTTCTTTTTGTTTGTTTGCATATGTACTGTTAATAATTAAGTTCTTAAGGTTGGGTTGTGCTGTTATTCAGCCGAGTGATACCGTGATGAGGGCTGTAGGCACAGTTCCCTTCTGCTGTGCCAGCTGGAACACCTGGTACCTCTCAGGTTAACTGGAGTACTCATTTATTAATAAGCAGGGTTGGATACATTTTTTTGTATGAACCAATAAATACATACACCACATATTCATTTAATATAATAATCTCTTCTTCTGTCATTCACATGGGTTTAGCATTAAGTATTTTATTTGCCATCTAGAAGCCAAAGAGTGAAAACAAGTCAATGTGAAACTAAACCAGACGCTACTGATGTGGATTAATTATCAGCTTTTTAAACAGAATGAAGGAAAATGTGAACACGGTACAGAAACACTTTAAAAATATGCCTGTTCAAGACTATCTATGGGTTGTATTTAAAGATGGATGACTCGGAACTTACCTAGAATTTAAACCGCTGTATCTCATTATACAGCTTATTTATGTGTACTAGAGTTATCTAGCTAATCAACAAGCTCTGAAAATAATGGTTTTCAAAGTAAAAGTGTTTTGAAAAGTTCTGTAACTTGTTTCTTCTTTTTCTTTGTTCTGTGTCCTGATGCTCCTGGTTTTGCCAGATCGGCACCATCGTTTCCAGCATCCCACACCTGGACTTCCTCAATCTGAGCATGAACCCGCTAAGCGGCGTGCAGCTGGAGCCGAACATGGCAGAGGTTTTTTCCAGGGTCCGACGACTGGTCCTCATTAATACACAAGTCAGCTGGGACACTGTTCACACACTCACGCAGCACACACCAGAGTAAGTGACAAAGCATGGAAAAAGGTTTTATGTTCTTTTATGTGTGGCAATGAGAGAATTTGTATATTTTTGTCTAAGCGTCTGCATATATAGAGATTTACAATGTTTTCAGAGTTCTCTCTGCAGTCCTGTGAAAAACTAAGTACACCCCTACTGCTTCCATGGGAGGTGTGAGAATAAGTAGCAGCCAGTTGCTAATGGGACACATTTAACTCAACAAATGTGAGCACCTCTGAAAAAGCAGACGTTTTGGTAGCCTACTGCTAAGGGGATGTCTGAGCAAATTCACTCCAGACTGAGCAATACTCAGAGAAACTGATAAAAGCCCAACAGCTACATCTCAGACTCTACAGCCCTCAATTAGTGTGTAAAATTGGAAAGTTCGTGACAACACAATTTTTTTTTTTTTAAACTGAACTTGTTAGTAAGGGTTTCCAGGCTTCTTCACTCTAAAACAAACATGGCAGGAATGTTTAGGTTTGCTGAAGTTGACAAAACTACAACAGAATGACTGAAAAAGAAAACAATGAACATGTTTCAATGACCCAGTCAAAGTCCAGAACTCAACCAAGCTGTTGGGAGATGTGTATTAAAGAATGCCCACAGACCTCAATGTTGTAAAGAAGAGTGTGCCAGTAGTCCTCCAGTGATGTGAGAGATGACTCTTAAAAACAATTGCCTCACATAATTGTTGCTAATGTGGCTCTACAAGCTACTGAGTCATAATGAATCACTTAGTTTTTTGTGCCACTCTGACCACTCAGAGTTGCTCAGAACATTAGCGAGCAGATTAGTGATGCGTTCCTCCTTTATCTTGAGCACACAGATGTAGACTCAACAGGAATTCCAGGAAGTTATGCCCCACCTTGCCATGTTTAGGGAGGTTGGGTTGACGCATGAGGAGTAATGGTTGGTTGGTTTAGCCACAAAAGAAGAAATCTTTTCAATTTTCGTCAACAAGCCAGGGCTGTGCCAGTTCCAATCAGCAGGAGCCTCGCTATCATGGCTCTGAATAGGTAGATGTCTTCAACGTCCTCCAATGTGAGTGTTGCCAGGCTCGTTCCACTGAAAGGCTGTCGTGTATCTGCAGCAAATGTTCCGACGATCAGGCTCCCCCGCGCCCAGGTTTCTCGTCGAGAGGGTGTCAGTAGTGTTTAATATAATTCAGTCCAGTTTTATTTGTTGTAAACAGGGTAGAGAACTCAGAACATATGGTGACAATTGGAAACACGATAACAGCTGCCTTATTCTTTTGAAGAATCAAAAGCACCTTAATGCATATTACACAGATTATACAAAGAATCTTTGATGTCCTCAAAAATGCCAGTTTCCTTGCACCTCATCTTCCAGGCTGGAGGAGCTCTTCCTGTGTCTGAACGGCTACAACAGCGTGTCAGAGTCCCAGACGACATGCCCGTCGCTACGCCTGCTGCAGATTACAGATAACCAGCTGCAGGATTGGGCAGAAGTGAGGAAGTTTGGGCTGCTGTACCCCAGTCTGAGCACACTGGTGCTGGCCAATAACAGCGTGGACTCTGTGGGAGACACCAAGGAGACACTGGAGCACCTCTTCTCCAACCTGCGTAGCATCAACCTCAACAATTCAGGTCGGAGTCCTAAAAGTCTTTTAATCTGTCTGTATTCAGTGCAAGATGTGAACAAATAGCCCTATAACTCATTATGTTTATTATTATTATTATTGTTGTTGTTGTTGTTGTTGTTGTTGTTATTCAGGTCTTAGTAAATGGATCGACATTGAAAGGCTGAATTTCTTTCCCAAACTGGTGGAGGTCAAAGCAAAGGGAATCCCTTTACTGCAGTCTTACAGCACCGAGGAGAGACGTAGCCTCCTTTTAGCACAGTAAGTCTGAAGCTGTGTGCTTGTTTGTTCAGTAACTTCATCATCGAAATACTCATTGAGCACTTTTAACACCCGACTGCTGCACCTGCCCTCAGGCTGCCCTCCGTAATGGTGCTGAACGGGGGTGCCGTGTCTAATGGTGAGAGAGAGGATGCTGAGAGGTTCTTCATCAGATACTACCAGGACTGTCCAGAGCAGGAGCGTCCCGAGAGGTGGAGCATCATCCACACATACATTTTTCACTGCACACATAATCATAGTGAATAAGTTTACTCATGGATAATAATAATAATTCAAAGCTGCGGCTGACCGCTGACGCTGTAGTAACTAGTAGAAGTGGACGAGGAATAATATGTAGTCTCAAAAAGACACTTTGCATATGCAGTGGTGCTGATGGCCAGCTAAGATGCGTGGGTAGAAGTTGGCGTTAGGCAACTGTGTGAATTGTGAATTTATCGTTAAATAAAATTAGCCATTAGCTTTATTTCTTCTTTTTTACTTTTTGAGGGGTTTCTTTGGATCATTTAAGTTTGTTAACTTAGTGATCTGCATCCTAAAACAAGGTAGAAAATTAACATGTAACTAAATTTCAAAGGCACACACTCTCCAGATGGAAAGGATCATTTGTAGCCAGTGTTTTGAGAAACTGTCCTACTTTGGCAAATCGTCCTACCCATATTATAATTTGACGGCGACTTGTGACTAATACAAACCATAACCATAAGAAATATTCACAATGGGTTAAAAAAATGATGTAAATTTGGGGTTTGTGTTACGTGTATGCGCAGAAACAACAGGTGGGATGGTTTGTGAGGTAGGATAGATTCCCAGAACACCGGTTCTCATTTCGTGGCCATATTTCAGCAACAGGTTTTGTACAAAAAAAGTCTAAAACTCAGAGATATTCAGTTAAACAATCTTCTTCTTTCAGATGTTTTCTTTAGGGGTCATCACCCTCTAACCCTATCCCTAGCGTCCTCCTCTGCATGTGCTTCTTCACTATATCGATGAACTTTCTGTGAGGTCTTCCTCTCTTCCTCCTCCCTGGCAGCTCAATATTTAGCATCATTTGTCCAATGTATCCACTCTCTCTTCTCTCCCAAACTATCTGAGCCTCGCCTCTCTACCTTTATCTCCAAACTGCTGAACTTGAGCTGTCCCTCTGACATCCTCGTTTTTAATCATTTCCATTTTGGTCACTACCAGTGAAAACCTGAGCATCTTCAGCTCTGCCTGCTGTCTTTTTTTCAGTGCTACTGTCTCCAAGCCATACATTATAGCAGCTCTCGGTACCATCTTAAAACCCTGTCCACTCCACCCCTGACTGCACTTTGTTTTCTTGTGCACTGTCTTGCTTTGGATGGTTGAGCCTGGTTCTGCCAGAGGTTTTTTTTCCTCTTAAAAGGGAGTTTTTCCTCCCCACTGTCCCACAAGTGCTTGCTCATAGTGGGTGATATGATTGTTGGGGTTTTCTCTGTATTGTTGTAGGAACTTTACCTTACGATATAAAGCTTCTTGAGTGTTCGACTGTTGTTGTGATTTGGTGCTATATAAATAAAACTGAACTGAATTGAATGTAGCTGAGTTTAAACCATTGCGAAGAAGAATCAGTGTTGGTCAGATTTTACTGAAGTTTTTATCAAAGTCACATTTATCGATTTGCGGGCAGTAACCCTTGAGCGGTGATGGATTGTGAGCCTGATGAGCTACTACAGCACTGACATCTTTTGGCTTGAGAAAATAGCTAACATGATAAATTAAAAAATATATTGTGTAGCATTATGTTGATCAATAAATTGTTGTTGTTTTTTTCAGCTCTAAAATTTACATCAGATTGTTTTCATTGCTTCATTACAACATTCCGATGAGACATTTAGAGTAAAATTCATATTGAAAGTCTTCACTAAATACCTTAAATATGGAGCACAAGGCGCCAGCACTGGCTTTCAATTGGAAAGCTAAGCGGCATTTACGTTTGCATTATATTCATATGGGAACACCTGCTGATTCACAACATTAGCAACCAATCTCCATCCCTGTCCTCAGTTTGGGTCCAGCACACTATATGTTGTTTTTTTTTGCGGGGGGAGGTTGAAAGCCTTCCTCGGGGGGGCTCGCAGGGGTGAAATAATTCACCAACTGCATTCCACTTAACCTCAGCAGAATGTTGGGGAGGGATTTCTGGAGGAAGGTGTAGTCCCTGACTGGGGGAAACTAACCTTTGGGAGACAATGCCACCACTCTCTCCCTGCTCAATGAGTCCTTTGTGCTGGGAATTCTCTGATTGGGAAAACTGATACACCAGGTAGCAGGTTGTTTTTTTTATGTATACACCTACTCTGTCAACCTGAAGCCTTAATTTGAGAAATTTGATTTGTTTTCTGATGTCACATGAGCTGTCACAGCACTCCTGGCTATAAATTATTTTATTACCTGTGGCAGAACTTGTTTGTCCATCAGGAGCAGTTAATAGTTATTTTATTTCTATGTCAAACACATTCATTGCCATCTAAAAACTTCATTTTCTTTGTGTTCAGCTTCATCGCTCTGATTTTATTTTTGTCCATCAAGCGTTGCGTTTGCGGTGTTGGTTTGGGAGGGGTTCGGTGTAGGTCCAGGGTCGGGTATAACCGTGACTGTGCATGTGCATGCGGGCGTTATCGGGGTGTCAGACACACTCAGTAGGCAGTGAGCGCACAGCTATCCCCTTTCCTTTCGGATGAGGCTGCGGCCTCGCTACCCCAAGAGATCAGAGCTCTGCAGGTGGGTCACAGCCTCTCAAGTGAACACATCTGACACAGCCTGGCTTTGAGTAACTATAAACGTGTTCTCAAACCATAAACTAGACTAACTGAGATGGATACACCCCAACAATTCCTTGGAAAAAATGGGAAAGGGAAGAAAACAGCACTGGGCAGGAAGGATTAGTGGCGAGAAAGAGTAGAGGCAAGGGTTAAAAAAGAAACCAGAGAGTCGGCGTATCCGGTGAAGTTAGCAGTTAGTGGGTCTAAACAGAGCCACAGTCTCAGGGAAAGACGTGGGAAAATTTACATTTTAACTTTTTGAGGTGCTCATACGTTCAAGTAAATAACTGGAGAAATGTGAGAATGAGTCGATGAAATGCCAAAACAGGAGAGCTCAGCTACATGGTGTCTCTTGGCTTCACAGTCTTGTAATTTCCTCCGCAGGAATCAAAGAATGCCAAAATGACAGTTGGAATGTCGGCTTCTTATCACCTGCAGCATTGTTTGCCCCATTATACCATGCTTACCACCTTAAATGAAGCCTCTTTGGTAAATGGCTTCTCTTAGAATGGCACTTTGTGCACTGTGGCCTTAGTGGAGAATTCCCAGGGTGGACTGCAAGTTTGGCCAGAAAATCCCAGGGCCAGGGCAGCGGCTTTGTGGAGGAGTTTTGGGGAGGGAAGTGAAATTGCTTTGATTGGCCCAGCTGTTACAGTAGCTTTGAAAGCACAGGCCTTTTCTCCTGGATTTTATTTAATCGTTCCTGGGGCCTTATCTCGAACACGCATTCCCCTGAGATGGCTGAGAGCTTTCTCACGGCAAGCAAGTGGCAGACAACTCGGTGTTTCTCTGCCTCTTAAACACTCATAGCTTGTTTCCATAACCCTGAGTTTAAAGTCTTTTTAAAAAAATCTGAAATATCTTAAATATACTTGCTGTTTCTATTTCACACCTGTACTTCATCTAAGAAGGAAAAAAAGAGGATGTATAACCTGTGAGTCTGAAAAGTGAAGCCAGTGTTGAACAGCCTTTTACCTGCATTCTTCATAACAGCCAGCAGAGGGCACAAAGAGAAGTCTTGTCCTATACAAGTCTATAAGAAGATTGCCCTGCTTTTAACTTGATTCGTGACCTCATGAAGCATTTTCACAATGACTTTATCATCTCTGTCTTTAGTTTTAAGTGTTATTTTGTACAGCTTGTTGTTAAATTTCTAGATTTTGATTCCATTTAGAGTAAATCAGTGCTAAAACACAGTGTGATTGTGACATCAGAGGGCAGGGTGGAGCCGTAGACCAAGCTGCTCTTTGAATGTCGAAATGAAGCCTACATCCTATCATTAGTACAGGGTGTATGTTATTTACCATAGCAACAATGGGGGGGGGGAGGCAAAGAGACACTGTGGTCTACCTTAAAAATGCCATTATGTGTTATCATGATTATTTGGGCAAATATTTTTCCATATATTTGTAGAATAACATGCAGGCATGTCTGACAAACTCATTTTTCAGTTAGTTTTGGCAAATATTCAAAAATTATATGCATATAATGAGCTAGTTAGCGGTTAGCATACCCTGGAAAATCCTCCTTTCTGAAACTTAGAATGGGTGCATTTATAAAAGGGTCTTAATGTTTTATTCAGAATGACCTGAACTGAGTGGATGAATTCAGCAGGAAAGTGTTTCTAGAGGCCAAGCCTGAGGGCTGTTTTCCCATAGACTCTTATAGTACCAGTCTGTTTGCAGTCATAGATATCACTACCTCCTTGCAATTATAAAAAAATAAAGATTTAAGGGGTTTTTCACACCTGCACTGTTTAGGCCGTGTAAATCAAATTCTGGTCTTTTTTTATTTAATTTATAGTCAGAACATAATCTGACCTCCATCCAACCCCAACTACCAGGTGTGCGCTGCTAGTTTGAGATAAATGCCTCCTCGTAGTCAGATGTGCTTTGCATCCTAGGATGCGGCAGAAGACCATACACATGCAGAGAGCTCAAACTGTAGCAGCTAGCTGTGGAATAAACCAAAGGTCCAGAAGACAGCATTTCCCTTCATTGGCCAATAAGCAGAATGCCTGCTCTGCCACGGTTTGTGGTGATGCATTTTTGGTTGACTTGGAGTTTTCTCTCTGTAAAAAGAAACAAAGCCATGAGTAAAAGCCACAAGTTTACAAATTCATCAGCTGATTAAGACTAAAGAAACTAGAGGTGTTAAAACACCCTGAGATACTTTGCAAGGGCCTCACTTTTCAGAGACTATGTAGTCACTGCCATGTCTGAGAAACACCATACTTTGTGTGGTGGATTTCAAGTGTATGTCTTGTAGGAGTTTGTGTGTCTTTGCTGTATGCTGATGTCATTCAGTTGAGCTGATAACAAATAAAAAAATAACACGAGCTCTGCTTTGTTGCAGGTACCGTATCCTCGTGTCCAAATATGGCCACCTGGCTCCACTGGCTGAGGTAGACCTGAGACCCAGCCTCACCATGGTGGTTGTTCGCTGGGGTGACAGGGTGGAGACAGTCAGCCTCCGTCTGGAGCAAACAGTGGGTGACCTAAAAAAACACCTTAAGGGTCTGCTGCAGCTACCCAATGGGATGAGGCTCTTCTACATCGACCGAGAGATGTGTTCAATGTTTGGACCAGAGGAGCTGAAGTGCGGCACCCGGGCCCTGCATTCCTACGGCATTCGAGACGGGGATGAGATCCTGGTAGTGCCCAGGGACAAAAGCCGCTGCAGCTCCTCGGGTCTTTGAGTCGGGAGGTTCTCCACTTCTGGATGACTTGGATTGGAGGAATTGTAGAAATGATAAATTACTGGATATTACGCTTTTGACTTGAACCCTTTTTTTAGATATCAAAAAAAGGGTGGGTGTTTTGGATGGTAAAGAGGTTTGCTGTCTAAAATCTTGATCACATTTATGCAATAGTACATTTGCACATAGTTGTTCGATATTTACAAAGCCTTGAATTCAAGTCGCACATTTCTATGCTTCATGTGCCTTGAGTTACAAGTGCAGTTTACATCTTATTGATGAAGCATAAAAAAAAAGATCAAAAAGTTCTAGGACTGCTCCCTTAATGGCCGAAAAACCATACCTGACTCGAAATTTGGCCGTTCTCCCCTTCAGGGTCTTCCACATGTGCACCTCTGGATAAATATCAGTCTTGTTATGACCACTTCCACTGGTTCTTCTGTTTGCTGGATATCTTTTGCAGTCAAAACAGCAGTCATTCAGCTTGAATTTAATTTCTGAGAAAACAATGGAAATTGCAGGAAGGCAGAGCTGGTAGACTTGAGAGCCATGTGCCATGCATATGTCATATGTGTTTACAATCCAGGTCCTTCCCCTTGAATATTGTCCATCAAGACATTATAGTAGATCTCATGGTCTTTAATAGTGGACTGGCTGACCTTGGAGGATGCCAAGAACGTGTGGGCATCCTCCTCTCTGCTATTTTTACCTGATGTTGAACTTTTAGGCTTGAAAACTGGACTGTTTGTTGAAAAACTGTTTGTTTAAGCAAGTCCAAAGAAAGGCAAGTGCAGGTGGTAAGAGCGGGCGCATCCAAAGAAAGCCACCGCGCTAACGTGATCGGGATAGGCACAAGAACACAACCTCGAAGGGGAGTTCAGCCAAATTTATATCTGATGTGTTTTTAGATTTTTAGGGGCTGCAGAACATTAAGATCATACTTTCCTTCATACAACTGTCTTTAATTTTTTTTTTAAATTGTTTCCCTTATTATGAATTAAATGCATAAATTGCACACCAATTTTAAAACTAAAATCACCTTATAATTAAAGCATTTGAAGGGTTAAAACAGACCTTCTAATCCCTACTGTTGATATTTCTGCACCAAACTGAGAACGAATTAGTATTTTTAAAGAGCGAATACATTAAAATTAGGAGACAAATATAAATTATACACGATTTCAGATTCAAATTCATTGGATATCAGAAATGCCCTTTCTGAGAATACATTCTGCCACTTTCATTGCACATTGTTCCTCCGTAATGATTACACTTTGATCAGCATTGTCATTTTTCTCCATGTTTCTTTTGTAAAAGATGAATTGATGCCTGTTCGCTATAAACTGGCTGCAGGAGATTTTGTACAGCCTGGGCTAAAATTGTTCCAACCTATTACGTTCTCCAGAAGCAACCATGACGACAAAAATAAATAAATAATAATAATAATCATACTGCAATGATTGCAGCTAATCAGGCTTTAAACGTGGTCTTGATTTTTTTGTAGTGCCAAGGTTTTGTAAATTGGGCACCATCCATATTTGCACTGCATTAAAAAAATTACGTTTTATTTACATTTTCATGATGATGACAGCCTCAAAGCACTGCTCTACTTTTCTAACCATTATTTAAGTGGAGAAGATTTTGTTTTGTTTTGATTTCCTGCAGGAAGAGTTTGTAGATAAGCAGCACATGTAATTCCCTACTTAGACTTTCTCCACGCGATTGTAGTGAAATATCCTGGAATAACCTGCAAGCTGATGCATAAATGCCATGTGTTGGGGGTAACGTGCACGCGCACACCCGCACACACACTCGGATACCTCTCAGTCGAGACGCCCTGGCAGAAAGACGAGACATGTCTGAGGTGAGCTTGGGTCTGGGACAGAGAAAAGAAGGAGTGTTGATGCTCAAGTTACCGCAGGTCTTCTGGCTGTCCTGCGCATGAATGGAGCGCAAGAGCAGCTGAGAAGCGCTGAGGCTCACTCTGTATGGTAACCACACACCAGCTGCTGTGTCACGGACACTTCCGCTGGATTTAAGTTGGAACAGGTTCACCAAACAGCTTCTTGGCCCTCACCGGTCCACCCGAGTCTCTCTCCTTTACATTTCCATCTCACAGACACCCAAACTTTTAGTTTGCGCTGTTTCGCAGGTCCTGGTGTTGTGAGCTTTCAGCAGGAATTTTTCAACCCATCTTATCGCCTGAACATTTATTTTACTTTAGCTGATGAGACTTTGGCTGTTGGTGTCTGCTGTGTTTTACCAGCTGGAGCATTACAGATGTAGTCACTTAAACTATGTGTCATAACAATACTGGTGCATTTTTTTCACGTGTTCGTTGGTAGCAAGTGAAGTTATTTGGAGTTAAGTCATTGTTGCTGTGGTTCTTTCTCTAATTTAGACTCTAATTAGAGCTCCCAGGTCAAAATGCTTCTCTTGAGCGTCCGCAAATAAAGTGTTTTGTTGTGCTTATGCAAGCATGTGAACATGTGCTGGGGTGCACTTGTCCTGCGGCAGGCTCACAGTGCCATCTGGACTGACAGATTTTCTTTGTGTAGTAGATGACTGGAGATCTCTTTGTTTTATTGACTTTTATTAATCTGTATTATGATGAGTGGGCTGTTGAGAAGTGCTGGGATAAGTGTGAGGGGTTTGTTTTGTTTTGTTTGGATCATTGTGAGGTTGGTTTGCACAGTCTCATATGTCTTTGTTTCTTTCAGCATTTCATCATTTGCAAGACGTGTCATTTCAGGGAAACGATGTTGTTTTATGGGCATTTGTAATTTTGACATTTCTAGAATATTAACTGCGCCTGTCACCTTTTTATCTATCCTTCAGTAATACCAAAACAGAGTTTATTTACAGATTTTAAAAAGTAAAAAAAAATTGATGATCTAAAGTTCACTTTGCCTTGTGCTGGTTAGAGTGTGTGGTGTTTAATTTATATTTCGTTTGCTCTCTGTATTGCTTTTCTTCCGTGCACTTTTAATTCTTGTTTGCATTACTGCAATCTTTCTATACCTGTACTGTATAATGGTGCTTTAACTTCTCTTAAATAAAAAAAATAAATACTGATTGTTCCAGCTAATTGCAGTGTTATTTTTTTCATAATAATTCTGCAGTAATAGTCAATACCTATAGTGTGTGGGGGGATTTTTTGTGTTTAGTTTTTTGTTTTTATCTAATTCGGGACATTAAATGACCCCACACAACTGTTCATTATCCAGTTCATATGGACACTATAGCAAACATACACAAATCAACTGTAGGAAACATTTCTAGCATGTAAAAATACCACAATGAGGTTATGAATGAGTTCATCTGTCACTTTAAGACCCATACAGGGAGACCTCAGTTGATTGGTGGATTCAAACCTTCTTGCTGTGGGTCGATGTGACAGATTTTCTTTTTTTGTTTCGTCATTTATTTGACAATTAAGTCTGTTTTTCCCAGAATGTCCCCATTTTATTTGGCTTTTTTTGTATTTAAATATACTTTATTTTTTTTAAATGTAGAACATGTCTTTATGAAGTTATCAGTTTTTCATTAGGAATTTGACTTTTGGGAGCAACTGGCCTTTTTTTAAATTATTATTATTATTATTATTATTATTAATTTTATCATGTTTTCCTGTCTAGTGAGTTTAGTTTTTTCTTCTTTAATTTGCCCCTTTTTATATTTTTTGTCATAAATTTGCCCGTTTTGATTTTGAATACTGCTATTTTTTTCTCATGAACTTGTTGTGGTGTTTTTTTTTGTCATATGTTTGCAAACCTGCACAGCCACTTTATTCTTTTCACTTTCAGTGTCCCAAAACGTTGTGATCTGTTACATCTGGACAGCAGACAAATTGTTTGGGTAAGTCTTCTTGTGATGTGTGCTAGCTGTGTGAGCTAATGCTCAAGTCTGTCTTTTAATACCCACTGCCATTTAACTGTCGCTGGTTAGACTAATTGATGAGCCTATATTGCTATTCATTATCTCAAAAGGTAAAAATGGACTTGTCATTCCAACTGTTGCAAAAAGCTACTGGTTAGTATAAAAACTGTCAGATATTCAGATTAGTTTAATAATATGAACCGGCCTCTTTACATGTTGACATTTCACCGTCCTGATTGAAAGACAAGGGATGGAGTGGGCACACTGCTCGTGTTACGAGCTAAAGGGACACGAGATCAGCGTGCACAGCTCTGTTTCTTAATGCTTGGCCCTGGAGAAGATCGGAGGAATCCTGCAGACCTTCTCTTTATCGCTGGAGTGTTTCAGTCGAGCTGCAAAAAGTCCATTCCATACGTGTCAGGCGGTGTTGTGTTTCTGGGGCATTCCCTCTTAATTTCCTCCTCGTCTTTTTCCAACACCATGGCACTAATCCTGTGTAGGATATCTCTGCCAACCATCACTACCCACTCCTCAGCACATTGTCAGCATGAAGAACAACTTGTCAATGGCTGGGATCCAAGGAGGCATTTTGGTCCTGTAGTTAGAAAGCTGTATTTTCTTTTTATTCCCTTCAAGATTATTTTTTTCTTATACTTTTTTTGTCTGCATTTCTCAACTCATTGTCTGTACTGACCTTTGGCAGCCATGTTTATTACCACATTTCTTGGTGTCTTAAGATCTTCATAGGGTCACAACTTCAAATGTCTTGAAAATAATTACACGGCAATACCTCACATGAACATAATTAGGGATGAATCCCAGCAACTTCGGTTGTCCCAATAACATTTCCAGTGTCACCCTAAGGTTAGTATCTCCACGACAACATCATGCTTTGAGCTGCCTTCGTCAAGCCACGGGGTAATTGCTTATAAGAGAAAAGTCTTGATATTAACAGGATAGACTGCAATTATATTTAGTTTATTTAGCTTAATTTTTACAAGTATTCATCCTACTGAATGAATGGAAACCCTTGGCTTTTAGGTAGTTACCTAACAATTGACTGGCTTCTAGCCATACGCTATGAAAGATGGTTGTTTGGTTAGTGTATTTCTGCTATTTCAAACCATTTTCATACACGAGAGATGGAAGGATTTGTCTGAGAAACCATGGGATACTGCATGCTAACATCATAAGTTAGCATACTTTCAATCACATGGTAAAGTATACCCTGCAGAACAAGCAAGCAAGCAACTGGACATCGTATGCAGGATGTCCAGTTGAGGCTCCTAGTGTCGCCTCACTGCTCCATCGTCAGCATGTATGTGGGCGTTTAGGATCCATGGGGTGTTTTGTTCTGTTCTGTCCTGCTTGAGGAACTTAAAACGGCTTACATCAAAAATTGACTCTATACGTTTAGAGACACTCAGTAGCGATCCTGATGCACAATTGTTACAACATCAACATTGTTATTAAAACCTTGTCACGTGAACCGCTGCTTTCAACGCTATTCTTCTCATAATATAGCATAACATACACCCTCCACCCCCACATGCACTTATAAATGTAAAAATATTTAAATATTTATGGCCTTTTAAAATTTTTGTTATCTCTATTTTTTTTATCTTGGTAATTTTAAAACTTCTATTACCTTAGGCTAAGTGAATTGTTTAATCTCGTCAAACAAATTTTATTGTAATGGGAATCAACCAATCAACCCATTGGATATTGAATTCCTGGATAGAATTGAACAGGGATACTGTAAACCAATACAAAGCAATAGTTAGCAAGTTTTCAATCAGTGTTGCATGAACAAATGTCATCTGCAATTTAACTTTGCAGATGCACCATCCTGAGAATATGAACGTACTTGAAGTTGGAAGATTGTTGCAGTGCATCCATCCCACAAAGCACTTTGTTGTGTAAACAGGACCTGGCTGTGCAGTTGGTACTCTGATCTACCCTTGATCTGCCCCATTGCATTATGAAGTGGGGCTAAGGGCAGGAAGGCTAAACAGGGCCTATTGTTTGGTAGGATGAAGGAGTCATTGGGGTAAGAAGGTTTGGGTTACTGGAAGGAGGTCCACCATTGTGAATGGAAAGAAGGGAGAGGAGGGCAGGGCAGAGCCAACTGCTGGGCATAAGGGGTTGAATTAAAGTGGTCCGCACCAAGGATTAGGTGACTGCTAAACAGAGCTCAGTGGGTATCCAGTCCAGGACCTTTTTATGTGAAGGTCAGGCTTGATGGATTCTCCAAAAACTTGTGATGCTAGATACTTTGACCTGTTCCCACACAATGCCCTCCTGATGATAGAAACCTTTGACCTACCTTATGTCTCATAACCAACTTTAAGCAAGAAAAAAAATTATTTTATGCATGTTGGGGATCCTTAGTTGAATTTCTAACCTGGTACTGGGGAACTCTCCAAGAGATTTGATAGGAGCTGCCAAGTGCTTGTCCGCCAACAAACACTTAAAGGAATAGATTAACAGCCCTTGAGTTTGAACAGTGACCAGTCATTCTCAAAGAGGCATGATTGTTGAGTGTGCTGTTGATGGAAAACTCCAAAATATATGCTGACATGAGTAAAAATAGTTCTTCAGATCCACCCATCTTTCTTTTAAGTAGTTTCAGCCAGTGGCATTTAACCTCTCACCATCTCTCACCGTGGTGGGGGTCTGGGTGGGGGTTTCTCAAAAATTAACTGCACTTTTACTTTGTGTTCATCTCTGATTTCACCACCACTCACAGAGATTTTGCGAAGAAGTTGGTGGTCTTACTATAGCATCCAAGTTACTCACATGCTTCACAGTGTAAAACTGTGAATACAGGTTTTTTGTATTAAGCATGCCTCAGTGTGTCAGTACATTCTCATTTTAATCATTTTCTATGTCTTTAGATTAAGTTAAGATGCATGCTCTCCTTCTCTCTCCCCTCTTGCTTAGTGCTGTTGTCTTTATCTATTGTATCTATCAAATCATTAACTCTCTGCACTCCATCAGCACTAACCTCAATGTTTAACTGCTTCTGCAGCTTTGATTTATTATGTATTAGCTGAGTTGGGATCAACCTGCAGTTTCGTTGTGTTTTTTTTTTTTTTTTTAGTTGATTTGATTTGAGTCGAGCCATTCAGTTAAATTTTATGGCTTAGGTTAAGGTGTTGTTCATCTTTTGGTTGTTTTTTTTCCAGTCTTCACCTCTGTAATTTGTGCTTATTTTCTCCAAATTTTGAGTTAATAACTCAAATTTTCGAGTTAGTGCTGCCAATCAGTAATCTGCGTTAATGACATAATTTCCTTGTTACCCGGAAGCTGAAGCCCTCAGGTACAAATGCTACAGCTAAGCTACCGGTATTACATCCAGTCATGAATGCACAGATCGCTGAGTATTTTCAGCGTGGTTTCAAAAATGATGAAATCCTTGTGTTATTAGCTGAATCACATGGCATTACTATCAGCAAACGTACTTGCGAAAGCACCAATTTGTTGCGATCCGGTTTTGAGTGTGCGTTACTCTGCGCCATATGCTTCCAGGTAACAAGAAAGTGACCTCATTCACATAGATTACTGATTGGCAGACCTAACTCAAAATTTCGAGTTATTAACTTGAAATTTGGAGAAAAGTAACTCAAAATTTCAAGTTATGTTTCTCCAAATTTCAAGTTACATTTCTTGAAATTTCGAGTTAATAAGTTGAAATTTCGAGTTAACAAGTCGAAATTTCGAGTTAACAAGTCGAAATTTTGAGTTAATAAGTCGAAATTTTAAGAAAATAACTTGAAATTTCGAGTTATGGATACTTGTTTTTTTTTGGTTTTTTTAGTGGCGGAAATGGGCTTCCGTACAGACCTGTATGCTCGCAGTTGGCCCAAATATAACATCCTAATGTGCTCTATGACACAGTTGGCCCCTTTAACAACCATAATTACATAGAGGCCGTGTGACACGACCACCCTCGTATACAAAGGAAAAAGAAGCGTTATCTGTTGTGCGATCACAAGAAATCGGGCCATCTAGGTCTTTCCAACTTCTCCATCTACGACATTTCCCAAAACACAAAACCTTGGTCAGGAAGCTCCCTCAGCCCACTAGGTCACCTGTAACTGCCGACTTTTTTTGTCCCTCTTTGTATGACATTCTCTTTCACAGCTCGCTTAAGAGTATGTGACCATTTACACAACAAGACGTGGGAGGTATAAAAGAAGCCTCCGCAGAGAGTCTCAGTGCTGCTTAATGGGAGCCCGGGGCCTGCCCTCAGTCCTGGAGCCTTTCACACATCTTGCTCCCTGCCTCTCCAGTTACTTCCACTGTCCTCCGGCAACAAAGACCCAACTGACTGCCCTCTCCTTCCCAGACCCTATCAGCGTGGATCCACCTGAGATTTCCCCTCAGTATCTCTCCAGCATCTATGGAAATGAAGTGTCTTGTATAACCCTGTAAATGAGGCTGTACCTAATTAAAAAAGGGGACTACACAGAGTACCCAAAGTGACTGATGTTAATTCTGTAATTCTAGCTACCGCCGAGCTAAAGAGCTAGGTCTCAGACTGTGTGTGTGCTTCTGGTTTTGGTCCATAAACGCCCCCAGAGTGAGACTGTACTCCTTTGGTGAGTCTGTGTGCTCCGGTGCTCTGAGATTTAACTGTACTGAGTGAACTCTGGTAAGGCTCTAACCACGACCGAGTCCTGATCCAAAGACGACCTTCTTTTACACTTTCAGCACAAAAAACAGTCAAAACGAGAGAAACATTTTAAACTGCTGCTTCAGGTGGTGAAGGACACATTATCATTCAACCCCCTTCCAAAAACCCCCCATAAAAGCCACAGTGTTTCCCACCAAATCGTCCACCACAGACACATTTTATCATCAATTGGCACTTTGCTGCTGTTGATGACCGATCCTGCCCAAAGAGGCTTGCATTCATCCCATGAGAGCCTCTCTTTGTACACAACATTCCTCTTCTGTGGTATTTAAAACATGTCTCCAGACAGTAATTCTCTTTTGTTTTTCCACCTCTGACTTCCCCTCTCACCTTCTTGCTCTTCTTACTCTGTTTCCAGTTTCTCCCTCTCTCTCCCGGATTCCTCCGCTGTCCCTCCTCTCAAGTCCCCTCTCCTCCGCACCCACCCCCCGTCCCCAAACACTGATCTCAGATTAACGTGAACACTATCCCAGGTAAAGTTTGCACCTGCTTCTTTAGGCAAAGCTCCTTCCACTGATTCTCACTGATTCCCAGTTTAGGCGAGAACAAAAAAACTCTAGCTCGCTGTTGGTTCTGCCGGTAATTCCTGCGGAGCTGGACGCGGACAAGAAGCGCTCTTCCATCAGGACATCCAGCTGCTCTTCATCACTTCGACTGCCTCTCTGTACTCCCTCCATCACTCCCTGGATGGGATACTGCTCTGTGGAGATTGCCACTAGACTAGTAAGGTGCTAGATGTTCATCTCCTGAAGGCAGGTGAGTCCATCATTTTTGTCCTTCACTCTATTTCAGTATTTTCTGAATTTATAACCTGACTGTGGTTATAACAACAAACCTGTACTGTTTTAAATCAGCATGTTTTCATGCTGCAAATACAGACTATACCTGTATGTCACAGGAGTTATGGGGGGGTGAGTGTAAAAAAATAACACTTTCTATCTAAAATTGTTGGGATCATGTGTTTTCTTCTGGTGATGATTCCAGTATTGGATTCACGTTAAAGGGTTGCAAACTTCATGAGTAAAAATGCCTGTTTTCCCCCTTTGTTTTCCCCCCTAAAACAACCTTAAACTCTCAAATGTAAATCTTGATTTTGACATTACTTTATTTTCCACTTTTGGAACTGAGTACAAAAAAGCCCCCAAAAAACTGTGAGTTACATTTTGATCACTGTTTGATCTTGACAATCATATCTATCTAAAAATCTTTATATTAATCCTCATTGAGTGAATTAACTTCTAATGTTTCTTTAATACAACATGATTGGTCTCTTTTTGAGTGTGACCCCAGAGATAAAGAGATAAACACCCTTTAGTGTTGTGTTCGGGCTGTATCTTAATTGCCACCTTAAAAGCCACTAAAAGGACTTAATGCCAGTCAGATAACATGGTGAGTCACAAGAGTGAAAAGAGCAATTGTGGTTAATCTTTCTGTTAACAATGTATGATGAGAGGCTGATGACATTACAGCAGACCTCTCTCAGCAGTGCCCACTAACCTTGGCACACCTGAATGCGATTTAATGTCCGCCTGAGCAGAATTCACACATTAGAGAGATTTGGGAGACGTCTCGAATTGGCCTTGCATTTGTTGTGTATCGGTTAAGTGCAGAAGGTGCTGTGGGGGGGATTCACATAAAGATTCCCAGATCATACTAAGGTCTATTTATTGCATTAAAAATGAAAAATAACAGTTTTCTTAATTTTTGGTCGATAGCGCAGAGATGCTCCACATTTACTTTCGTGCCATGTTGGTCGACTAGCTTTTCATAGCTTTCATTCATTCACGTATAATGAAATAAAACCATATCTTTTCATTTTAAATTATATAGTTTATAAATATTTGTATAAATGCTTCAATAAATGCGCCTATATATGTCAAAACTGCTAGCCTGCAGCTACAGCGAACACTGTTTTACAAACTGAACTACCCAATGAAATATGCAAACTTTTAAACTATTTACTAGTGCCCAAACCAAGTTACTTGGAGTGGTATTAACCTCGTTTATCCATGAAGTCATTTAAATCCTATGTTTAAAACAAAACAGACACATCATTGTTATCAGTAAATTACCAAACGGCTTACAGGGATTAGATTGTTCTTTGTTAGGTGGTCATTAGAAAGTAACTATCTCTTGTAGCTTGCAGGCAGCTAATTGGTAAAAAGTTTTTAATGAAGCATGAAAGCTGTGCAGTTGTACCGAACGCTGGCTGGAAAAACCAAAGTCTATTGAAGCCCGTGATATCTAGAGGGAACCAATTTTAGCTGTACCACTATCTAATTGATTGCTGACTATAGAGTCAGTACCTTCTTTTTGGAGTTTCATTCTAGTTTATTTAACAATTAAGATTAAATGCTATACGATGACTGTAGACTGCCAACTTGGCTGTACATCTGATTTTGCCAACGGGAAACTTGCCAAACCAGGCCCCTAAGGGCTACTCCAAGGACCTTAGCAATTCAAACCTGCTCACTTAAAGCCATTAGTGCCCCAGCGTTTATGCTCCTCTCCCTTCAGCCAACAAGACATGGATAGGTCCCAAACAGAAGTGGTAATGAGGTCCTAAGCAGCCTCGCGGCTTCAGACAGAGAGACTCTGGAGCAGAGCCGGCCGGTCCTGTCAGCTGCCGGGAACTCAGGCACAGAGAGGCCTGTGGTCCACTGTTGAGGCTCACATGGGACTTTAAGGCAAATGTGATCCTGACACATTGTTCTGGTATGCATAATAGGGCCTTTTCAGGGCTCCTCATGGGAGCCCTGGGAGCCTGATTTTAAAGAAGTAACGTGACGTTGGTTCGTTGGTTCTACCTCTTCACTTCTTTTGTCTCACAGCCTTGCTTATGGGAAGTTGTCCTATGACTCATGCCTTCCTGCGTTTCCATTAGCTTTAAGGAAAATGCAGCACAGATTAAGTAACACCACTTTAAATTGTGTCTCTGCTTTTTTGACAGAATGGTCAGGCCAGGCTGTCCAGTCATTCTGCTCCATATCTTCAGCATCTTTGCACACACAAGAGGTATAAGACATGCAAATATTGAGCTAGCATACCATTCTCTTCCTCAACTCTTACAATTTGATGAGCTCTTGTACATTATTTTTCAAGGTAACACTCAGGATACGCTGTATCCGTATGGACCTGGCCATAGGGATCTAGAGACTCCAAAGATGGACGATGGAAGTTCTCCTGAAATTACTTTACTCATCCCCTTTATTTTCTTCAATATCCCTTACCGCTCTATCTATGTAAGCCCTGAATTCCACAGTCCTTCAATCAATATCTTTAAAGCTAACTAATGCTGGACCATGAAACTGAAATAAAAATCCTCTTCTTTCCTCTCACAGGTCAACAACAATGGTGTAATCTCCTTCAACGTGCAGGTTAGCCAATTCACACCAGAGGCTTTTCCCCTGAGTGACAGCAGGTCATTTATTGCTCCACTCTGGGCAGATGTGCACAATGGCATCCGCGGAGACGTGTACTACCGGGAGACCACCGAGCCAGAAATTCTCGAAAGGGCAACACAAGATGTCCGGAAGTATTTCAAAAACATGCCCACCTTCACTGCCACATGGGTCTTTATTTCAACATGGCACCAAGTCACTTTCTATGGAGGAAGCCAGACAACTCCGGTAAAGTTTTAACTCTGGCATAGTTTGAATTCTGGTCATTCACTTCCACCAGTATGTGGATAGGAACTGGCTGATCAAAAGGGGAAAATATGCCCCACGTGCATCTGCTTCATCTTCATCTGCTGTATTTCTCATGTGTACACAGACTTTGGTACTGTATATAAATGTGTGAGCCTCAATAATTGCCACCTGGTTGCCATATATGATTCAAACACACTCATTATAAGAACTAACATGCCATTCAGACATAATGCTATACACGTGTGTTTGAGGATATTTTATGGTCCCTATGCAATTTTCTTTACCATCCCAAAGAAAATGAGGAAGATAAAATAATGTAAATACGTTAGGTTAAGGACCTGTCCAGGGTGTACCCTGCCTCTCGCCCTACGACAGCTGGGATAGGCTCCAGCGCCCCCCGCGACCCTGAAAAGGATAAGCGGAAGCGAATGGATGGATGGACGTTAGGTTAAGTGTTATTTGTAGCTATATTGTATTTTTTTGTTAGATGCATGTAGTTTACCCAGCTTAGCTTGCTATATTTTACTTTAGACTTCTCAAATCTAGCCAACATCTGTTTCTGGACAAGTAAACAGTTATTTTGCAATTTAAATGTAATTAATGTGTTTTGGGTGGTTTAGCTGCAGAGTGAATTACTAATTCGAAAGCTTACAATTCATCCCCAGCTCACCAAACATGTCTGTAGGATCCATAGCAACGGCCATGAAGTGGCAGACCACGTAAAGTTACAGAGCAGTGTCACAAACTGTGTAACAATCGCCAACGCTCTGATGACTCAGTGAATGCAGAGCTTCAAATCGCCATTAACATCAGCACAAAAACTGTTACTGGGAACTTCATTCAGTGGATGAGCAGCTCCTGTTTGTGTGTTGGTGGTCCACTACTTTAGTCCATATAGTATATGTGCAAAAGGGGCTCATGCAGTAAAACCTGCACCACTCAATAATGTTTTTAACCAGCTAAAACTGCCTTTTTCTATCACATGAATAGGTTTTTGTATAGATAACACATTAATACAAATTGAATTATGAGGCAGGAGCAAAAGTTAAACAAAACCTTTTCAGGTATATTTATTAATAGTTTATCAGTTTAACTACAAAGCAACTCACTACATTGTTCTATTTGTGTGGCAGAAAGCTATCCACGATTAACCCACCAAGTTGAAAATCTACTCGTTTTTGGCAGTTAGTGGGTATTTATTTCAGACCCGGTGTGTGCCTGTGTGTATGTGAAACAAAAAGACTGCTGTGTGTATGAATGGTTGAAAGTAGCTTGTTGTGTCAAGCTATGTTAATGGTTAGTAAGGTTAGATAAGTGCCATATGAGAGATCACTTTTTAGAGAAACACATAAGAAAATATCCAGGAAGTTTTCAACTGTTTCAGTTTGTAACAAGGTGGGCAATTCTCATCACTGTACAGAGCAACATAATTTTAAAATGACGCTAAATCAGGAACAGGTTTTTTGTATTTAAGTTTCCTGTCTATTTTGTGGGTGTTAATTACATGAAAAAAAAAAGATTTTCATCCATTATACATTTGTTTAGTGTATATTCACTTTTCTTCTTTCTTAAAATCTTTTTAATCCATTTGTTTGATTTAAAGGTGAACACGTTCCAAACTGTACTCATCTCAGATGGCGTGGCATTCTTCAGTATGTTCAACTACGCCGAAATCACATGGAGCACAGGAACAGCCAGTGGTGGAGATCCATTAACAGGATTGGGCGGTACAACAGCTCAGGTATTCTCACTGTGCCTCCTAATTTCATAAGGACAATAAGGCTTTTCGTATACAGAAATTATCCTCTGGACATTCAATCTGATATGCCTCACAACTCTCCCCTTTTTAGTCAGGTTTTAATGGTGGAGATATTGGCCATTTCTTCAACCTGCCGGGATCGCGGTCAAATGATGTAGTGAACATTGAACAAACAACTAATGTAAATATTCCTGGGCGCTGGTTCTTCCGTGTAGACACTGAGCTGATTAATCCTGCCAATGGCTGCAGCTACAATGGCAAGTCAAACATCAAACACTGATAATGTGCATGCAGGTTGACTCTTTGCAAAGAATTCTTCACTAAAATTAGTCCATGAAATGCTACTTTGTTCTACATCCTTTCCAGGCCGTTACTACAGACGGGGAGAGATCTTTTGGCTGTCTGACAGATGCTCACAGCGGTGTCGCTGCCTCGACATCGATAATGAGGTGCAGTGTCAAGAGGCTCCGTGTGGGCAGCTTGAAACCTGTGAGCAGCTGGAAGGAGCCTTTTACTGCCAGCCCACTCGCACCAGCACTTGCGTGGTATTCGGAGACCCCCACTATCACACCTTCGATGGCTTCCTCTATCACTTCCAGGGGACCTGCTCCTACCTGCTGGCTCGGCCCTGCTGGGAGGTAGCAGGGCTGCCCTTCTTCAGTGTGGAGGCCAAAAACGAGAACCGTGGAGCTGCCTCTGTTTCCTGGCTTAGAGACGTCACAGTGGAGGTGTATGGTCACCGAGTTACGCTGCCAAAAGGAAGTTTTGGAACAGTCCAGGTGAGAATCTATGGATACAGAAGATAAGCACATAGCTGCGTTCCTCCTGGATACACTGTCTAGATATTGGTTAATGATTTCTACCTGTTCCCTTACCAAAACATCCTTTTTTCTCTCTTTAGGTGGATGGCTTGGTGAAGACTTTACCAGTCCAACTCCAGCTTGGTGCTGTCAGGGTGTACCAATCTGGGGTTGCCATTGCTTTAGAAACTGATTTTGGACTCTTGGTAACTTACGATGGCCAACATTACGCATCCATCTCCCTACCCAGCTCCTACTTCAACAACACTTGTGGCCTTTGCGGCAACTATAATGATGACCCTGCCGATGATCCCGTACTACCTGATGGCACTGTGGCAGAAAGTGTAGTGGAGCTGGGAGGCAGCTGGAGGGCAGAGGACACAGACTGGAGGTGTACAGATGGATGTGCACAGAACTGCAGCATGTGTGACCCTCTTGCAGAAGCTTTCTACTTTCGGTCTGACTACTGTGGGTTAATTAACAAAACTGATGGACCATTCAGGGACTGCAGAGCTGTTGTGGATCCTACAGCCTTTGTGTACAGCTGCGTTTATGATATGTGCAGCAACAAGGATAACATCACTAGTCTATGCCAGGCCATCCAGGCCTATGCACTGGCTTGTCAGGCCCTTGGTGTCACAATACGACCTTGGAGATCTCGCACCTTCTGTGGTGAGATTCAGTTTGCTTAATGCTAAATTTGACATGAAAGCACTTATCTACCATATGAAATCAGAATTAATTTCTTCTCCGTTATTGTTTCTTAGCTTGGTCTTGTCCAGACTTCAGCCAGTATCAAGTGTGCACAAGCGCCTGTCCAGCTTCCTGCTCAGACCTCACCGCTCCCTTGTACTGTGCTCATCCTTGCACTGAGGGCTGCCAGTGTGACCCAGGCTATGTTCTCAGTGGCAGCCGCTGTGTACAGCGTGAAGACTGTGGCTGTGAGCATAATGGCCTTTATTACCCCCTTAATACGACTTTCTGGGTAGGTCCCAGCGGTGAAGAAGGAGAATGTACCCTCCGGTGTACCTGTGGGCCTGCTGGGGAAGTTTCTTGTTTCAATGATTCCTGTAAGGAGGGTGAGGTGTGTAAGGCAGAGGTTGGCCTGCTGGGTTGCTACCCTCGAAGAGAAGGGGTTTGCTCAGTCACCCAAAACTCAGTGACATCCTCCTTCGATGGCACCTTCCTGTCGTTCCCAGATGACAGCTCTTATTACTTACTGAAGCTGTGCGCTCCAGTGCCAGCCAACGGCTCGATGGTGGAGGTGAAGCTAGGCCGGCGGTTGGTCAACAAAGGGCCTGCTTGGAAAAGACCTGTGGTAGTTACGCTAGCTAACGTGGAGGCACAGATGGGAGGGTTGGATTTTGATACAGTCAAGGTTAGTATTTCTTCATAAAAAGTAAAAATCTTGTGGGGGTTTTTTTTGGGATCTGGGAAAATAGCGAGTGGAGACTTCTGCACTGCCGCAAGTATATGAACAGATTCGCTTTTATTGAAACTGAAAACGCTGGAATTGTGATTTAGGTAGAGGTCTAAGCTGAAAAAACTAATTCAAACCCAAGCATAAGCAGTAGCAATAGAAATAAACAGCAAAAATAAATGCATTAATTATTTTTATCAGCCAGCAATGGTCATCCGGTAAACAAATGAACACAACCACAGTGGGACTACAAGCCAGTCAAGCCTACATCTACTATGAGTCCCATATCTGGAAAAATAGGAAGAGTAGCAACAGAAAGAGGGTCCTGGAATAAAATCTGTACCAAATCAAAAATGGGGATCACAAAGAATGCCATTTTCTTACCAGATTGGCCAGGTCCAGTGCTCCAGTTGCCAGCAGAGTGGCGGTGGAAACTGTGCTACTGTTGGCCAAAGACAAAGGAAAAAGATTTGTGGATATAATGAAGGAGGATATATATGCATGAGGTTGTTTTGACAGATTAATAGCTAGAGATGAGGTGAGATGGCAGCAGATAATCCACTACAAAGACCCCTAAAAGGAGCAGCCAAAAGAGGAAGAAGAATAAGTCGTAGTGTTAACAAATGGGTTGTTAAAAGAGGTTGTATGTGGCTAACAGTTAAAGCTGTTTGGAAAATGAATAAGTTCTCTGAAGTGCTTGGGAAATGATTGCATTAGCAATGTAAACTGTTAGCTAACACTATGAATGAACAAATTAATTGCTAAAATGGCTATCTGCAAATTAAAAAAACAACGTACCAATATTTTAACTAAAGGAATGCTAGCTAGCTAGCTAGCTAAAATGAACTGGAAGTTGTTAGGTAAAAGAAATAGATAAAAGGCCTCCAATATCTTCTGAACGACTGAGAAAACTTTGTTTTAGCATATTATATTAATGCTTACATAAAATTGTTGAAGAATTCTTTAAATAACAGAAACAGAAAAAAGACCCTCTTACTATCTGTGCACAGAGGTTTTCTGGAAATTCTGATCCAGGGAGCTGATTGGTCACCAGACAGTGAATTCATATCTTCTGATTTTCTTTTCTCTAATCTCAAACATAATCTGCCCCCAAGCGGGTTATGTCTTCAACTTTAGTCACAAAATCTTGCTTCATAATACACATCTCTGCTGTCTGTGTTGCTCAAAAATGTTAGCTTATTAGCCTATTAAAGGTTTTCTAAACATGGAAAAATGTATCTAACTTTAGCATCTGTTGACACAATAGTTATATATTATAGCCACATTAATAAACAAGAGAGCAGCTCTCTTTCTTTGGAGGTGTAATCGTTGGACGCTATGAAACTGGAGAAATTTAATAAAGTCAAACAGCCAGAAGCAAAGAACACAACTATGTTTGCAGTCCACAATCTCTCTCCAGTCATTAGAGAGCCTCATTAAAAGAAAAAAAATGTTTGTGCTGAACAAGGCTGATGTTAAGACTTAAAAATGATCTCAGCATATCATCATTTTTGTTTGCTTTTAATCACCTGTAATAGGCTTGAGATTTGTTTGAGGCAATATGAGAGTGTGACCATAAAAGCATGTCTCAGACATTATAAGTCTGAAAACTGCCATCTGGTTTTGGCATTAATTAAACTAACTAGTTCACATAAATGCACTTTGGAACATGAACGGTTTTTTAATGAAGGCCTTCTTGAGTCCAATGAAAATGAGGCTTGGAACCAGCTGAATATATTTCACTTTTTTATTTTGCAGGTGAATGGTGAACTAGTGTTGCTCCCATACGTCCATCCAATGGAGACAATGATGATATACAGAGCGCCGGGCAATGCAACAGTGGTGGAGTCCCGCGGTCTGCTTCGTGTCCACTACACACATCAAGGATTCCTCAATATCTCCCTTTCAACCCTCTTCTACAATGTTACATGTGGTCTTTGTGGTGTTTTCAATAGCAATGCAACCGATGACCTTCGCCTACCCAATGGACGCCAGGCAGAGTCAATCGAACAGTTCACAGACGGCTGGCGCTCCATTGCTGATGATCTTACCTGCAATGGCGACTGCGACGACCTGTATCGCATGTGCACAGACTTACGTCTTTATCAGAGCCCTTGGATGTGCGGCAATATCAACGACCCCGGGAATAGTTCCTTTCTTGCGTGTCACGCAGTGGTTAACCCCTCGCCATTCTTCAGGAACTGTTTGTATAACATGTGCGTGAGGGAAGGGAACCGCTCAGCCCTGTGTTCTTCGCTGCAGGCTTACGCCACCGCCTGTCAGGATGCTCAAGTAGGACTTGCTTCATGGAGGAGCACCACCAACTGTCGTGAGTAACCGTTTTGGCTATTACATCTATATAAAAGATGGACCATTACGTCAACCATTGGCTAGTGAGGGCCTGTTGTCAGGTCTCAAACTGAGCATTTTCCCTGGCGAGCTTGTTGTTTTGAAAGGCCATGTTACAAACAGCGGGAAATGACTGTAAAATCAAGGCATCCCCTAAACTATACACTGCATCATCTTCCATTTTTAGGCTAACAGGGACCATAAACTTAGTCCAGATGACTTCATAGCAGCAGCTGAGGCCATAAACATATATAAAAGTGATTACTTAAAGCACAAATGAAGGGCACTGAACGAAATTTTTCTATAGATTTTCACACAGCTGGATTTCTTGTTGAAATCAGAGCAGTCACCTCTTGCTGGTCATTAGAAAGATCAGCAAGTTGTCGATTATCAAACTCTTCTCTGTAGATCCAAAACAGAGATGCATAGACGGACTAAATCTAATAATTAAGTAAGTAAAGTTTATTTATAAAGCCTTTTCACAGACAAGCATTCAAAAGATGTAATCAAAATAAATAAACACTGGGATGAAGCATCGTAAAATATAATCGAAAAGCAATAGCAATACAAAATCAAGTTAAGATCGCTTTTTAAAGAAGTCCACAGAGTCAGCTCATTGCAGTTGGGCTGGGAGACTGTTCCAAAGTCTTGGTGTCACAGATTGCAAGGTCTTTAATCTTTCATTAGGAAAAAACAAGAAATTCTGAGCCTGTGATCAAAGACTGTGAGCAGCAGTGTCTATAGTAAAAATTTGGTATAAATAACCTGCAGTGTGTCCAGACTATTTACCCCCAAACACATATAAATGAATTCTAAAGTCTTCTAGGACTTTGCCAAAACTCTGCAAGAAATATACATTACTAGCTAGTGGCTAAGCTATTGTTCTGTTTATCCATATTGGATAAGGAGGGGGGATCTGAAGAATATCTCAGCTGCCATTGGACATGGAGCAGGGTACACCCTGGACAGGTCACCAGTCCTTCGCAGGACTGAGAGAGAGAGACAGCTATGCACACTTACTTTGAAACCTAGGGCCAATTTACAATCACCAATTAACCCAATGTGCATGTGTTTGTGAGACACAGCCTGAGTCCCTGGAGAGAAACCATACAGGTACTCTCCAGGGTAAATTCCACACGGAAAAGCTCCAAGCTGGATTAGAAACCAGGACCCTTTTTTGCTGTGAAACGACAGTGCTAACTACTGCACCACTGTTCCACCCCTTTGTTTGTTTAAAAAACGAATTTAAAAAGTTAAATTCATATTTTTTTAAAACAACAAAGGCTGATCATGACTTTTAAAAGGTAGAAAAAAAGAGAAAAAGGCTAAAAACCAAAAATAAACACAGTAAAAACATAGTCTTGCTGATGCAACAATGTATAATGTGTCTTGAAAACACATTTAACCCTCCTGTTTATTGTAAGTTATTATTGAGTTTTACCACCAGCACTGTTGAAAACTTTGTTCCAGTAGCAATAATAACAATGCGACTGGGTATTTTCATATATTTTGCATGAGAATTATAAAAGTGGATTGTCCCAAGAGGAAAAACTTCCTTATAACAGGAAGAAACCTCCAGCAGAACCAGACTCGGAGAGGGGCGGCAATCTGCCATAACTGGTTGGGGTGAGGGATGGGAGGCAGGATAAAATATACGCTGTGGAAGAGAGCCAGAGATTATTAATAACTAATGATTAAATGCAGAGTGGTGTATAAACACAAAGAGAGCGAAATGAAGTGTGTGAAGATGAAAAACACTCAGTGCATCATGGGAAGCGTCCATGAGCCGCGGTCTACTGCAGTATAACTAAGGAAGGGTTGAGGGTCACCTGATTCCGTTTTCTTTAAAAAAAATCCCAACAATAACTTAACCTAATATTTAACTATTTAATTTCATCTGTAGCAATGGTCTCTAGATTCTTTCTATCATCTCACTTGTTTGGAGCTGTTGTTTTATCTTGTCAGAAGGAAAGTAAAACTGGAACCAGTTACAGTGATTTTGTATTGTGACTGTGATACACAGTGTATTTTGTACTACACATACAGAGGATAACATAAAAACACATGTAAGATATTTGACTGAACATTGGCTTAAGTCTTGCTCTCCCTGACCTTCACTCTTCTTCAGCTCTTCCCTGTCCAGAGAACAGTCACTTTGATGAGTGCACCAGCGCCTGCCCTTTGACCTGTGCCAACTTGGACGACCCCGAAGAGCCGTGCCCCCTGCCTTGTCAGGAGGGGTGTCAGTGCGAAGACGGCTTCGCGCTGCGGGATGGCCTGTGCGTGGCGCGCAGAGATTGTGGCTGCATCTACCACAGGCGTCAGCTGGCCACCAACCAGACTTTCTGGACAGACTGGGAGTGCCAGGAGCGCTGCTACTGCAATGGCTCTGACAACACCGTATACTGTCAGCTCGCGCCGTGTCACCCTGAGGAGTACTGCCAGGAGAATGACGGCCTGTATTTCTGCCAGCCGCGCTCTGAGGCCCTGTGTGTGGCAGCTGGCTATGGACATTTTTTGCCATTTGGCGGAGTGCCGTTCGAGCTGCAGAGCTCTTGCACTCTCAGGATGGTCACCACCAGATGTGGGAGGGGGAACACGGCGCACGTACCCATCACCAGAACTTTTCCTCCATTTAAACTGGCGGTTCGTAACGAGGACAGAGACACGAGCCAAGCAATTTGGGTGAGGGGTTTTGTGCTGGAAGTTTATGAGTATGAAATTGAAGCATCTCGAAGCTACAGAAACACTGTCACGGTAAGCATTAGGTTGATATATGAGAATGTCTGTGCAATGAGGTAATCTTCAACAGATTTTATTTTCTTTGCATGCCCTGTGAAGGTCGAAGTTATTGCATTTGTGAGGACATGTTGTTTCTAATCAAGCCGATAGAATAACCAGGCAGAGGGTGAATTCCTCTTTGATTGGCTTAAGGTGGATCTAATTTCAATGGGCATCTTTTATCGGCCTGGATTTGGCTCAGACGAAACCTCGACCCTGAGCGACATTTGGACCAGGTTCACAAAGCGACTAAAAGATCTGAGGAGCAACATAAATGACACATCCACCCACACACTCGCTCACACACCCTTCTTTCTTTAATTTTCTCCGTTTCGCTCTCGCTCTGACAATTATACTGAGAGGAATTCACAGAAACTCTTTCAGTCAGTCTTAATAGTAGCTGTTCACCACCTGGGCTTCCCCACATACTTGGAAAATATACAAGTCAGTTAGATTAGAGACTTGAACTTCTGTTTCTAGAAGTTGCTCCTGTAGGAATGATTTTATGTTAGTTAGGATTTTATATTAAATCTTTAACCAGTTTTACATGATTTCTCTCTTCACTCAGGTGAATAAGGAGCGACTGTACCTTCCCCTGAAGCTGGGCCCAGGAAAGGTCAATATCTTCACCTTTGGCATGCACCTCATTTTGGAGACAGACTTTGGCCTGAAGGTGGCCTTTGACTGGAACACTCTCCTGCTCTTGACTTTACCCCGCGACCTCTACAACTCCACCTGTGGCCTTTGCCAGGGCGTGCCTCTGTCCCCACCCACCCTTTCCACTACCGACTGGGGCATGGCCTGGGCGGAGAGGGACACCTTCTGCCAGGTGGGCTGCGGTGACTCCTGCCCGCGCTGTGGCCTCGGAGAGAAAAGCTCCCAAAACGACACCCCTCTCATGGTGGCTGATGCCAACATGAACGCTGGGAGCGACGATGAAGCAAATGGAGTCAGCACTGGCATACGTTTCCACATCGGTGACGGGCTCTATGTGTTTGTGGAGCCCGAGGCAGTGAGGCTGTGTGGGTTACTTGTTGATCGGTCAGGCGTGTTTGCACGGTGTCACAGCAAGGTGGCGCCAGCGTTCTTTTATCAAAGCTGCCTCCAGGACACCTGCTTGGATCAGGGAGCTCAGGATACAATCTGTAACTGGCTGCAGATCTATGCCAGCACCTGTCAGACCCAAGGGGTGCATGTCACCGACTGGAGGAGCGACACACCGTGTGGTGAGGAGATGTTTTTGTAGAGTTTTTCCCATTGTGTTATCACAAGATGTATTCTCCTTCTTAAAGTCACAGGCACCGTTTTAAGTTTCAGGTTTGTGTGCACCATTACTGGAGAGAATTTATAATTAAAATTAAGGCCAGTTTAAATGAATAATATTTACACGGACGTAGCTAGAAACCAGTGCCCTATGAGCAGCACTTGGAGACAGTGGGGATAAAAAATGACGTCTAACAGGAAGAAATCTCCAGCAGAACCAAACTCAGAGAGAGGCAGGTTCTAATGAGGAGAGAATGAAGAGAGAAAAAAAAGTAATAATAGCATATGAATGTGTGATGGCTGTAAGCTGGGAAGTAGAGGTGAAGTGCATCATGGGAGTTCCTCCAGCCAGCCTGAGTCTGAGAACCCACAGGCTATTATCCTGACTTGGCTGGTATAACCACCAGATAAAATCCAAATAAAAAAGGTAAAACTTCGTCAGCAGATAATAGTTATCTGATGCATTTCAGCGTGTACCATCCCTGTTTTGCTCCCCACATAGATTGTTTATCTGCATGCAAGGGAAGCTTGCAAAAGGACACCAGAAAACTTGTGGCACCAAAACCTTTTTTTCTTGCCTGCAGAGATTAATTGCAGAGGAAGTAAGGAATGGTTTACACTCACCTGATCCAATCCTAACTATTAAGTTAAGTTTAAAGAGAGTTTCTGCTCCATGAATCCAGACTTGGAGCTGGTTCCAGAAGCCTGGTAGCTGAAGCATCTGCCTCTAGGAAAAATAGATTGTGTGTTGTGAAGAAGCGACAGCGTGTCATCATTAATGGCTGTTTTAATCAAAGAAAGTAGCTCATCTGAAAAATATCAGAGAGATAAGAATTATCAGAAATGCAAAATAAATCTGGTTTTATCCCACCCACCTTATGCAGGTTTAAGATAAAATCATTAAAACCACAAATTGTAATTTTTAAGTTGTGTTTGTATATTTATTCTATAAGGAAATGAGCTACATCATGATAATTAGTGCATTTAAAACTGTATTTATATGGAATAGGTTCTTATTTTGGATGTTTTCTCTAAGCAGGGATAACCAGGTTTGAAGTCCACCTCAACTTTCTTACACTCCGAAATAATAAATAGTATAATAATAAAGATAAAATATATTTCACCCAAAGGGCCAAACAGCTGCTGCACATCTGCATGAGCTCTTGACATGGCCAGCTGTTTCTTACCCCTAAACACTAAAGATTTATTAACACCACAAACATTTTTAGAGTGGAGTTAGTGTCACTGTTAGCTAATATCTTTGCCAACCTGCCTGCTCCCAGTCCAGAGCTGTCCACCTAACAGCCATTACTCCAGTTGCATGTCAGTTTGCCCGCCCCAGTGTGCACCAGCCCGCGGCCAGAGGGACTGCAGCCAGGACTGCGTGGAGGGCTGCCAGTGCGACCAGGGCTACGTGCTCAACGGCAAGAGCTGCATCCTTTCTCAGAACTGTGGCTGCTATACCGATGGCACATACTATGAGGTCAGTCTCCCACCAAGCTCTATGTGCATGAATATATTATAAATGTTTAAATGTCTGGGTTATTTTGTGCAGTAGAAATATAGAAAGTATATAGAAAAATTTAACTAGACCTTTCTGGATCTATCAGTAAGTGCAACCATTAAGCTCTTAAAGTCCAAAATAAGTTGGAAGTTGCATGTAACCTTGGTTAAAACACTATTTGCAAATATAAAATCGTAAGAGTTTTCCTTTATTTTAGCCCAAGCAGCTTTTTTGGAACGCCGACTGCACCAAACGCTGCCAGTGCATTGGACGAAACCTGATCCAGTGCAATCCAAGGCGATGCAAGGCAGAGGAGGAGTGCACCCTCCGGTACGGGGTTCGGGGCTGCTTTGCCCGCCGCTCCCAGCAGTGCGTGGCATCAGGCGGCGGAGTGTTCAGGACATTCGACGGGGCATCGCTGCGACTGCCGGCCTCGTGCTCCTTCGTCCTGTCCACAAACTGTCACAAGCTGCCCGACCTCTCTTTCCAGCTCATTGCCAACTTTGATAAATGGAGCACGCCCAACCTCACCACCATCTCGCATGTCTACCTGTATATAAATGAGGAGAATATACTCATCTCTGGCAGCACTGTCAAGGTAAGAGGCTAGGTGAAGTAAAGCAGAAGATAAGCATAAAGAGAGGCCACACACTGTGTAGCTGTCTAACTCTGTGACTTTGACACGTGCACGTTTATCCCAGGATTACTTGAATCATGTTTCTTATGGTTTCTCTTCTTAAATGTCGCAAGTTGTTTGAGTGAAACAATACTGAAGATAAGTTGTATTGGAAATGAGTATAATGGATATATTCTGCAAAGGATGTGAAATATGCCAGGTAGGAGAAAAAGAGGGAAGAGAAGATTTGTGGATGCAGTGAAGGAGGACATGCATGTTGGTGTGACAGTGGTGGATGCAAGGGATAGGTTGAGATGATCAGCTGTGCCGACTCCTTAAAGGAAGTAGCCAAAAAGAAGAAGAAAATCATTTACTTTAGTTTTTAGTAAACTTCCTCTGTAGCTTAGTGTCCTGGGTTGTTGGTTGTTGCTAGGCAGCCAGGTTCTGAGGAAAAAATAACCAATTTTTGCAACTTTGCCGTAAGAAAGCTACTTTCAGCTACTTATTCATAAGCAGTCGTCACAGATCCAAAGGGGATTTGTTTATCTCTCCAGGATCGAACTGGGGATCGTTCACTTGTTAACTGAACGAGTAAATCACTACACGATGGAGCCACTTTGCACTAACTGTTGCTATTGCACAAGTTTGTTTTACTTTTTTCCATATTTGACATTAATTTCTGTATCTTTTCTTTTTTTCATCAGTGTCGTGATCTGAGACATTGATTTTAATCTTTAAAGCATTATCGGCCATTACCTGTGTTTCTGAATCATTATATAACATTAAATATATAAAATCATGGGAGGCCACTTTATTCAAACTGGTGTTTCAACCAGTTAAATGTTATTTATGTTTTGTTTTTGTCTTTACTGTGGTCACATTTAGAGAGCAAACTCTCCCACCCTTTCTGTGCACCTTTGGTGCCGACCAAATCAGCACGCCTAGATTACCTTCGTTACCAAGACGACACTGTGACCAAAAAAAGAAAAATATGATTATGGGATAATTGTACATGTTGAAACACAGTCAAAGATAGTCGTAACAGGTTATTAACTTTACACAGAAATATGCAGCCAACAACTTGGCCACATTATGGGGTGGCTGTAGCTCAGGCGGTAGAGCAGGTCAAGGTTGGTGGTTCGATTCCTGGCTTTCCTCTAGCATGCCAAATATCCTTGGGCAAGATACTAACCCCATGTTGTGTATGAATGTTACATAGGCAGTTCTTGTGTGATTGGGTGAATGAATTAGTTGTATAAAGCACTTTAAGTGCTCAGAGTAGAAAAGCGCTATATAAGAACCAGTCCATTTACCATTAGAGACCATTAGATAACAATAATATTTATATTTATAACAAGGTGCAATAATAATTAATGTGCAATAATAACAGTGTGCAATACACATACACTTATTCTTCTTTTTTATACTAAGTTAATATACTGTGTTGTGTTGTTTGTTACGTTGTGATGTGTCATATCGTGTCGTGTTGTGTTATATGTAGTGCCGACGTAGGACAGTTTTTCCAATTTCATTGTACTACTGTACTATGTATGACTGTGCAATGACAATAAAGAGTTATCTTATCTTATCTTATCTTAAAGTGACTAAAACCATCACACTATGAAATGGACACTCTATATACCGAGGTTTTTTTTTTTTGCTTTTCATTTTCACCACAGTTTCTTCCTCTTTTAATCCTGCTTTAATAGAAAAATTGCCTCCATCAGGAGATTTCTCCTTTTTGTTTATGTGATCGAGTTACTGTGTGCTGGCCATATGGCTGCGGTCAAAGACGCTTTAATCAACCTCAACAAACAGATCGGATTCAAGTCTCTCTCTTTCTTTCCCAAATACTTGAAAAAGTTCCTGCAGCCCAATTTACCAATTACCTTGGCACTAATAGCCTATTATATCTCCTCCAGCTCTGGACTTAGGCCATGTCAGTCAGCTGTAAGTGCAGTCACAGAGGTAGCTAATGACTGATTGCTTTAAACTGCAGCTCCCACTGAGTCTTAATCCTGCCTGATCTGAGTGCGCCATCATTAACATTCATTAATTTTATTGACTGCCTTAAGAAGCATGTTGGCGTTAGTTCTAATGCCCTGAAGAGGCTCAGATTGTCACAATCTTTGCTTCGGACTGTCTCTGTTCTTTTTTGTTTTATCCTAACAGCCAATCTTTGTATAAGAATGAAATCAGCTTATACCAATGACAGCCCAATTTTGTTTCCCACTCATAGGTGATCATGTTTAAGCTTCAATGTCAGTAACATGGCAATGTATTTATGTTAATATAACTACAAAAACATGGGGAATGTACATCTTTGATTGTCTTGCAGAGTTTTTAAAATGCTGCCACATGGTGTTACCACTACTCATGCTATTATATACTCATTTTCACACATGCAGCCCTAAACTACAGGAAAGTTTTCTTAAACTACCTGGGCTGTAACTTTTAACTTCTTACTCAGATATTCTATCTTAAGGTTTGCAAGCCCCATACTAAAAAAACAAAACAAAACATGCTTAACATGAGCTGTTAGTTGTAAAGCTAATATTATATACATGATTTAGAAATGATCAAAAAATGCATTACTTGCATTTGGCTTCTTAGAGATGCTGTCTTTAGGACATAATGGATATCAGTTAGTGCTGACAATACATTTTACCCAGCATTACCCCTCCTAAATCCCCAAATGTAAGCAGAAAAAGGACATCTAAGTAGGAGTGCCTCCTAGATTTAAAATTGTTTAGTTTGAGGTGCTCTGTAGTTCAACAATCCTTCAATATGTTGAATTTTTAACTGTATAAACAGAAATATTTCAGTCTTTACTATCACATTTTAGATGAGCTAGTTCAGAAATAACAAGGAGTTTGAACTTTTTGTAGTCTAAGTGACCACAAACATGGGTGACTCCTTTGCTTTAATCTTCCAACCCACTTTGTATCAAATGGAAGAGTTGTCCCTTTATTTCTGTCCTTTCAAAATAAATTGATAAAAATATGTACCAGAGAGGCAACAAGAAGACAACCCCGAGAAAGGAAATGGTTTCACAGGCGTTGGTCACAGACCACAGCTTTCTGCTTATCCTTCCTGATCTTTTCTCTAGTTTTGCTTTTAGCTGGTGTCCTTTTTCCCTGCTGGTAGCATGAGATGACACGTGTTTCGCATTTAGGTTGTGCGCCGCTGCAAGAAAGTTGTTGTTGTGTCTCCAAACATGATCTCGAGGGTGTGGAGGAGATACCAGGAGATGGGTTGTTACACAAGCTAGACAAGGCCACAGGTGTACATCCACCCAGAAGCAGGGCTGGCATTTGCTCCGTTGTGCAATGAGGAGCGTGACAGTGGAAGTATCTAACAAAATGACCTCCAGCATGTTTCTGGCACTTGTTCCATGAGGGTGGCCTGACACACTCTAGTGGCAACTTTGCTAATGGAAGTTACAAATATAACTATAGTTCTGTGAATTCACAGATAACTGCCAATGGCAGGAAACTACGTAGATGGGTCTCCTCATGATCTGCGCAGGTCCGGAAATAAAATCGCGTGCATGATGTGTACACTACTGAAGCATGTGTACTATAAATACTACGTGGTAGCTTACATCTGGTCTCTGGGAATCTTCTCACACTGAGACGTTTTTAGCCGCCAGCAGGTCTGACAGTCATCCTGGAATTCAGAGAATCATAGTTACCTTTGTAACTTCTGTTCTGATTCATTCCCCCCTGTCTGCCAGTGGGAGTAAACAATGCAGATGACTTGTACCAGTACTGTCACAAGGAACAACTTCCTGGTCAGCCAGCAGCAGAACAGCTGAAGCTAATGTGGGCTCTGAGGCCACATTAAGCTAGTAGAACCTAGCAAATGTGAAAGACGCTGCCCAGGATGCCACTGTTCACCAAGTAAAACACCACTCATTGACACCCAGTGTGGCCACACCGCTGATACAGTGGCAACTAACACCAGAATGGACCAGTGTATTTGCTGCTATCTGCACCTGTTTTACTGAGTTCCTCCTGTTCTTCCCATTATAACATATAGAGAGCTGCTCTAATCATCTGTATGGATGCCTTCCATACTGCACTGGAACCATGAAATTATTCACTAAAATTGATAACAAATGTATTAAATAGTGAAACAATTAAATGTGTCATTAAATATATACAATAGGAATTAAATCATTTTTTAAAAAGTTTAAATGAAATAAATTAAATGTATGTATTTCGTTAATTAGTTAATTCCAATTTAAATTCATTAACACATTTAATTAATTATTTAATGATGTATTTATTTAACGCATTTTAGCACTCGAGGCCCTCCGTAGCCTTAATGCTGGTTACTTAAATAAAAATTTCTTGTGTCCCGAGTCAAAAGTCTACATGTGTCTGCCTCTCCTGTCCTCACAGGTTAATGGCACACCAGTATCCGTACCATTTGTAACAGGGCTGATGACACGCCTGTCCACATCTGAGGGCTTCATTGTCATCGACACACCCCAGGACATCCAGGTTCGCTACAACCACTTTAACACCCTGAGCATCACAATGGGCCAGCGGCTCCAGAACAAGGTGTGCGGCCTTTGTGGGAATTTCAATGGGGACCCCAATGATGACTACATCACCTCAAGGGGCAAGCCGGCTGTCAGCGCCCTGGAGCTGGCACAGAGCTGGAAGACCAACGGCATGCAGAACAGGTAGATGAGGCTCACAGATGGGGAGGAATTTACGGTCCATATAACCAGTTCTTGTAAAAACCTTTGGCTGTTATCCCCAAAATATAAAAGGAAAAGTTAAGGTTACCTAATCCATAAGCCATGCGTCTGCAAGCATGTGCATGTCTTAAACCCTGGATATTAACTGGCTGTTGCTAAAACATATCACTTGTGCAATACAGATAATAGCAAACGGAGCAATTCTAACAGGGCCTTTGCTCCTTCTTTGCTCGCGTCCTAATACCTTTGACAGTTGGATTTTGGTCTTTCTCCTCTAGTTGTGATGAGACCCAGTACGTGGCTTTGGCTCAGTCCTGTGACAACTCGGCCATCCTGGCTCTACAGAGTGAAGATGCCTGTCAGAAGCTCACCCAGCTCAAAGGCTTCTTCCAGCCATGCCACGGCCTGCTGGATCCCCGTCCTTTCTACCAGTCCTGCTACCTGGATGGCTGCTACAATCATCGCAAGGCTCAGGTCTGTGGATCACTAGCCGCCTATGCAGAAGCCTGCCGGTCCATGGGCACCCTCACGACCAAGTGGATCACCCAAGAGAACTGCTGTAAGGGCACCGTGAACTTCTCTCAGACTCAATGCCCACTGTGGAAATAAACACAACTTTGCACTTTACACAAATATAAACCAGCGCTAATGCTGAATTTACCAGACGTACTAAAAGTGAAAGTATTGGGTCTCATATATTATTGATTCACACATTATGAGCTTAGTTTGCTAAGATTTCCAGATTGCTTTCCATCAAGACCACTGTGTTACTACGATGAGACGTGAAATGTAAATTTGTTTGACTGCTTTGTCAGTATTAGATACGTGCATGTTCTTAAAAACTTTGTGCCTTCATCTGTGTGACAGTTAACATTGTGTGTGGACCTGTCTTTAGCAGAATGGATCTATGACCCCTGTGCAGGAGAGATCTGCACAAACTTCACCTGTGAGCTGGAGAATGGAGGCGATCTGTGTGGCTGTCCGGAGTTACCCACCAACTCTGAAGGTGAGTGCTTCATCCAGCTGCAATCACTCAGTTTTAAATATCTGACACTCTCCGTGTTACTTGATTAGCCATACATTTTAAAAGCTATTAAAAAATACTTTTTTATTTAATCATGGCTATGGTGAAATACATGGCTAACGTGAAATACATGTTTTTGCAACATGCAAAAACATGTATTTCATGTCGATGTTTGTTAGGCGAGGATGACATCATCCAAGCGGAGGTGACCTGTAAGCATGCTCAGATGGAGGTTTCCATCTCCAAGTGTAAGCTCTTCCAGCTGGGCTTTGAACGGGAAGATGTCCGGATCAACGACGAGCACTGCGCTGGCATTGAGGGAGAGGACTTCATCTCCTTCCACATTAACAACACTAAGGGACACTGCGGTTCCATTGTACAGGTCAGTTTGCAATCGTCTGTGTTCCAGCGTGTTCGTCATCACTTTCGAAATGTGATAAAGCTCCCCGCATCTCAGTTTGGATCCTTTTAGACACTACAATGTAGTCGTCAACACGATCTACCAGGGGTCTCAAACTCCAGTCCTCGAGGGCCGGTGTCCTGAAACACCGGCCCTCATGAATCAAATGGCAATTCAGCCATTTGATTCATGTTACAGCAGCTCATGAGTGAATGAACATGGTGCAATAAAAGTACTTTAAGAAGTAAATTTTTCCAAACACTTACATTTACTGTATTTTCCGGACTATAAGGCGCACTTAAAATCCTTTAATTTTCTCAAAAATCGACAGTGCGCCTTATGTATGAATTCTGGTTGTGCTTACTGATCTCGAACCGATTTTATGTGGTATATGGCGCTCAAAAATCTGTTAAAAAATGTTTTAGTAGACTTTGACTTTGGTAAGCTACGAAGCCGCACCGCTTGATGGATTGTCGGAGCATTGCGGCTACCGTAGTCAGGAGCCTCACGAGTAATCTGGGTCCTAAACTCCGTCGGCTTCAGGTCCCAAAGTCAAAGGGCAGGGATAGCTCAGTAGGTAGAGTGATGGCCCCATGATCGGAAGGTCGGGGGTTCGACTCCACTGAATGGCTACCCTGAGGTACCCCTGAGCAAGGTACCGTCCCTACACACTGCTCCCCGGGCGCTGCACTGGTGGCTGCCCACTGCTTCACTGGGTGAATGGGTTAAATGCAGAGGAACTATTTCCCTATGGGGACTTTTTTAAACGAACACTGCGACATCACTGAGAGTTAAAAACTGTCTAAATTCTTTCATCTGTAATAAAATGATCAGCATTGCTGCTTTACCAGGTTTAACAATTAAGCTTAACATCCAGGCATCCATGAAAACAGAATTTATTAAATTTAACAGAGTTAGAAGTTAGCAGGAAGTTAGCAGGAAGTTAGCTCGCTAGTTTCCACCTAAACATAATATAGCATGTTCTGACTGAGAGATTTCTGAAAAAAAATTCAAACTTACAGCTCCGCTATCACTTCCAACATAAATGAAGACAGAAAACTAAACAGCAGTGACGTTTGTAGGGTTGCTACATGGTGGCTAGCGACACAGCTATGTTAGCATAATATAAACACAGTGAAGCTAGAGGATGAATGCTAACTTTTTCCACTCAATAAAAGTTAACAGGAGAGTTCCCGATGGTTAGCAACAAATGCAATCACATGGCAGGATGCTGTAAACAGACCAAACTTCAGTCAGGAGAACAACTGAGATAATCCATCCACAATACGAGGTTAGTCATTAATGTACTGCAACAATGCGGGAATAGAGCAGCTGCAAGAGAATCAATAGTGAATCAATGGTACGGAAGTGGAGGCAAGAAGAAGAATGAGTTGAGTAAAGTTTGATTATCTGACTGTTTTGTTTCACTTAATGCACCTTATAATCCGGTGCGTCTTATGGTCAGAAAAATACGGTACTTAAATTTAGTTGATTAGGGTTAGGGGTTGACATTTCAGCATGCAGTTAAGTTCTATATTCTTGCTAATGACCTACTAATTTTATTCAGGTGTGTTGCACCAGGGTCACATGGAAAAGTTTCGGGACACTGGCCCTCGAGGACTGGAGTTTGAGACCCCTGGTCTACACTATCTTGGAAGCAACATTTACAGCATTTTAACTGAAACTGCCACAACACGTGCCAATGAATAATTTTGTCACTGCTAGCTGGCTGGCTAGGTGGCACTGGCACAGACAACCTACCCCCTTCCTACTGGCTGAAAATTGTTTGGTAGACCCACCCCTTCGATTGTCTACCCCTGCTCATCAGTGTAAAAGATCTTATGCACTCCAAATTTGATATCCACTTGTGGGAAGATTGGCAACTCATGAATGTGTTCCTCATGTGAATAATATTTTTCACTTTAAAGTGATCAACAGAGTCTTATAACTTCCTCAGATTGATGTTGCTTCTTTATATTTATTGCTGATGTCAAATTTTCTGCTTTTATAGACGTGCGTTAGCAGCTCCTGGCTCTTAAATCCTCATAATTCTGGCTAATTCTGGCTAATGTTTTTGGTGAATAAATTATTATTTAATAATTTAATTATTATTATTATTACTAAATGATTAGTTTTTATGATGTCTTCTGTCTGTACGGTGTTTTACATTTTTTTGTATGGGTGAAATCAAAAGCAGCAGCTAGGATAATTTGTTCCTTTAATGTAGAAATTTGAAATTATGAGTCACCTACGCTTTATTTCTCTTACAGTCCAACGGCACACACATCATGTATAAAAACACTGTGTGGATACAAAGTGTGAACAACACTGGGAACATCATCACCAGAGACAAGACCATCAACGTGGAGTTTTCCTGCGCCTATGAGCTGGACCTGAAGATCTCACTGGAGACTGTCCTCAAACCCATGCTCAGGTCAGGCAGCAGAACACAAATATGCACCGACAAGTGTGACACAACGGCTCAACGCTTGGATAGTCATTTCTTTTTCCTTTTTTCTCCAGCGTCATTAACCTCACCCTACCGACCCAGGAAGGAAACTTCATTACCAAGATGGCTCTGTATAAAAACTCCTCCTACCGCCATCCATACAGAGAGGGGGAGGTGGTGCTCAGCACTCGAGACATCCTGTACGTAGGCGTTTTTGTGGAAGGAGCGGATGAAAACCAGCTCATCCTTATAGTGAATATGTGCTGGGCCACGCCGTCGCGCTACAGCAGTGATCGACTCCGCTACATCATCATTGAGAGAGGGTGAGGTTTATTTAGTCCTGGACCAAAAATGCTCAAAAGAGAGGTGGGGAAAAAAAAGATTTTATTTTATGTTTTAAACTCAAACATTTTTTTTGACCTTCTTTTTCTCTTAATGTAATCCAAGATGAAGTTGAGGTGTGATCGGTGTAAAGTATGTAGCTCTTTATGAAGCCTATGGGTTCACTACAGTCTGCTGCTTTAAGATGACCTTTATAGTCTGATCCACACATTTTGAGAAAAAGAACATGAAGTAATAAATACAGTCACTGTGCATGCCCTTTGCACGCCCTCACTGTGCCGGCAGTGTCTCTGGGTACTTCCTCAACAGGCCACGCCACGGCATGTTAGTTAAATTGTTTTTTCTAAATTTACGTGAGGTAGATAATGTGCTTGAGGTGTTTAGAATAAAGCACTATGGATGTCACGGCCCAACGGTTTTGCATTATTTTTCGATTCCTTCTTTATTGTTGTAACTTTTGGGTTCCTGTTTAATCTATTACTGTTTTATTATTGTAGTAGTAAGTGTTGTTTCTAGTGATATTATTATAATTATTATTATACGATTGTAAAGTCTTTGATCCCTACTTTTACTATATAGTAATTCTAGTCCATAGTCCTTCTGTCCGCGTCTTCTAAACTCGGTGATTAGTATTTGTCTTTTGTTCACGTCCTGCTTCATTTTGAAGCCTGAGTATCTGTTTATGCCCTGCATTACTTTTACTTCCTTCCCCTCTTTTTTGTATTAATAACTTTGTCTTTCTGTGTTCCCCTTGAATTAGTTCATCCAGGTTTAGCATGTCCTCTAAACCCTCCCTGTGTCAGTTACGGTTGTTGTTCCTTTCCTGCTTTAGTTTTGCATCTTTCCTGTATGACTTTTCACCTGTTTCCAAGGAACACTACTTCCATGACTATTTATACACACTCAAGAGTTATCTCCTTAGTCATGTATGTGTATAAATAGTCCTGCCCTCTACTTTGTCTTAATTGTGTCATCTATCTGGTCATGCGGGTACTTCTTAGTTATACACGCATGCTCGGGTCTTTGTCATGCCTTTTGTGCTTTGCATTTGTGATCAGTGTTTGGACTCCCTTTTAAGACTTTGTTTAGTTTGGATGTTGACATTATCCATATTAAAAGCTCACCTTTTGTTGACCGTTCTGCCTCCCAAGTCCCACAACCACCTTCTTGACTACAGCACATTTAATATCTTGCTTATTCTAGGTGCCCAAACATTAAGGACAATACCATTGGCATGGCAGAGAATGGCGTATCACTCACCTGCCGCTTTCACGTCACCGTCTTCAAGTTCATCGGGGATTACGATGAAGTCCACCTGCACTGTGACGTTTCTCTGTGCGACTCAGAGACGAACGCCTGCAAAGTGGTGAGTAAATCAAGAAGAGCAATAAAAATCAGAAAGCGTCCTGCTGTGTGTTTGGGTGTTGATGTATCAATGAACTGTGTGTGCAGAACTGTCCACATAAGAGAAGAATGTACTCAGAGGACAGTGACCATAAAGAGCACATACTGTCTGTTGGACCCATAAGAAGAAGAGGTGAGCATAGTTTTAGATAGAAAATAGCTTATTGGGTAAAATACACGCTTTAGAGTTTATTGTTTAAGTAATCTATGGAAAAACAAAAAGCCGTAGGTTAGCTTCTGATGTGTTTTCAGAGTCTGACTGGTGTGAGGAGAACAATGGAGGCTGTGAGCAAATCTGCACCAGTAAGGCCGCTGGGCCCATCTGCAGCTGTGTGACTGGGATGCTGCAAAGAGATGGGAAGAGCTGCCGGGGTAAGGACAAAAATACCTAATTTTAAGGTTTTTTTCCCACCTTATTGAATCATAGCATGACCTAAACCGCGGCAATATCAGCCCCAGAAAAACAGAAACTACACACCTGGGTCACCAAGCAGGTTTTGCATGTTTCTCAATAGTTTACAGTTTCCATCATGTTTCACACAATTGGAGTGATTGAAGCAAAGCTAATAAAGTTTAAGTGTTGTAGATACAGCCACTACACACTTTATTAAGTAAACCTTGTAAGTACCAGATTGGACCCCTTATGCCTTCAGAACTGCTTTTATCCATGATGTCAATCTCCACCACAATGTGCTCTACTGGACTGAGATCCGGCGAATGTGGAGGCCCTTTGAATACAGAGAACTCACGTGCCGTGTCCCTTTATAACCACAGTGCCCGTGGTCAAAAAGGAACGGCATGGTCAGCAGCAAACGGTGCCAAGAATATGTCCCTTCTTCTCTGAATTCTGGCATCATCAAGGTTTTTCCAGCTAGAGAAATGCCACTCACTGGAAATTGTATCTTTTTCAGACTGTTTCTCTGTAAACTCTAGAACTGCTTGTGTGGGAAAATCCCAGCTTATCAGCAGTCTCTGAATAATCAGACCAGTCTGGCACCGACAACCACACCCCATTCAGTCACTTCAGTCACCTTTCTTCCCCATTCTGATGCTCAGTTTAAACTTCAGCAGGTTGTTTGAGTCATGTCTGCATGACTAAATATAATGAGTTCCTGCCGTATGATTAAATAATTAGACATTTGCATTAATGAGCAGTTGAACGGTGCAACTAAAAAAGTGGGCAAGTTTCTGTGCATTAAATCATAAAATTTAGGGCGTTCAACTTAATTATTAGTTAATTGATTGGTTCATATGAATTCCATATATTTATAACTCTTGTAGCTTTTGCATGCTGCACACAAACTAAACTGGTAATTTGTAAAAACCAGTAGCATTAAGACAGTATTTCCACCACATGCACATTTCACAAATGTTGTCATACTCCCTTCTTTTTTTCCAGCCGTGAGCTCAAGCAGTAACATCACACCTGCGATTCCTCTGCTGAGCGTCAGCGCTGCGATCTCCGTGCTCCTGGCTCACCTTCACACTCTTCTCCTCTCCTAACGCTCTGTGAGCTAAGAGAAGGCAATAAATGACAAAGATCAAACACACAAAAAGACTTGAATATGCACAAAGTATCATCATTGATTAGCCAGTAGAGCAGCTGTGTTTCAGCCAGAAAGTCAAGACAGAATATACTGTACACCGACTAATTTTTGTCTCCACATTTCATTGATAAAAGGTAAGTCAGTTTTCTAGATACATGGACAGTCAGTCAGTTTCACTGCTTTGTTGTGTTTTTCTTCATCCCCATCTGCTCCCTCATTTACATTTATCAGGACTCCCACTGTTTATCACTCACCTAAAGCCACTATGTGTAGATGTTTTCATGTGATTATAACATATTTTTACAAATTTCTTTATAGGAAATTAACATATTATGCATGCTACCACCAGATGGTGCCAAAGAAAGTAATTTTCCAATCCTAGACATACAAACTTGAAGGTACAACAGCTAAAATCACACAGTGATGTTTATGGAAAGACAATGGCTAAATTAAAAAGAAACAGTAATATAACTGATTAGTTAAAGAGGCATAATTGTAAATCATCAGGGAATGTGAAATGTGATCCCACCTGTTTGTATTTATACCTGATATTATTCTACAGTCACACTAAGGAAAGCAGTGGCTGGAGATCACGACTGTGTGCAATGAACTTGCGATTTTTTTTTTGCCATTGAAATTGTTGCTTCAAAGACAGGATCGGGTCTATGACCACTTAGTCAGATGCCATCTTTAAAATGACCTTAGTGTAACAATAAGACGACGTCAGTCTGCTATCGTTCAATTGAATGCACTCAAACTGGCAACTGCATTCAGTCTGTTTGTGATAATATAGTGATTATGAATCAATCTGCTGCAAATCGCATTCAAATCAAACTTATATTAATCAGAAATTCCCACTAACTACACTCCTCCATAAATGGTGACGTAGCTGCTGCTTATAACCAGAATACAACTAGTTGATTACAGCGTGCTAGCAATTTGTCTGTGTTTGCAAACTTTTACCAATCTGTCTGAGAGCGATCGGTTGCTTGGAGACAGGTTGCCTCCCACCAGGCAATGTTTGCAACTACCTTGCAATAGAAAATTAACTATATGTTTGCACTAAGTAGTTGCAAGTAAAACGTAAAAAAAGCAACAAAACACAGCAGTAATCAGGCAACCATCAGTTTTGACTGTTTTTACTCTAGTGTGAGCTATTCATAAATCCCATTCTGTCCAAACTGTGATCAGATCTTAATGAGTAGGTGGGATGCAACAACTAGAAACCCTCATGATTGTGATTTAATTGATTTACAGAGCCATCAAAATGTAAACATCAAACTATTTTATTATTAATTTATGAATAAATTACATTTAAATAACTGTAAATTTCCTGTTTCTCAGTGGAGAGGTTTATTAAAGTTACCTTTTATATTTTAAACTGATAATCAGATGAAACAAAAAAGTAAAATAGAAACTTTTAATTTGAAATTTTTTTTAATTAAATTACATTTTAAAACCAAGCAGTTAATAGTTATTGTGCTGACTTGACGTCATTCAGGGGTCACAAGGTCACATATTCATGACATTTGGATCGAAATGGGAAAGAAGCTTGTTTATAAGTACCATAAACTATAAATAAAAGATGGGCATGGCAAAGTCCAGTCTTTGAAACCTTGAACTGAGGATTTGCCGCCTTGGTGTGGTGAGACTGGGTGTGAGGACTGAAGGGTGGAGCTGACCGAAAAACCAAAGTGCTTTATGTTCGTGGGCTCGCTGATTCCATGTTGGGCCTGACCTAAAGCATACCCTGGTCTGAAAACCATCCAGAAACAGTAGCCCCTTCCTGACGCTTAAGCTTAAACTCCCTGGGCTTCACTTTTATACTCAGCCTGAGGTTGGCGCTACTCTGCTACTCATGTGATTGTGTACTTTCATTTAGTATTTTGAGAGTCTCCCCAAAAGTATGATGCTGTTTTATGGACTTTACGGCTCAGGTGTGACTTTTTGATGAGAAGCTTAAGAGAGGAAGAAGAGCTGAGGTTACTGTATGTAACATTTAAACATGCTGTTTCTTAAAAAAATGGCAAAACTGTACAGATTTCATTAAGAAACTGGCAACTGAGCATCTGCAGATCTGTGTCAGAGTGCAAACCTTTACCCAGAAACGAGCGAACAAACTTTATCTTATATAATTGCTTCCTAACTGTGCAGTTTATTGCTCTAAACCAATAAAACCTACAGCAGGTTATGGCTGAAAAGGAGGTTAGGGATTATCTAAGAAGAAAACTGTGTGAAAGGGTGATGCATTGTGAAGTGAAGTATTTATGTGTGAAGTATCTGTTTAAAATGTTAATCAGCCACAACATTAAAACCACCCGCCTGATGTTGTGCACAGATCTGACTCGCTGCACCTCAGGGGGCGCCCTCTAGTGCCTGGCAATGGGACTTTGACTCCTTTGGCGTCTGTATGCTTTCGAGTGGGGCTACCATGGATTAGAACCGCAGTCTGTCCTAAACCTTAAAAAGTTGCTTTGTTGCCTAAATTTAACCAAACTGCAATTGACAGTTAATTTTTTCTTAAAGAAACCCAAAGTTTCCCATCAAAAAATTGCATTTTAACTAGTTGATCAATATTTTTCACTTCACCTGCGTGAGTGGTTTTGATGATGTTGCTTTACTGGTGTAATTTTTTACCTTTTTATGTTAGTACCCAGGATGAGGGGGACAGGGGATGAGTTTAGCTGTGCCATTAAAAACCCAATTTTCGTGTCATTTCTGAACTAATTAGTTTCGGTCTTCTCGTGCTTTTCAGTGTACTTTCTAACACTCATTGCATGAATTCAGTTTGAGGAGTGGAGCAGGTGTCGGATAGTTTATCTGCAGCTCACAGTCAGCTGCTTTTAAAGGTTTAAATGTCAATAAACGTCAACCACACATCTTACAGATCCTTCAAAGTTCTTCCAAACGCTGACACTTTGGTGCAGTTACACAAAATAAAAAGCAAACAGAGTAGTCGTTGCCTTTTGTGTACAAATGTACAGTCCTGGTCAGTTTGGTGGTTTGTGTCATCGCTGACCTTTTTAAATAATCGGTATCTTTTTTGTGTGTGTTGTTTAAAACTAAGTGACTAAAGAGGTGTTTTATTCTTTGAGAGCAGCACCACCCTGCTATAAATAAATGAAGACGTTCTCAAAGTCAGTGTGAGTCACGCATTATTTCATGCAGAACATGCAGCCCTGCGAGAGAGCTCGGGGTTACGAAGCAGAGCTCTTCATTTGCTGGTCAGAGGCGACACTTACTCATAAACACAGCATTAAAACATCACTTGTCACCTGAAAAAAAAATTGAAAGGCTACATTTTTGGTTGTGTTTCACTGTAAAGTTATTCCTGACGCTGAGTAAACATCCACTCCAAGCTGCTGTCTCCTAGCAACAAGCTCCAGCTACAATTAAGTGATGTGTCATCCAGTCCTCACTCATGACTGTGCCAGTGTCAGGATCTGTTTAAATTCTTTCCACAGTGCAGGGAGTCGCTCCTTTGAAGGATTTCTGTTCGCTGTCGTCATCCGCCGACTGTCAGTGACATCTCACTGCAGCTGACTGTTAATGAGGATGTAGGCGGATGGAGGAAGGTGAGGCTGCAGCGGTCAAACGAGTTGGGCAGAAAAGACAGTAACAAACCATCAACTGATCCGTTTAATTTGCCTTAAGAGTATAAAAAAAGAGAGCGATGAGCTACTGGGCCTGTTTCAGGTAGGGTCTGGTTCATATCGACCCCTTTAAATGAAATTTCACCTGAATGCTGAGAACAGGTGACCTGTGAGGCGAAACTTATTTAAGCACACAAGCAAAGCACAGGCTTAGAAATTTATAGCCAATTCACAAAGTAATACTCTTAGGCATTAGACACAGGCTAAACCACCTGCCTTCCCTCCATTGTTGCCTCTGTGCTTCCCCTTCAAACCTTCTGTTTGTGAGCTTAGTAATATAAACAGGGATTATTTTGAACTGCAAATCAGACAAAGCTACTCTGGCAGAACCAAAGAAAAAAACATGCAGCTGAAAATTAGAGTACCAGGTCCACTTTAAGGTTGTTTTGGAGCAACGATAACCCAGATAATTTCCTTAGGGATTAATAAAGTATTCTGATTCTGATTTTGGTGTTCTAACAAGCTAGCATGCAGCTGCAAAGTTCTGCTGTCACCTCGTGAGTCCAGTGGCTCCTGCAGCACGCTGTGCCCCTCTGGTAGGAAGGCAGCTTAAAGAGTACAGCCAGAGGACACAGTTTTTGGCATTTCAGTTATGAATTTCAACACAAAATGGTTTAACTGAAGACTGAAGCAGTTGCAGTTCCTCATAAAGTCCAAGTACCAACTGAGCTGAGAGGAAAGTGAAGCACTGCCAGCAACACATGAGGAGCTGCCAAATGCTTCACACTCACCCCGCACTTGTTAACACACAAGTGCTTTGATGTAAGAGTACACATTAAGGAAACGCTTTGCACAAGGAGACACAATTTCACACTGAAAAGAGACGGAAACTGCAGTTAACAGCTGATTTAGGACTCTAGACGATCCTCTTTTTCTTTACTAGCGACAACCTTTAAGTGCCCACAGAGGTGTTTTGACCTGGCAAATATTCAAAGCAAATATTTTTCCGCAAGAATAATTTGGTAAACTTGCTGATTTCAATTTTGCTTTTAGTTGAAGCAGAAGGGAAGCTGGGAAATGCCTGAGATAAAAGGTTAAGCTGACCTGCTCTGCCACACGCAGGTCAGTCGGGGCACTGATTATGTAAATGTCATACAAAGGTGCTCTGTTTATATGTTGCTAGTGAAAACAAAGTTGAAGCACGAGGCCTAGTTTCCCTCCCATACAAAGTCTATTCTGTGTCCATGGTTATGTAAGTTTGTAGGAGTGTGTATTTCTGGGTGTGAACATGTGCTCGTGAATCACACTTCCAGATAAAATTGTTACCTATTGTCACTAAATATATTCTGCACTTAAAGCCTTCTTGTAATTACCAGAGGCACGCACATATTCTGCCCTCTGATTTGTCCAGGGGCCTCCAGCTCCCTGCAACCCTACTTAACCATTTAGGAGTTTAAAAACTGGGTGGATGGGTAAAACTGGAGAGGGTAGTAGTGTTCAGAGAGCCGTGAATTGTCCTTCAGGAATGTTCAGTGTATTTGCTACTTCAGCAGATAAGCAGATTCTTATCTGTACAGTGAGCCTTACCTCGCTGTGGGTTACAAAACCGGCCTTTTCTTTTCAGTGCGACAGTGTGCAGAGCTCCGTCAGCTGGACTTGCATTCCATCTAAATAAAATGCAAACACTTATTATGCAATTAATGGTCCATTTAACTCTTTACCGATTGAAAGCCAACGAGCAGTAACTAATCCTTGCTTCTCTTTTCTGAACAGAGCACTTTCTGCCATATCGCAGGCCTGTTTATAGACTGGGTGTGCATTAGAAGTTATTGAGCGTGGTCTCTGCCTATGCAGCTACCCTTGGAAAAACCTGAAAACTATTCTGCTGGTCTTCAACCCACATCTTTACTGATGTATACCGAGGTGTCAAAACTCGCCATGAAGGGTACTGGGAGGGTTGTGAAATGTTGTCTTTACGGTGGAAAGAGTTAAGCGGTCAGGTTCCTCCTTTCTTTTCTTCAGTAATTCTTGCAGCAGCTCTTCATCAGTGCATTTCCTGTCTGCAGTACGAATGTGGGACAGACCTGTGAAAGAAGTGCCAGCCATGAGCACAAGAACCTGGTAGTTTTAATGTGTAAACCTAACAGACTCATTTGTGTACCTAAATCTAACTGAGTAACACATTTTGAATTAATCTGTGACCAGTATAGCTTCTTAGCTGTCAGAAGTGTTGGCTAGTGTGGTCTTCTGCTGCTGCAGCCCATCTGCTTCAAGGTTTGATGTTTTCTGGATCCAGAGATGCTCTTCTGCATCTTGAATGTAATGAGTGGTTATTTAAATTACCATTGCCTTCCTGTCTGGTTATTTTACATTGCTTGCTCCAGAGAACGGCTGCTCACCTGATATTTTCTCTTTTTTTGTCAACGCTCTGGAAACACTAAAGACGATTGGGTGGAAAAATCACTGTAAATCTGCTGTTTCTGAAATATTTAGACAATCAGCAACCACGGCACGTTCAAAGACACTCTAATCACCTTTGTCCCGATTCACAGTTTGAACTTTGTCTTGATCATGCCTGCATGAGTTGTTGCCATGTGACCATAAGACGTTTGAGAGGCTGAAGAACAGCTGCACCTCAGAAAGTGATCGGCGGGTGTAAAAGTATTGCATTTCTACTGTCCTCCACAGTCACCAACCACAACAGACCAAAGCATTTCAGCGTGCATCTGTTCCTCATTTCATAACGCTGCTGGTATTTCATTGTTCTTTATTTGCTGCTCTTTGTGAAAGCAGTTAAGTGAGTGACTCAGTGTAAACTTTATGTAATTGCATAGCTTATAAGAAAGGATTCCCTGGGTTTGTTCAGGCACGAGTATTTCCACAGGCACAAAGGCCTCGCCTGGGCGTGGAGCAGCAAAGTGGAAGTGTTTGCACGAGAGGATTAATGCCATCTTTAAAACAGGGTGTGATTTTGTTGCAATTGTTTCTTGTATAATTATTTGGGGCAGAGCTGGCAGGGTGAGTTTCCCTCACAGTGCCGACCTTAAACGCGCATTTGTTTTTTTTAGTTAATAAATTTTTATGGCATGCATGTGCTCTGGCTGGTTGCATAACACAGCTTTCAGGCATGATTATTATTTAGAGGTCTTATCCCAGTCTCGGTTCTTATCTCAATTTTATCAAGTGCAATTTCCCCCTGTTATTAATTCACCATGGTTCAAACTGAGATACTTGAACACTTCAACGCTGATGAGATTGTGCACAGTAAGAATGTACATTTCCTTCATTAACTAGCCAGGTTAATAATTAATCATCTATTACAGGCTTGAAGTAAATCAAATTATTTGAACGCATATAAATCCTGCTAAACAACAACATCCAGCCCATATAATCAGACACACGACGGTAGCTCATTAGAAATTAAGGCTTTCAACCTACCAATGCAACCTATAGGATACAATATATCTTTACAACCCCATATTTGTTTTTACAATACAAAAAAAATTATATCAAATGTTTAAACTGAGACGTTTCACTATGTCATGAAAGTATTCGCTTATTTTGAATTTTATGGCAGCAACGTCTCACAAAACTCAGGATGACGTCAACAAAATGCTGAAAGAGAAAGCAAGAAACAGCTGGAGGAACTGGTCAGGTTAACTGGCTGCAGATCAGTAACATGACTGGATATAAAAAGAGGATCTTAAAGAGGCAGAGTTTCTCAGAAGTGAAGACGGGCAGAGGATCACCAATCAGCAAAATAAATAAATGAAAACTCTACAAATTGCGAAACAATTTCAGAGTGATGGTCCTCAATGTGAAAATGTGAAGACTTCGAGTATTTCATCATCTACAGTCTATAAAATTATCAAGAGATTCAGAACATCTGGAGAAATCTGGAGAAAATTTGTGTTCTGCATTAAAAACCACTTCATGGGTTCAGAAAGACTTCCAGAAATCATCGTCTGTGAACACTGTGTCATTCACAGAGGTTAAAGCTCTATCGTGCAAAGAAAACGTCGCATGTGAAGATGATCCAGAAATGCTGCTGTCTTCTTAAAAGAGACTGAGCCGAAGTGGAAAACTGTTCTGTGCTCAGACGAGTCCAAGTTTTCTTTGTGGAGAACTTGAACACCACTCCCTCCGGACTAAAGAGGAGAGGGACCATCTGGTTTGCTATTAATCAACAGTCCGCTTGCTAAATACAATTTCCACCCATCTGTTGAAGCAACCTGGCAACACACAACCTGATTCAAAGAGTGTGTGCAGCTAATCTCACTGCAGACACCAGCTAGATGCTGAATGAATTAGCTGCTATCTTAGCGGCTGTTTGACTATTTAGGGTCTCGGTGCTTCAAAGTAAGAAGTGAACATTTAATAACAGATAGTAAACAAATAACGGCAAGTCGAGCCATTTTTGTGATTTTGGAGTTCTGAAATCGGCACAGCTGCGAACATTTTCAACATTTTTTACTGATTCAAGCTTCCAGAATTATTAAAAATAATCAAAATGTCTGATGCATCGTTCCAACTGGCTCTCTTCCACACCATGTTTTTTTTATCCTGTCACTCTCCCATCACTGGTGGTAGAAGATGGCTGTCCCTCCCAGAGCCTGGTTCTGCCGGAGATTTCTTCCTGTGAAAAAGGAAGTTTTTCCTTCCTGCTGTCATCAAATGCTTGTTTATACAGGGTCGTCTGATTGTTTAGGTTCAAATAATTATTAAATATTAAATAAATATATGAATATATGAATTGAACTGCAGGCAACAACCTATAAACATTTCCATCAAATTTATCTGAGGTGGACAAACAGCACTGGTCTCTATGTAATCAGCTGTGAGACGAGTCCCTAAGGGGCCGTCTACGAAGTGTGACACAGGGAAAGCTTCAAAAAATAAACATTTAAAAGCTCATCAAAATGATTTCACACATTTGTTTTCCTTTTGGTCACTAGACCAGTTGGTGACCAACTTGGCAACCACTGGTCGCTGTAGATGATTGTGTATTCCCAACCAGTTGGTGACTGGTTGTTGGGAGTCACTGGGTATTTTAATGTTGGTTTCATTTTCAGTTCTGGAGCCCGGTTTACCTCACAGCTTCGGTTTTATTTTTTAGGTATGTTTATTTACATGTTACCCTCAGGATGTAGTCCTGATTTAAATATCTGAACACTTATCGTAAGGACTCAAGTAAACCCATTCCTTCGTATCGGGTTCACAGGTTGGTTTTGGACCAAACATCTGCAACACTTTCATCATCCTCACCTGAAGTCTGTGGTCATTTTCAAAATACAGATTGTGACGATGGGAAACGCAACACATGCTGTTCCAGGTGACTCACTGTGACTCGGTGGGTTGGGTGAGCGAACAGTTTCTCTCTGAGTGTGCTGCTACAGAGAGTTCAAAAGGTTAGACAAGAGGAAAAAGGTCAAGCTTAATCAGCAGAAAAACTACAAAAAAAACCCTTTTTCTTATTTTTTCTTTTATACCAGCTGCATCAGTGCAGCAGCACACGAGACAGTGAACAATTACTGAAACTCTCACAGATTATCATCCTAAATTCACCCTCTCATCGAAAGCTACTAAGCCAGTTCTCCCTGATAAACCTGCAGCTTTACCCAGTGAAATGTGTGTCATGTTTAACATGCAGTAACAATTATCCATGGCTGGAATGTCAAGAAGCTTCATTCTTCCTGTGCATATGGAGAGTTTAATTATAGGGTTGATTAAAAATAATTCTCGAACTCTGTCTTTTAGCTGTGCTTGCTTTGCTATTGTTTCAGGCGTTGCCTCACTGACCTACTTAGTGCACATTCATTTTTTCCACAGTGTGGTAGTTTGACGGGGATCGGGCTGCATGTTTGAATGTTATGTGCTACAAATCTGTAAGTGGTCAGATTCCCATTAAATGTGGAGCTAATACTCATAAAATCCAGAGGACACTAATGATTGACTTCCCTCAACCTCTCTTCTATCTCTTCTGTCCACATTTTCGATTATGTCATTTTCAAAATGACATCATTTGTGGAACTAAAAGCGTGGTTTCACCTTTTCCTCATGCAGTGCTACATATAGGTATAAAATCTGATTCACCAGCTAAGCGTTGCGCTACGTGACTATGAGGCCACCGGACTTTGCTCCAGGATTTTAATGGTCCTGCCATTGCAGCCAGTAGATGAAATCATAGAAGCTAACATGGACCTGTTAAAGTTTACAAGCCTCTTATCAAACTCAAAGCTGTTTTATATAGTTTCTATAAACCAAAATCATTGAGATAAAACATGACTGTTTCTTTCCTATAGCAGTGCAGCAAACTATTCCTTGCTGTGTGATGTTGAAAACATCTTGTTAGAAAGCTGTAAGCAGAAATACTTTCATCTCTGCCTCCTCGTTTATGCTGTTGTTGATGAATATCCTTCATTAAAACACACAATACAAGAGATCAGCTGCTCTTTGAGCTGTGTCTGAATTATCAGAGCTGATAGGCTGAAAGAAATTGTGATCAAGCTCAAACATTACCTTTGTCCACGTGGCCATAAAATGTAAAGCTCCTTCTTATACATTGTGTACTTCGTATAAAAGATATTCACCTCTTAAAACAACAGAAGGTTACAATATGACTTTTATTGTATTTACTTACATACAATGCAATACTTATTGTAACAAAGTAACTTATTAGAGAAAAAGTGTTCAGGTTGTTTACTTACATTAGAGTCAACTGAACATTTGAACTATTATAATTAATATTGTATGTTTTGGACCTTTAATTCAATTCAATTAAATAAAACTTTATTGATCCTGAACGTTGGCCCCGAAAGAAATTGGGTGAAGGCTGTCGACCTTACCCCAGTGCCATCTTACCCTTCCAACCATACATACATTACACAAACATCACATGGGGAAGACGGGGCAGAGAGGTATAACAATGGAAAAAGCACAACATGAGGAAAGACGAGGAGAAAAAAGAACTCCCCCCAGACTGAGCTCCTTACGTATGGATGATAGGTATAGTAAATAAAACCCATAAACACATAAAAACAAGACAACACAAAGAAAAACAAGTTAGGGGGGTTATGACCCTCCAAATAAAATTATGAATTATCTTGCATAAATAGGCTGTTGATTTTCTTCACTCATTTCAGTGATTATCAGCAAAATAGTTGCATTTTTAATCATCTGGGAATTTACCCAGATTTATTTATTTATTTAGACAGAGATCTCGACCCCTCAATGTTCAGCACAAAGTTACGCCCATGATAGGACAAACTAAGTAGAGAGTAAATACGGTGTTTGTCTCCCAAACACAAACTGGGAGCTGTTTCCACAGGACTGGAGCCTGAAACTCAAGTAACCGCAAGCAAGATGCCAATATGCAAGAAATATGCACTCTTTTTCTAGTCCCTGTAAGAATTTATTAAGAATTGTCATTGAAAGTAAAACTTAAATTAAGCGTCACTTTAAGAATAATGTAAAACAGCTTACTAACAATAAGCTATTATAGTAAGTTACTATAATGACATACAGCATTAGTATTTAGTGCTCTAAAACTGGTGCAGTTTTGCTATTGAAACTCTGACAAAACCCATGATAATGACGCTCAAAGTGGGTTCTAATAATTGCATTAAAAAAATAGAGATTGTGACACGTGTTTAAAGAAAGAAACAAACAAACAAAAATGAACTTGCTTGCAGTTTTTAACAGAGCTTAATTTTCATTTTAAGTCATGAAAATGTAATACAGACATCTCCTGTAGAACAAAGACATTAAGTGAGTTACGTTAATTATTGATCGTGAATTGCCCACATGTATGAATGTGAGTGTGACTGGTCGTCTGTCTCTCTGTGTCGCCCTGCGACAGGCTGGCGACCTGTCCAGGATGTACTCCCCCTTTGCCCTACGGTAGCTGAGACAGGCTCCAGCTGATGGATGGATTGATGATCTCCTGTAGTTATGAGGAGCACAAATTTCAACCCATTCCTGTGTACTTCAAGGGAATGTAATTTAGAAAACTTTGCTTTTGTAAGAAGGTAAAATTGTGGATGGCGTCATTAAATATACAAAAGTTGTAAATTTTTTAACGGACTTTGCAATGCTTTACATACTGATTTCCTGAAACAGGTTTTTGAATAAGTGATTTAATCGAAGGTCACAGCTGCTTATTTCACACCTGTCGATGCGCAAAGTAGAGGTAATCAGATTTCCCACAGCACGTAAAGGCAGCACCAGTCATTTCGGAGTGGGAGGGGACGCACGCAGTAAAAACTCCAGCTCACGCGCTCTGATAGTCACAACACAGGAGATCTGCGTGCAGGTGAGATACAGAAGAGACATACTGACTTTACGCACGCACAGCGGGATCCCACGCGCGTCAACTCAGCATCCATTTACCTACACTTGACTTCGTCTTCAGTGAACGACCTGCGTGTGCGCGATTTGGAGCTGCTATTTGGATGACGCTACAATCTTTCTATCGGACAACGAACATGCCGTCTCTGCGACACTCTTACACCGTGACGGTGCCGGAGGACCCGGCCGCTCTCCCCTGTGACAGACCGGAGATGAGGCGCAGGAGCCACCCGCTGTCCCGGTCCGTGCTGGTGTCCACATTCATGGGTCTGATCATCAACCAGGCCAAGGTGAGTCCAGCACCCCCTGGATCTGTCTCATCTGTGTCAAAGCATCCTCCTTCTGCATGATTTTATTTTGGTGCCTCTCTGAATTTATCAGACTTTCTGAAAATATATAAAGAACTAAAGTTTTTATGCCTTTGTATATAGTCCTAAACTGATTTTCCAGGGGTGTCACCACGATTTAAGGTCGTGAGGGGGCCTAGGCCCTGACGAGGCTAACGTTTCAGTATATTACTGCACAGGTATTGGGATGAAATTATTAGCAATGATGCATAAAGAGTAAAAATATGATGATAAATGAGGAGAAATGGGATTACAAGAGCAAAATAGACAGCAGATACGTAAGGATCACACAAACTAGATGAATTTGTGAGTGAGGCATAAGGTACACTGACTTAAAGGAGTCAGTTTTAACAGCTCTTGAGCCTTTAGTCATTAAACTTGTAAACCCTGTGAAGAGCCAGAGGATTTGAGGTGGAGGTCTCAGTTTGACCTTTAGCCAGTCATTGGTGTCGAAATGGAGAAGTACTGGGCTGAAAGCGCACACGCACACACAAGCGGGCAGGTGTAGGGGGGGTTAAGGGCTGCTCTAACCCCTGCATCATCATTATTTACTATTCAAGCTGGTTGTGTAATAGGAAGAAAAGCTGTTGATAAGGAATGTCCACTTATCATTTACGCAGGACATTTTGTTCACACGTAGAGCTGCACATGTGGGTCCATGTGGGTCTGCGGTGTTTACCTGAGGTCACAACGTACACACATCCAGTCGTCGCTGATGGGGGATATTATTGGTTTACTCAGAAAGTGCATTTGTCGGTGTTTACACTGTCAATAAGTCTCTAATTAAGTCGCTTTTGAAGGCGTATTTTAATATTTTGGCTTTCAGTGAAATCCCCACCCCTGCCGAACAGATGCCCAAGAAAACCTGGTCAAGACTTTCTTGGTTGTTTTGTTTGTTTGTGATGATGGCATCAGACATATTTAGTTTATGGTCACTTAAAAAAAGCAGAAGATCTGTATATTTTGCAGGACATTTTCTGAATATCTGAAAAGGTGGAAAGAAATCTACAGCCGATTAGTTTATCCGCTGACTGTAGCAGAAATGCCAGCAGCAGTGAATGCCTCTCAAAGTCAGAATTTCTTGGGTTTTCTTTCTTTCTTTTTTTTGTTTTACTTTAAACATATCAGCATGCTTTAGCTGACTTTAGCCTTCAACTCAAAGTCAAAGTACAGCCAGAGGGAGCTGTTAGCAGGAGCTTATCCGCAGCATCAGGGTGCAGCTTTTCACAGCTGCCTTCAAACATCTGAAACTGGCTGTTCATTAAAAAATAATAATCAGATAACTTATAAATTCCTCTGTTCCTGCTCATTATTTCGTATCCTAAGCACAGTCTAGGGAAAGTAATAGTACTTCTACTTGAGTATTCTGGACTTTTCCCAGCTTTGCTTTTCATGAAGCAAAGATTTATGTTTCTACTGTTTCCAAGGGAGTGGTGTAAGCTGGCACCATGCGTATGCAGGAGGGCTGCCTGCTTCATCACATGTTATATGGCCTTGTGCAGGCATGCAGAGCTGCTTTAGGGCACATTCTTGCGCTTTCTCTCTCTGTCTCTCTGTTTTTCTTTGAAGTCACAAAGACCAGCGTGGCGAGCTCCGGTTCACCTGAACGCATCGCTTCCACCGATTTTTGGACGGGTCGTTTAAATCAAAAGGCGCCCGCTGAGTGTGCCGAGCCCCGCCGGCTGGTGCTCACCGGAGCAGATGGGGGGCCCACACCATATGGTCACCTTCGAATAGTGCACAGAGGAAGAGAAACACAAAGATTTTAGGCAAAGGGGAATTAATCGCTTGTTTAGTCATACTTCTATTTTGAGGGATGGAAACAGTGATCACGAGGCACCAAAGCTCTCAGCTAGAAGTACTTATAATCACAGCGGCACATAAGAGGGAGGAAAGGCGGGAACAATCACATTACTTTGTTCAAATATATTAGATTTGTTAATGTTCAGCATTACTAACTAGTAATCTGATACACTCATCCTGCTCGGCTCAGGTTTCCAAGGTTAAGCACTGCAACGCAGATATAATCCGGTTGTCACGGAAGAATTCCACCGGACGCTATAAAGACAACGTGGAATTTTTCTTGCAAATGTTTGTTTCCAAGGTTCCAAGGTTTCTCAAATGGCCAAAATCCCTCTCTTTCTGCTCGGTTCAGCCAGTTTCTTCCTGTTAAAAGCGAGTTTTTCCTTCCTGCTGTTGCCAAGTGCTTTCTCATAGGGGGTCATGTGAGTGTTGGGGTTTTCTCTGTGGTATTTTAGGCTTTTTACCTTACGATATACAATATAAAGCAACCTCGAGGGGCAGTTGTTGTGATTTGATGCTATATAAACAATATTGAATTGAACTGCCCATCAGGAGATTTAAAGGGAGCGCTCTGATTATGTAACCACTTACATCCAGATGTAATCCAGAACCCAGGATGCCTGCAACCTGTGCTGCTTTAATATGGATTAAAAATGCACTATTAGAGGATTAATACTTAATGGGCTGCAGAAATGAAATGCATAAATGTAATTAGTGTACTATAGTTGCAACTAGCTTGGTTGTTCTTTGTGGAGACGGCTCTTAAAAACAGACTAGAGTCCCACAAGCTAACCCCAGCATGTCATTTCATTTAAAAAGAAAGAAACCATCAGGCTTTAAGTTCATTTTGGGTCTGATACAAGCTACAAACTAGATTTAAGTGTCAGTCTTTGGCTCTTCCAGGACATTGTTAATACTAAAAATGTGAAATAAATGGATTCCATGCTCTTTAATAAATGTCATCATTGTTTCTTCTGACATGCATGATAGCTGTTAACAGGTTTGTGACCTGTAGCCCGTCCTGCATAAGGGAACATTATAATAAGAGTGTATCATGATGTCGAAGAGCAGCTCGGCACTGTCACGCATCGACGCCTTTGCTGACAGGAGCAGCGTGCAGAAGTACCGTCATCGGGGCGCTGACGGAAACATAGGCGGCGCAAAGTTTTACGCACACGCTGACTGTGAACCGAGCAGCAACATCAGCTCTGACTCATGATCTTTGTTTAATTATGTTGCAGATGTTCAGGTTTTTGAGCTGAATGTCTTTTCCGCCCTCATACTTTGTGGGGGATAAAAAAAAAAAAAAGCCATAAAGCATAAAAATGTCATAATCACACATCAGCTGTCTCGCTCTGTAAAAGGATCCTGTCAGCTCATGCACAGCAGACTTTTTTTTTTTTTGACACCTGCATCACTCCCGGGCCACAGATGATTTACTCCAACCTACGGCGGCACGAGTTATGTCCAAAACTAAACCAGCTGATCCGTGACTTCAGGCAGTGATGTGAAACTTTACACAAACGACTGAAAGCCACGCTGCGCTCCTGCAGACCGGGGGGACTTTTTGTCTCCGGTCAGCGTCACATGCTCACGTTATGTCACCGTTGGCGTGAGCTGGTGGGCTCACCACAGTCACGGGTGCAGGGAGGCGTCCCAGCAAACCGTGGTATCTAATCTAAGCACGTGGAACTCTAGCCGATAGCCACGGCAGACCCGTGCCAGCAATGTGACCGTCATAACGCACACATTGCACGAATGCCATCCTGTCTTTTAAGACTCGTTCACTCTTAAGGAATCTGACAAAGCTGCTGTTCACACAGTGGTTTGATCACACTGATGGTGCATGCAGATCTGTTGGCTTCTTCGGCCTTTGTTTTGTTTGTTTGTTTTTTTAGCAGGTTTGCATTCATTACAATAAAGTGCATTTTGAGTAGGCTGCACTTGTTTTCTCGTAAAAATGGTGACACTTAACCACAGAGCCGAGAAAATAGAGATTTAAAAGTGGCAACAACTGTGTTTTAATCCAAACCATGATCTATTTCAAAACTTAACCGATTAGCCTTTTTATGAGGATAAATAAAATATTAAAAAACAATACAATATGTTTAGGATTCAAACTCAAAGTCAAGCTGACTCTCCCTAATCCTGGTTCTTCCTGTTAAAAGGGAGATTTTCCTTTCTACTGTCGCCAGTGCCTTGAAAGAACAGTTGCTGTTTAACACGTTATAGATGCAATTTATAGAATTTTGACCTGTTGTTACACATGTTGGAAAAAACACTATAATTTTGCATATTCCATTCGATTCTATTTTTGTTGTGCATGGTCAGACTTTCACTGGTTTACTGTCCTTCTCACTACCAAGTGCTTGTGAATAAATGTAGCAGTGCCTCCGATCAGTTGCTCTGTCATTTGAAAAACACATTTACTGTCATGTAAATCTTTAATGTTGACATCTCTCTTTTCTTTTTTTCTGTGAGCAGAACAAGAGTCTTCAGGGCCTGGTGGGTTTGAAGAACCTGGGTAACACTGTAAGTGTCACGTTTTGTCCTTTAAGTGCAAATAACTCTGTTTAGTCTTCACTTTAATAATTACCGGGCCTCTCTGTTTGATGTGATTTGCAGTGCTTCATGAACTCCATCCTCCAGTGTCTGAGTAACACTTTAGAGCTGAGAGATTACTGTCTGAGAAACGGCCACATCACAGACCTCAACAACAACTGCAGGTCAAACACTGCTCTCATCGAAGGTACGATGAGTTATTTTTGCAGATCTTAAATCGAGTTAATTCCCTACCAAGTTGAGATGGTGGTCTGATTTCTGCAATTTGTCTACCTCAGAGTTTGCAAAGCTGACTCAGAGCCTGTGGACCTCTGCAAACAATGAGCCCATCAGTCCCTCTGAATTCAGGAACCAGGTCCAGAGGTGTGCTCCAAAATTCGTTGGCTGCAAGTGAGTTTTCCGCCTTCTTTTAAAGTCAACCTGAAGCCGTGCACATCAGTAAAATCAAGTAAAAACGTCTCCCTCTACAGCCAACAGGATGCTCAGGAATTTCTCCGCTTCTTGTTGGACGGTCTCCATAATGAAGTCAACCGGGTGACGGTCCGCCCTAAAGTGTCCGTCCTGGACTTTGACCACCTCGCGTAAGTGTGGCCTCACACTCAGCCTGTCTGGGTGACTGCTGTATCCCTGATTGGGCTGCAGTGGTCAACATAGCGAGCTTTCATCTATAATTATCGTGTAATTGACATTTTGTGGCCATTGGAGGAGAAACGAACCCCAAAATTGGTGAATTAATATTAACAATAAGTTTACTTATCAATATCTGAGTTGCAAAGGATCTTAAAGAGGCTTTAATTGAAGTTTTTATCACTGGTTTGCAGGTGAACATAACATCGGTTTGACTTTGCTGTTTTGTTTTGTTTTTTTTATTTTACAGGGATGACGAAAAAGGCAGAAGGATGTGGAACATGTACTTGGCGAGAGAGGACAGCAAAGTAGTGGGTGAGTGATTTCTTTATTTTTTAACCCATAGCTGCATAATAATCTTAAATAAGCCTTAAAGGAATATAAATGTTTAACATGGCCCTCCATCCTGCCCATAGATCTGTTTGTGGGGCAGCTGAAAAGCTCTCTGACTTGCACAGCTTGTGGTTTCCGCTCCACTGTGTTTGATCCATTTTGGGACCTCTCGATACCTATTGCACAGGTAAAATGCCTGCTGTGGTCTTGGATTATCGCATTGCATAAGCCACGGATTTAAAAATTATATCCACGTTGTAAATGTAATTTTTGTAGAGGTTACCGATCTTAATCATAAGCGTTAGGCAAGTCTTCACGCAGGGCTTGATTTCTAACACTTGTCTGCCTCCACAGAAGAGTTCAGGCGAAGTGACTCTCAAAGACTGCTTGAGACTCTTTACAAAGGAAGATGTGTTGGATGGAGAGGAGAGACCGGTAAGAGGCAATGCATAAATAACCCAAGTCTCACTTTCCTCTGTAAAGATGATGCAATGTATTGATTACACTGCCTACACCGTGTTCATCTCTTTCTTAGACGTGCACCAAATGCAAAGCCAGACGAAAATGCACCAAGAGGTTCAGCATCCAGAAGTTCCCTCAGGTCCTCGTACTTCGTATCCTTTCCTCACATCTTTGCATTTTAATATTTCCAGAAAGCAGAGAGATTTCAATGATGCCATGTGCGATAAATATATTGAGCATGGAGACTGGCTGCTCACACCCTGGTAATCTCCAGTCACTAGGAAAAAAATGTCCATTTCCTGACCATTGGGCAGGTGTTCCCTGGAAGTTGCTGCCTGTTGCCAGTCGGTTGTAGCTCGCATGATCGATGCAAGCTATCTTTGAACCAGTTTTGATCCTTGACCCAGTGTTCCCTCAGACCTTAAACGATTCTCAGACTCCAACGTCCGAGCCAGCAAGCTCTCCACTTACGTCAACTTCCCTCTTAAAGATCTGGACCTGCGGGAGTTTGCCTCAGAATCCAGCGGTATGTATTTTCCAGAGGAGAGAAGGACAATCAATCTATTTTAGCTTTGCCGCTGTGTTGACTGACAGCTGTGTTGTCTCTTCTCTGCAGAGCGCCCTGTGTATAACCTCTATGCAGTGTCCAACCACAGTGGAAACGCTTTGGGAGGCCACTACACAGCCTACTGCAAAAACCCAGCTCTGGGAGAGTGGTACAGCTACAATGACTCCAGGTATCAGCTCTCGCATCATCGTGTTACTTAGCGTATCATCTTATCAGACTGGCAGAAAGGGTTAAAGTCTAATTAAGCTGTATATACCTGCTGTCACACGAAAGTGACCTAATCTTAATTGCATCAAGCTGACCTCATTACAGCTTTACAGCAAAGTGTGCATGTTTGGAGCCTGGTTCATAATGTGCAAATATTTAACTTTGTGCTAAGCTGCCCTCGCTTCAGTGTTTCCCGTGTGCTCTCTCTGTGCAGGGTGAGCCCGATGTCCTCCAGCCAGGTTCGCAGCAGCAATGCCTACGTCCTCTTCTACGAGCTGGCCACCCCTTCACACAGCAAATACCAGACGTGTCGGCTTTAGGTGCCATCGAGGAGCGATAAGCTGTGCTAAACTCGGACTGATAACAGGGAAGGAAAAACAAAGGAGTCAGACGCTGCCTGCTGGGAGATGGCTCCACCTAGTGGAGAGAGTCCGACCAATGCAAGCTGTGAAAAAGGAGCGCCGAGACGCCAAACGGTGGATGTGAAGGCATATTTACACTGAAGGATTGAAAGCTTCGCTCACTGGCTGGGTTGAAGTGAAACAACAGTGGGAGGAAATGTAAAAAGTGTGAAGCTTGCAATATGCAAGCATGGTTTGTTTGTTTTTTTTCCTTATTTCACTCAAAAAGGACATTTTGAAGCTTCTCTTTTGTCACTTGAGTGCATTTTTTTTCTCTTTTGAATATAGATTATTAGTGTTAAGCATTTATTGTTATTACAGAGACTTGAGAAGCACGCCTCACACACCAAATGCAAGATATAATTTATTCTATTTAATATGATGTCAGAGCTTGAGCGTGCATTATGTGTATATATAATTTAACAAAGCTTTATGGTTTCCCTCTCTGCCAGTGCAGAGGGAACGTCCTATTATATTTTTGTACAGTATTTATCAACAGCGCAGCGAATGTAACTGTACTGTGGAAAAGTCACACCAAGCACATACCAAAGCAGCTTCTTCCAGGAAATGTGACTGACCTAAAGCCTAAGACAGTCCAGCGCCTGTAAATTATTAAAATCCATCACTAACTTGCCCTGCATGTGTGATTTTTATTAATTAACCCTTTATTTTCACACTTCACAGCAGAAATACCGTGTCACGTGCAGCAGACACTTGCTGATCCAGTCGAATAAATTAGAATGAGCTGAATACACAGAAGAGCCCATAGAAAGTCACCAGCAGTGTGTGCTGATTAAGACTTTCTGCAGAACGGTGTACGGTGGCCCTGAGAGGCCAAGCGGACTGCAACATAAGAAAACACCAGCAATAAGGAAAAACACTGCAAAAGCACACAAAACACAACGGAAATGGGAAAAAAAACTTTTCCACAAGCACAAGGGAAGTGTTTCTGGGGAGACAATAACCCGACGGACCAGTTGCAGAAACCAAAATATGCTAAGAATTGCGCTGGGAGACACTTCAAAGAAGTGGAGGATCTATCGGTTTTGTGAGGAAAGAAAAGATGAAAGGTAAGTGTGTTAGCCTAACTATTAGGCTAAAAGTCCGTCATCAGTATTATATGAATCATGATAAAACACACCTAGCATGTTTTGGGTTCCTGCAACTGGTCCGTCGGGTTATTGTCTCCCCAGAAACACTTCCCTTGTGCTTTTGGAAATCTTTTTTCCTATTTCTCTTTTCTTTTTGTCGTTTTTCTATTTTGATTGTGTTTTGTGTGCTTTTGCAGCGTTTTTCTTATTGCTGGTGTTGTTTTAAGTTTCTGAAGTTGCAGTCCGTTTGGCCTCTCGGGGCCACCGTAGGCAGTGCCTTTGTGTACATCGTACGAGACAAGTGGCTCTTTAGGCCTTACAGCGACCCTGAAGTCAAATTAATGCAATAAATCCATCCATCCAGACAGGGGGTGTCCCAACTCCTGTTAATCAACACTTTCCCTTCCAGAGTATCATTTTGGTCTCACCAGTCACTTGTGATCCACTAATCATCAACTACACCTTCATTCCTTCCAAAGAGGTTTACATATTTGCTCGGCAAGCAAAAAGCTGCTGGTTCGCGTCCAGTCAGAGACCTAAATTCTCTCAGGGTTACATCAGGAAGGGCATCTGGCTTAAAAATCTGCCAAAACAAAACATGCAGGGCTGCCTGGTCAGTTGACAAAAGATCAGCTGACAGTAGCACTCAGGTGCTGATGATCAAATGCTCTTTATTAACTGATCAGCAGGTGAGCACTTCTATAAAAGCAGAGGTTTTGCCAGTTTTCCTGGTAACCAGGTGCGTGGTAGCTGTGCACTGCTCATGTTGAATGTTAAAGTTCATAACAGCACAATTAGAAAAAACAAACAAACAAGTGTGTCCTGATGATGTCATCATGTCCTCGAGAGAAATGACCTGGAAGGCACTAGATCTTACTAATATATTGCAAAGCCATCCATTGGGCTGATCTAAACTGTGCCTATTTTTATAGATAACAGCTGTAGAAATGCTGCATTCCCCTGATTATAATGACAGATGGCACTTACACTGTGATGCTCAAAGCTCGCCAAAACATACATTTTATCAAATCATGACCCAGTCACTTAAAGAGATCCTCAAACCTTGATGAAAGTGTTTTGATGTAAGAGTGGAGAACCTTTGAATTTTCTCTTTCAGCAGCTGGGTCATGATTTCTGGAAATAAATGTTATTACCTTTGAGCACCACAAGGTAAGAGGCATTTACTTCCACTGTAATCAAAAGAAGGGGTTTATTTCTGCAGCTGAGTTCCAAAACTCAGGTAAATCTTACTAAAACAATCAAACAGAGGACAGGCCAGAGGAAAATAAGTAAGATTTTCCCTTTAATGTCCCCTTTTTTGCCCGCTTCAGATGCCAAACATGGCAGAAAAATTACTTCAATGCATTTTGTTAAACAATAAAAAAAGAATCAAACTGCATTTCATTTAAACAAACACAGTAAAACAGAGTCTGCAAAGTATTGTTTCTTGTATTTCCCTAAAATAGTAAAGAATCATATTCATTTGCCTTAAGTTTTCTTCATGTTTTTAACCTTTCTCGTACTACTGTGGCACACCTCAAAAAAACCCTGAAACTGACGAAGATTGGAGATATTGATGTTTTTCAGAGTTAATCGTGACACAGTTTCATACCATTCTGGCTCATTTCATTTTTTAGATATATAAATGATGCTTAATGGTGCAGCTCTAAATTGTATTGCTTGTAGGACAGATTAGTTTGTCTGTGAAGGTTCTCAGTCATCCAGGTCAGCGTAGTCTAAGGAGCTTGGAAAGAAAAGCGTCTGGACTTCTTTAAGTTGTTTGAAGACATTTCACCTCTAATCCGAGAAGCTTCTTCAGTTCTAAGGTCAAACGGCGGAGAATCCCAGATTAGATTAGATTAGATTATGTAAGGAATTGCAGCTTCATAAAGCAAGATGACCTACTTTTCTGAGTGTGCTAGTAGTGTAAAAACACAACATCCTTCTATTTACCATCAACTTTATAAGATATTAATTAATATTAGTAATTTACCCAAAAAAATTCCTCTGTGCTAAATATCAATTAGAGGCTTAAAACTGCAGGGAGAATGACCATTTTCACCCACATTAAAGCCACATTCATCATGTAGGTCTTCCCCCACTAGAGGGAGCTCTGCGCAGTCGTGCAACATTCATTGATGACTAGAAAGAAGTTTATCCAGGAACCTCTGAAGCAACTCTCAAACCTTTAGCGGATACTGTCTCTGCTGTGAAGCAATTAATCTATTCTGTTTAATGGGAACAATACTTTTCATGAAAAAAGGAAAGTATTTAATATTATTAATATTAATATTATTGAATATTTAATTGTTATTTTTAATATATAATCAAACTAACACATCAGTCTAACCGGGATGGGAACCTCCACCATCCTCTCTTCTTTTCTCCCCCACTTTGACTTAAACTCTTATCCTTGAGCCACTGAGCAGGTTAACGCCTGAAGGAAAAGCTCTGTGTGTGTGTGTGTGTGTGTGTGTGTGTGTGTGTGTGTGTTGTGTGTGTGTGTGTGTTGTGTGTGTGTGTGTGTGTGTGTGTGTGTGTGTGTGTGTGTGATTAGGTTTCAGGGGCTGGGACAGATGATCTGTTTGTGACTGGGCCAGTTTGTGAGGAGCAAAGATAAAGTTATCAGAGCAGGCCTAAGTGTTATCACCACTGCAACACAAACTGAGTTTTAGCACACATGGTCAGAGGGATCAGTGTCTCGTCGTTAGCCTTGAAGACAAGAGCTGTGGGTACATGGGGACTGGTATTTATCAGCTTGTTATAAATTGGATGTGGTCCATTTAATGAAAATAGATGCGATGCAGATTTATTCATTCACTGATCATTATGATCATTAAGCCTTTTCAACTTTGTCCTGCTGATTGTTTCAGGTAGTGCTTTGAGCTAGTTTGGGCTTTTATGAAAGGGTGAAAGTGCTTCACTGTTAAGGACAGGGATACTCCTGATTTAGTGCATGAGAAAAAATGAGCTTCATGGTGAAATGAGAGTAAATGTTTCATGCTGATTGTTTTTGATCAAACCCTTGATGATGATTCCTGTCTATGTGATTAAACTGAAGCCTTTTTACAGACTTTAAAAATAAAAGAGGTGTTTGATATGGGTCTAAAACATCTGGGTAAAGTCTAAACTAACAATATTGAAGAACGGTGATACATAACCTGTTAATAAAAATAGATTTATCTGATGTGTAAATGCTAATTAATGAAGAAGAATCTATGAGAAGACTAGTTTGGGTTGTATCTAAAATGCATGTTGAGGCTTTAGATAAGGCGCGCCAAACTCTTCTTACATTGTGAGCAATATTCAGTCCCCTTTGAGCTTAAGCATGGCAGACCCATATGCAACTACTGCCCAATTAAATACCTCAAATGGACATCGGATCCCTGATATTTCTTATGAATTTTCAAGAAGACCCCTCAGTTTTTCTACATTATAATGAAAAGTTTCTGCAGTAAATCAAAGAAAATTGTCAGAACGGCTCCTTAAAGTGTAAAATTACTCATGAAAAAAGTACCGGCATCTCTTTACTGTGATTTTATCAAATAATTAAAAACAAAAATGTTTGTTAATTTTCAGAAAATGTTCTATTTTTAACCCACTGTGAAAACAACACAGAAGTACACTCATGACCATGTAAAACTGTTTAGTTGCTCATTATCGCAAATATCTAATCAGCTGTGCAAGCCATGCATTTAGGAATAAAGACATGGTCACGATGGCCCGGAGTTCAAATTGAGCAATGGTGAAGAAAGATGATTTTTAAAAAATATATACAAAATATCCAGTCAGCAGCAGTTCTCTGTTCTCGTAAATGTCTTGTTATTACCAGAGAAGAAGCAGCAGAAGACCACACCAGGCGCCACAAGGAATCTGAGTATACAATTCACACAAGTTCACCAAAATTAGACAATAGAAATTAAGAAAAATGTCGGGGGTCATTGTCAGTTGGACATTCTGTCACATCCCCACGAAGAGGTCTAGAGGTGTGAGTTTGGGGACCGGTGTTTATTTGTGTGTTTATTTCTACTGTATCTGGTACAATCTCCCCAGTTATTCACATTGATATCACGGCAAAATGTCTAATAGACACACTGATCTCTCCAAAGTGTGAAATGGACACACACAGTATCAGTAGGGGGAGATAATATACAGTATTTAAAGCCAAGAAGTCAACAGTGACCAAGGATATGAAGTACATTCCAGGGTCCTTCAATGCCAGAAACGGTTAAGTTAGTTGGCTAATATGTATTTACATGTAAATGTGTTATTAATGTCTCTTTAAAGGCTGTCCTTTGATCCTTTTATCATTTTAATGTCGGCTTGAAATAAAAGATCTCCCTCTGCTGGTACTGTAGAGTAGTGCTAGCCTGATATTAGCAAGTTGAAAAAACAGGATCTTTTCTGTTACTATTTTAATGGAATAATAACAAGAAAAACATCTCTATTTCTGTCATTTACTGTATATCTATTACTACTATGGATCATGTCCTTGTAGAACTGCAGAAAACACTGTTTAAAGTCCATAATTTATTCCCTCCTCATTTGCAGTTTTCACATTTTCCAAAGCCAACCAGTGGACCAAACTGGACCCTTTCACAGGCCAGTTTTGGCTGCCCCAGTCCATATGTTTGCAACCCTGGTTTAGATGGAGGATCAAAACGAGAAAAATAAATAATTATAAATCAACCCTTACAGATCTACTTGATGATATGCCAGTGACATCTGTGGGAACGATGATTTTCTTTGGTTGTTTGGTTATTTATAAAATTTGAGAGGCTGCTTGTCAGAAAAACGAGCCCATAATATAACACAACATTACATAAGCCCATAGTCAGTAAAAAATGTCCTTTCCACTTTCATACACACACAGGCAGGACACTCCCCTCCCCCATGCACACGCAGTTCCTTTGGCGCCCATGCTCACCATATGGGCTGATCACACAGCTCAGGGTATTAACAGCTATTTGCCTGCATGGGGAGAAATGTTGTTTTAGATGTTGTTACCAAGCACTCCCAGTGTTGACACTTCCATAGCAAATGACCATACCATAAAATGATGAAGCTGTCACCTGGGCTAAAGTCCACTTTACAATGCAGACCTCACACTGTGGGAGTTTGGCCCACCGGTCACCTCAACTTATATCAAGACCATTGCTTTAGATTAAGCAGCTTTCATCAGTGTCTACTTTGGGGTCAGCTTATAAGTAATGTTAATGACCTTATTGTAAGTAATTCTTTAACAATAAATAACCCTTTGAATGTTGAATATTAACTTCACATTAAGTGTTCAAAGTGGTAGTGGGAGCACTATCTGACCCCAGTGCTAGTTAAAGTTCTACTAACTTTATGGTGAAACGTGAAACGATCTCCAGTTTGGTTTTACCAGAACATATCCGTAGCTGATTATAAGCTGTGATATGGACCATCTGCACTTGGTGCGCAGAGGTAAAATGAGTAAATCTAGCAGAGAGGATTATCATGTTGACTTTTTAAAGCTGAAACTGTATCACTACAGTCCATGACTCTGAGGCTGAGTCAAGATCTCAATAAAAATACTGAGCAGCTGTAAATGATGACTCTCCCTTTGCTGCATTAAACATTTAGCAGTTGGTGAATAAAATAACTGTGTTTTTACTTTGTACTCTCGTCCTCTCTGTCTTTTGAGACTAGCTAAAGGCAACTATTCTTGCTTGAATAGTACCTCACTGTCCTGAAAGTTCGTGCTGAATTTGGAAAAAGCAGATTTGCTTAAATCTTAGGGAGCCGAGAGGAACACTAGAAACAGTTAAATATTGCTTGGCTTTCTTTTGTTAGCTGGCCTAAAAAACCCCGCTTGAGATAATGGGCATAGCGATGGTAGTCATTATTAACGTTCTCTTTTAATCTGTTTCAGGCAGTGTACACACTCGTGTGGTTTTTTATGTGACTCTTCTTCCTCGCAAAATGATCCCTATGAGTGACACCCAGTCCAATTCAGAGACATTATCCGATAATGGTAGTGATAAAATATCTATAAGGAATATAAAAATATGATTGTAAACTAGAACACACAAAAACTGCAGGGGTAATGCTCCACAAAATCGTTAACCTGGCACATAGAGCAGTAAAATAAACATTCTAATTGAAATTACCTTTATTGCCGAATGAGCACTCAGTGCTGCTGCTTATTTTTGAAGTGATGTATGGTTCACATTAGAGCTCTAAAACTTTACACTGGATACACTGAAACATTAAAAGTTACAGTCCAGCAACCTATTCAGCTTTAATTTGATGTTATAATGACCGCACCTTTGGCCACATCCACCTCCAGTTTGTGCTGTTGTAACTTTACAGCTTGACATCATTTGTGAAGTTAGTAAGGTAGGGTTAATAACTTGCACACATGAGTCACCCTGCAGAGGATGTGGGTCACACTTAAAACCTGCTGTAAAATGATGAACTGGTGAAAAGTGGCTCCTCCAGATGATTTTAAACTAAAGCTCTGAACATAACCTGCTCCAGTTTTGCTTTCAGCAGAAGTTATCATGGTGACTTTAAGCCTGACATAACTCACCAACTTATTTATGTCTTGTACACCACTAAATTAAACCAAATTAATTTAAGGTGATTTTAAATGACCTGGTGGTAGTAACTTAACTTTTGCCTTCCCTGTTTGTTAGCCTCAGACAGACAGTGATGTCGTTCCTGTATTTTACTGGGCTATTTCACATGAGGATTGGTGTGTCTATATGTGCGTGCGTTTGTATTCCTAGTGTGTGCGACCATCATAGTTTGTACTGCTATCTATCTTATCCAGGACAGTATCCTGGTTAAATAAATGTTAAGTAAATAAAATAAAATCTGCTGAGTTAGTTTTTATGTCCTCAGTTGACTGTAGGGAAAATTCAAACATGTTAAAAACCTGTTTTATTCAAAAAGTCTTTTTTTAAATTAGTGTTTGTGTAGATTAAATAAACAGAACTTTTTCCTTATTTTAGTGCTGTTAGCGTTAATTTTTTTAAAATGACGTTAACAGTTAACGTGGGACTGCACGGCACTAACGCGTTAACAAGCTAACCGCGCTAACGCCGTGCAGCCCCACGCACGGGGCGATCCGCATTAACTCGCTAACTGAGATTTGCCGCATTAATGTGGTTATGCCGTTAACTTCTTTTTAACGAGATTAACGCTGACAGCACCAATTTAATTGCATAATTTTCTAGGCTGTATTTCACCCGTTTCCAGCCTTTTTGCTAATGTTTATCTGAGAAAGTACTGGTATTAACAGTACCCACTGACTATCTTCCTTAGGGTGACCTAGGGTGACCATATTTTGATTTCCAAAAAGAGGACACTTGGCCCAGTCATGAAGAACTTTAATGATACTGTTTGCTTAAAGAAAATGTTAACATATTTAAACGATGCCTTCTCTGTGCGGTTAATGAATGTTGAAATAAAAAATGTCATATGGGCTTTTTCAAGTAAACAAGTGCTAAAAATTAACTTAAAAACCCCTCAAATTAAATAATGGTACAGAAATAAGGCCTCATCTGTATAATTTATTTTTTTTTTTACCAGTACTGGGACTTTACGAGGAAATTTCTTTTGCAGTTGATCTGAAATGCTTCACTTGCGCTTTGGCATCTTTTAAACATCATCAGCGCGCCGTCTGTCCCGTCTGTGAGCGCAGAACAACCACTCACGAAACAGCAGCTTGGGATGATGTCACACATATGGGTAGGCCTATAGAAAAACCCGGACATTTTCATCGATCTCAAAACTCCTCCCAGATGGCCCGGACAGAACGTGAAAAGTGGACATGTCCAGGGAAAAGAGGACAGTTGGTCACCCTACCATAACCATGAGTATGGCATCAACCGTTTCACACCAAAGTTTTGGGCACATAATTGTCATAGTTGGCATTTTGGATTTACTTCAAGTACAGTTTGATTACTTTTAGTTTTCTTTTCTTCTTGTAGATTTTCACAAAAAAGTTCTACATTTGCTGGTCGCTAGCTAACACTATAGTGTTAGCTAACACTAGAACATTATATATTTCATGTCAGTTTCATTGTTTTTTGTGTTTGACTGTATTTGTTATATGTCAAAGATTAAATTCTTTTTCATCAAGCTAGCATGAGCTGGGCAAGTGTCTCAGAGACAAAACTGCATAAAACCAAACAATGCAAGACCCAGATTATTGAGGAAACGCTAGGTGTTTGAAAGCTTGCAAAAAACTTAGCTAGTCCCAAACAAAACATTATTTTCTCAATCTGTTTTCACTGATAGACTGTTGTTCTCAATCCTAACCATCATTGTACCATAAAGTGAAGCACCAAGCCTATGGGTGGAAAAGTCATAAACTCATAAATTAAGCAAATAACTCAGCTACTAAAGGAAGTATGTGTATAAATCAATAGCCTAGATGGCTCAAGCAACACTTTTATTTGACAGCTATAGAAAGCATATTATATTTTTATATTTATTTATTAATTTACAACATAGTGATTGCAAAGCTTTTCACTAGGAAATTACAGTATTTGAGCAAAATGCCAAATTAATCTTAAGAAAATGTTATCAATAAAATTTAATTATTTAGCTTAAAGGAAATATCGGTATTCACTTACAAAGATTTTTTACCTTTATAAATGAACACAAAAGCTTATGTATTCTTGTTTCTATACAAAAAACCTTTTTTATAGTTAAACAGTCTACCCTTTATATTGAAACAAAACATCAAATGTGAAGGACATTAGGAAGATTAACTCATAAAATTAAATACATTTAACCGACTAGATGAGTAGTATCTGTCAATAAGATAAACATATCAAATAAAATATAAATACATTTCATACTATTATGTAAATGTTTTGATCAGCTAAGGATTATTTTCTGGCCATCAGTCAAGCAATCAAAATAGCAAAGTGGTGAAACAGACATTATTATGTCTTCCTCTTGGCCCATGAGATCATAATCTTGAATATACATATACTATACATATATCAGTTTATTCCTTCTTGAGCCATTCAGACATTTAGGCCTTACTCTATCCACTCAGCATGGTCAGGATTAAGTCTGATCTCAGGATAGGACATGTTTCATCTGACGATCTACATCCACTTCGATCCTTATTGTGCAACAGCTGGTCTTAGATCTTCCCTGTGTACTTCAATAAACCAAAGATACCACCACCTGCAATAAAAATGGATTAACTATTATTCATTTATTAATGTCTCGCAAAACAAATATGAGTCCAAGACTAGTCGAGAAATTACTGATTAAATACTCAAAATTGTGAAACACTGTAACAAAAGTCTCAATTATTATTTTCTATCATGTCATTTATCTTAGAGAACCAATTTCTTTCCTAAGAATATTGTAATCCTTTACAACTATCACTAATACATTTTCATAATTTTCACAACTTATTTCCTTCTATATTTGCATATTTTCGTGCCAATAGGCTCCTGTATCTGTAAATAATATTCTCGGTTGCTATGGCTCATCCCCAGTGCCATCCTGGTTAATGAATAACAGATGATATGTGATAGAGGAAGCAGAAATGATGGTAAATTCATGCTCGTGTGTAGTACTGACCGACTGCTCCCACACCGGCAATGGAGCCGATGGTGATGCCCGCTATAGCGCCCGGTGAAAGCCCTGAATTGGATTCCTGAACAATCTCAGTTGTAGGAACTGATTCAGTAGAATTAGTTATAATGGTGGGGATAATGGTGGTGGTGTTGGATGCGGCGTCTGTGGTCGTACTGGATGGGCTGTCTGTGGTCGTGCTGGATGGTCTGTCTGTGGTCGTGCTGGATGGTCTGTCTGTGGTCGTGCTGGATGGGCTGTCTGTGGTCGTGCTGGATGCGTTAGTTGAGGCAGTGGTTTTTGGTGCGATGCTAGTTGATGTAATGTTCTGTCCTCCACACAGAAATACTGACAGGAAGATCAAAAAGGGTTAAAAGGCAAGATCATACAAAGGTTTCCCAAAAGGTTAACAAACCTCTGTTCCTGTGATGCTCACAGAAACTAGTCACAACTTCTGCCTTAACACATGTTTTCTTTTAAACAAAACATTTTCTAAAATTGATTAAAAATGTTTCCAGATTAAAGATCTCAAATTTCAGCCGTTGACATTTATTGTCCAATATCAAGATAATGGAGTTCAGTACTTACTTACAGCTTTGCATTCTTAATGGGAGAATGTCATAGATAATAAACTCAACCTTTGCTCTAATGACGCTATTGAAACCCCCCCCCCCCCCCCCTCCGAAGGCCCAACCCTTTCAAGAATTTCAACATTTCCTACTCTGTCTACATGGCCTCCCATCAACCTTCCCTTTGATTACCGGGAAATGCTTTAACTTTGGTCCACCACCATTAAAATTCGCTACGATGGTACGCTACAACTATGATTAGATTCTATGCTAACACCATGAAACAGATCATCCTTCACACAAAAAATGAAAGGTCAGTCTAGATATAGATGTGGCCGAAATTAACCATAAAAACTTTTTCAACTTTAAAAAAAAATCATAAACTATGAATTAAACAAAGTTATTTGATGTATATATGCCGAATATTTCAGTCAGCTTCCATTTGAGGGCAAAGTGGCCAGAGATGTTTTTAAGATAATCTTGTTGTGATGCTTTGTGTGTGAATAACAGTTAATTAATAATCTTTAGTTATTCTCTTCACACTCTCTTTAAAAAAAGGTTTTGTCTTCCCTTTTCTAAAAGGATCTTTTTTAAAGGTTTATGTATTGTAATTTTTTTTTACCTGTGGTAAGAAGCCAAAAAGCCGATAGAACAAGACTCAGCTTCATTGTGCTTTGAAATAAATTGACGTAGTCAAAGAGACTCCTCAGGTCAAAAGCTGCATGAAAAACATAAAAGCACAAACATGACGGTGAGTTAATTTCTCTAAAATCTCTCACTTGCAGACAGAAAATCATGAATCCTGAATTTATCATGTGAGACAGATAAGAGTAACTTCAATCAAACTCAGTCATCAATAATATGTGGGTATAATGTATTATACAAGGCAAAAATAATAAAAAATATATTTTTAAATAAATGCCAATTGAGCCTAAATGAATTTCCATGTCATGGCTCGATATCACCAAGAAATCACTGATTTGTAAATACAGTTATAAAAAACACAAAAACTCTCAAGCGAGTATTTGTGGTCACATCAACGGTAATAAGAGTATTTACCCCGATGCCACAGCAGTCTATGAATGAATCCAAAAGATTTAAGAAAACCTCAAGAGAAAAACCGACTTACTCACCTGAGAGGGTGTCACTGATGCCTTGCTTCCCTTCTGCCTCCCATCGGATATATTCAGACAGCTACTTTTATGACCCTGTTATCACCCACCCAGTCATTTCCAGCCCTCCCACATATAATAGCATGTTACCAGAGGTCAATGGAGGATAGTGTTGCAACATGTACAGGATTATCAATACTTTCCAAGGAGATGTAATTGGTGTGCGCTTCCTGTGTGATAGTAAAGCTAAGGTGCTAGGAGTGTGGGCAGGCAAAGCAGTATAGGCCAGCTTATGACGTTTTAGTCCTGTCTGTGTTTTTAACTTCACCTGAGTGTCTTAAACCGTCAGAAAAGTGAATAATATGTGGTATGAATGCAGCCAAGCCCTTTATAGAAGAAAGTAGTTGTGAGGATGTCAGATAATCTATAATGTAATAAAGCAAGTGGCAACATCAAAAACAGGCTATCTTTAAGAGAAGGGAAGGTCATCTGAAAGGCACCTGTTGTGGCCGAACTCCTTTTTTTCTCTCACAGGCAAGAACGGAATTACATAATCATGTTACAAATTAATCTGGTATTGATAGTTTCCATACAATTTTCCTATTAGTACTCGATAATCATTAACTTTTCCCTCGATTTCGCCTCGTGTTGTATCTGCTTTACTATGTATTTTTGAGGAAAACTTGCAAAAAAAGAGGGAGCCATAGCAACCGTTTCTACAGAGTTACACTTACCTGAAAATGTTCAGCACGTCACATACGAGGTCTTTACGTTATTTTTACTTGCTTCTTCACCTTATCTTTGAGGCACTTGCTAGCAGTGGTGGCTGGAAAGACTAAATACAGAGGCTACAGAGCTGGGTAAATCGTGGTCACTGCCTCCTGTTTGCTCGGCTTGGCGAGCTGTCCAGCCAACTGTTTCTGAAAACACACCGTCACTATAGCACAGCAGCATGTCCTTAACACAATTTGGCGTGAAAGAGTCAAAGCTGCCAGTGTTTTTTCCCCCCACAGTGACTAGCAACTGTACAACAAATGCAAAACGAATGCAGCGATGGGAGAGTTTCACTTTTTCTGAGCCGGTGAAAAAGGCCCACTGTTGATGATCATGTGTGAACCTTAAAAGTTTACTACATTCTAGAGAGCAATATGTCAAGTGTACTCTTGAAATTTTTGACATTCTTGAATTTCCAGTTTTCTTGGAAAGTTTTGAAAAGTTATGCAAGCAAATCGGGGATCAGAATGAGCTAGAAATGCAATTTAAGTGACTTTCAATGTAGCATGGCTACTGAAAAGTTTAGGCTTTTTAGTAAACGGTCTAAAAAGGAGGAAATATACAGTGAGAATCAGTTCTTCTTGTTGGTGTTGTATGCAGAGGCATCTCTGAAGGCACAATGCAGATGGGGAGATGTGATGGCCCACTATGCCCTGCTTTCCTTCTCATCTGCAGGTACCGATGATACTGGCAACACCTGGGCCCAGTGTGTCAGAGCAAGATATATGTTTTTTAAATGGGGGAAAAGGAAAGAGGAAAAAAGGAAATCTAGTTTTAAATGCTGCTCGGCTACATGAGCCAAGAGCTTCCTCAGCAGATCTGTGCTCTCTTCTCAGTTGTATGTCATCTGCTATTATTGGATTGGGTTTAAGCAGCGCAAGCGTGCTAGCAAGACAAACCATTAAGTGCTTTAATGCACCGCAAGTAGAATTTATAAATGGTTTCTGCATCTCACTGTGAGCCACAGAAGTGATTTGCTGGAGGGATAACCTGGGTTTGACTTTTGCCGAGGCCTCTTGTTTTTGTTCTTTAACAAAACAGTCGAGGAAAAAGAGAGAAAAGAAGAAAAAAAAAAGAAATTGGTGTGTGTTTCCAGAATGATATTCACACATGAGGCTTCTTTGTATTTTCAAGTCTTTGAAGTGAGCAGTGGATATTCATTTCAGCTCATTGTTGACTGAAAGTTTGGACGCTCAAAAGCCCAAAGGGGTGAACAAGTAGGTGGACAAGAAACTCTAACAGGCTCCATGATCCATATCACCCAAGAGCCAAGAAACTAAACAAACAAATAAATGAAATGACCAGAAAAGTAATTTCTTACATTTTTTGTTTGAGTGTAAACACGATTCATCCAAATATCAGTGCAGAAATTCACAAACAAATGTAACAAATGGGCTTGTTTAGCAAATGAAAGAAGAAAAAAGTGCAGAGAGGTTAAACTGACCTGTATTTGAAAGAAGCCACCAACTAAGAATTATTTTGTTAAACAAAAACAGGATGAAACTAATTGGCATCGAAGTGATTAGGAATGTTTAGCAAGATAATATGCATATTGAGGATTCAAATGGAGGCTGTAGCAACTTTGGCTGCCTCACTTCAAATCTAATATTTGACGCTTTAAAGCATTTTGAGAATCAGTTCTTATATAGCACTTTTTTACTCAACCTAAACGCCTCATTTACCTGAACCATTTTTTCTATGCTCAAGTGCTTTCTAACATTCCTGCAGATATCTTGCCCAAGGATATTTGGCATGCAGACTGAAGCAACCAGGGATCAAACCACCAACCTTCCAATTAGAAGACTACCTGGTCTGCCTCCTGATGCACAGCCACCCCCAGTGAGGTAAAGGTCTCTATATAATGATTTAAAACTATCGGGACTACCGAGTCTGTACGCTGATGACAGCAGCTGCTCGAAAAGATCGAATAACATAAAAGCTGTGTAAACAAAAGTGCCACTTCAGTTCTAACTCGATGACCTCTGACCTGAGGAGAATGTGTAATAAAAATATAACTTTGTAGTTGAAAAATAATGCGACATGATGAAATAAGTCACTAGAATAAAGGTGTTAAATTGTACTGTCTATAAACTCGCCAAGCAAAAGCAATTATTTAAAAAAGCAAATGTCTGAGAAAGAATCCTTGTGGAACCCCTGAGAGAAAATTAGTTTTCATTAAACATGAAAACTATGATGTGGGATGTGTGAATATTAACCCCATCTTCTAGTCAGTTTCATTATTATGCAGTTTGCGTTCTTAGTTACGTTTTTCAGGAAATGCAATTCCAGCCTGGATTATGATTGTTGGATCTTTTCCAGGGAACAATGCAAACATACAGAAGATAATTTGTTCTTGGACCACATCCAAGTTATACATCAGCGAAGGATGAAGGATGGCTGTGCAGGACTTTGTACTGTTAGGTGAAGAGAAAGTTGCTCTCTACTTTTCATAGAGACATATTGTAGTTTTAACTACATTTTTTTGTATAGCTACCAAGTAAATTCCTATAACTCTTCAGATCATCACATCACAATTATGTCAGAGAGGCGAAACCCTCTACAGTAATATCTGTAGTAATTACGAAGGAGGCAAAGGGTATATTTTTATGGGGCAAAAGATAAAACGAAAGTTATTTTTATCACACTTATTATCTTAAAGGCTAACAGGTTGGGGTCATATAAAATGAGCTCAGTGATCAGATTACGTTTCTTCAAGGACATAAGAATTTTTCCAGATGCTACAGCATGGGGAATCAAAATCTGATGGTACTTTTCTGTGTTCATAATTCCATCAATTTTTACAAGATCTCCAACACCAGTGACTGAAACGCAGCCCCAAACCGTGACAGAGCCTCCACTGTGTTTTACAGATGACTGTAGACACTCACTGTTGTAAGGAGGAAATCACTTATGTTATCACTGGTTTTCAGTCCAGCTTGTGTAATTTGGCATACATCAGCATTTCCCTGTTTAACTTCATTAAGAATGGCATCTCAACAGTAGGGCTGCCACAAATTTTTTTGATAGTCGACTAGTCACCAATTATTTTTGCGATTAGTCGACTAAGATCATGCATCCAGTGGACGTAAAACGTACAGCTTATTGCACCAGCATGCATCTGCTCTTATATAACTATCATTACCTTACAGCTTGAAGTGTTAAGGTATGTGCTAACTAAAAATAAAGACATTATGATAGTTTATTACACTTTTAATGAAATTTGCAGATTGTCTCGGTGGAGACAAACTCAACAGTCTGCTCTTTGCTCCCTCAAATATAACAGGACAATAGCTCACATTTCTGTTTAATCAGTTTTCTGTTTGATGTTTATTCAGCTGTGTGAAAACTATAACTTTAATCTCAGCCAAACCGATTTACTCAGGAACAAATAAAACACTGAAAAAAGCCAGACAATAACATTTTTAAGTTATCTAAGTAAGCTGCCCCCAACCCCGCAAGAGTTGAGGCTCGGGTGTGAAATTTATGGTTTTCAGGATTTTTATCATTAACTCTGTTTCCCTGGGTCTTTTTCTGTTTTGTAGTTGTGTGTCTCATTTTGAAAGAAATATTTACATGTTACCATAGCGACCAGAGAGCATTAAGGGGCATAGAGGAGGATGTTACTCTCAGTGTTGTTAGTGCATTTCAGGAGGACGCTGCTAAAAAAGTTACACAGTTACACAGTGAATTCACGTTTATTATTTTATTTACAAAATACCCGTTTTTGTCTTGGTCGTATCATTTTTTTCAGACAAATTCTTCACCCACTTGTCCACATCCTCTGTGTCGCATCCTTGTCTCTTCTGGTCACTGAGGACACGCTCCGTATTTTGCGGTGGTTTCCGAAGTACAACAAGCAAGTCAAACTTCCTTTGTTGCCTGGTCTTAGGCTACGTTCACACTGCAGGCGAAAGCGCATCAAATCCGATTTTTTTTTTGACCCTATGCGACCCATATCTGATCATGGTATGACAGTGTGAACGGCACAAATCCGATATTTTCAAATCCGATCTGGGTCACTTTCGTATGTGGTACTGAATCCGATACATATCCGATGTTTTAGAAAGCGACTGCTGTTTGAACGGTCATGTCGCATTAAATCCGTCTTTTACGTCACCGACACAAGACAGACGCCAATTATCAGCGCCAGAGAAGCGCCAGAGAAGACATCGCGAACGCTTCTCTGGCCATCCCGTGTAGATATCAGTGAAACTGTTGGGAAGACAATGTTGGATAAACGTGAACATTTTATTTGTACTGTATAATCTGCAGATTCTGACAGAAATCTGCAACTATCCTTTGAAGCACCGCTCCTCTAAAACAGCAATAAGGATCATTATTAGGTTATCTATGTCTGTGAAGGTTCTCAGTCATCCAGGTCATCGTAGTCAAAGGAGCTTGCAAAGAAAAGCGTCTGGACTTCTTTAAGTTGCTTGAAGACGTTTCACCTCTCATCCGAGAAGCTTCTTCAGTTCTAAGGTCAAATGGTGGAGAGGTTAGGTTATTTACATTATTATGTAAATAACAAAATAACTTAAAGCAAAAATTGGGAAAGATAAAGTCCGAACTCTTTATATTAAGGGCCATCTATCAAACAGTACTGTTTGGTCTGGGTCTAAACAGAGCGCGTTGTGTGTGATGTCTTCTTTTGCGCATGCGGGCTGCTTTGAGCGTTCACACTAGAGCGCGTTTGCTGTCGCATTTTATTTGTAGTGTGAACACGCAGACAAAAAAATTGGATTTGATCAAAAAATCGGAATTGAGCATTAAGACCTGCAGTGTGAACGTAGCCTTAGACTTGTACATCTTTCGACATCTTACAATCCTGTGATTGCAGCCATTCCCCAACTCTCTGTGAATGGTACTCATGGCCATTGATCAGTGGTCTTTGATCAGTGGGTTTTGGTCAGTGGTTGTTGATCAATGGTCATGAGAATTTGCATAATTAAGATTAAGGAACTGACCTCCCAGCCCATTGTTCCTTCAGTGGGCTGGTTTCAGTCATTATGCAAATGTACTGTTTATAAGATTGGGGAAACCTGCAGTCAGCTGAGACTGAAGAAGTCACCTGGATGAGTGACGAAACGTTTCTCCCACAAAACGCTACGTCCAGATGAACAGAATCAACTTTTGGAGACATTAGATTTTATCTTTGTTGAGTGGAATTTATTTTGTACAGAATCCACCCAAATCTCCAAAACAAGTCTGCACATGGCCTAATCTACACTGTTTCACCCATCCCCTCTCAAATGACATCAGCATCTGTCCTGATGTGGCACTGGTACACTCCACCGATTCTGTGAGTGAATTCTGAGTATTTTGATGTCACTCAGCGATAACGGTGGTCTAAGAAATAAGATCAAGACACATTTACCGCTACCCCTATAAAACTATTTACTATCCGCTTACGGGACAGCAAATAGGACACAGCACGGTAAAGTTTCAACAGTTTTTAGATTTTCTTTGCCTCCCAGATTTTCTCTTCTCTTGTTTTCTAGAGAAAAGGCTACAATGGAGTCTTAGGGCTACATTAAGAAAAAGAATATTCATTTTGAGATTAAAGTTGAAATTTCAAGATTATACTCAAAATACTATTACAGTACTGTAATAGTATTGCCATGACATGACGACTTGTCATGTCAAGTCGAACAACTGCCGCAGCTCCTACACCTGCTACAAAATAGCCTCGTGTAGATGAGTTAGTGAAATGAGTTGATCCGCCGTCTTATCGTGCATTGTGATACGGCGTACATCCTCATTGCTGCACGAGGGTGTAACCAATCGCCAGCCACTTTATTTTGCACAAGCCAGGCCAAGAGAAATCCATTTCCTGTTACCTAAGCTGATACTGAAGTACGATTTAACTAAGTCATCTACAAATATTGCCAACTAATATTTCTAATTGTATCTCGAAATTTCAACTGTATTCTCAAAATGATCAATAATATATTGTACGTAGCCCTATTACCCCTTCATGGAATTCCGATAGCATTTATGGCTCCTTTCAGGACAGATGTGGTTTACACATTACACTCCCTTCAAAGATCTTTAGTGTCTCTGACAAAGGTCATGCCTGTTTCTGAAACAATCAAACACTCATCCGGCAGCCACACGCACACTTTAGACTTTACACTTTAGATTTCTTCACTTTTTATTCATCGTTACACATTTTCAGAGGAAATGAAACATCTCAAAATGGTCACATTTACAATAAGGAATCACAGGCGTGTTGTCATGGTGGAGCTTTTTAAAGATGCAACTTCTGGGTTTTAGAAACTCTGACATTTTTCTGTTTATCTGATACTTCATAGCAAGTCTGCTATTTACTGATTACTTGTATATAACTTATAACTTACTTGTATATAACTGTCAGATAGTGATTATCTTTTATTATTAATCTATCATCTCAAGCACTGTTGCTTTGGCATCTTGTTTGTGAGTTCCTCTGTCCCTCATAACGCCATCACGTTTTAATTTTAGGGTTTAATTAGATTAATCTGAATTCTATTCTATTGACATTCATGCCAATGAATGCACCTATTATAGCCTGATCAATACTAGCTGGTGTGTGGATCATGTGGAAAATATAGTTAATCATGTGAAAAGAATTTCACAGGTACCTGTGCAGGATTGTAAAAGCATGGTCTTACTGTTCCAAATGGAGTTAAGAGATCAAGGTGCTGCTAAACACATGCACATGATTTAATGATCGTTAGCTAATGAGACTACCCACATAAAAGGTTTGGGGAGTTTGACGGTCACAATCCTCCCAGGAGTGGATGTCCCAGCAAATTCATCCTAAAGTCAGACCGTGTAATTCTCTAAGAAACTGCTAAAAACCAAAGAGCTACACCTCAGACCCTAGTGGCCTCAGTTACCATGTTAAATATTATAATTCATGACAGTACGATTAGAACAAGACTGAGCAAGCATGGCTTGTTTAAAAGAGTTGCCAGGGGAAAGCCTTTTCTCTCTTAAAATAAGATGGCAGCAAGATAATCACACCTCTCCTGGAACAATGTCACCTGTGCAGACCAAAGTGGAGAGGTTTGGCCATAATCACAATCAAACACAGCATATCCACAGGGATTATGATCACCACAGCATAAACACGGTGGTGGAGGGAGCCGCAGGATCTGGGCACCTTGTAGTCATTGAATCGACCTCTGTACACCAAAGTATTCTAGAGTCAGATGTGAGGCCGTCTGTCTGACAGCTAAAGATTGCTTAAAACTGGTTCATGCAACAGGACAATGATCCTAAACAGGAAAAAGAAAAGAGTCAAGGTGATGCATTGACCAAGTATTGCATAAACAAATACTTACAAACCTCAGTGAACTGAAGCCACCCAAATTTCCCCACAACAATGTGAGAGAAAAAGTCATGCAGAAAACAATATATTCAAGAATTTGATCATCTAAAAGTGGTTCTGCAGGGTATTGAATCATGGCCCGCACTTTGTTTTTCTTGCAAATAAAATGGTTACATTTTTAACAGTTCCATCCACTTTGTGGAATGTCCAAGGACGGTGAATTTAGGTGTGGCAAATATGGAAATTTGTATTAGGGGGGGGGGGGTTATATTATGTGTCTATGACAGTGATAAGGAAAGCAGCTACCATCTGATATTTGCATTCAGATAAGCTGTATGACCCTTTACATTGTGCTCAAACTGAATTCCTTTTTTTCCTTTTGAGATATCCTAAGCTGCCCTCATTCCCGGACCCTCCATGCTAGTATTCAAATATGCAATAAACAATGCTCTGTTTCTCTATTTATTACACATTTCTTTACCATGTTGACCTGAAGCCAACATTAGGACCCACTATTAGGAAATAATGATAAAACCTGCTCAACTAAATAGGTTTTAACAAAGAAAAAGGCACTTTAATAGAGGATATTATATTAAAAAGATATGTATTAGAGAGTACATTAATGGGTTTTTGCTCAAAATTGATTAAAAAAAATACCAGAGTTAGAAGAAAACACCAATTATATCCCCTTATTCATATACAGACGAGCTCATTGTCAAAATAAAAGCAAAAATATATATAGAAAAAAACACATACAGGAAAAGCTTACTGTTCTGTGCTCAGTAACACAGAAAAGCACATCTTTAAATCGCTTTTTCACAGGACTGAATAACAAATTTAAAAAGAAAAAGCGCCACCACTGTTTGCACTAGTTAAACACACAGAAATAAAGGATTAGATAAAATCTCAATGCCAGACACTCTACAAGCAGCTATCAGACACTACCTGACAGAGCTGAGCGAAGTCAGGTTAACTGACTTTAAAGAGAGTGTTTACTTGACAGCTGATAGCAGTATCTGAGACTGATGACCTCAGATGAGAGGTGGACAGATACAGAGACAGAGTCACCGGTGTTAATTCATTGGCGGAAGGTTTTCTCTCTATCTCTCTTTCTAAGCCCCATGGCTCTTTAACCTCTTTTAATTTGCTGTTGAAGGATTTTCATCATTTACATAACCCCTTATTTCCAATGGCAGAAGGCTGCTTTCAGCAGCAACAAATTACTGACGAGCTGCTGAGCACAGAGGACAATTTAAATGCCACACATGGCTTTACTCAGTCGCTCAGCCGAGGGCGAATACTACACCCGTCTCTTACTTATCTGATAATTTAGCTCTATCTGCTGACAAGTGCTCCATAACACATCCGTCACACAAACTTGGTGATGATATAACACTTGCACTGCCCCCAAGTGGAGAAACAAAAAATTGAATGCCTGCTTACGCAACTACTGATTTTGTTGTATGACTACTTTCGCTAAAGGAGGTAGTTCGTCTATGTGCTATAACACATACACAACAGCTGCAAAGGCATTAATATCTATATTTAAGTTAAGCTGAAAACACAAGCCGCAATTTTAATAAAACACTGTTAAATTCCAAGTTGTTAAATTTACCGTAAATGCTGCGAAAAGAATGACCTTCAAAATAAAAGCCTAGTGGGGTTTGTGTTGCGATATTACCGCTTCCGCTAGGGGAAACACGCAGGTCACGCCTTTTATTTTGAAAGTCTCCACGGGTAGTTGACGTCTGTTTGCCGTTAGCTCAACACTGGTGCTGCTGCTGCTGAGCCTTGGCGGAGTATGTGTGAGTGTGTGAGTATGTGCGAGTGTGTGCTGATGGTGGACTGTTCCCGGTGAAAGACGCCGAACCCGGCCGCGTGAAAAATGCCTCACAGCCGCGTGTAAACGGTCGAAGCTCGCGGAGGGGAGAGAGAGAGTCAGGTGTCCCGGCGGCTAGAGAGGAAAATATGAGCAGGATGTTGCAAGTTTTAGCGTGTGGCGCCGTAGTTTTCCCCGGTCTCTTCTTCGCCTTCAGGAAGATCTTACCGTGTGTGTTCAAACACTGGAGCGATGCCGACGTGGTACTAGTCAGCGAGAGGTAACCCAGCTTAAACTCACCACTTTACACAACACAAACTCACTAACTAGCGCCCGGTGCTAGCTTACTCCCCGCTCTGTAGCTACGGACATTTTCCCTCATCCCGTTAGCTCCTTGGTGTGCTGTATTTTTTTCCATACATGACGGAAACTTATTTATGTTGAGTAGCCAGTGTGGTCATTTTAAGCGAAATATATTTTTCTATTTATTTCTACATTTTTGTTGTGCTCCTTTTTCTGCAAATTGGGCTCAATAATCACGAAGAGTATTTGTAACGGTGATTTGCAGATACAGCAAATCCAAACTATGGGTCCCCTGTAGGAAAATACCACAGCAGGCTTTAAAAAGAGTCTTTGTAAGCATGATGCGCCAAGTGCTTTGTTATTTGTTTGCATGATTGCGAAATCGATGATATGTGCTTAAAAAGGTGCACTAACATGCATTCAATTGTGGTCCGAAGTTTACATGTACTTATCATGGCATGATTGTCATGGGGCTTTTAACGAGTTTTTTGAATAGTTCTTTTTCCAACGTGGAATGGTTTTACAGCATACATCTTTAAGGACTTTAAAAAACAAGAATTGGTTGCACAACTTTGAATCTATTTTGGATTTTCTCCAATACACACACACACACACACACACACACACACACACACACACACACACACACACACACAAAAGTATCCATACAGGTTTAAATATTATATACATACATTTACTTACACCTTTTAATAAGTGAAGGTTTACAGTGTTAAATTGACAAGATCATGGTCTGTTTACTTGTTAATGATCACTATTCACTACAGCTAGCAGTTTCCCTTTGCAAAGGAAAAAAAAGATTTGTTTGACAGTACTTATTGGACTGACCAATACTCAGAATAGTGAGAAAGGCCAAACTATCACCCTCAGCTGATAGGAAATTGGCTAGGATGTTCAGGGACAACCCAGGAACCACCAGGGCTCAAGGCTGCCGTGAACTGGAAACTTCTGGAACAGCAGTGTCCTATACTGAAATGAGTTTTACATCGCTGTTAAGTGACCGGGTACTGAGCAAAAATGAAGCCCCTGCTGCAAAATCGACGCCTTCAAGCTTGACTAAAGTTTGCAGCTACTCACATGGACAAGCCAAATGTCATCCATCCAGTCTCTTTGGCATATTCGTATTGGGGTCACGGGCAAGTGAAATGGCTTCTGGAGAAAAACTTTATCCATCCATCCATCCATTCACTTCCGCTTATCCTTTTCAGGGGGGCGCTGGAGCCTATCCCAGCTGTCATAGGGCGAGAGGCAGGGTACACCCTGGACAGGTCGCCAGTCTGTCGCAGGGCCAACACACAGGGACAGACAACCATTCACACTCACATTCATTTGCACATTCACACCTAGTGACAATTTTTTGGGTTATCCAATTAACCTATCCCACAAGCTGCATGTCTTTGGACGGTGGGAGGAAGCCAGAGTACCCGGAGGGAACCCACGCAGACACGGGGAGAACATGCAAACTCCACACAGAAAGACCCCGGCCTGATGGTGGAATTGAACTCAGGACCTTCTTGCTGTGCGGCAACAGTGCTAACCACCGTGCCACCGTGCTTTGAAAAAAAAAAACAAAACTTTATGATCAAATGAAATAAAGATTTAGCTACAATGACAGCAAGTATGTTTAGAGGAGTAATGGGCCATTATGCTTGCTCTGTCCTGTGTGTCACTCACCAGATTTGACATCACATCCTGTGGCGCTATGGCTGGTCATGCACATCTCAATTTTTTTAACATGGTGCGTTGTGCTGTGGGTGCCACAACTGGGTTAAAGACAATAGTCTGCAGTCGTGCTGGTTTTTACTGCCATATTAATATTCCAGTACAGAAGCTCAGAGGCGTATAGATATACAGAGGGAGATGGTGGAACAGTTTGAGAGTCAACACTTGAGAGTTTGTGGAAAAAACACTCAATGTACTTCTTCTCCTATATCAGTTCTCATGTGATGCGCTATCGTCTGAGTGGCGACACCTAGTGTTCAGGAGAATACTGCATCAGCGCGTATAAAAACAAGTGAGTGTGTGACAATGTTGTGGTGGCAAGTATAGGGCTTTGGAGTTGACGTCACGCCGCAATGTATTGTGGGAGTGCGGCGCCATTTTCCGGGTCCACAAATCAAAACAAACACACTGTGTTGGAACAACGACGACAAGAAACATGCTTAAAAGCAGCTCAAAAGAAAACAGACGGTATAGAGACCAATTGCGTCCAGAGGTGAAGCAGCGGTACTTGAAAAAAATAGAGTGCACCGCAAATGTGGACCTATATGAAATACGGCAGTGGAGTAAAGACCCAGACAACTTACCGCCACTGTCCTACCCCGATATCTTCACTTATCTTGTTAACCCTAACCCTAACGTTCGGATTTCGGAGTGCCCCCTGTGTAACGTTGGTACCCAGTCTGGATTTGTTTGATCCATTTCATAGGCAGGCTTCCCTACAGTTGTGCGAAATAATTAGCGAATCGTTACATAGCACGTATGTCTGCACAGTCACTCAATTCTATGTTTGTTCGCAATTTCTATAACCTCCGAGAGCCCCAACAATAATATTATTAAGCTATAAAGAGTGATATGTACATATATAGAACTTACCGGAGTGAAAATGTCTGGAGCACACCAACAGATATCTGGAGATGGAAGCGAACTGGATAACAGCTCGTCTCACGGCTGCTATCCAGGCTAGATGCCTTCGTTTTGTAAGGTCCACCATATAAGCTCCCTCATGTTGCTTCCAGGTTGGGAAAGAATAAAAAGACAAACCCTTTTTAAGCTTATTCCAGCGATCGAACATTGCAGCCGACCACACAGCAAGTACGAATCCTGGCTGTTGTGTGTGCCTTCGGTCCTTTTTTGCTTGTGCTTTGTTTGGACCCGGAAAATGGCGGATCAGGCCAAAATCCTGTCCACGCCCACCCCCGTGACATCACGCTCCAAAGCCCTGTACTGGGGCCTTAAAGGTGACGCATTCCAGCCTAGGAACACTAACATCTGTCAATCACGGTAGCGGTGGTAGCATCATGCTTTGGGGCTGTTTTGCTGCCAGTGGTACTGGTAATAATGTAATAATAATGACGGAGGTTTATCTACAAATTCTTCAATGTCACCTCAAACCAACTGCTAGACAGTTGAAACTTGGACACAGTTGGGTTTTCCAATAGGACAATGATCCCAAACACGTATCAAAAATGGTTTGGGATAGATAAAGGAGGTGAACATGAAGCTGCTAGAATAGCCTTCCCAAAGATAAACCTCAGCCCTAATGAAAATCTGTGGACTATGCCTAAAAGCCGGGTCAGTGCCAGGAAACCAATCAATTTAAATCAACTCCCAATTCTTCCAAAAAGAGGGATCAAATATTTAGCCAGAATTATACCAGAATCTTGTTGATGCCTACCAAAAACATCTGGTTGATGTGCACCTTCCTAAGGTGACATTTAACCATGTGGGGATGTATGTATACTTTTGACCCTGTGTGGATTAGAGAAAATCCAAAATTAATTCAGACTTGTTCACCCAGCTTTTGTTTTCTAAAGTCCCTAAAGATGTATGCTGTGCAGTCATTGCACCCTGGAAAAAGTAGCGTTCAAGGAAATCATTAAAAGCTCAAATTTATCATGAATTTCATCCCCATAATGATTGCATGTTAGCTTTTGACCAGAGCATATATAAAATGGTCCTAACTACAGTGTGACTGTAATATCCGCTGATCGATGAGATGAGTTTCTTTTTGCTCAATACAGAAAGCTGTCCACTATGCAGCAATTAGAAAAAAGGTTTCTCCATACATAATACATCTCTCTGAAGAAAATAATTTGTTATACTATTTGTTACATTACTTTTGCCTTACAAGGATGTATGCTTCTGTCTCAAGTCACTGGTGTAGATACGCAAACCCATGGAAACCCTACGACATAACCTACACTATGCACTTCGCTGGAGATGTAACTACATGTAGCTTGGCAGCCCACAACTAGCGCTGTCAAGTCCTCCTAAACATTTGTCTACTTTTTTTGCTGCAGTTTGCTAATTTATCAGTGAAAGAATAATTATTTTTACCTCAATGTAAGGAATAATAATCATAGATGTCAAAATGATTGTATCTTGTCCTATTTAATCTCAACAAGTCCTAAAAACAGTCAGTGATCACGGTCTTCCTCTCTTGGTTTTTATTACCGCTATTCGTTTTAAAGCTCCGTTTTTAAAACCATACGTAGTAACTACAGCCCAGCTCATGCAGCAGTAAATTAATGACTAACCTCGTATTGTGGATCGATTATCTCAGTTGTTCTCCTGACTGAAGTTTGGTCTGTTTATAACATCCTGCCATGCGATTTCTTTTGTCCCTAACCATCTGGAACCCTCAACTTAACTTTTGAGTGGAAAAACGTTAGTGTTCATCCTCTAGCTTCACTGTGTTTATGTTATGCTAACATTGCTGTGTCGCTAGCGATCATGTACCACATCATTATATACCAGCTAGCCCAACTTCAGTAACCCTACAAACGTCACTGCTGTTTACTTCCCTGACTTCATTTATATATCGGAAGTAGAGCAGGGCGATATGGCCAAAAATATTTATCACGATATATATTTGAAAATTTGCGATAACGATATAACCGACGATATAATTGATGCGATACAAAATACAACTCCACAACATTACTAGCGCAAAAAGACAACCTTCCATTTATTTTCACTTAAACAAGAAGCTGGTTTTTATGTACATTAAAGCTTTATAAAAATGTAACACTGCAAATGCAAATTCCTTGCTGAAAGTTTAACCAAAAGGCATTTCCAGTAGAAATGGGCTGACATATCCTGAGCATAACCATGTATAATATCCACTGAAGTTAAAAAGAGGTGCTTTGCAACATTAAACTGCAGTGTGCATTACGCATTTTTCGGACCATAAGGTGCACGGGATTATAAGGCACATTAAGCGAAACAAAGCAGTCAGATAAATCAAACTTTATTAAACTCATTCTTCTTGCTTCCTCCACTTCTGTACCATTGATTCATTAATGTTGAATTCTCTGGCAGCTGCTCTATTCCCATGTTGCTGCAGTATATTAATGACTAACCTCGTATTGTGGATGGATTATCTCAGTTGTTCTCCTGACTGAAGTTTGGTCCGTTTACAGCATCCTGCCATGCGATTGCATTTGTCTCTAACCATGAAGAACCTTCACGTTAACTTTTATAAGTGGAAAAGTGTTAGTGTTCGTCCTCCAGCTTCACTGTTTATGTTATGCTAACATAGCTGTGTCGCTAGCGATCACGTAGCACATCATTATATACCAGCTAGCCCAACTTCAGTAACCCTGCAAACGTCGCTGCTGTTTAGTTTCCTGTCTTCATTTATGTTGGAAGTGATAGCAGAGGTGTACGTTTGATTTTTTTCAGAAATCTCTCCGTCAGAACATGCAATATCATGCTTAGGTAACTAGCGAGCTAACTTCCGCTAGCTTCCTGCTAACTTCTAACTCCGTTAAATGTAATAACTTTTGTTTTCATGGATGCCTGGAAGTTAAACTTTATAGTTACACCTGGTAAAGCAGCAATGCTGATCGTTTTATTAAAGATGAAAGAATTTAGACAGTTTTTAACTCTAAGTGATGCTGCAGTGTTGTTTGACCTGAAGAATACGGAGTTTAGGACCCAGATTACTCCCAGATTTAAGAGCATCTTAGTCCGACAAATATGACAATAACAACGGCTGCTTGCATGTTCTGCAAAAAAATGTGCTTTGTTGTGTATCTGATGGACAAACACCAAACCAGTTCCACATCACGGAAGTTGCACCATTTTTACAAACCAATTCTGGTTCATCTGTTTCACTCAACAATCGGCCATGTGCGTATGAAAACAAAGGCACTGCGCATGCGCGTTTTACTCCCATTCTATCGCGATATTTCATTTTCCTATCGTTGCCTAACATTATACCGGTATTACCGTGAACGGTATAATATGGCCCAGCCCTAATCGGAAGTGTTAGCAGGGCTGTACGTCTTAATTTTTTTTCAGGAATCTCTGTCATGGTATATTATATTGAGATGGAAACTAGCGAGCTAACTCCCTGCTAACTTCTAACTCTGTTAAATTTAATAAATTCTGTTTTCATGGATGCCTGGTAACTTAATTTTTACACCTGGTAAAGCAGCCAACATATTATTACAGATTGAAGAATTTAGACGGTTTTTCAACTCTCAGTGATGCCGCATTGTTCGTTTGACTTTGGGACCTGCAGCAGAGTTTGGGTCCAAACATGACTAATAACATCAGACTTTAAGACCGGATAGTGCTATTTTATGCAGCATATGCAACAGAATAGGTTAGACCAGTGGTCCCAAACCCCCAGGCCACGGACTGTTACCATAGCGACCAGAGAACATTAAGTGGCAGAGCGGAGAATGTTACTCTCAATTTTGTTGGCGCATTTCAGGAGGATGCCACTAAAAAAGTTACACAGTGAATTTGCATTTATTATTATATTTACAAAATACAACCGTTTTTGTCTCGGTCGTATCATTTTATTTTGTTGTATTTATCTGTGACACCTTAAAGACCGGTCCGTGGTGCAAAAAAGGTTGAGGACCACTGTGTTAGACAGTATTCATAGACTGTTTATAAATACTAGATTTAGCTTCTGGGTCTAAAAAGTGACTTTAGTTTTTACCTCTATTTAATTAAATTAAAATGCTTTTTCACTTCTTTTTGGTTTAGTTTTTATAATAACTCTGGTTTAAAATGCTTAGCTTGAGTCTTCAAAAACATTTCAGTTGCCACATCCATCTTTCATATACAGTCTAGCTTTTAAATGGCATCTAGTTTCTTAAAAACAATAGCGCAGTTTTCAAATTAAAAAATAAAAAATTGGGGGGAGTAGAAAACAATCCTTAATTACATCAGTTTCCCATTCATTACACCTTAGAATAATGCTTATCTACTGATATCAGCCAACCACAACTATGCAGCGTCAGTTCAGTTCTAGTACTTTCACTCCAATAAGTAGTCACAGAGAAATCCCAGGAAGTTACATTTTTTATTAGAGTTGAACAAGCCACGTGAATGAACGATAAAATCATTACATTAGAAACGTTTTTAACTTTGGATCTCATTAGTATTAATTATAAATGTGTTTGGGGGGGGGGGCATCAGTGTGACTTGCTCACATTTGCACAGTTCAGTTCAGTGCTCATTTGTAAGCTGTCACTCTAGCTAATCCTCTTCTGAGCTCTGGTCAGGGCCGACTGCTGAGTTAGCTATGCACTGAAATACACCGAAGCCTACTGCCGAATAACGCTTCTGCTAATTTACAAATGCTCAGCTATCGGAAAACATCGTTCTTACAAGCCACAGTGCCTGCAGGCTGTCAGACTGCTCGCCCTCAACCACTAAACTGGCCTTTAATGTCTACATCTTCTGCCTGTACCATGCTTTGTATCACAGGCTTCCAAGTAGCATAAATTGGACACCTGAAGGATTTTTGTGTGTTAACACAAAACAGTTAGCTTTATTTTAACTGTAAATACAAGTTAATGGAATAAGTGTGGAAGATATGATCATCTCGGCATCGGGGTGATTTTAGAGCTCAGCGGGGACTCCAGTTCCTTCTGTTGTTTACCTCCAGCTTCTCGCTTTCCCTCTCATCTCTGTTAGCTGATTTAACACATGCGGGGCTGAACTTTTCGTGACATTACTGGACAAAGAGATGGATCAAACATTTGCTGACTAGGACCTACAATCAGACATGAGCTTTAATATGCCACTTTTCCCATATGTCCTGTGCGAAAAGGTGCAGGTAAAACTCCTGTTGTGTGCTGCAAGGCACATGCCCATGGGGTGTATATACACATGGACATGTTCCCGTAGGATGTAACTTTTTTTCTCTAGTTGAAGCATTTTAACTCACCTAAGTCTCAGTCACACTAGAGAAAAAATGGCAAATAATGAAACCTCAAGACTAGAAGAAAATCAGCGGTTGCCTGGTTATTGAATTGAATTTTTGCTCTCAGCAACTGATTGCAGCACCATCAACCTCTCGGTGGCAACTTTTGGTTACACAGGTTGCCTGTTTCCGCACAACTGGGGTCTTACCTGTCTAGACTGGAGTCACTCTTGGATAGATTTGTGAAGGTTTGCAAATGTATGAATTCAGACAGATAGGCAGCACATTACAGTTGGAGTCAGTCTGCGCCAATCAACACAACCCATATGCGCCCCCATTTATTTCTCCAAGGGAGGATACAATATAATTAAGCACACAAACTTGAGTTACTAAGGCTTGTGGCAAGCTGTTTACTGGAATTTAATGCCAAACAACAAGTCTTATTTTGCCCCTGCAATATGTGTGATAGTTGTCACTAGGAGTTTATTTGGAAAGAGAGGGGGAGATGTTATCAGAACAAGTGCATACCTGTAATGTCTAGATTTGGCACAGTGCTTAAATGTTTGCATATCAATTGGCTGACCAAAATGACCGTCAAGCCACCAGGAAATGTGCTGCTCTCCTGGCTCAAACTCAAGATTTCCCATATACGCAGCCAGTGACATTCCAGCATCCATTTATACAATCAAGGGGTTCTGATGGAAGAGTGGGAGAGTTCCTTCTTGCCATGAAATGCACTTTACCCTGTTTGCTTTTTTTGGTTCTGCTGTCACTTTCTTTTGCTCTGCTGCAGTGCCCATGGACCTACACATTACATAGCCCATTTACTAGAGGAACAAAAACACCACTTCTTGCTGTCAGACACTGTGTGTGTGTGGGGGAGAGAGAGAGAGAGCACGAGACGGAACACGAAAGAGCAAGTCCATGTGTAACAAAACAGTCAGTGCGAAGACCTGGTAACACTGAAAGGGAAGCTGAGGTTGTTCGCTGGCCTGACACAGTAGGGAAGAAAAGACAACATTACCGAACAAGGCAACAAAGAATTCTTCCCCTTTTTCCCCACTGCACGCTCCTCACCCCGTCGAACTCAACTTTTCAGCTGCAGGGGGGAGAGAGGGGGTTATTGGCGGACACACAATGAATTGGCTGTATGAACTGAGTCTTGTGACAGAGTATGAGACCATACAGCCTTAGAAGGCCGTAAAGCCGGTGTGAGGGGATTGAGTTTGTGGGGGAAAGAGAGAAGGCGGCCTGTTAAGTTTTCCTAGCTCAGACCTGTGGTTTTTGTACTTGCGTGTCACATGGCTATTGTTCACTTGCTGATGCCGGTATCATTGCTGTGGTCCCCCGCCGTAAACCTTGGTTTGAGCTGACTACAGGTTCAAGCAGGAAACCACAAATACTCTTTGTTTCTCAGCACTGCCATTTGTGAGTGCACTGTTTAAAAAAAAAAAAAAAAAAAGGAAAGAAAGCAGTCTTTTGACCTTCGAAACTAGCCTGAGTATGTCTGAGTGCAAACTGTAATCACTTACTCACTCAGACTAAGAGAGTTTGGTGCTTTGTGGCCAGAGTTGGGAAGGTTACTTTTAAAATGTATTCCATTACAGAATACAGAATACATGCCCCAAAATGTATTCTGTAACGTATTCCATTACGTTACTCAATGACAGTAACGTATTCTGAATACTTTGGATTACTTAATATATTATCATGCTTTTTACAACAACATGAATGTACTATTGCTGTGATTTATTACTATTACTGAAGGTCTGCGACTCCGAACTGTAGTAAAGGGACCTCTGACTAATACGGCGGGGTCCCTGTCGGCTCGTAGCCGAAAAATAGCTTTACTTTGTTGTGTGGGTCAACTTTTCTTGCGAGAGACAGAGAGAGGCGTTGAAAGACTGCTCCAACGGAACTTATTGTTTTCGGAGGAAAACACGAACACGGTGTACAGTCGAGTCTTAATAGCTTACTTACAACTGGGCTCGTCAGGCACTCTTCTTGGCTGAAGTGGTTATTATTATATTTACATGCTTCCAGCTCCCGTTTTTCCTCGATGACAACTCGTACCTTTCCACTCCCCTTTTTCTCCCTCCTCGCGCTCACAGACCCATAACGTGTATGGCAGTCCATTCTCCCTGCAACACGGACTACACTGCCCATGATGCTACATTCTTTAGAGCTATGCTTGTAGCATTCTGCCTGTTAGCTTAGCACAACAACAACGAAAAGGCGCTCTCTCACCCAGGAAACACACAGTCGCAGAGAGAGAGAGAGAGAGAGAGAGACCGTCGCCCTGTAACCATGGCAACCATAACGCTGCCGCCTGGAACAACAGAACGTAGCTGTCAAACAAAACCCAAACAGTCCTCACCCGCGACAATATGAAACAGGAAATTACCGCAGTGTAATCCATTTATTTCAACAAAGTAACTGTATTCTGAATACCACCTTTTTTAAACGGTAACTGTAACGGAATACAGTTACTCATATTTTGTATTTTAAATAGGTAACGGCGGTACATGTATTCCCTTACTCCCCAACACTGTTTGTGGCTGTATGTGTAATACCTTGGTGGATCTATGGGAACTCGCTATCAATTCACGTTAAAAGGTGTGCTATCATCATAATCATGACCCCAAAAAAATGCACGAATGGCATTTTTTGCTTCCCTTTTCAACTTCATCCACTTAAAACAAATGACGTAGCTTCTGAAAAGTACTCTTTTTAAAGGCAACCAGAGATGATACTTGTGGATGCAGAAAAGTCCTGTAGAAGTCTATGGATAAAAAGGCCCTTGACTTTGACCTCTGTTAACACTTTTCTGATGATGTGACTCATTCTGAGGAACTGTTTCTGATCCTATACATTACTAAGTCGACTAGCATAAGGTTGCTATTGCACAAATGTTCAAATGGGAGTAGAAGGTTCTGTGGATGGCTTACTGGCAAAGAGCTAATTAATAAACCAAGACTCAGCCAGTTCATTTCAGTACTAACAAATCTTATCTACCCAAAGCATCAGGTTTAGAAATTAGTAGTAAACTAATGGAACAGTGTAAGTGCAGGTTTCAGCGTTTCTCTCCAGAAATAGCAAAGTGTTTTTGAGAGGAAAAGGAGAATTGATATATTTCTGATATAAGGGCGAACTCTTCTGTTTGAAGTTGCTGGGGAGCTGTCTGGATAAATCTGACAGTTCTGGTGAGGTTCAGGATTCATGCAGCAACATATTAATAACTAGCCTTATGTTATTACTGAGCTCATCTCAGACTTTCTGTTGGCCCATTATGAAAGCGTTAGCAGGGACTTTTATAGAGTAACAACAGTTTGTCCCTCATCTTACAGTTTGTATTAACCTAAGCTTAATTCTGTAGCTGGACACAATGCAGAAGATATTTTTGTCAACTACTCCACCTTAAACCATTCGAGTATTATTGTCAGTAACTGCTTTTTTCCCCTCACAGAAATACTTTGGACAGAACCAGTATATCATCTTAAGATGTCAACTTGTTAGCCTTAAACTACTAACTTCTAAATCAGATAGACTTTGTAAATCCCATTTTTCATGCATGCCTTTATGTTAAACTTTATTGTAACACCTGGGAGAACAGCCATGGCTTGATGGTTTTAGTGTTTGTTTGCCTTTGGAAACTGAAGGAGTTTATGAGAAACCAATAAGCTTGGTTAAACAGTCAGCTGACTTATATCTTAACGGATAAATAATTAAATTAGTCAATAAATCTTAGTAAACTCTATAACACTGCATTAGTAAAGACTAGATCTTTGCCATACCTCAATATAATTACTGTTAATATATGTACATGTGATTAATCTTTGCTGGAAAATTGAAAATGAAAAGTCCATAGCCAAGAATTTGTGCAGTGTTAAGTACCCCAGTTCTCAAGAAATATGTAATCATTTTCCTTGGTAGTTCGCTCAAGCCTCTCATCTATTATTTACAAGGGCTAAGTAATTATCCCACTTGTAGCTTCACAAGATATTCAATTTAAGGAGGTCCAGTTAGAGACGATTTCAACAACTGGGTGTCAAATAAAAGTGCAGTTCAACAGTATTTCAGTGTTATTAATTTTCGCAATGATGTGAAGGATACTTTAATAATATTAAAACCATAAATAAAAAAAAATAAAAAAAATAATAGTAAAATGTTCTTTTTCCTTAAGTACATTTCACATGCACATAGGGGTGGGCAATAGAAACGATATAAATTTGGCCAACGATAGAGATTTTGACTATACCGCTCTATCGCGATAGCGCATGTTGATGATTAGGGCTGCCACAAACGATTATTTTGATAGTCGACTAGTCACCGATTATTTTTGCGATTAGTCGACTAATCAGATCATCATCCATTGGACATACAGCTTATTGCACCAGCAGCATCTGCTCTTATATAACTATCATTAGCTTACAGCTTTAAGTGTTTAAGGTATGTGCTAACTAAAAATAAAGACAAGATGATAGTTTATTAAATTTTAATGAAATCTGCAGATTGTTGTGGTTTAATAAACTCCTTGCTATCTAAAATATAACAGGACACCGGAGTAAATTCTTGAGCATCTCACACTTCTGATAATCAGCTGTCTGCTTGACGTTTATTCAGCTGTGTAAAAACTTTAATCTCAGCCAAACCGATTTACTCAGGAACAAATAAAATACTAAAAAAAGCCAAACAATAACATTTTGAAGTTATCTAAGTGACTTATATATATATATTTAACCTGAGTAGCGAAAGACGGCGGTCGGTTTGAAAACGATTTGCCGGGAGTCCGGTGTTCTCACGGCTCTAGTTAGCCTAGCCTAGCCTCCGGCTAGCTATCGAGCTAGTGGGTAACAGACGTCTCTGAAAACGTCGGAGCACTTTTGAAAATATGTGGTGTCTTGATAAACTGAGCAGGTATTTGAGGTTTACACAGCTACATTCTCGCCTGAAAATATGTTAAACATTTATTTTGTGACCGAGAAAGAATAATAAGAGTAAAACCAACTAGCTGCCACCATTGTTGGAAACTGAGCTGGGCCGCGCTATGAATTCTGGGACACAGCTTCTTCTTCTTCGGGGTTTAACGGCAGTTGGCATCCTTGTACATGCAGTGCTGCCATCTTCTGTTTCAGTCTGTTATTACACTCTTAAATCCTGCTACTTATTCCTGCGTCTTTCAGGATCTTACAAAGCTTCAAACGACACGTCGACTATTAAATCAGTCGTCGACGATTTTGATAGTCGACGTAATCGTGACTAGTCGACTAATCGTGGCAGCCCTATTGATGATGTCATCAAGCTGCGCCTGTTTTGGTCGAAAGCATCGCAGCGGCTACAACCATTATCATCTGCAAATTATGCCAGGCGACAGTCATAGCAAAGAGATGAAGCACTTTTGAAATATGGGGAAAGCCAAAAACTGCGCTTCCTCCACTTCCGTAACGTTGATTCATTAATGTTGAATTCTCTCGCAGCTAGGGCTGCTTGATTATGGCAAAAATGATAATCACAATTATTTTCACTGAAATAGAGATCTCGATTATTTGACGATATTTATTTAACCCTTTAAGACCTACCATAGAACCAAGTCCGCCAGAGCTTATATTATTTTTTTTACATGCTGTAGTGCCATTTTTGGGAGCATTTCAAGTTGCTATACATCAATACAACTGTTATAGCCCATATTTTAATAATATGTATGCATTAAGTCCATAGTAACTACATCAATTGCAAAAAAGTGCAATAAACTACAAAAAAATTAAAAATCGTTTTTGTTTTTTTTACATATATTTCTACTTGGAAAAATTTAAGAGGTTTATCCCTCAAAACTTTAAATACCAAAAAAATTGCAAAAAATTGTTTACAACAACAGGAAATTTATTTTGAGTGTCTTCATAGTTTTATTTTGGAGATACAGCAATTTTTATATACACTGCAGGAAAAACGAAAAACAATCCTGTGATGCAAATTTGCAAAGAAAACAGCATGTGCATCAAAATAAACTACTTCCAGCAGTGCAATTCGAGTTCTAAGCATCACAGAAACTATTCAGAAAAGTCAAACATGACTTATAAAAACACCAGTATAGGCTTTTAAGGCCTACAAGTAAAACTATATTTTCCGCGAAAATGACGTCACTTCCGGTTTCGGGCAGGAAATGGCGGACATGCGATAGTTCGTGTTGAAGTTTTTTTTCAATGTGGGAAGTGTTATGAACAGCTGGTCAGATCGGCAAAGCGTGTTTCTGGAATATTATGTTTTTGTTCCTGAAAGCCCTTTTATGCAATTTTTGCAAAGCTTTATGTGGAAGGAAACCGTGACCTAGGACAAGCTGATGGCATAAGATGTAAGTACAACTCCTCCGGTTTCATATGGAAAACAAATTATTGCGCTAGCTTACACGGTTCCGGTTCTACAGGGATTTAAAAATAGTTACGCAAAACGGAGCGTGCTGCTCTGTCCGGCTTTAAAGGGTTAACAATAACAATGTATTGAATAATGACTTAAAAAAAAAAAAAATAGTGTGCAAATACTGATAACAGTGCAAATGTTTGCGATATAAGAAATAAATGAAAAATGTAAACATCTATGTTTAGTGAACTTTGCAGTGTTGCTCTGTGGTGCAGCTACGACACCATAGCAAAGTTTACACACTATGTCTACTTGATCCACGTCTGACTCCGGCGAACCCATAATGTTTCCACACCACTGAAGTTTTTTTTTTACCTCTCTTTTCAACCAATAGCAGTCACTCTCCTCTCCAAATAACTTCTGCTTAGCTTTCCGAGCTTCCCTCGGGTCCTCTTAATTGTTGTGACGGGTGTTCGAAATGCAGAGAGGTGCGCTCGATTTGCCACACGGAGCAGCGCGAGAGTAAAGCACGAGGGAGGTGCTAATAATCGGCTCAGTCATTTTTGATGATCGTTGAAAGCCCAGATCATAATCGTGATTAAAATGAGATTAATTGAGCAGCCCTACTCGCAGCTGTTCTATTCCCATATTGTTGCAGTATATTAATAACTAACCTTGTATTGTGGATGAATAATCTCAGTTGTTCTCCTGACTGAAGTTTGCCCCGTGTATAGCATCCTGCTATGCGATTGCATTTGTCCCTAACCACCAGAATCCCTCACATTAACTTTTATCGAGTGGAAAAAAAGTTGGCATTCATCCTCCAGCTTCACTGTGCTAATGTTATGCTAACATAGCTGTGTCGCTAGCAATCACGTAGCACAACATTACATACCAGGTAGTCCAACTTCAGTAACCCTGCAAACGCCACTGCTGTTTAGTTTCCTGTCTTCATTTATGTTGGAAGTGGTAGCAGAGCTGTACGTTTTACTTGGTTTCAAAAATCTCTCTGTCAGAACATGGTATGTCATGTTTAGGTGTAAACTAGCGAGCTAACCTCCTGTTAACTTCTAACTCCGTTAAATTTAATAAATTCTGTTTTCATGGATGCATGGATGTTAAACTTAATTGTTACACCTGGTAAAGCAGCAACGCTGATCATTTTATTAAAGAAAGAATTTAGACCGTTTTTAACTCTTTGTGTTCATTTGACTTTGACCTGAAGCAGACTGAGTTTTGGACCCAGATTACTCCGCGAAGCTCCTCACTATGGCAGCCGTAATGCTCTGACAATCCATCAAAACATTTTTTAACAGATTTCTGCACGCCAAAATCGGTTCGAGGTCAGTAAGCACAACCAGAATTCATACATAAGGCGCACTCTCGATTTTTGAGAAAATTAAAGGATTTTAAGTGTGCCTTATAGTGTGGAAAATATGTTATACAGAAGAAAACAATATATCGCGATATATGTCGTTACCGCACGTGCTTCAAATTATACCGCGATATGAATTTTAGGCCATATCGCTCAGCCCTACATGCACACCATCTCAGCTTCTTTTTTCCCTTATTTAGCTGCTTTATTATTTATTTATTTGGACTTTTGTGTCTCGTATTGTTTGCACCTGCTGTAAATACATGATTTGATCAGCTGGAAAACTCATAACATGGGTTATGTAACTGTAACAAGTTACAGTTCATGTGTTTCCTGTGTACATACCGTCTGTTGGGTGGTGGGGGGAAAACATAGGCAGACAAAACACACATAGCCTGGTAGTATGTGTTTGTCTCCTGATGAGTAGGTGGAGATGAAAAACAGACCCATTGGGAAAATCAGTCAACAATACGCTGTGTTAGATGGGCGGCTGTCTGTCATGGCCGCAGTGACTGCTGGGGAATAAAGGACATGTTTTGTCATTTCAAAGCAGCTTAGTGTCAGTGCTGCCAAGTTGGAGAGCATCCAGGGAACGAGCTTCTCTGAGCAAAAGTCATTCATAGTTTGAAAAAAAAAACAAAAAAACAACCCACACACAAAAATTTAATTGGTGAAATAATCCAGCTTTCTGTTTAAATTAGACAAAATAAATCTGTTGAACCAAGAGAAAAAAATCTATTTCTCTGTGATTGTTCACTCATCAAGGTCACAACATCACAGCCACTATTTATTAAAAATAATTTTGTAATGAAGTTGCTATAAACGTAAGCAAATAATTATAAAACACAAGTCAGATCTCAGTGTAGGAGTTACTTGTTTCATAGGTGCGAGGCCGGTGAATGTTGTGCATGCCTTTCTCCACTCCACTCCAAGTGACACTTCAAATAAAGATGTACCAAGTTCTCCTATGTCACAGGTCTGTTTATAGATGAGGAAAGTTGAAGCCAAGTACTGCTAATCCCATCACGGTACACTGATCTTAAGCGGCTCACCTGAAGCAGCACTTGTGTAAAACTGACCTGTATTTGTTGGGCTTTGCCCTGTCCTAGAGCTATTAATCACATTGAAAACACGCATAATTTGACTTGGCTTGGATTGAAGTAATTTGTTAAATTTTCTTGTAGCATTCAGTTTTACCAGCTCAGATCTGAGTGAATTTTATTTGACCCAATAATTTCCCACATGGCATCACAAAAAACTAAGCCAACGCCTGCCTTTTTTATTTTGAGTTTATTCATAATTGTAGCAAAGATCAAACTTTAAAACTAGATGATGATAATAACAGGGAGTGTAGTAACACAAATGTTAACTTTTGTATTACACTGGTGTAATCTTCTAAGCAAAGTGCGTATAGAAACAAGTCTTGGCACTAGGCAGTCATCTTGGCAGCACCTCTGGGCAGTTCTTTAGGTAATTAGTGTTGAGCCCCGGGAGAGACATAACTTCATTTTCAGTGGTAACCAATTAAATCTCAAAACCATTTCACAAGTATGCTGAAATTTCCCCAGAATAAGTTTTTGAAACTTTTTATCCATGTAGGTTTTACTTAATGACACTGCTGCTTTTTGGCTTCATTAGTGGCTCAATCCAGACGGCTGACGCAATCAAGCTCTGTAGCCAACAGGACTGAACAGTTGCTATAGTAATACACCTTATCCAATAGTTGGTGAAGAAATTCCATAAGCATACTTCCATGTATCTTTGCTATGATAACATATAGATATGTCTGCTGCCACACATGTGAAACTGTCACCTGTTGATTGGCTGTTTAAGATCAGAATTATCACCATATCTGCTGTTATGAAACTGTTATTAGACATATCAGGCAGTATCTTTGGCATTGTGTCTGTACAAGGGTTTTGTTTGAAAAACTATGGCTGTGTCTGACTTCCTGACCTCCTTACCTGCTCTGCAGCTTGACTTGGGTTTTGTTAAAGACAAACACAGTGCCAATTTAAGTGTCATGAATGCCCTTCTGAAACACACCGCCGTGTGAAGTTGCAAGCATTGGCTTGGCTTGAGTGGATGTGATGATCTCTGGCTTTGATGCAGGCCTGGTGTATTTCTGGGGTCAAGGAGGGTCCACTAAGTAAGCAGTTCACAGCAAGTTGGGGTTACAGGGTTACACAGAAAACTGGAGCCTGGAAGGTCCGCCAGCAACTAACCGTCAGCTAGAAAGCTTCCTGTGTGTACACAATTGTTCTGGTGGTCCTCCTTCTGGGCAAGGGATGAAACCTCACCAAAAATGTAATAAAAATATTTTGGCTAGCACCAACAGGATAATGCATAACCCTCGTAATGTAGTCATGCATAAACTATATGCAGACCTCACTTGTGCTTCATCAACCCCAAAGGCCCCTGGTGACTCACAAAAACCCCTGGGCTCAGCTGTGTGTTAATATATTGGCAGGTTAACAATTGCCTATTAGTGCTAAAAACAAAGTGCAGCTGAACTGATGGCTATGTTGATCATAAACCAAGGAATTAAAGTTTTGGACTAACAGGGCCAGCAGAACAACATTAAGATACTTCAAAGAAGTTTTGTTTTCCTTCTGGGGTGCTGGCCATATTGAGATTAAACAGATTTCTAAAGGCACAATCGGGACAATAAATATCTGAACATATATTACTTTTATCAGCTTCACTGAAGTTTCTATTACATGTTACAGCCATCCAGTGCATAAGTGACGATGTTCTCCCTTTTTGCAGGCTGGTGTCCTCTATCCATGCTGCCATGGCAACCACAGCAGGAGCTGTTGTCGTGTCATCGTGCTGCGGCAACGTCATTAATGACAGGTGAGACTTCATGTAAATAACCCCTTTAGTGAAACATTGGTTATCACTGGTAACACATGAAAGCAGCAGCTATGCTTCCTGGGCCTCCCTTTGGTGGGATCTGTTATTCCAAAGACTCAGGCCTCAATTTTGATTCACTGACTCAAACATAAATGTTAGTCACAGCCTGCTAACAGTGAACAAAGTTGCTTAATCTGTCTTAGAAGCTACACAATCTCGGCGTGCTTGTGAGGTGAAAATGCGAATAATCACTCGGCCCTAACACAGTTCGCTGAAGTCTTTGACATAACATTCGTGCTGTTAATTCTTCACGTTCTTCACACACACAAACAGTCTAAAGTGTGAACTTGCATACTCCACTATTAAAATAAATTGATCGACACGCTCCTCCTCGCTTTATTCAGAGACCTGTTTGTCTCCTCTTCTCCTGCGGTTACTGTTCCTTGTCCTGTCAATTCTAGATTGTATTAGGTAGTATTTTTCCTTTTGGCCCACTTAACTTATAGGTGCTTTTAAGTTTTGTTTTTTTTTTCGCAGCCGTTTTTAGTTAATCTGTGGCTGCCTGCTCACTTGACTGTTAGCGATACAACATCCTATCATTAACATAACCATAGCTGCTGAGATTTCTTCTTCCTGTTTTTAGGTCAAAGATATAAAGTCCATTATTTGGGTGTTTTAGTGTAACTGGGAAACTGCAAGCTTGTCATCCAGGAAATAGAAGCAGCATTGCTGTCCTGAGGGTTAAGCAGAAATGTTAAGAGGACTTTTTGTTGCATCCCATCTGAGTGATAGCTCTTACCTTTAACGGCTCTGCTCATTCAGCAAAGCGTCTGAAGACTAAATGCGCTAATCTGTGATGTCGGAGGGGTTGTTGCACCAGAGCCTCATCAGCACATATTTAAATGGTTTTATTTTATTGGGAATTGGTTATAAATCAGAAGATCTGGTACCTACGCTGCGATTATAGCATGAAACACTCCCCCTGCTGCTGAATATGATGCAAGCAGTCATGTAATGTTAAAGATTTTCAGACTAACTTCCTTTGTGATTGATAGGTCAGTATCTTTCCTTGGGCAGCAGTCTGCCCGTTTCTCTTATTGAACCAGTTGCTTTCATGCTGCCTCCACATCAGCCAGCTGGCAATGAGTTACTGTTAGCGTTAGCACTGGCCACTCTGTGCAGCTGAGGAAAGTGTGACGCTAGGTTAATGCCAGCCTATTAATCCTTCACTGAGTCAGCGACCAGACCCTGGCAGTCCCAGTTTCAGACTGCTAATCTCTTGCGCCCCCCCACTCCAAATCACCCACAGAGCTTAATTCCTCCACAACGCTGCTCAGTTCTGCTGTCCTGTGACGTGCGCTCAACCCGGGGGCTTATACTCCAGAGTTAGACCCACAAATACTCTAATTCTCCATCGCAACCTGTCCCTTCTTTTAGCCTTTAGTGGTTAAGTTGCAGAAATGGTGGTGTTCACTGTATAAACTGCAGTAGAACCACTAAAGTAGCTCAAACGCACCTGATTCGCCAGACTCTAACATTAGCTCCAAATAAAGTGGTTAATATGATCTGGCAAACACTGTGTATCTAATTACTTGTGCTTTTTCCCTCATTTAACAATATTTTCTATACTTTATATTTGAGAGACAAACAAAATTAGGAATGCACTGAGCTATAGGGCTGCCTTGAAAGCCATTTCTTTGTTGTAATCTATAATAAACAAAGCTTCATTTAGTGGTGCAAATGAGAAGGCCAGTGCTTTTCTTGTTGTTATTGCTGAAACAGTCTGAGCAGTCCTGCATACCGCCACCAAGGCTGGAGATGACCACCACTCTAAAAATGAGTAAAGACACAAAATGTTTAATTATGCCCTATCTTGGAATGGTAAAGATTCCTTCCAAGAATTCTTGGATCCAGGCCTGAATTCAGATCAGCTCACAAAGTTAATAATTTCTAAGCTCCGTCAAACCAGAGCCATTGTAGAAGTTTAACATGTATGTGTCCATATCTGTTTAAATAATCGTGCTAATAAACAGGTAGGCAAACAGAGCATAAGAACAAAAATAACATAAGCACCTGAGGACGGTGAAATTCTTATTTATCTTCTATTATTATGCGAGTTACACCAATGAGAACCTATACAGCAAGAGACCAGGCAGTTCTGTTTTATGTATGTCTGGGGGACTAGTGCTTTCTTTTGTGTTATTTAATACAGAAAGTACATACATTACAGAATCAGCTCATGTAGCCTTCCTTCCTCCCTAAGCTGTTTGTTGTGCCTTACTGTTCTTAATCTCCATCCACTGACCTTAAAAGCTAGAGAAGCCAGTGAGAGGTCAGGGGTCAGTAGCTCAGCTTTACCCTGCAGCTTCACTCCTTTCTGTCCACATAATTAACCATCACAGTAATCAGTGCTCATTAGGCTACTGGAGCTATCCAAGCTGTTGATTTTACTGTACTTACACAAGCTTGTCTTAAAGCTTTCCGATGCTTTGCACAGGACAGAGGGTGGTTAAAAAAAGTGCAGGTTTTTATTTAAATCTACTGAAAGTAAATGTCTTGTTTTGTTTTTTTTACATGTTTTTTTCTAGGACTGTGCTGTGATAGTGCCTAGGCCTCCTTCTGTTCTATATTCACTGCCCACTGTAAAGGTTAAACCCAGCATTAGCAAGGTGTACCTAATAGAGCAGAAACGTTCCTCAAAGATGTTGGTCCATAATGAAATGATAACATCACACAGTTGCTGCAGATTTGTCAGATGCACTTCTAGGATGTGACTCTACTATTCCACCACATCCTAAAAGTGCTCTATTGGATTCAGATCTGGAAACTGTGGAGGCCATTTGATTACAATAAACTCAATGGCATGTTCAAGACACCAGTTTGAGATCATTTGAGCTTTGTGACACAGCATCTGATTTTGCTGGAAGCAGCTGGATTTCCTGGATTTTGCTGGAAAATTAGTGTGTTGTGGTTGTAAATGGATGGGACATGGTCAGCAGCAATACTCAGCTGGGCTGTGGTGTTAAAACAGTGCACAATTGGTACTAAGGGGCCCAAAGTCTTCCAAGTAAATATCCCCCGCACCATTGCACCAATAACTACACCACAAAGTCAGTTAAATCACCTTTCGTTCCTACTCCATTTGGATCAACTAGGATTTTCCTTTAGGTAGTAGTATCTGTTACTGGGCACTTTTTTTTTTTTTGGTACCTACTCGACTGGGATTCCAAGCTCCCTGAGTTAACGCCGCATTTCTATAACAACCCCACCCACATTGAGGTGGCACTCAATTGTAATTACTGAAACTGGGCTGAGTTGAATCTGGTCTTTAAGTCTGACGTCATTAGCCGTTTCCGGGTCCAAACTCCACTTCAGGTCCCAAAGTCAAACGAACACTGACATCACTGAAAGTTAAAAACGGTCTAAATTCTTTCATCTTTAATAAAATGATCAGTGTGGCTGCTCAACTGGGTAATTACGTTTAACATCCAGGCATCCATGAAAACAGAATTTATGAAATTTAATGGGGTTAGAAGTTAGCAGGAAGTTAGCTTGCTAGTTTCCACCCAAACATAATATACTACGTTCTGACTTGGGGATTTCTGAAAAAATTGAAATATACAGCTCTGCTATCACTTCCAACATAAATGAAGACAGGAAACTAAACAGCAGTGACATTTGTAGGGTTGCTACGTGGTGGCTAGCTACATAGCTATGGTTAGCATAATGCAGTATAAACACACTTGAGGATGAACTCTGACTTTATTCCACTTGATAAAAGTTAATGCGAGGGTTCCCGAAGGTTAGGGACAAAAGCAATCGCATGGCAGGATGCTGTAAACGGACCAAACTTCAGTCAGGAGAACAACTGAGATAATCCATCCATAATACGAGGTTAGTCATTAATATACTGCTGCATGGGCTGGGCTGTACTTACATTGTAAGGTTTTAAAACTTGAGCTTTAAAATGAACAGTGATAATAAAAACCAAGAGAGGCCGACAGTGATCACTGCCCTTTTTAGGACTTGTTGAGATTAAATAGGACAAGATACAAAGCATTAAAACATGTTAAAAACACAACAGCCTTAATAAACATAGAGTAGTTTGGTCCCAGAAACAGGGTTCATATGTCATCACTTAAATATCGGATAGAGTCAAGTTGAATTGGTGTGAGTGGAAAAGAGCCATAAATGTGCTGAACTGCAGCCATGATATTTGTGTAAATGAGCAGCTAAATGGGTGCTCCTAACAAAGTGACCTGTGAATGTAAGACTGGTAAATGATTAATATGGTTTTATAGTTCTGGTAAAGATTTTTTCATGATTTTTATATAAATAAATCAAACATACACGGGTCATTCCATAAAAAACATTTAAAGCCTTCCACCTGACTCCCTTAGGATCAAGCAAAGTTTTACTTTTATATTCTGAATATTTTCCACATTACAGACTCTCAGACTGCAAAGGCACGAGTCTGTATTTGACTTTTTTTTTTTTTTTTTTTTTTTAATATACCTCAGTTTCTATAGCTTCTTAAGCAAACTGTGCAGTCATATAACATTTTCAGGTCTGAAAAACACACTTAAGATTTAAACTTTAAAATCTAGCCATATCAGTTTAATACCCGTTACAAACAAAAGTAAAATTAATGTACTTGTTCAGCACTTTTTTTTTATTTCACTAGCCTGTGTCATGTAAAATTATAGTTTCAGTGGCAAAACTTCCTCAGTTTTGTGTCTATGTTGTAGAGAAATGGAGACAGACACTGATACCCTGGATGTTTAATGTGTTTTCAGATCATTCACTGGAGAAAATGTCAAAAAACTCACTCTGTGTAAACTTTCAGGCATCATATCACCATGTAAAATAGGCAATTGGTCAAAACGAGTTGCATCTCATGAAAGGTCTTTTTTTTTTTTTTTTTTTTTTTTTTTTTAACCCGCATTGTGATAGCAGGCTCAACTTCTTAATAATGAGTATTCAATTATTTGAACATCATGGTCATCCATTTTTGATAGAGGCATTCCTGTGGGTGATTCTGCTGTTAGTTGTAGACACTGATAACAATTTTATTTTGTCTTCCTCAGGCACTGGCTGGCCACCTACTTTGTCATCTGGTACGGTGTCCCCTACATGACGTACGACATCTTTGCCATGTACCTCAGTCACTACTACCGCTTCCACATCAAAGGGCATGAGGACTACAAGCGGCATTCACTGAGGACCATAAACTCCTTTGTCCGTAAGGAGTTCCTGCTGGTCCTGCATCACATCGCTCTGCTCACCATCCTGCTGCCTGTCACACTGGTGAGGAGGGCTGATGGGGAAAAATTAGGGAGGGGCTGAGATGGCATTTAGTACCACAGATAAATAATTAAGATAACTAATACATGCAAGTACTATCAGTGATAGACTGCTATATTTGTATATGTGATAATTTAAGGAATATACAATTAGCTTAGGAATATATATAATTAGCTCTTTTCCAACACAATGCTACCTCAAAGAGAAGCCAAACTTATAAGACACACCTGGATTCATATCTGTGAGAAATAGCCCCTCAGTATCATCTGTTAACACTTCTTTTGCTTGTAGACCCATTTGATAGCATATCACAGCACCTGAACCTAGCATGGGGTCTGTAGTTTTTGTGTTTTGCAGAAAGCCCCACTTGTATGTAGCTTGCCTCTATCAACAAAGAGTCTCACTGCCTCTGGTTCAGATTGAACGTTTGGTAGGCCATGTATCTGTCAGAATGGGTGTGTATTCTTTTTTTTTTTTTTTTTTTTTTTAAACAAGAGCCTCTTTAGCTTCCTCATCACCATGTTAAGTCACTGCATTGGTTAGTGACACCGTGGGCATTTATATTTGGCGCTTGAGGTGTGCTGCACGAGCTTGCAACTTTTCCAGAGCACACTACTCAGAAAAACCTCTACATTGGTGCTGTGATTGTGATGGTGTTCCTTTTCAGACAGTGACAATGGCTAGCATAACCAGGTCAGTAGCATTGTGCAGTGGACTTTTGACATCCCTGGTCCAGCTGAAGCCATAAAACTATTAGCTTTTCCATAAATTACACTGATAGTTCTTTAAGTGCTGGGCATCTGCACTGGTGTCTTCTTCACCCTGAGTCAGGGCCTCTGCTGTGTGCTAATATAGTAAGTTCAAATTTCACTCATTAACTTCTGTGCAGGTGCACTAATAATGAATGTTTGACACAACATCCTGATCCACCTGAAATGTGCGCCAGTTTGCACCTCAATTGCAAACTGAAGCACAAACCACCTGGGAGGGAAACATGAGAAGGGCATGAAAGGCTGGAACTCACCATTTAGCAGACTGACCTTTCAAAGTAAGAGCGAGGACATTGTTCAGTAGTAAAGTCTCATAGGGGTTAAACAAGTACAATTAAAACATGCAAAAAATGAGTGGTCAGAGATACGTTGCCTGTGAGTGGACTTTTTAAAGGAAAAATGGCATTTAACATATAATGACTTTATTCTTTTCCTGGTATTTTCCATAATAGAACATTTAATTCCTTATTGATGTAGGGAAATGGGCCATATTCAGTGATTTGAGGAATCCAGCTCTAAATTATTAATAAATCACAGAACTCATGTTATGTTTCTGTGAATTTAATGATGTTAAATGTGTTGTACTTTCAGTCAGGCATTAGTTTATTTCAGTGTAGCACTAGATTCATCTTAAAGGGGGTTAGTATTCTCTTTCAGTCTTCTTTAATAAGTGTTCACTGCCAGTAATACTTTATTACTGAGTACTCTAATGTTGTGCAGTGGTTTCAAATCAATTCTTGCCTTAAGCTGCATTATCTCCTAATGATTACTTAAGTGGTGGCAAAAAATAGATTTCATTCTGCATGTCCTTTTTTTTTTTTTTTTCAAACCTCAGTTGAAATAAATGGACAATAAATGGACAATAAATGGACAATAAATGGACAATAAATGGACTTCTGCTTGGAATTAAGAGGAAAAATGCACTTCATAATTAAAAAAAATTGCTTTGGAAAGTGGTTTGCAGTTATATCAAAGACGTGCGTCATCATGCTAATCCACCTCCACATAACATCTGTTATCTCACCGCTTTGTTAATGTACAGTAAACACTAGCTCAGAACTGCTGCACATGCTTTTAAGGCTGTTTGTTGCTTATGGAGTCAAGCAGACGTATAAACAAATTTTCAACACAACATTTTCATACTTAACCAAACATCTGTGTCTTTTTGAATTCCCCGTAGTGGCGTCTGAAAGCATCATTATCAGTAAAGCTGTGATGCAGAGTGCTTTACTTCCTCTTTAGAAGGACCAAGGAAACCACAGAAACAATGATGGTGTCAGTTCTGTTACAAATAGGTGGCTTAAACTAATTAAGAGTCCTTTCACAGGCCGTACTGAGTCAGTACTGAACAGCTTTTTATGTGACACAACAAAATGGAAATAATTGTAAAGAGTTACTGAAGCTGTTCCTAGATGCCTTTTGGGGAGTAAAAGATGTTGCTAATATTGAAGTTGGTAATGTTGAAGTTAAAGTTAAGTATAGTGGTGACTGTTGTGAGTGAATAGTATGTAAACCCAAATCTACAAAGCTAAGTCTGGGTGCAATATAGTCTGGTGAAAGGGTGGAGTGCCAAGTTATAAGTTAACACAAGCAAATATTGTTAGCCGGCTGCACCCATAAACTAATTTGTATTGCTATATTATACTGTGTGCAACTTCTTACATCTTACAGTTGGATAACTACCACCCATGTCACCACAACAAAAACTAAAACTAAAGACCTTTGCACACCGGACATGTAAAATCTGTGAAAAAGTTTCTCACTTTAAAAGTAATTTTTGAGACTCCCCTAATCTTAATACATTTTTGTGACATTTTTCTAATCCACATCTGACCAATCAGACTGCATTTGGGAACAAGTCCGCTATAGCTCAAAACCTGCACCAGTAGGGACTATACAATGAGATGGAAATGGTAGAATAATGCTGTTTTACCTCAGACACACAGCTAGATGCTGCTCCGGGTCGATCGACTCTATGAAATGAGTTCTCTCCCTACTCACATGTGTTCTCACCTCTGCCAACAAGAGCTCAAACTGCCCCACTGACATCCTTCACCTTAAAACGCAATAAAAAGCATAAATAAGTAAGAAATACAAAACTAAATCAACTCTATTCATGAGCATTCTTTCCTAAACTCTACTACTTGAATAAACTCTTTGATCCATTCAGAGGATGCAGACCAGTTTCAATGTAGAACAAGTGCTTTTCCAGTGGGAATATGTAGCTGGGAAAGAAAGAACACCCAGCTAGTGATTATTGATTACTTTCTTTGAACAAATGCAAGCAATGTATTATTTGTCCTTTGCATCCTTGAATTGTGAGCGTTTCAAAGTGGTGACGTGGAATAGGAACGAAGGGTCTATTTTCTGTTGAAATATGAGTGTAAGGAGAACAATGGCAGCCAGGCAAAAATCTCTGTGCCATTTAAAAATACCGAGGCCTGTAAGACATATATAAACTGAATATATAGTGAATTATGGGTTATTGGAGGAAGCTGGCAGCTGACCAGAGGCTTTCAATGCAGTTGTGACTGGCAAACTTCTGAACTTTTAAACTTGAGTCCACTTTTCAACAGCCTGAATTGGTCAAAAGATAAGATAATATAAGACGTTATTGAGCCCACGGCAGGAAAATTTGTGATCACTATACAAGTAGTCTTCGGGAATACGTCCTGGCTTCCTGAAGGATTATTTGGATGTTTCTGCCTTTTTCTCCATTGTCCGTCAACATGATCCCACACTGCTGCAGTAATTTTGAGGTCTGGGCTCTGGGGGAACCAATCCATGACGGGTAGTGTTCCACTGCGTGTTTGTCTATTTGCTTTTACTCCATTTGCAGTGTGTTGTCAGACTGAGAAATGAAGCAGCTGCCACTGTTTTGTAATTTCCAGGTAGTGCTGCATGGTGCATCAGATTTTGCCAGTACTTTTCCTTTTTCATAAATCCGTCCATTTTGAGAAAATCCTCAACACTACCGGCTCAAATGCAACCACAAACCATGGTAGAACCTCCTGTTTTACAGATGGCTGTAGACACTAACGTCTCTCCTGACGTCCTCCAAAAATTTCACATTTAGATCCTTCACTCCACAAGACCTGTTGTCATGGCTGCAGTTTTTTCCGCCTGACACTTCTTTTTAGCTCTTTGGGAATCACCTTGATGCTTTAAAAATGCTTTTTATATCTGTGAAACTGTTTAATCGCATTTTTTCAAACTATGAAACTAGTTAGTTCATTGCTTAGTTGACTGTTATGTGTGGACATATCACTGATTCAGTCCTTGAATTAGGTGCTTTTTTTGTGATCAAATGATTTGGATGTCAGTGTTCAATGGCGTGATAAACAAAATAAAAAATAAACACATTGCTCTGTTACTCGGTCTTTTATAAGGACTGAGTGGGGAAAAAAGCAGCCAATGTCCAAAGAAAATAACTATTCTTTAAGACCACTTTAAAAATGACAAGATAGCCTGACTACTACAAAATATAATGAAATGATGAATGAGATTCGACCCCACTCTGTCACTGGAAGTTTAAAAATTATTTGCAAAGTATAAGGAAACATTCCTGTTATTTCTGACCATTTAATAAACAAAATTAGGAATTTTGTTGGAATAAATGTCAAGGATTGTTTTTTTGTTTTCTTTTTCTGTATAAACATTTGAATTATGTTGCGCAGGCTCTTTCTCCAGACTCCAGAGTTTACAGAACATGTAACATTGCCACTCTCTTTTCCAAGTAGTATCCCAGGTTAGCAGGCCAGGTGCAGTGGAAACCCAAGCCTTTGTTTACAGTGGCTACATGAGATCACATTACCTTACATTATTCAGCTCCAGCTGCAGTCATCCTCCCGCTTCTCTAAACTCTACTCACCTCCCTTTTTGTTTCTCCGGTTCCCTCACTCATCAGCACCATGCTACTTGGGCCTGCACATGTAATACGTGAGCTGGTAGAGTTTTCTCAGCAGGCTGAGTGCAGGAGGAAGAAGAGCATTTCATTTAGGTGTACCAGTTTAAGTGTCTAGTTTTTGTGTGTTATGGCTACTGGCCTGGCATGGTTAGCCTGTACTGTTCTTGTTTTGACAGGTTATGACATATCATGCATGAAAGCTATTGCATCAGCAAAAATGGCAGTGTGATAATATCGGTGTGTAAAGACTTTACTAGGGTGGCCATGGAGGTATATCACAATTAGTAGTTTTTTCATCTGTTTAACATAATAATGCCATCTGCATTTTATTTACTAATGAGCAGTTTCCTTGCTTCTGTTCCGAAGGGACAACCACCTCTAACCAGCAAGCCCTGGCCCTTCCTGTCTAGTTTCTTTATCAACAGGCAGACAGATGATGGTGGTAGTTCCTCTTCTTCTCTGGATATTCGCTGTGAGCTTCACGAGTAGTGTAAAGTGTGTCAAATTTATTATGGAAAGCCTGTTGTGAACCTTAGTGCTTGGTACATGTTTGGTTGTTACAGAGCTCTCCCATAAGGTTCTGCCCAGAATCTAGTGAGTGATAAAGTCTCAGGTACCACTTAACAAGCAGCCTGCTTTGTGCTGTCCTCCAGATAAGAACACTATTGTCAAGCAGCCCGATGGTACTCGGGAGTCATGAAGACAAAGAAATTTGTGTCAAACTTTTTGAACTCTAAAATAGTGGAGATGAAAATGGAAAGGCTAAAAAAAATCTTCAATGCTTTGCAGCTACATGCTAGTCACTGTTAACCAGAAAATTCTGTTTGTTGTTACTGGAAACTAAACTCTTTCTCTTCTTATTCACACTATAACCAGGGTTTGCCTCTTATTTGTATTTAATTTTATTTAACTTAATAACAGTACAGTACTCTGTTTTTGGTAACCATTGTCCCTGATGTAAATATGTAAAAATTGTGTACGTTTCTGTTTTGTGTCTTGTGTACTGTTTGTTTGTATTTGTCTTTCTTGCTGCTGTTACACCCAAATTTCCCCTTGTGGGACAATGAAAGGATTATTCTATTCTATTCTATTCTTTTCTTTTCTGTTTGTACTGCACTTCCTGGAAACATTTGTAGAACCAGGAAACTTATCAGGTTACAGACAAGCTAACTCGCTGTAACGTAAAGGTTTACCTCCTACTTCTGAAACAGCTGGACTCAGTTTCTTAGACGTTCTCATCAAAATTAACATTATAGGAAGCCTACGTTCAGATGCAATTTTGGTTTTGAATCCAGTCCATCCCTGATTTATCTACTGAGATCAGGACAACTGTTTGGCAGTTATTAAATGTCTCTATTACATTTCGGAATAAGGATGTGAGTACCAAGAAGCACTTCTAGACTGTCGTAGTTTGCCATCATTATACTGTAGCCCTACATTTAAGCACGTAGGTTGATGTTGATGATGGTGCATTGTGTTGCAGGTGTAGTCATACAGCTTCTCTTGTTTCAAGTGCATTCACACACTCAGGCGCTTGTATGTTGTATGAAATTGTAGCAGGCACAATTATATCCTTTATAGCCAGTAGCTGTGTGAAAACTAGAGGCAGTGGATTTAGCAAGATGACGTTTTCAAAATGTTATCTACCAGTTAACTCCATACAAAGTGCAGTAAATAAGAGTTTCTCATCCTTGGCAGGAAGATTGTTCCAGGCATGTCTGAGAACTTTCACAAAGAAAGTCTCACTATCTCACTGTCTTTGTAACGCTAGAATCAAAGTCAATGTATCAGATTTGACTAGTGATTCCATACATGCAAATTTTGTCTCTCTTGGCATTAATATTAAAGTTATTTTAAATGATGCTGCCCGGATGAGTGCCTGGAGGTTTTACTGAGATGGTTGACACATGGAAAGATTTTTGTTCTAGAAGGACTTTGCCCCGAACTGATGGTGTAATTTTGAAATCCGGACTATGGGAGCCAGACCACCTGTTGGAGGGCTTTTTGTCTTATTTCTGGTTGAATACAGTTTCTCATTTGTGACTAGTTCGAGTAATACTGTGTAACCTATAAGAATCTACACATCAAAAGGATATAGCACTTTAGGCAAAAAAGTTTTTTTTTTTAGCATTACAGGCCTGGTGTTTGAGGGGGAAATACAGGCACAGTAATGTTGAAAGTGGCGTGTTGCATAAAGTTAACACACTTATGTCCACAGCCGCTGGGGTGGGATGAGGTAGCCAGGTAGTTTGGTAGGTGTGGTGTAAGGTTCCCCTCTGTGGTCTCTGTCATTGTTTTGTGGCCAGATGGCAAAGCCACGTCTGGAGCTGCTCATGCTTTATTTATTAATGGCACACAGAAAGCTGGGCTACCAGAGAGTGCTTGTCTTTTGTCTGGAGTCTCTTTATCCATCTAAACTGACTCATCTACTCTAGGGTGGCAGCCCCAACCACACGGGACTGTGCTGGTGGTCAGTATTTGAAAGCTTTGTTCATTTGTTATGTACAGAACATTACTTCCTCCCCTCCCTTTTTGGCCATCTTGAAATTGTGGTAGAGTAACATATGAACCGCTGGGGTTGTGGGATTGTACTAAAAAAATGGAGGAGGGTGCGATAATATTATCAGTTAAAAGGGTTTTCCTTTAGCCTCTTTAGTATGTAAGCTTTGAATTTTAACCTTAGACAGTTTAACCGGTTCAAAGTCACTTGCCGGGCTGGCTGCCCTCTCTTTGTTAATGAAAGCCCTAAATGAGGAAGGGGGAAAGTAAACTGATGACTACCGTGCCAGCCAGCATTGTTCTGCAGGTGTAAAAAATAAATAAATAAATAAATAAAACTGCATGACTGTTCTGGATATTCTTCAGCTACCTCTCTAGAAAGTACTAACGTGCCACCATCTCAAACCACACTACTGTGGTAGTCTTTGCTTGCCTTGGACATGTAGTTTGTTATATAATATTACTTGATAAATAATTTTTAAAAAGTGTGGTTTTACCTTCTCTCACTAATGGGTCTAATTGTTTAGGAAACACTTAAAGCACATGCTGCACCTCATAGTGGGACACGCTGTTATTATTAACAACCAAACCCAATATCTGTTATTGTAGGATCTTTACTGTACAGTATAAGGTGACTTGTTGTGATTTAGTGCTATATAAATTCAACTGAATTGAACTGAATTGAACAAGGGTCTTCCCATTAGACCCATTAGACCTGTTGCTGCACCTGCACCGTCACTCTACAGTCTAGTTTTAGTTTTATTATTGTTTTTCAGGGATCATGCACAAAAACATTCACCTGATTTAGCTTTTAGCTTATGTACTTCTGCACTTCCTGGACAGGTACACACAGGGTTAAATAGGCTATAAAACAGAAGTATATATCCAAGATATAAGATAAAAGTCAAGTGATATAATCAAATACACATACACAACCTAAAACCTCTCAACCTTACCTACACCCACAAAAAACATACACATTGTAAAACCTTGCTATGTTAAAGCATCCTCCCATTTAATACTATGGAAGAAGTTCAGGATTGTCATTATATTATTATTTTGTAATTATGCAGCTTTCCAGTAGCTACAGAATTTCAGGCACCTATGATAAACCTGGGTTTAAATTCAAACTCATTTTTGGCACATGCTGACTTTTAGCACTTTACACACAACAGCCCAAATCACAAAGTGCTTTTGCACCATGAACTGTGAGGAATTAGGTGAAGAAATAATGAATCCAGTCAGTTTTCTCTTCCTGGAGCTTTTGGCTGTTTATCTAACAGCAGCACTTGAAGGCTAGGGTGATTACAGTGAGCCATTTGGGGATTTAGGTCTGTCTCAGGTGCACCAAGCCTTTAAAGAGCTGCTGCTGAGCGATAACTAAAGAAAGATTGTTTAAATCTGGTCAGAGCCTTCCTGCTATAATAGATCCATGCTGATCTAGCGTCCTTCCGTAACGGACTGAAAAATACTAAAAACACTAAATAAAGAGAATATAAAATGAAAAATGTATAAAAATTATTATAGAAAGATACAGAAGCAGTGCTAAGACTATTTTTAGTAAAATAACAGAGGAAAAATTATTACTTATAAGCAAATATTTTATGGTAATTAAGAGGAACATGAGGGTGGCTGAAAGCAGCTCCAGTCCAGCTGTATGAGTCAGTGTAAACACATGATTAAAGTCTGATATTTTCCTTGTCTTTTCAAGCATTTTTCCGCTGAGACTGTTCGAGAAGGTGTGTGTGTGTGTTTTCCATGCTTGCGCTTGTTTGCTCAGTCTGTGTGTTCTCTGTCTGCTCCTCAGTTCTTCAGAAAGGACCAGGGGGATTTCTTCATCGGCTGCTTGTTTCTAACAGAGCTCAGCACGCCCTTCGTGTCCCTGGGGAAGATACTTATTCAGGTGAGATGGCACATGCACATGAGCATTCACCTGAAACAAACTCTGAAGTCCTTTTCGTGGTAAATACGTATGTCTGTAGATATCATAGAGATGCAGATCTTTTGCTGTGTAGTAGCGGAGCAAACAAAGTTGTAAAATTATTTGCCAAACTTCTACTTCCGAGCAGGTTAGCAGCTGCAAATAGGCTCGGGCCTGCCCAGCTTTGCATTGCTGCAAGGAGTGCATTAATCCAGGGGCCAAACACAGCGCAGTTTTAAATAAAGTGAGCCAGACCAGTGAAGCTATTACTTTTTCTTTTTTTTTTCTCTTTTTGAAGACACCCTGGGATGTCTTAAGAGAAATAAGTATAATTTTTAAGTACACATCTCAGTTTTTCTATGTTATAAACAAATATTACTGTAGAAATTTAAGAAACCCACTATTTTATATTATATTAATAACAGAAATTCTGAGTAAAAAAGAGAACAGTGAAAAAGAAACGTTTCTGTTATGAAATTAAATACTAAGAACTCTTTTTTTTTTTTTTTTTTTTCTTTCTATCTTACTTGGTTGCTTTGGCATAAGGCACAGGCCACAGATGATGTCTTTGTAGGTAAAAATACAGTTAAAGACTTTATGCCCTCCTTCTTTGACATATGGCAATAATTTGACAACTATCAAGTGGTAAAACAAACACCAGTTTACTGGTTAGTATAAACCTTTAAAAGTGGTTGCTAACACATAGACTAACATTATTATCTTTGGAGACGTGTGATTATTTGGCACTAAACTCCCTTTGACAAAAACCCCAAACTCTTCAACGGGAAAATCCATCCTCTGACAACAAAAAGAAGAACGCTTTGAATTTGCTGTGCAGTTTGAAGTAATGTTAAAATTCACACACAAAACTCACCAGTTACAAAAATATAAAAAAACATGAATGAACTCCATTGTTCACAGTAATTTAGAGAAGTAGACCAAAAGCAAGGTTTGTTGTTTGTCTTCTATTGTCTGGTTCACACAGGCCTAAAGACCAGTCAGGGACCCTCTCGATGCTCATAATCACCAGACACTTTGGTCATAGTTTGCATGAAGTATGCTAACTTGTCTGCAAACACTTGCCAACCTCCTAAGTGCCCGCACCTTTTGAAATGTGTTTATTTTGAAGGCCAGCAATCTGTTTCCAGTTTGCAGTTTGAACTTTTTCAACTTGCCCTATAGCTCGGTGGTTAGTTCACAAGTGTTTGTAGGCAAGTTATGGCTATACATATCATGCTTACTACGGGTCACCGTGAGAGTCTAATTTGACCTCGCAACAGCCAGCAACCACTTATGGAACATAAATTTCCCTCAGCAAGTGGAGGTTTTATTTTATTTTTTATTGCAGTTTTTTAATTGTGATTTGTCTTCGATATTATTATAATTGTTTTTCTTCTGAATATAACCAAGCAGAAAGACTTTTGTGTGTAGTGGAATTTGTTTGAAGAGAATCTTTCACAGGTCACTCTAACATCTTCCCAGAATGTTTTAATCATTGTACCAAACACAGTCAACAGTGCTGAACAAAAATATGCATATTTAATAAGTATAAGGAGGAGAAAAGTGGAAGAATTCAAACACGGATGCCTGGATGTTAAACTAATTGTTACACCTGGTAAAGCAGCAAAACTGATCATTTTATTACAGATGAAAGAGTTTAGACAGTTTTTAAACTCTCAGTGATGTCGCAGTGTTCCTTTGACTTTGGGACCTGAAGGGGACGGAGTTTTGGACCCAGATTACTCCGTGAGGCTCCTGACTACGGTAGCCGTAATGCTCAGACACCATCAAGAGGTGCGGCTTCGTAGCCTACCAAAGTCTGATAGATTTTTGAGCGCCGTGTACCACATAAAATCGGTTCGAGGTCTGTAAGCACAACCAGAATTCATACATAAGGCGCACCGGATTATAAAGCGCACTGTCGATTTTGAGGAAATTAAAGGATTTTAAGTGGCTTAAAAACAGAATAGCAAATATTAGATGACACTAGATCCCTAATTCAGTGTGCATAACAACCTCAAACATACACAGAAAAGGTTCCCCAACATTTTCAGATCGCTGTTATTCTGAAGAAATCTCTGTGTGCAACAGACAAAGTCACAAGTCAGCATTGGGTACCTGTGATCTTCAGGCTTTCAGGCAGAAATGCATTAAATGCAAACATGATTCTGTCATGGAAATCACTACATGGGCTCAGAAATCATTGACCATGAACACAATCTGCTATAAAATCCACAAATGGTACGTTTTCCCAGCTGAAATATTTCAAATTTTTTCTATGTTGTATTGTAAATAAAATCTGAGTGAATGATATTTGCATCCGAATTTAAACAGCATCCAGCTGTCCATGAATTAGCGTTGTTTTTCAGATAAATATTTATTCATCACTGTATTTTTTATACACTTAGACACACATAAATGTACGGTATATACAGTTTGATATGAACTTAAGCAAAACAGCCTTAGCTCTCTTAACCAAAACAAAGCCATTCATCTTTTCTCCAAACTGTTCCTGCACAGGTGATCTGCAGAGCACTGCAGCAGCAAAAACCCAAGTATCTCCATTTCATTTGGGATGTTGCTTGTCACTGTTCTATCAATAATTAAGCTGCATGGCTCACCAAAAAAACCCACATCAGTCAGCAGCATTCAGGCACCGCTTGCTCTCCCTGCCCCTGAATTGATCTGTTTCAGCTAATGTTCATTAGTTTCGCCATGCAAAGAGCTCTATAGCCTACACTTTAGTAAAAGGGCCCAGTGTCTTACAAACCATCCTTTCTAAGAATAGAAGAGCCTTACTGTGTAGCTCAGTGAAACCAGTGGACCGTGGACTCTCAGGTCTTTGCTGACATCTGGTGTCGGTGAGCAAAAAGAGCAGAGCAATTCTTCACTGCTGACCACTTTTAGACTTAGTCAGCACTAACAGAAACCGCACCAGACAGTTTTACTGCTCTCATCAGCAGTGCTGACTGCTGTTGTGTGGAAAAGGGAACATCCAGTCTTTCAAATTAAAGATGAGAAGATCCCAGATCATATGATTTTTGTTGTTGGATGTTATGGCCCTGTTTTCCTGTCTCAGTTTTCCTATCCCTTTGACTGAGAAAAATAATTATGGGATTTGGTGGGGTTTTGTTTTTTTTTGGGTTTTTTTTTGACAAAATGTAGTAACCTTCTCAACTACAAGTTAAGCTTTAACTTAACTTTAAGCAAGCAGCAGAAATGGAAAATATACAATAATAAAGTTTTCCTTATTTTATTTGCTTACTTCAATAATGGATGAAATGTATCAAAAGAATTAAGCAGCAGAATAATAAATTAAAACTACTAAGTAGATACTGTGGCTTAATTAAAAGTATAGTATATAATGTCTATAAAGCAAGCTCAGTCATTAGCATGGCTGAAGAGTGATAGGTTTAAGCTACAAACCTATTTGCTGGAACGTTCAAGATAATTTAATTACACAGCAAAGCAAGACACGAGTAGGCAAAGTTCTTTATGTTTCTCGTGCACGGGAGAGAACTGGGCAAACGCCGTTCCTTCGCACGACCCCAGTTGCTCTCATCTGCTCCCCCGTAACACTGCTCTTTTATTGTATTTATTTTACATGAATATGCATAGGTTCATTAACATACGACGTCTACATACAAACAAAGAGTACCTTGCCTGTGTGTTGTGTAAGTGTGTGTGTGAGTGTGGGGTCAGAGTGTGACCCCATAAACAACTTCGCTAACCCTGCTGGTTTGGAAGTCCAACAGTTCATCTAAACAAAAGGCACTTAGACTAAAACTGACATAGCTACGTTTATCCTACCATAAAACAATAAGAGAAGGTAGACCTCTCCCATGCTCCCAGGATGTGGGCGTGAATGCCAGAGCACTCTGGAATGCACACCAAGCCTTTGCAGACTATTAAGGATCACACATATCACTACACAATCGATTATACACCTCTAAGCATATATGGTTAAATATTTCTAAGCATAAATGACAATAAGCAATACAAATCGAACAAAGAGTTTTTAAGTTCTCTGCTTTCAGGTCCTCTGCCAGACTGTTAACACCGTTTCAGTGTATTAGGGTACAAAAGTGAAGCATGAAATCCCACAAATAATTAATATGCATCACACCAAAATGCTGTTAATGTTACTGAGTAAAAAGTGTTGCATTGTTCAACTACAGTAACCTACTTGTGCACAGTTTGAAGCAACTTTTCTGGAGTCTCTCCCAGCTGTCCAAGGGCGAGAGGCAGGGTACTTCCTGGACACGTCTCCAGTCTAACACTGGACAATTAACAATTAAAGATGTCCCGATACAACTTTTTCCTTTTCAGATTCAGGTATCTGCCAGAGTTAAAGTAATCCTCACTGTGAGGCTCAAGGTAAATGGTACTTTACAAACTTAAGAAAATGAAATTCGCCAAGAATATAAATTCACTAAGCTATTAATTCCTTTGGGCTTCTGGAGACACCTGGGTGTCACACTGGTGAGGTGTTTGGGGCGTGTCCTACCAGGAGGAGGCCCGGGGCAAACACAGTACACCGTGGAGAGATTACGTGTGTCATCTGGTTTGAGAATGCCTCGGTGTCCCCAGCTCTACATGCACAGACTGACACATAAATGAAAACCTTCACAAATATATAAACAAACAGAAACCTCTGCTGAGCAGCTTGCTGGGCAGTGTTATAGCATTTTTATCACTTTAATTTTTGAATCAAACGGTTGACCTTTAAGGAGAGGTCAGAGGTCAAATAGGACATTTTAAACTCGATACACTACTTTCTAAATGTTGACAGTGCACACCACACTTGTATGAATCATAGTTTCTAAGTTATAAGGCTTTTTGGCCATTTTTGATCAATAAATCATGAAGTTAACCTTCAAGACATTTGCAGATGTAAGACATATTTTAATAGACTGTTAACATGACCCCTACTCTACACCCCTACAAAGATTTATCAGAATCCATTCAAAGCTACCACTTTTACAGGCAGAGTACCAAACATTCACCTGAAACCTAACCTCCTTGGGGGAGGCCATAAAAGCCACTGATATAGTCAGTTAAGTAGCTCCAAGCTGCTGTCGCTTTGCTGTTACCTTCCTCCATGTTACGTTAGCCCTCCCTGCTAATGACTGCTGCTGATGTGTGATAATAATAATAATGGATTGGATTTATATAGCGCTTTTCAAGGCACCCAAAGCGCTTTACAATTCCACTGTTCATTCACACACTGGTGGAGGCAGCTACCCTGGGATAGACTGACAGAAGTGAGGCTGCCATATCGCGCCATCGGCCCCTCTGGCCAACACCAGCAGGTGGCCGCCTGCGAAGTCATAAAGCGACTGAAATGAACGGATCAGGTGTGGATCAGCTCGTTGTCACTAAGCTTTGTGAGTCAGGATCAGACCGCCACATCAGATCAGTGCGTCTCCAGTTAGAAATGCCTGTTAACCTGACATGCATGTCTTTGGACTGTGGGAGGAAGTTGGGGTAATCTCTAATAGATCTCTGGCCTCACATTGGAGTACAGGTCTGCTTTTTACAGACCCAAATGTATATGTGTGGATGAGTCATCAAAAACAGTTGTAGTTTGGAAAATGTGTTTTCGCTGTGCTCTCTGAACGCATCTCTTCATCTGCAATTCCCTTTTTTCTCTTTTCTCTCCTCCAGCTCAGCCTCCAGGACTCCTGGCTGCACAAGCTCAATGGCGGGATGGTCCTCTTCACCTTCTTCATGTGCCGCATCGCCCTCTTCCCGTTCATGTACTGGATGTACGGCCGTCACTACAGCATCCCTCTCTACAGCGTGCCCTTCCACCTGCCGCTGTCTGCCAACCTGGGCAACTCGTGCATCTTGGCGCCGCAGGTCTACTGGTTCGTCCTGCTGTGCCGAAAGGGCTACCGTCTTTACCAGCGCAGCCGCAGCCCAGCCTCGTCTCCCACGGCCGACACCGCCGCTGTCACTGACAGTTCAAAAGATGATTGATACACGGACCACGACCGCTTGCTCTAGCCACACACTCAGCTACTAACACTCAGCCCAACCATCGTACTGTAGTACACCAGGACTGCCTGCTCTCGTTCCACAACTCCCGGGCATTTTCCGCACACTTCAACCAACTCCTCTGCCTACGTGGACCTCTCCACCTCCAATCTAACTCTACTACTGAAGTTTAGTGATTTTAATTTTTTTGGGATGTGACTCTGACCTGGATCTCGCTGAAGTGCTTCACTGTGTCTGAATACATTTACAGCACTGAAAAAAGAAGGAAAAAAAAAAGATCATGTTTGCTGCACTGCAAGTGAAATGTGGAGCAAACGTACCAGAAACTAAAGAGGAGATACGATCCTTACTCCTACTGTTTACAGCTGCTGATTGGAAAGTCCTGTTACAGTGTATGTTTGTGGGTGTTATGGCTGGTTTTCATTTAAGAGTAACATGTCAGATAGTTGGATTTCTTTTCAGATCATTTTATTTGTCACGCTGGTGACAAGGATTGGGGCCTGTGGTGGGCGGCATGGAAGTTCAGGCAGTATTAGCAGAGATAGGAAATGAGGAATACGCGTCACCAAGCAGTTACATCGTTACCTGGTTAATGTGATAGCCTCTGACTTTTCACCAGTTTCTCATAGTGCACGCAATTACCTACACTCTTATTTTCATCAGTGTTTCCACCCTTCATTTTCAGGTTTATAGTTTTCCATTATCTGTAGGGAACTATTGGAAATGGCCTCTCTCACACAGGGTTTTTTTTTTTTTTTTTTTTTAAAGAAAACAGTAATATTGTAATGTCTTGCCCTGAAATAATTTTTTCTTAGGTGTGAAGTTCAGCTCCTAGGCAGATAAAATTTAAAAAAAAAAATCATACCTGGTTTAAATTTGGTCGAGGTCATCTTCTCATGGAGTTTTTCCTAAATTTAAATTCTGGATACTTCTACTTGTTCCTCCTCGATGTGTGGTGGCTCTCCTGCAGTGGATCCAAACTGTAACTGCTTAACTTTTGTTTTGTATTCTCAGTTAAAATGGGGAGCATCGACCACATAAGTGACGCCAGCACTAAAGTACCACACCGTCTTTAATTGGCCACCAGGAGACGACTTTTCTGGGTGCAGAAAGACTTGGAGGGAGGGATTAGCCCTCACCTCACTTTCTCTTCGACCGCAATGCTTTCCTGACGACTTTATGGGCTCAAGCGCTAGTTTCAGGGTCAAATTTTATAGTCAATCTAAGGGCCTGAAAGAAGGATTATCCAGGATGTGATCACTTGCTCCGCCGCTCTCTCATCACATCTGGTTTTAAAATACCAAGATTGCGACAGCAGGAGCTCTCAGCTTGTAGCTTGATAATTTTGTGACGCGAGGGTTGGCTGTGGGGGGTGAAAAGGGGTAGACGGGAGAGGAAGTAAAACAGGAAATAACCAAATGAGAGGTAAACAAGAACTTTAAAAAAAATGGGTTCAAACTAAGGATCCTTTTGGGACATTTTTCCCTTGTTGCTACACATCCTGCTCTTCTCACCAGTTATGATTCTTGACACAAAAGTTGGATCAATTCAAAAGAAAACCTGACGTTTGTTCACCTTGAGGTTGACGGTAAGGTGTGAGTGGACAGGAAAGGACTTCCAGTGAGTGATTAAAAAAAAAAATAGAAACAAGCCCCAACCGAGGTGAACAGTAAGATTAGACCAGTGAACTTTATGCCAGGTATGGTTTCTTTGGGGGGTGGGGGCTTCTGTTCAATGCTTCTGTTTTTTGCCTCTAAACGTCACTCAGTCCAGTCTGATGGCGTGATGTGGAAGGTACCATGAGGCCCGGTGAAGGTCAAGCGGCTCCCAGCTGAACTCAGGGGCAAGGTCAGAGTGATAAATGGAGGGGTGTGGCTCATCGGGCCAAACAAACCACAAATAATCAAACAAATACTTCAGATTATTTATATGCACTTGTGTATCAGGGGTTGCACTCATCACATAGGGGTTTTTAGAGTTACATTAACTATCACTTAAATTAAATATATATCTTGACTAGAATAGAGAGGATCATTTTATTGTGCAAAATTCCAGTTATTATGAAAGAAATGAAACTTCTTACGAATTAATCAAATCAGAAAACAAAGAATTCTGCGTATTATGCATTAAATGTCCTTTTTTTGTTTCCTGTAAATTCAGTCTATGCAAAACAAATGTTGGTGCATGTATAACTGAACTAACATCAGGTCATATCAAGCTCACCCATCCCTCATATGATGTGCTCTTTGCACAGTTTTCTAGGAATCTGTGTTTATCTCTGCTCTACATTTCAGTCTTATTACTGAGTCTTAGTTTTAATTTTTTTATTTATTTATAATTGCGTAACGATTAAAAATAACTTCATATTCATTGTTAGTTTGTTTTAGTGCACATGGACACATTAGAGCTGAATCAAAACTCACTAAAAATCCATTTAAATGGAACGTCGCGCAGCTTACAGCTAACAGGCATGAAGCAAACCGCCTTATGTTAATCCAGAGTTTTTGTGTCTTTGCTTAAAAATCTAAATTGTTGTCTCCCTCTTTTTGGCAGCTTCCGCCAAGCTGTTGTATAAATGATAAAACATAATGTAACAGTAGTACAAGTTGGAGCACAGAAAGCTTCTGAACTCTTTTGCCCAGATTATTGATGGGATCAAAGTGACTGCTCGTGTTAGAAACACATTCTGCATGACAGCTCAAATATTTTCCCTCTGTGAATCTGATCATCACAACTTGTTGTGAAGGGGGGAGTTAAAGAAGAAGCCTGTTAGCTGAGCAGCAGTTTGGGTAAGAGGCGGCGAGCCGGGCAGCTGAATGATGGGCTTGTTTGTCGAGGTTGGCTGGAGTGCGTCAGGGTGCTTTTGTTACTGCAAACATTCCTCGCTCTTTGTGTTGCTTTTCTGCATCTTTCAGCTGAATTTCTCCCACTTTCTCTTTTGATGATTCTAATAGTATTAAAGGAATTACGATATCAGTTTATCAGCTGTTTTTTTTTTTTTTTTTTTTTTACATACATGTAGAGGGTTTAAATATTCTCCAAATCCCAAAAAAATCAGATCCATCCCCAGTTAAGGCAGTGAGTCTGGGCTACCTTAACTCTATGCAAGTAAAACCGCGCTTCTCAGCATGTATTTACACACAAGGTGTTTATATTCATGCTAAAGACAGAACTACAGTTCAGAATTGTGAATGTTTTTATCCCAGATTCAGGTTTCAGAACTTTACAACTCTCACGCACAAAAAAATGGAGTGCATCTAGTCTCTTACACTGCAAGGAGGTGTTAATAATAGGACGTTGTTGTTTCAGCACCCTACGCTGAAGAAGACTCGTCTCAGTGGACTATCTTCTTCCCCACTTAAATGTCCTCAGTGTCTGGTCTGCTTCTGGGATGACCTCTGAGATTGAGATTAATAAACTGGGCTTGAGTCTAACAGCTGGTTTAAAGTCTCCACTTTCACTGCAGTTATAATCAATAAGTTCCACTCTACTTAAAGTTACTGTCCCACTGTTTCTGCTCCTTTCATTTATTTTAACTCAGCCCCATCTCTTGGTTTTCTGTGAAGCTAGCGGAGCAGAATGAGCCCTCACCTCTTCTCTGCCGCCCTCTGCTGTCAGGCCCATCCATTGCTTGTCCACTCTGAAGGCTGTGCAGTTGAGATTAAATATCTCAAGTCTTCAGCCAGCGTGACCTCACCCTCCGGGAAATGTAGCGGAAAAAACTGACAGGTACATTTGTTTTCTTGTGTTTGGAGGAGGGGACGGAACAGAAAGAATTTGCTGTGGGAAAGTGTGTGCTTTTTTTTTTGTTTGTTTGGGGTTTTTGTGTGATACCCTAAAGTTGAGCCTGTCTTCATAGCTTGCATAAATGCCATCTTGTTGACTTTTTCCTAAGAGGACTTTTAGAAGATTGCTCTGAAGCTTTTTTTTTTTGGCCTGGATTTGGCCTCTCTGCTAACAGGATGTTGAAGTTTAGTGGCTTCACTAATAAAATTCAGTCTTAGTTTTGAAAGCGTGGGAAAGATGTTTTAAAATGTTAAAAAATTAAAATATATAAACATTCCAGTATCCTTATATAAAACTGACCCCAATTTCAAAACCTCAAATCCTTTAACCGTTTTTCATCCCCTATTGGCTCATTTATTTTTGTTTTTTCATAGCCAGGTGACAACAAGCCACATTACTTTCATTGCTTGAGAGCATCACTGCCACATGAAATCATGAGTAGTTTAAATGCATATCTTTCTACATCTATCACTAAGTACGCTCTGATTATAGAAGACCATGAATTCATCCTCTTTGCTCAGGGTTTGATGAACTTGTTAGGAAACCGTGTGTGTAATGTCGAGGTTTACTGTAAGATGACGAAGCTATGAGACTGATTCTGAAGAGGATCACAGTGTGCTGTTTATTTCTATGTGATATTTTTCAAAGCATCAGTTTTCCTTTCAGATTTTTCTCATATTTATGCCTCCTGACATGGCTTGTGATAGTTCAGCTTCTAAGGGTTGGTAAACCAAAGACTGATTGCAGTAACTATAGTCAGATTCTTTTCAGTCTTGTCTTAATGGCTTAAAGTTACCCACATGTCACCCCAACTAAAAACCTAACTAACCTCCCATTTTGTCGTCCTCTCTATAAGCTCACCAACACTGGGATGTACTGGAGGAAAGCCTCTGCGTTCACACAAAATGGACAGAAGTTTGGGATCAGTTTGTTAATTAAGGGAAAAGCTAATTTTTAGCTCCATAGTTTTATTCATGGGCTCCACCATAGTAGCTTTGCATGATTCACGGTTCAAAATCATCCTTGTTCTGTAACATTCAAGGGTAAATTTAAAAAAAAAAAAAAAATGTCTGAACGACATTTAACATGAGCACCATTGTTATGACAGAAAATCAGGAAAAGCACAATTGACCCCCATTAGTCATAAATTATTAATTATGTTTAATAGATGCCTCCCACCAGGTGCAATCTGCTTGAAATCAAAGTGGTTATCCCCGAGTTAAGGGTATTGCATGCCTAACCTCTGGGCAAAATTCAGTGCAATCACCAGGCATTGCTTTAATAATTCTACTTCAGTGTAACTGCAAGGTTTTTATCATTTTAATCTCCTTGATAATTACATAAGCAAGACGTTTCTGTTCATCAAACTAGACACTGATGTACTTGTCCTCTTGCTTTCCCACAACTTTTTCACTGTTTCTGTTCTGTTCAAGGCAGCTTTTTTCAGCTTTTCTGTTTTATACAAACTGTGAATCAATTGACTCTTGAGGTGTTTCAGAAGAAAGCTATTTCTCTTTGGCTGTTTTGCGACTGCAGCCTAAAGATTCTCAACAAAGGTACTTTGTTTCAAAGACAAAAGCATTTTGAAGTGACCCTAGACCTTTTGGGAGCAATGTGCTTTATCTTTTTAGCACAGTGGCTGAAAAGTCATTGCTAATGTTATGTTTGGACGCATTAATACGAAAATCATATTAACTTCTTATATGTAAGGTTGTATTTTAACCTTGGAACACCTGTTCTATGGTTAAACTGGGAATATGGTCATTTAATCCACCTTTGAACAACACTGGATCCATTGGACCAGGCTAATGCTAGCATAGGCTAACACTCGTCTAAGCTAGTGGTAGCATAGGCTAATACCAGTATAGTGCGTTCTATTGTCTTGGAAGTCTGAGCTGGGAGTGATGTCATTTCCAGTAGTAAAGTCATAACAGCAAGGAAAAAAAAAAGGATTTGTGTTGCTCCTTGGTAAGGTAGAATCATGCTTCAATAGCAATACAGGGAAATGTACCACTGCTGTACTTGCATGCATACAGTTTGAGCAGTGCTCTGCATATGATTTATTTAGTGGCAGTGCACATTAAAAGTTTCATAGTTTTATCACTTTTTACATTCCCCTGGATAAAGTCAGCCCTGTTGGGGCTGCTCAGACTTTTCAAGTTGATAATGTGATGTCAGGGTGCTGTGGCCAGCTGAAAATTCTGACTTCTAATTTTAAAGTACAATGGAATGCACTATAAGCTGGTGGCAGCAGATGGTAAGCATGATTTCAAGTTAATATACACAAACACTGCTATAAAATAATGCTAGCATAAGCCGTTGTATGCTAGGGGTAGCATAGCTTAACACTAGCATAGGCTAATGCTTTTTTAAAGTAATGCTAGCATAAACCACTATAAGCTAGTAATAGCATAGGCAAATACTGGCTTAGGCTAATGTTCTTATGCTAGCATAAGCCAGTGTTGATAAAAGCTAACAAAGTCCTACATAATGCTGAGTAATAGCTGCCTTTTTCTTTTTTTTTTTTTTAAATGATGTTGTTAGAGACAGAATACTCCATGTTAATCATTTAACATACACAACAGTGCTATAATATTGAGTGGCTGTAGACTGTGAGTGATTGAAGCTTCAAGTTAGCCCTTAAATGTCTTTTCGCAAACTGTTAAGTTTCCATGCTAATAATTTAGCTTTGGCTACTAATTTGTTATTTAAAGAGAGAATTTAGCGGCCAATTTCTATGTTACTGTCATGTTTATGTTATTTAAAGGTCAAAGTTGTGGATTCTTGAAATACAAATGAGGACAGTGGGGTCTCTTCAGGTCTTGTGACAGAGGATGTGGTAGTTTGCTGCTTTCTTTAGTCTCACATATCCATATATCAGGTTTAAACCTTCTGTTTCTGACTGGAGCTGGAGGAGGTTTAAAATAAACTGTTGGTTTAAAAGCTACGATGGGTTTTTAAATTCTAACCAAATATTCTCGTCAATTTAGATGAAGATTATGTGTGCTGGATTTGGGAGTAAATTTAACATTAGAAAACAATATTTTGCTGTTTCTTCTGATGAGATGTCAATAAAATATATTTAACCATAAAGATACTGAACGGGTTAGAATATTGAGCACTGCAAAAAGGAAAACTGTGTTGCTGGTACTGATTTTGATCTGTGGACAGTGAACCAAACCTGGTCTCCAGTGCCTTGTGAAAAATCTATTTGTGACACCCATAAAAACTCAGTTAAAAAAAGAGCTAAGATGGCAGGCAGTGTTTACAGGTTGTGGCTGTATTTGTCATGTTTGTTGTTGTCATCCTCAAAGAGAAATTATATTTCAGTTTTTTTTGGTCTTCACAGCAATCATTAAGACATATCTAATAGAAGCAAGATTTCAGAAGGTATAAAGTTGGCCTGTGATGCTCGTCTGTATTTCTATTCTTATGTTTTTCTCAAGTTACTTTGCATGATTCAGGGTTCAAAATAATTAGTATATGCTGTATACTTGGCTCTTGAGCAGTGATACTTCCTGCCCCTTAAAATGAACTTTTCCCCTCCCACAAGTGGGTGGGGCTTCTTTACTTACCATATTAGGGATGTCCACCAATGAGATCATACACAGCCAGGTGTGGAAAAAAAACATTTTAAAACCAAATGTTTAAAGCAAAACTGATCCTGTTATACATAATTATTCAAACTTTGATCATGTTAAGAGCAAAGAAAATAGATGACAGAAAATATGGAAGAGCATACTTTAAACAATCTGAAACAAACCACCACACATATATAGACATGTCTTCAGTACACTTTATTTGATCCTGCTGAAATTATGGCATTTATGTAATAAATATTCTAATATTTTGCATTTTATAGTATTTCATTAGTACTTGAACCATTCAAATGTCTCTCATAGGCTTAAGTTTGTTTGCAGTGTTTTCATCGATTTAGCGAGATGTGTCTGCTTTAGAAGTTTGGATTGAAATCTTTCTGTCCATATCACTGGCCCTTCCTGATTGACTTAAATGCAGCACTTTCACAACCTTTAACACTTCCTGCCCTGCATTATTTTTGATAACATTCTAATTTTTCATACATGTATATCAGGATTGATGTATCTGTCCTTTCTTTTTTGTAGTGTGACCGTTCGTTTTTTTGTTTTTTGGGGGGGGTTGAGGACATTTCCTATCTGAAAATGAGACTGGAGTGTTTTATGAGATAATATGAGGAGTCATGTATTGTTGCAGCTTGTGAATTCAGAGCACCCCTTTAAAATTCAATAAATTTGATTTGGTAGACTGTTTTGAACAAGTCTCTGCTTTATTTTTTTATTTATTGGACATTACTTCTGCCCATTCTTGGTTATGTTGTTGTAGTGTAAAATTATGGCCACCCAGAGGTGCTGCTGGCTCAAGCTGAGCTGCTGGAGTTGCACTGTAGAGGCTACATTAAGGCATTAAAGCTGGACTTCTTTAAAATAAAGCATATTTTATATGCTTCTTTACATGTGGGGGCTATGGAGATTAAGTTACATTTAAAGTCATTTACCACTGTTAAGAAATCAAAGATATTTTAACAGAATACCATAAGAAATTGCCCTTTTTTATATAAGTAATTTTAAATGATTTTGGGACATTTTCTAAAATGAGTTTAATTTGAAGTTTACTGTGACATAAAATCTGCATCTATGGAACTGTGGGTAAAATATGATTTATTTATTTTTTATTTTAGTTGTTGAGTTTGAACTTAAATTAGGCTTAAAAAAATTACGTTTTTTTTTTTTGGTTAGAAATTGATCGCACTTACTGTTTCTGTCACAGATTTTGATTCAGGAGTCTTTTAGTTCTTTTTCATATACTGTTTCTGATATCTGAAGGGATGGCAAACAAAAAGATGAAGTTTGAGGTAGTATGAGGTTGTATTTGTACAGGCTGGATCAGCCCATAAATTCCACCGATGAAGACAAATAAAAACAAAAACAGTCAATTACATACAATATAATAATAAAAAAACAAAAAAAAACACAGTTCAAAGTGCAGTAATGTGCATATTTATTTCTCTTCTTTCTAAAAACAACTGATATTACACCACCAGAAAATGTCATTTACACTAATGAAGCTATCAGTGGAAGGACAGTGTGACAGTTATATTTGATATTTTTTGCCAACATAGCATAAAAACTGCAGAACGCTCAAATGTCAGAAAGACAGGTTTAGTCTGAGCAAGTTGTTTACACAGAAAAAGTCACAAAATTCAAAAAGCTATTTTAGCGTAGGCAAAAAAACCCTGATGAGTTTCTAGCTGTAAGCTCATGCTGTTTAAGGGATATTGCTCATTGTGACTAAACATTTAAAAAAAATGTTGCATTTATCTCATATCAGCTACATTATACAATATATAAGCATAAATTATAAAATTACTTGTGACTTATCCTTTCATTTTTCATTTACTGTAAAGTAACTATGATTTCATAAAGCTTAAAAATGTACCAATGAGGACCGTGATCACCCCCACCAGCACCGCCAACCCCCCCAGAGACAAAACACTTGAACAATTCTGGCCCCTCCTCCTGTTTCATGTTTTCCCGTCCCCTTTATGTCCCAAAATAAACACACAAACCTGTTGCTCCCAATCTGAAGAGGCACATTTTAGCTCATACACCACGCTGGGCAGCAGGGCCAGCGGGGAGGGTAAAACGTCCAGGAAAATTCAGTAGTAGATGCCCTGCCACGGAGGAGGGTGGCAGAAAATCATTTGCCACTTCAACTGAATTCCTTTGAAAGGTTAATTTGATCATCTCCTACGCGCACTGAGAAAACGATCTGCCCGTGCAGCACATAATCTCTTTTTCCAAGATGTCATTGTGCACGAGTTTTCCATGACTTATAAATAACAACTCTCTGCTCTTGCTTTGGCCAGATGAGAGGGAAGAGTAAGAGAACACGCATGTTGAGAGAAATCCTCCATGGAGCTTGATGGGACTTCAGTGAGTTGCGGTCAAAGGAGTCTGTCTGCGACCTCCTTTTGAAACGTCCTGTGACTTTACTGGAAAAACTTTAATGGAAAACGTCGGATGTCCTTGAAACACTTTTAGAAGGAGTGAGAAGAGAGTGCAGACTTATTTGATTGGTTTAATTTGAGGGGATAGGGTAGAAGTTGAAGGTTTGCTTTAGAGATTTTTGCTGAGGCCCCGTTTCTGGATTGAAACTAAGGGGCGTTGAGGGTTGCTGAAGAAACCATGGATGAAGCTACAGAGCGGGGTCAGGAGGCAGTGATGAACGAGGCTCTCGTTCACTTCGAGGCCACGCTAGAAGCCGCTGTAAGGGAGGTGCACGTGGACGTTAGTGCTTTCAAGCATCGCATTGAGCAGAGGATTGAGGAAATGTGCATTTCCAATGGACCTTTGGCTGAGGCAGTTACCAGACTCCAGGAGGAGAACCTGCAGCTCAGGGCCAAGCTGGAGGCCCTCAGCCACCTGGTGGAGGGTCTCTCAGGGGTGAAGACTGAGGCGAAAGGGAAGAGCAAGGAGCAAAGACTAGAGAACGGCCATATACAAATTCAATCCAAGAGCCAGGAGGAGCAGAAGGGTCTGTTTAACTCTGAAAACAACCAGCCGGGTCAGGCCACGTCCTACGAAGCGTCTGGGCTCAGTGGAGGATCGAGCCAAGCTGCTACCCCAGCCCCTCCTCCATGGAGAGCAAAGAGAAATGCTGAGATTAATGTGAGTATTCAGCCTGTATTTCCACTGAATAAAGAAATACGTAGTAGAATATGTCCAACCCTGTAAGATCAGTAATTAGCAGTGGCAGTGGTCTCAGATGATTAAAAAGAACAACATGAGGGAACCACAGAAGACTTTAGGGGTACGTTTGTGAGTGTGAAGACTTCAAAAACATAAAATCAAAAAGCCTGATGCTTTTTTCTTTAATCTACTTATTGTTTACACATCCAGATAAACTTTGTCATATAGCGTAGCCAGGATTTCAAGGATAGTTCTCTTTTCTCTCTCTCCACATAGACTGTTTACCTGCATGCTACAGCCTGCATCACTTGTCACCCTGCTGACAGGTGATTAGGTGACTCCAGTCGCAAATTAAGACGCTTCTAGAACCAAGAAATGTGTCCCTAGCCTAAAGGTTCTTCACATTCATACAGGTTATAGAGCAGCAACAATTGTAGTATCTCCACCAACAAGGTTGGGTGATGGGTTCTGTTATCTGTTTGTTAGCTGGACAACTCATCTCCATGTGTGTGGAAATTCACCAGAGGTGGAGTGTGACCCTTTGGGGTTGACCTCCAAAGTTAATTTTTTTTTTTTTTTTCAGGAATATTAACCTTGACACACAAACACACATACATCAAATTAAAATAAGAAAAACTGGCAAAGACAAACTGAAAAACCCCCAATCTGCTTTTGTATTTTAAGGCTGTAGTAAAATAACCATCTGAAATGCGATTATATGCCACCTGCCTTCACAAATGACAGCTTTTAGTGTTGGAGGGCACCGACGAACTCAACGACAGGCACGCCTGACCCCGTCCAGCATCGCTGTTAAGCAAACTCTCTCCACATGAATGCTCTGAGCTGCTTCCAAAATTCTTTTTGCATTGCTGCAACATCCCTCTTAACTGGATGCTTCTTAACAGAAATCACATTTGTGTACAATCATTTTATGCAGCCATGACTGCATCATGAAAACTGCTCCTTTCCAGGTGTTGAAAACAAATAACCCTTAAAAGAACAGATGAAGTAAGCCTACCTGATCTCTGTTCATGAAGAGGACACAGCTGAGGGATCTATAGTAAGCCCTCTACACTGTAAAGAGGACAGAGGTCTAGTGGTTATCACTGATTATATACTAAGGTGTCTTTAAGGGGGAAAGAGTTCAATTAATCCTGGTTTATCTTATACAGGGCTTTGGTGTAGCCATTGAATTGATCCTGTTGAATTAAGCTTTCTTCTGATTGGCTGTCCCTCACAAACAAAAGATTAGAAAAGCTGGAGCCAGAGCTGTGTATCTGGGATGACCATATTAGGACATCCATCGTCACTGATATCACAGAGAGCCAAGAGTAGAAAAAAACAGCCTGAAATTGAGTATTTGGAGCAGATTGAAGCCTGAGCTTTTCACTCACAGGGGTTACATTTACATTCACTGATCTCAGTATTTAAAACTTTATTACTATATGTATAAACACATATGACAGAAGTTTAGAAAAAGCATAATAAGTTCATGTTAATAGTCCAGTAATAACAGAGTAATACCATTCAGTTTAATTTAAGCACTAATGAGATTCTGTGTAATCATCCTTTTTGAAACTAACCCCACCACAAACACACACACTTACCCTCTCCCCCACCCCCCATTCTCAGCCTTCTCATCCTCATGACCCGCTTTTATAAGAGCAGGTCCTCCAAAGGGCAAGTGTATTTTTGGCTTTGCGATTCAAAAGAGAGCTGCAGCTCTTCTGAGCTTCTGCATGCTCACCAACAACTGCAACTTTCTAGCACACATAAGCACCAGCAAACATGCAAGCAAGAGAATCACGCTGAAGTGATCGCTTGATGCACAATCAAGGGCGAAGCGGATTTAATGAAAAGGGCACAAATAAGAATGGCACGCTGCACGACACGCTTCCAACGGCGGCCTCGGTGCACGTACGAGGGGGGATTGTTCGATATAACTCACATGCACACTCTGATGACAGGTGTATAAATAAATCCACATCCTCTAACCACTCAGGAACCTTGTTTCCCCGCCAGTCCAAGTCTCAGATCTCCTAATGGAAAGTTGAATTGCATCTATATCCCTGTCGGATAAACTCTCCCCCAGCACAAACCCTGAGAGAGACAACCAGCTGTCCCGCCAAAGTGCTCGCCCTGCCAGCATTTCTGTTTGCTGAGGTCACCTGGTCTTTTCCCAAACATTGATCCCCAACACACAGCAGTTCACCCCCCCCCCCCCCCCCCCCCCAAGTTTTTAAATGATCTCACATGATTCTTTACTCCATCATTTTCAACTTTAACAAAGAGACTGTATATAAAAGATGGAAGTAACTAACGGTAAATCACTCACTGTGTTCTGGATATGGATATGCAGACTTACCGCATTTTTGGGGGGCTGTTATGTGGAATTTTTTTACCAGAAGTGGCAGCAGTCAATAACAAAGTGTCAGTGTCAATAAAGGTGGCCACGCCCCTAATGTTAAGCCTCATTATTCAAAGAAAATCCCCCCCAGTAAAGTTAGCTAAAATTAGCTATAAACATCAAACCCTTCTTTTGCACCAGACTATTTATTTCTGATGTAAAGAGATTGATGGGGTTTCACTTCCTTTTGGAGGCAACCCCAAGTGGCCACTAGAAGACCTGCAGTTTTCAGCCTCTTTCAACTTAGTCTTCTTTTTTCAGCCTCAGAGATGGCTTCTTAACTTGCTTGATCTGCCGTCACTCTTCATATCACTTATCTTAACTGCACTACTGTATAGCCCTGTGTAAACAATCATTCTGTACATTCGATAATCTTTAATCCTACAACTGTTTACAACTTGCATAGTTCCCATTTCTGTATAGCTGTATATCTCAGATTTCTGTAAAGTTATTTATTTCATATTCTGTATAGTTTTTCATATTTATATCCTGTTCATATCCTGTACATAGCTTGTACTCACTACAGCCTGTACATACTTATAGTTATAGAATATTCACAACATACTTCATACCGTGTACATTATAACATACCATAATAGACCCATTTCTGTAATATACTCACATATCTATATTATTGCTAATATATATTGTAATATATCTATATCACTAAAGCACTTCTGGATGGATGCAAACTGCATTTCGTTGCCCTGTACCTGTGCATGTGCAATGACAATAAAGTTGAATTCTATTCTATTCTATTCTATATTATCCAGGATAAACAGTTAGTAGGACTGGATAAAATAAATCTGGCTCCATGGACGCTCGGATGAGAGACTGTACTCGAAAACAGTGGCTGTCATTCAAGTAGTTATTGTTTATTGCCAGAGCCACATGCCTTAAGATGTAGTGTCTTTAGTGACCAGCAGGAAATCTCTGCTGTCAACACCAGATGTTCATACTCAACTTCAACTTCTTAAATAATACCTATAAACACCCGGCAGACTGGAAACAACACGACTGGAAGATATCTGAAGAATCTAAACACACACTTAATAAATACTTTTTAAAATGCTTTGCATGAGTTTTCTATGAATCAGCTTGTTAGTAACTCTCACTGCACGTTGAAAATGAAGTGACTGATACATGGAACTAAAGAGAACATCAAAAGGTTATTAAACCAAAGCAATGAGGTTAAAGAAGTTAAAATGCTATATAGAGCTGAGTGGAACTCCAGAAGGGAGTTATAATCTATCGTTAAGAAAAGTGCATTAGCTTGATTGCTTGCATCCATTCATCCATCTTGTTAATTTTTCTAGAGCTAGGTTTTCAGGGGGCTGGAGCCCATCCCACTTGAGACTGTTTGAGAGGTGTAGTGCACTCTGGACAGGTCACCAGTCCATCACAGGGCTAACACAGAGACAGACAGATATTCATGCTCACATCCACACCTTCAGCTAATTCAGGTAAATCACTGGGCTCGGGGAGGAAGCCAGAGCACCCCCTGCAAACTTGAGCCCAAGCTGACCAGGAGGTTTGAACCTATAATTTTATTTTCTTTGTTGTAAGGGATAGCCACCACTGTGTTTGTGTGTTGGTATCTAACCAAAGCATGTTTCTAAGAAGGAGGTTGTTGGGTGTAAACCCATTTAGAGGTTGCAGATACTATCGAGGGTCAGATGGAGTCAGACATCAGCTACTGTGGAGCCTTCAGATGATCATGGTGCTAATCTCCCTCTCGATGACAGACTGGATATATACGCTGTGCTATGAGCACTGCTCGTCTCTGGAAAGCAAAAGGCTCCGGGGTGGGAGGTGGACTGAATACAGGCCAAAGCTTTGTGCTGATATACTTAGGTGCTGTTGAAGCTGCTCAACCTAACTCTCGTTTCCAAAGCATCCATTTGGGGCTATATTGGGACGTAAGAAGAGTGCAGCGGAAACTCTTGCAAAGGGGCTGATTGCAAAATCTAAAATAGCCTCTCAGTGGGAACACGGGTTTGTTGGCCACAGCTGTCATTAAAGGAGAAGCTGTCAGCCGTTAACAGCTGAAGATCACACATCCAGAGAAGTGAGCACAGACACGCACACACACAAACAAGTTTGCGATGAGTGATAAAGGTCTAAAATTAATTTTAGCTGTGCACAACAAAAGCAAACTGTGAGAGGTCCAGTGAATAAAGTTACCAACGCAAATGTATAAACACAATATAAACACTGTATATGTTGCATAACTTGTTTAACATGCAAATGATCGACTCATTTGCTCCTCATCCCACCCCCTCATGCTTTCCAAAATGCTAATGTCCAATATCTCCACTCTTACAAACACAGCCACATGAAGCAACGATGATTTTATTGGACGTTCCCTCAAAGTGATCATTGAACCCTGAAAATGCTTTAATCATCAAAAAATCCTCAGTAATGATAATGTTAGTTTATAATTGTTCATCGAAATAAAAGAAGTGGGTGTTTTGACTTCTTTGCCTCACCTAAACAGGGAACTGAAGCAAGAGGGGAGAAGAATATCGCTCATGTAGCCACCACCGCGCAAGAGAAACAGGAAGGTAGGCAGCTTCACCTGCACATCCAGACATTTTACTCTTCAAGCTGGTTTCATTGTTGGGTTCGTGTTCTCTGCAGACCCTGATGTAACCCAGACTGCAGAAGCTGCTCCTCAGTCCCACCGAGCTCTGACCGCCATCACCAAACCGACCTCAGAGTCTTCATCTGTGGAAACGCCCAGCAGGCCCGGTCAGTTCATGTCCTTTATGGTTGGATTTACAGAAAGACATTTAAAGTGATCTTCAGCTCAAACTTGAGCTTTTATGTTTCATCTGCTACACTGACGTTGAATAATACCAGGGAACAAAGTAAATGCATGCAAGTCTAAAAAACCCGAAATGATATCCACAAAACCAAATATTTTTCTGTATTTTGCTTGCAGTGTTTTGTATATACCTCACAGAATCCAAAATATCCCATTTTAAAATGCATTTCCTCTCACTGGCTATACTTATTCCATCTTATTTCATGCCATAAAACCCAGATGTTGTTTGCGCTTGCAGATATTTATATTGGCATTAAAACTGAGCTGTAAAACTGTGCACTGCAGTGGATTGTATTTACAGTTGTGATCAGAAGTTTATGTACACTAATCTTGGGGAAGAAAGTCATGGTAATTTGTGTTTTTTAGTGCTGTTTCTTTTTTATCTGTTCTTTTATTTATACATACATGCTCACTAATATTTGGTTAAATGCACGTTGCTTTTGATATCCATCAAGCTTCTTTACATTCACGACTGAATATTTGACCCCTCTTTTTGGTAAAATTCATTTAAATTGGTTGATTTCCCACGATCGACTTTGTCTTTAAGCATAGTCCACAAATGTTCAATAGGTTGAGGTTGATCTTTGGCGAGGCCATTCAAGGAACTCAATCTTAGCTAACCAGCTCTAATGTGTGCTTGGGATCATTGTCTTGTTGGAACACTCAGTTTCAACTATACAGCTGTTTATTTGAGGTGAAGTTGAATTATTTTGAGGTAGTTTTGCTTTTTTCTTATTCCATCCACTGTTTATAATGTACCAGTGCCTCTGGCAGCAAAATAGCCCCAGAGCATGATGCTACCACCACCATGCTTGAAAGTTGGTACGGTATTCTTAGGTTTGTAAACTTCACCCTTTCTTTGTCATTGTGGCCAGATAGCTTAATCTTTGCCTCATCTGACCATAAAACGTTTCTTCAGAAGTCAGTTGGCTTTTTGACGTGGGCAGCTGCAGATTTGGGTCAAGCTTGAAGGAATCGTTTTTGGAGCAGAGGCTTCTTTCTCTGCACCGTTTCACTGTGGACAGAGGTGCTGGTATTCCAACAGTTTCATGTTCATGGCAGGCTTGAGCCTTGGTGGTTCCTGGCTTGTTCATGAACATCCTAACCAATTTCCTCTCTCTCGGCACATTGGTGGGACATCCATATAATTTATATAGAATTTTTGAACTAATAACCTTGGAATCTGCAGTTGTTTAGAAATTAATCAAAGAGACCTTCCCAGCTTGTGTAAATCTACAATTCTCCTTCTTCGATCTTCACTGAGTTTCTTGGATTTTCGTCTTGTTTTGAGTATGAGATGAGTGCTATCAAACAAATCCTTAGCATGGCATGGCAACTGTAAATGCACAATTTTTGTTTTTTTTTCAGTGTCAAAAGCCAACTCTGAAGTTCCATGTGGGGAACCTGTCTAATATTGTAGACTAGACAATTTACCTTACAGTAAAAAGCACCTTGAGACGACTGCTGTTGTGAACCGAACACTACTGACAACAACAACAAACTACAACAAAAGCCATCACTTCCATTTGGACTTTGGATTATTTCTTTTTCAGATGCTGATGAACCCCAGCCTCATCTTCCGGTGACGGCCATGACAACTAGAGCCAGTTCAGAGGCAGCTAAACCCGCTCAGTCTGCAGCACCTAAAGCAGCAGGCGAAGCCGGAGAATATCCTTTTATAAGAGGTCAGTTAGTTTCTCTTTATGATTATTTGTTAGGATGCTAACCTTCAGGACATGGACACACCTTATAATACAAAAAGTATCAGGTCAGGGCGCCTGGAGGAATTTAGTCCTCAATTAAATATGAAAATGTCTATGCATAAGTGGCCTTGATTTTAAATACAGAGAGCAGAAGTTCACCTGTCATTCAAGATATACAATTTAGCTGATACCATGAAATATATGAAGTGCAAAATAAACACATGAAGTCATTTTTAGTTCTTTAGTTTTAATTCATTGACGAGGTGGCGTCTTTTTTCACGGTCCGTAGGTATTCAGCAAACTCCTGGATCAATTTAACTTTCTGTTGGTTACAAAATCCACCTTTTTTTTTAGCTTAGTTATGATTTCATCAGCGAAAACAAACTCACCTACGACAAAGTGAGGAAAACAGAGTGAGGCAGCATCCGTGTCAGCAGTATCAGACGATCTTTGCACCCCTATACTGTGACAGAGAGGTGCAGTACTTTCAACAAATCCATTCTTTTTTTTCTTGGCTCGACAAAACCTAAAGTCACACTAAGAGACAACGGGTACGCTTTCTGTTCCAGGCTCTGAGCGCTCTATGTGTAATTTCATCGTTCATGTGCTCAAAATTGGCCTGCTGAGTGTTGCCTACTTCAGTCAGACACATCATCAGAGGAGCAGGGGATAAAGATACCCAAAAAAGATTTTAAAAATAAGAATGAGACAGCAAAGGGTGATGGAGAGAGAAGAACAGCAAGAGAGCAGCACTGCAGAATACCTTTAATCTTTTGATCTATTTATTCTACTCTCACTGCTGCCATTTATTTCTAACAGGACAGCTGTTTAGAGGTAATCATTCAATTTAACACTGAAAGCTACTCAGTGTGTATTGCTCTAGCTGCTAGAGCAATACACGCTGCTAGCTATTACCTTTGGATACTTCATGCTAGAGTCTAGCATGAAGTATCCAAAGGTAATAGCTAGCATTAGCACAAAACTTAATTAAATAATTGACAAAAAATAGTTTCCCCCTTTTTATGATGGTATGCCAACAAACATGCTGATGTTTCCACCTTGTTACGTTCGTTAGAGCTTGAAGCGAAATATAAGCGAAATAACATCAGTGCCAGTTTGCGCTGCTGTAGCTTAACCACACGACTTCCTTTTATTTAGATAGTAAATTATAGATCATCAGGTAAATCCAATCCAATGCAATCCAATCCAATTTTATTTATAAAGCACTTTAAAATACCCAGCACAGGACCAAAGTGCTGTACAGAAAATAAGTTAAAAACAATAGAATAACAGAAAACAGCAAAAATAAATAAATAAAACACCTAATACATGAAAAATTAAAACAGCCCTATATTAAAAAACAAGATAGAGCAACATAGATTCAACTAAAATAAAACTAAAACTAAAACCAACATTTCACACGGTGTCAGGGGTCAGGGTAAAGAGGTGGGTTCTCAGGAGTGATTTAAAAACAGGCAGAGAGGAGGCCTGTCTAATCTCTAAAGGGAGATTGTTCCACAGTTTTGGAGCTGCTACAGCAAAAGCAGGATCTCCTCTAAGTTTACGCTCAGTCCTGGGTACATTCAGGAACAGCTGTAGTAAAAAATGTTCCTGCAGCAGAGAATCTGTATCACACTTACAGCATGCAAAATATGAAAAGGATCATCAAAAATGTGGTGCTTACAGATGATTTCACACAGAAACTCTGAACATATTTTAACACAGCCAGCTCCGACACTGTAAAAAAAAGTTTGTTAAAAAACTTTAAAATGGCAGCAGAAATAAACTGTAAAATCCAAAACAGTAGATCTCCGTAGTAGAAACAGTTAGTGGCTGTAAATTAAGAAACAAGACATCGTTTTAATTTTTACCGTCATAATATGTAGACATATTTTTACTGTGAACATATTTTTTTTCGCTAACATTTTCCTGCATATGCTACAATGTCACAAGTAAGAGTTAGTTTTTGTCTGAATTACATATTTTACAATTATGTCTAAAACATTTCTACAGAAAGAAGATGTCATGTTTGTTAAATCATTTTGATTTCAAGGTAACATATTTGTATTAAAACTTTAGCAATTAGTTTATTAATTAGCTGATTGACAAACATTTATTCAGCAACTATTTTGATTAACGGTTTCAGTTGCTTTCAGAGGGAAAAATGCAAAACACTGCTTTTAAGATTAGAATGAAAACTTTCCTCTTTAAAGCTTGTGGTCAGGCCTGGATCAGGGCTCTGTGTGGGTTCAGGAAAACCTAGTCTTGACTTTTTTTTCCATTGTGAACCCAACAGTGGAGAAGTGTCTTTAAGTGTTTTACACTTTAGGTTTTTTAGTGATTTAGGTTCTTTCCTGTTTTAATGCTGTATCATCTCCATCTGTGCAGGTGGAGCGAAGGAACAAAGGCCCCAGGCATCCCAGGATCAGTCAGCCTCTGTGTCTCAGACTCTCCCCCATCTTCCTCTCACAGTGTTAACCAAAAGCAGCTCTGACACTCCTGCTTCATCTAAATCTGATCCCAAAGCGGTTTCAGCGCCAAACCCTTCGATGCCAGAGTCACCGACGATAAAGCGCTGCGAATATCCATTTAGACGTGGTGCGTGCACTGCCGAAGTATCAGCAACGGTGTTTTGTTTGGCCCCCTATTTTTAAAACACGCTTTATTTCATCTCCTCTTTAGACACCAGTGAAGCCAAGCCCCACTCGCCTCTCTCTGCCATGACCAAACCCAACACGGAGTCTTCTTCGTCTGCTTTAACGGTTCAGTCTTCAAGCCTTTCAGCTTCACAGGACGCTGCAGTGAAACCTGGAGAGTATCCCTTTAAACGTGGTGAGTCTGACCGAGGCTGTCTGCTTCTCATCTGTTCCTATTTCCATTATTTTTACAGTTATTATTACCTGTTATTTATTTTTATGTTGTATCTTCCTTTAACTCTTGACTCTTGTTTTCAATTTAGTGCCAGTACTTAAGACACCCAGCCCCAGTTTAAAGAGAAGTGTGAGCTTCCCTCAGTCTGCAGGTAAAGCTTCTTCAGGCCTATTAAAACAGATAAAAGAAGCTTGTGAGTTCTCTCTGGTTATGCCTACTCATCACTTGTTGCCACCCCCCCCCCCCCCCCTTTTTTTTTACAGAAAAATTACTTCCCTCCAAATCAATCATAAAATCTGGCTTCTCACCTAATTTGGAGAAGTAAGTTTTGATCAACAGCCCTGATTAATCTGAATGGCTGCTTCAGTCAAACTTCATCCAACTCCATCCTGATGTTTCGTGTTGTTGTCCGCTGTTTCTCCACAGGAGAGCGAACAAGCCAGTGGGGGGCGACTTTAAGCAGGACGTGATGAAGTCCCAAACGCTTCCACGCTCCAATGGCGCTCAAGCAAAGCGAGCCTTGTTTGAGAGGATGAACTCAGAGCCTATAAAGTAACAGAATACAAAATAAGTTCTGCTTTTTCACCTTTTGTCACTCTTTATTCTGCCATAAAATAAGCTGTGTTTGTCTCCAACAGGCCAAAAGACTCGAAGCCTAAACTGAAGCGGTCTCAGAGCTTTGGCGTGTCCAGTGCCAGTGGTATAAAACAGATCCTCTTGGAGTGGTGTCGCTCCAAAACCATTGGCTATCAGGTATGACAAGCTGGATATACATTTCTGTTCTCTTCCAGTTAGTAGCTCTAAAACTAATTTTTCTATCATTATTTTTAAAACTTGAACATTTGAATAGCTTCATTGTTTGTGACAGCTGGGGGGAAAAATAAAGGTATAAAACTACCATTCTGCTCCAGTACTGTATCTGATGGTTATTTCCACAGACTGTATATAAAGGATGGGTGTAGTCACCATGATGTCACCCACTGGTTTCTGGACGACAGACATCTAAAAGATAGATGGAAAAGATGGATCTGTGGAAATGCCTTGAACCTGCATTCTTTTTAACAGCCACCAGGGGGAGATAAGTTTTAGTCTCACTGAGGTTGTTCCAGAGTTGCCCGCCATATCCTCCTGAGAACCAGCCGATTCATTTATGTCCTCTGTAATGGACATTTGTTTTTGGTCTATATCTTTTGACTTATTTGAGCTATCCTAATAAGTCCTGATCGAATAAATAGAAGACATCCTGGTCTTTCCATTGATATCTCTTGTGTTTGGGTGGACTCTTAGCTCCAAAGAGGAAGGAAATCACAAAGTTCAATGGGAAGCCCTTTTTTTTTTTTAGATGTGATACAATCACTGGTGCTGTGGAAAAATGTGTATATTCCCTGACAGGTTGACAATATTTCCTGGAGGTTTCTGGCTCTCACTGGGTGAAACTAGGTTCAAAGAAGGTCTTTCACAAAAATCTTCCTAGTGGTTGTATTAATTGCGACCAGATTGCCCCTGATGTCTTTAGTTTTTTTGTGTTTGTCTGCAAATACTTACTAACAAGTAGCTGAGCAATAGTAAAACTTGAAATAGTGCAATGCAAACCGTAAATCAAGAAGGTTCACCTTCAAAATAAAAGTTTCACTTTAGTGCTGCGACCAACATGTTTCAAAAGGTGGAGCTTTTACTTGGAAGGCAAATTGTCTGCGTTTTTGGTCTGTGTTGCACTTTTTCAAGTTTCACTACAGCTTGGAGTGTAGCTAGACGGTGTTTTACAGACGTCCATCACTTCCATTCAAACTATGACTGCAGTCATTTTTGCCAGCCAGTTGGAGAATACATACCTTTCGCTAGCAACAGGAGTTTCCAGATGGTTGGGGGCTAATCTACAGATCTGTGTGACAGAGGCTTTGGCAATCATTTTTGCATCAACCTCCGCCTATCACTTAGTTGGTTGGCAATTTTTCTTGTCACTTGGTCTTACACTGTCACTGTGAGTTTTACAATGGTGGACAAGTTAACGTCACATGGTTAGTGGTCACATATCTGCAAAACATCAGTTAAAGACAGTAAAGACACTGCTTTCAGCACTGATCTGAAAACACCAATCTCAAGGCGTCAGAATGGGATCTGGCAAACCAGTGGTTGACCTCTGGCTGCTGCACTCTGGACTCATTCGATTTGCCAACATGAAGTCTTTTTCAGGTTGCGTGCTAAGTTATCAGCTACCGCTAGAAAGCTTGGTTAATAAGCTGTATCCATAAAGAGGTTCATAGCAAAGCAAAGATTGAACTTTATGGACGGGCGGTCTTCACCTCTTGAGCTTTCTGGCTGGTAATTTCATCAGGAAGAGATACTGTGTATTAGTGAATATTGCCAGCTTTGCTCTGAGTGAATAAATAAATGAAAAAGAAACACATGACTGTTTTTCTCTCAGAACATAGACATTCAGAACTTCTCGTCCAGCTGGAGCGATGGGATGGCCTTCTGCGCCCTGGTCCATTCCTTCTTCCCTCTGGAGTTTGACTACAACTCTCTGGACTCTTCAAACCGCAAACACAACTTGGAGCTGGCCTTCACCACCGCAGAGTAAGCTGGCTCGAAGAGCCACTGAGTGACTGTGCAGTGTGATAAAAGGTCTGTTTTAGGTGGAATAATAAATTGCTGAAGCCAGGAGAGGTGACACTCTTGCAACAAAAAACTAAATTTACCAGGTTTAACCCTGTAACGTCAAGTGTATCGTGTTTGATGCATGAATTTATGAGAACGTTACATCATCAGTGTAATTTTTAACTCTAACCTACTTTGGTTTGTTTAAGATTTAAAAACTGTGAGGAATAAATTGCCCAAGTGGTTGGCTATAGCAATTATTACAAAAATTAAAACTAATATATGCATTCTGATACTTACAGAAGGCTTGATAAACAAAATTACAATTTTCTGCCAATTCAGTTCAGGTTTTACTGGATTAAAATAATTAAGGGAAAAAAGTTTGATATATTTGGAAATATAAAGTCATAAATTTGTGAGAAAACACAAGGGAGATTGGAATTTTAAAGCCTTACATGTGAGAAGTAAATTCAAAGAGTCTCAGTGAATATTGGACTTCCCCCCCCATAAATGTATAACCTTATTCTCAATGAATATCACTCTAAAAATGATTTCTGGATTACAGTTTTTCCATCCATCCATCCATCCATTCGCTTCCGCTTATCCTTTTCAGGGTCGCGGGAGCCAATCCCAGCTGTCATAGGGCGAGAGGCGGGGTACACCCTGGACAGGTCGCCAGTCTGTCGCAGGGCCAACACACAGGGACAGACAACCATTCACACTCACATTCACTCGCACATTCACACCTAGTGGCAATTTGGATTATCCAATTAACCTATCCCCACAAGCTGCATGTCTTTGGACGGTGGGAGGAAGCCGGAGTACCCGGAGAGAACCCACGCAGACACAGGGAGAACATGCAAACTCCACACAGAAAGACCCCGGCCTGATGGTGGAATTGAACTCAGGACCTTCTTGCTGTGCGGCAACAGTGCTAACCACCGTGCCGCCATTACAGTTTTTATCATCTAAAAATCCTCCAGGATATAGTTCTTAAATTAATCATGTTAAACCCAGAGATTACACGTTTTAATTTTTCACAAAAATGCTTTTTAAAAAAAATTTATATGTATTTTTTTTTTTAAATTTGACTTATTTCATTTACGTAGCATGGCTCCAATAGGAAATCATAGCGGTGATTGCTTTGTTTTGCTAATGTTTTCAAACACAGTGCTAATTGCTAAGTGTCTAATTTGTCAGTTAATAATGATTCAAACACAGGCAGGTTCATACTGAGCACCAGTGACAGGAAAGAGTCTGGAGACAGACGGCGGGGTCAGTGGGACAAGTTGGGATGGAGGCAGATGATGTAGCGAGCCCTAAAAGAGAGCAGCTGAAAGAAGAAGATAAATGTATCAGTTTAAGCACTAAAAGGACGTTCATGGTTTTGGTTAAAATGTAACCTTTTCCACTTATTTTGTGGGCTTGTTTCCTTGGTTACCATAGTGAAGCATCCTCTCTCAAGAATCCCACTAGTACTTCCTGTTTCAACATCACTTTCAGCATTAGCATGACTGTTACAAGAAAAAGAAGGGAAAATTTAATACCCAAACAAATAGATTAATCTTTCATCACTAATTGATAGTTTAGTCATGAAATTAATAATAATTGATAAATCATTAACTTTGTTTGTGTAGTGAAGATCACCCTTTGAATAACAGCACTGTCAAAGGTGTGGCCACTGGAGATTTATTCATTACATTTATTAACTCTTTAAAAAAATTACATGAGAGGGTTCTTTTGTTTGCTTACATCCTAAACAACTTTGAACTATGTAAACATGACACTGGCAACAACAGCCACTAGTTTACTCCTATTTTACGTTGCATTGATTTGCTCATAAAACATAATAATCTACAGTCGTACACATTTGGATGTGCTTTAAAAAAAAGAGCGGCTGTTTTAGTTTTTGTTCATATGCAAATACATTTATTGCTTATTGAACTGCTTTCTGTTTTATTCACCTTTATTTCTGTTTCAGAGAGCAGGCTGACTGTCTGCGTCTGATCGAGGTGGACGACATGCTGGAGATGGGGGACAAGCCAGACCCCATGTGTGTGTTTACATACGTCCAGTCTCTCTACAACCACCTGAAGAAGTTTGAATAACTCTTGAATCAGAGCACGTCCCGAAGCCTACATGGCGCTGACCACGGTGTGCTGTGAACACTTTGAGCCTAAAGTGAAGCAAGCTAACAGGAAATCTCAGTTGTCTGTGGCCAATCACAAATATGTTCATCAGTTTTATACTGTGTGTGTGTACCTGTACTCACCTGCTTCCCACAGTTTCTTCAGCATTTATAGTGGATTTCTTAAAATATAGTTTCCTGTGGCTGTTTCACATCAAATAAGGACACAAACATCACATGTAATAAAAGGAAGCGTTGTCTGCAAATGAGCAATGTCGTTTTCTTATTATTATTCTTACTTTAGACCCGGAAGTAGGATTCGTCGCGTCATCACTGAACAACCGGATAGGCTGCACACTGGCTAATGTGCATGTGGGGTGTAACTTACTGTAAATATACTGTAAATATTGCGATTATCAAGAATCCCCCCCCCCCCCCCCCTTTTTGGCACACTAACATGTTTCAGATCATCAAAGAAATTTTATTGATAGACAAAGATAACTTGAATTAATCCAAAAAAAAAGCTATGGAAACCTACCTGTCCCTATGTGAAAAAGTAATTTCCCCTAAACCTAATAACTGGTTGTGCCACCCTTCACTAAGAACTGCTTTTGTAACCTCCTGGATGAGTCATTGATTATGTTGGCTACTCCTTGGAAGATTCACCACTGTTCCAAGTTTTCTCCATTTGTATATAATGGCTCTCAATTTGTTTCGCTGGAGTCTCAAAGCCTTGGAAATGGATTTGTAACCCTTTCTAAATTGGTGATGTCCCTAACTTTGCCAGACAGGTTCTGTTTAAGTCAAGTCTTGATTCAATAGATGTGGCAGTAATCAGGCCTGGGTGTAGGTGGTAAAACTGACGGAGGTTAATTCATTATTTAATTTGTGATTTAAAATACGGGAAGAAATTAAGCATCAGACTAACTAACCTGAGAAAAAGGCTAATGAGATTTAAGATCTTTATTAATATTTTGTTTTCCTTCTTATAGAGGCATACTTATTTGGTGCAAGTCCATTCAAGGACGGTATTAATATATAAACAAAAGTTTATATTAAGTTTATTTTGATCTCTTAAAGAATGCTAAAAACAAACAAACAAACCAACAACTAACAAACCCAAAAGATGTAATTTACGATTTTCACAATGTTAACGCTTTTTAATTTCTGTGGTGCCTTTGTTGTTTCAACATAAACTTACGGTCGGTGAGCGATGCTTGGCTTCCAGTCATGTCAAGGATTTAAAATTTGTACATTTGTGAGCTAAGACAAAGACGACATAATCAGTAAAAAAAACACATGCAAACTAATATAAACAGAAGGCATCCGCATTAAATGTAGCCGTAATTTAAACGGAGATGAAAGCTCGTTTGGTAGATTTCCAATCGTTTAATGGGCGTGAACGCACCGCTTCCCATTGACCGGGCATCCCTTCCGGTAGATGAGGTCAACTTTTCCCTAGATCCGCCATTTCAGCCTTGGAGTTTCTTGTTGCACGATAGTTATGATTTTTTTTAGTTATTTTAAACAACAAAAAGTAGATCATTTGGATTTGTGGTGCAGAATTCGTTCCGCCGAAATAAACCCCTTGATATTACGCTTAGACGTTACGAAAATCGTGCCGTTGTGACGTTTTTCCAGCGGGAGTGTTAGTCAACCAAAGTTTTTGTATGAGTTGCGGATAGGGAGAGGCGAAGGGGAAAGGCCTCAAGCCTTGGAAGGGATTTCACAGCCATGGCCGGTAATTTTGATGCCGAAGACCGTGCAAGCTGGTATTGGGGGAGACTGAGCCGCCAGGAGGCGGTTTCTCTTTTACAGGGACAGAGACATGGTGTTTTCCTCGTGAGGGACTCGATAACCATCCCCGGAGACTACGTGCTCTCCGTGTCGGAGAACTCCAGAGTGTCCCATTATATCGTCAACAGTATCAGCAACAACAGACAATCTGGATCAGGTAACGTTGGTCTACTTCTCACTTTAACTGAACTTGACCCTCTTCGTGTTCCCTTGGCTCTAACATAAGGAGTACTTTCATTTTAAACCTGCTTTGCTAGGATTTAGCTCACTCGCTCTTCAAGCAGCGCCAGACTCCCTTTCGGAATTGTCTAATTGATCAAGACAGTAGTAGATCCACAAATATATCCTGGTTTTACCAAATAAATTTACAACCTTTTCGCGTTTTGGAGGCTTCTTTTTTAAGTCGGCGTATTTGTAATAACAAAAATCACCACTCTGTTCAACAAAACGTTATACATGTAGTTTACACACCTCTCTACCGCCCACTCGATCCCCAAGCCACGCCAGACTCCCCTTAGGAATTGTCCAATTTTAAAAAAATCAGAGTAACTCCACAAGCACTCAAATCTTACCATTAGAGATTTACACATTTATTTATTTTAGTGTTTTTGAAGCTCAGTTTTAAAATCATTATTCATATAATAATGAAATCTTGGATGCAAAACAAAACTTTGTAGGTATGCTGTACACATCTCTTTCTGCAAACCAGCCAGACTACCTTTAGGAATTGTCCTATTTAACAGATTTTACTAAATCCAAAATGTTTTCCCCCTATTTACCCTATAAATCTACATCTTTCTGGGTTTTTAAAACTATTTTAAAAAGTCGGCATGTATGTAATAAATCTCCACTATCCGCCCACAAACTCCTCAGGCAACATTGAACTCCTTTCTGGAATTGTCTAATTAACATTACTTCCCTAAAGCCACTAACATATATGTACAGTAACATGCAGGTTTATAACTTTCCGTGATTATTAAAGCTGTCTTTTAAAACTGGTATATAGTTTTACTAAGTTCTGTGAGTCAGTGTTGCTTTTAACTGAAAAATGAAGGTGAGTAGTATTATTGAATCTAATCCCCATGTGTGGTTGATGGAGGTTTCTTTAAAGGATAGTAGAGCTGGGCGATAGAACATAACGATATGTATCGCGATATAACTTTTACTCGATAGAGAAATTAAACTATCGCGATAGACTTCGCCGCTCTTGTCCTCTTAAAAAAAAAAAAAAAAAAAAAAAGTCAGGCAAGCCAATCCAAATTAAGTAGCGCAGAGCCGAACCAATCACAGCCGCAGCGTCACGTCGCGTGACTTGTTACGTACAGCACAAGTGCCAAGCCGCACGTGTGTTTGTTTGAGAAGCAGCCAGCGGGTAATGGAGCCAGCGCGTAATGGAGGAAATGAGTGTGCCGACTAGAAAAATCAACCGAGCGTGACCGAAGAGAAAACAGATGATGGTTCCAACGCCGGAGAGATTGTCGAACGGAAGAGCCATAGAAGTTCCGTAGTGTGAAGGTATTTCGGCTATTTCAAGTCTGACAAAAAACAGAGTAGCGTGCACTGTAAATTGTGCCGAAAGCAAGTCTGGAAATACAATAAACTGGTGCATGCGTCACACTGTGCGCCACGTTATTTCTACAATACTGTTACTGTTAATTCTACTCTCTGCAGTGTTTAAATGCTTACATATACACACAGTTACTGTCCCTCCACACATACGACTCGGTTCTGCTTCTATGCCCCAGCTTTGTTTACTTTTTCCCACCGAGGCTTCTAGACTTCTGATTGGCCAACATTTCTGCACGGTTAGGAATCTAGCGCCACCTGCTGCTTTGGCATGTTCATGGCAGCGTTTTCCTTCATTTCTGCCTTTATGTGTGGACGGGATTATTTTTTAAAACGAAAACGGAAAATCTCAGTTTTCAAAAATACCCGTGTACGCGTGGACGTAGCCTCAGTCTCTGACTGGAAGCGCTAATTCGTCATTCGGCTTTTGTCAGACTAAAGTAACTGTTAAAACTGTTTGAAAAGCTAAACTATACAACAAGGAGAGATTGAGAATTTCCTTTTAGTTCTCAGTTTATTTGATATTGACAAAAGTTAGTCAGTTTTGTCTGTTCTTCTGTAAAACAAACTAAGATTTATTTTTAGAATTAATATTTTGTTTCTAAGTGGAATTGACAATTTAGTCTGTTTTGTTTGTTCTATTTTGAAACTTAAACGCTTTAGCGGCTGCCTTTTGTGTAGTTTGTAATATTTGCCTTTATTTATCTGAAAAAGTCTCATGTTCCTTAAGTACATCTACCCTGTTGAATTTATTATGGGAAATAAATATTTAAATAAAAACAAGCTGCTGATTATTTCACATTTTACTTGTGAGCAACGGCACATTTAAATCTTACAAATATAGTTATTTGGCTTATATCGTGATATATCGTTATCGCCTGAAATGAAAAAAACATATCGTGATATGAAAAAATCTCATATCGCCCAGCTCTAAAGGATAGTAAACAACCGCATTTTAGTCATTCAGCCGCTGTTTTTGTTAAGGGTAATATATTTTTTGGCGGTGTTTTGTCCCTGTTTAGCAGCAGGACTACCCTTCAGCAGGTAAAGAGGTAAGGTGAGCTGGTGTGAGCAACTGTTATTACTGCTGTTGCTGCTGCTGCTGCTGCAGAGGTTGAATGAACTGGGGAAGTTCCGCTGTCACAACGGGGGGGATGACTGGTCAGATTGGTGCTTCAGGAATGTCTGTGATCAGGCCCTATTGCGCACACACACACCCGTACTTGCAGGTTTTGCCGTTGTGCTTGAGGCTCTTAATGGCTGTTGCACAATCCTCGTCCTTTCTGAACTTCCCTGTGTCTTGTTTCCCAGTAGTAAATCAGGGGATGGCCTCATAGATGGTAAAAGAGACTGTACGCAAAATGATTCTCCTCATAGTTGTCACATTTATTTTGAAATGACAAACAAGTGCTTAATTCAGCTGTGGTGCTGTTTGAGTCAGGACAGTTGAACTCAAAGTGACACAGTGTCATAATTGAGTCATTCCTGAATCCACGCCCTGCAGAAACTTGCTCTGCTGCTCTTCTCTTCTGTCGTTTATCTGGCTGTACCAAGCCCTCGTGGAAGTTAGTAAATCAGTGAGAAGTAGGCTAGATACTGTTTGCCTTTATTGATGCATTATCAATTTTATTATCCCTCAAAAATCAATCTGCTCAGGTCTAATGTGTCAGTTAGTTACATGACAAATTTTCCCACAGGCACCAACAGCACAAACACAGTGGGCAGCTCCACTTCAGTGGGTGTTTCTCTAACACCACCAAGTTTGTACTTGTGTGCTTGCTCAGTACACTATTTGGCAAATGTACTTGAGAATTCAGACTACTGAGGATGGGAGGGAAGACAGTCATTCTGCAGTTACGATCACAATACAGTATCATCTGTTCCCCTGGGGGGGGGTCTAGGCGGTGAGGGGGAAGTAACAAAAGTGACCGGGTCAGAAAAAGGAGTCAAGGAGGCGAAACAGTTTAAATAAAACAGTTTTATTGAAGTAAGTCAACTAAAAGAGACGGACAAGCCGTTATCACCATAAAACACCAACAAAACACAAACAAAACTCAGGCGTTGGTCAAATAAAGCAAAAAGTCAAAAGGAAAGCGCAGCTCACTAGCTGGAAACCACACTACATAGCTCACTAGCTGGACAACACACTACACAGCTCACTAGCTGGACAACACACTACACAGCTCACTAGCTGGAAACTACCGCAAACACTCAGCTCACTAGCTGTACCCACACAAAATGGCACTCTGGCCCAGAGCTCACCCTGCTCTGGGCTTAAATACCCTTAATTGCTGATGGGAGTCAGCTGTACAGGAGGGAAAGGTGGCACCTCAGGCAGGAGGTAGTGGGACACGCCCACACAGGCACTCTCAGGAGAGAGAGAGGCCCTGCTAGGGCCGTAACACATCACTGTTAATGTTGCATGTCGATCTAAAGGAACCTACCTGCCTTTGGTCTTATTCATATCTGTTATTAGTTGTCTTCTAATATCAAGAGATTTATATAACTGCTTATTAAGTTATATTAGGTAACATTGATCACATGACTTTTTGCACACTTTCATTTTCTCTTTCACTAAAATGGTTATGTGTGCACAGCTTAACGTGTTTATTAAAGAAAAAACAAACAGGCTAGGTGGCAAAATTATTATTATTTTATTATGAAATAGGGGTTTGTCCTAATTTTTTTTTATTTTTCAGCAAGCTAATAAAGTCTCATTTCTTCCACCAGGATTGGCTCCTTCTCGGTTTCGGATTGGGGATCAGGAGTTTGATGGGCTGCCGGCTCTGCTGGAGTTCTACAAGATCCACTACCTGGACACCACAACGCTCATAGAGCCTGTGAACAGAGGCAGGCAGTCAGGCCTCATCAGCCCCCCCGCTGTCGGACCTCCCCAGCAGACCGAGGAAGGCGAGTATGTCCGGGCACTGTTTGACTTCCCTGGCAACGACTATGAGGACCTCCCCTTCCGCAGGGGGGACATCTTGCGCGTGCTGGAGAAACCAGAGGAGCAGTGGTGGCACGCCAAGAACCAGGAGGGCCGAGTCGGGATGATCCCTGTGCCTTATGTGGAAAGGTTCCGACCCTCTTCGCCCACTGCAGCCAGTCTTAGTCCGGTACCCGCAGGGACCGGACAAGGCGGCCATGTTGGCGGGGTAATGGGCAGCACAGATGGAACAGGTTCTCCTCAGGCCACCGCTCTGGGGGAACCGGGCCCGTATGCTCAGCCTGTGGTCAACACTCAGCTCCCAAACCTACAGAACGGGCCGGTCTATGCCCGGGCAATTCAGAAGCGGGTGCCCAACGCTTACGACAAGACGGCGCTGGCTCTGGAGGTACTAATCTTATCACCAGTTACTTTCCTCTTGTTTATTGTGAATCACTCTTCCCCCCCCCTTATTTTCCACTTTCAAAAGGGTCCGAGCCGAGGCGGCGTAGATTGTCCCGATTGTTATAATGGCTTACTCATGCATGTGAGCACGCACACTGTGTCTTTATAAATGCAGGCTGACAGCGAGCATGAGGACATTCAGAGTGGAGACATAGATCCTTTACAGTGGCCTCTCTTCATGCACACACTGCAGCCCAATGGGTTAATGTGAAAGTTGCATTGAACATTCATTACCACTGAGGTCCAGTGGAGCACAACGCTTTTAAGTTGCTTTGTGGTGATGTACTGAATAGTACATTCTACAGTAATCTGGACTCAGTGTCTCCACATTGCACACGTTTGCCGTTTGGCCAACTAAACTTTTAGCTTTTCCATTTATTATTTTTTTCAGCTCTGATATCAGGGTTGGGTGATTTGCTCCATAGTCCAGTCATCCTGTTACCTGTGTTGGATTGCTAATTGTCAACAGCATCCGTGCTAGGCGGCAGAGGTTATCCACCCTCCATAATGCGCAGTGTTTGGCCCAAACATGCTTATCTACCTTCCTCGTATAGGTGTACTGTATGGCCAGTTTGGGTTGTTTTCTTATGTGTAGATCTCACCTGTCTCTCACACACAGCTCAGTTTTTCACTGACAAGTATACCTGGTGGGGAAGAGTCAAGGAGAAGATATGAGAGCATCTCCAGCTTAAACGAGTACAAAAGTCAGAAATATCCTGCTGTTTTCTCTCATTTGACTATGATGGATGGTGTTTCTGCAGGTGTGAACCTGTGTGTGCACGCCCAGACACGTCTGTGTTGGAAATGGTCGTTGTATATGGAGATGCAATGTGAAACTGTAGTGAAGCACATCGCCGTGCATGTTGACCATAATCGGCGTTGTCCATCGATGGAACTATAGTTGATGTGCTCCATTGAGCTGTAGCAGTGGGTTACAATCTGATTACATTAGTCTGTGATTCGGAATATGAACAGTTTAATGAAATTGCAGCTAGTTAAACAGCAATACTGCAACCGCTGGACAGTAAAAGTATTTCCAGGATTTCTTTTTATATGCAGGAGAAAAGATGTGAAGCTTCTGAGGAGTGATTCTGATTTATAGCACGAAGCTGCAAGAATGTGACAGTAAGGCTACGTTCACACTGCAGGCGAAAGCGCATCAAATCCGATTTTTTTTGACCCTATGCAACCCATATCTGATCATGGTATGACAGTGTGAACAGCACAAATCCGATATTTTCACATTCGATCTGGGTCACTTTCGTATGTGGTGCTGAATCCGATACATATCCGATGTTTTAGAAAGCGACTGCTGTTTGAACGGTCAAGTCGCATTAAATCCGTCTTTTACGTCACTGACACAAGACAGACGCCAATTATCCAGAAGACCGAGAAGACATCGCGAACGCTTCCTGGCCATCAAGTGTAGATGTTAGTGAAACTGTTGGGAAGACAACGTGAACATTTTATTTGTACTGTATAATCTGCAGATTCTGACAGAAATCTGCAGCTATCCTTTGAAGCACCGCTCCTCTAAAACAGCAATAAGGATCATTATTAGGTTATTTACATTATTATGTAAATGACAAAATAACTTAAAGCAAAAATTGGGAAACGTAAAGTCCAAAGTCTTTATATTAACGGCCATCAGTCAAACAATACTGTTTGGTCTGGGTCTAAACAGAGCGCGCTGTGTGTGACGTCGTCTTTTGCGCATGCGGGCTGCTTTTAACGTTCACACTAGAGCGCGTTTGCTGTCGCATTTTTTTTTGTAGTGTGAACAAGCAGACAAAAAAATCGGATTTGATCAAAAAATCGGAATTGAGCATCAAGACCTGCAGTGTGAACGTAGCCTTAAGTTCAAACTGCTCTGGCCAGAAACAACAACCCACCACAGCGAGCATGATGGCAGGTCTGCAAAGCCAAATGCTGTGACGACCTGATAACGTCCTTTAATCTAAGGCAGGGCCGGTAACTGGATTTTAATTTCATTACGATTGTTTCCAGCAATTATGGAACTAAAAAACAAACAAACAAACAAACAGGGATTTAAAAATATGAATCTTTCTGCATTTATTTTCCTTACAATGCTTCTGATTTCTTGTTTGCGTGTGGTATTAACGCCTTTTGGCTTTGCAGCGCTGCGTTTTCAGTCGTTTGTAAATGCTGAGTGCGAGCCAAGACCATACAGACTTACTATATATAGGAGGTAACACTCACAGGTTTTCTGTAAGTAAAACCTGAGGAAGGTTTATTAAGAGCCGCCTCTGTTTCCGGATCACTGAGGATCTCTCCCTCTGTCTGTGTTTGGCGGCTTGTGGCCGTTGGTAGTTTGCTTTGATTTGCTGTGCAGGTTTCCCGAGGCGTGCAAGCTCATTCCCACCCAGGCCTCTGTTCTCTGGCGGTTTCCCTTGAGACTCTGGCTTTATGGTGAAAAACACTCATTAGTCTGGACCCAAAACTCCTCAGTGGGTGACTTTGTGTCCCTCACCACCCAAACGAAAGATCTTCTGCGTGTCCTCATTACTCTGACAGCAGTATGAAAGGTTTAGTGTTACACTGTAAACTGGGAAGTTCACAGGATGGAATAAGCAGTGTAAGAATTTACTTTCTACAAGGAGTAAATAAGTAATTTGTGAGTGTTTAAAAGGTAAAAACTTACATGTTTGGTAACAGCCCCAACACTGGCTGGAACTGATTTAACAGGAAAAAATAATTAACAGTAATGATGCGTAGTTCCAAAAGAAAGAAAAAAGACAGCTAAAGTAAATTTAATCTGCTTGGCGCATCCAGTCTTTGGATGAACTGCTGTCAGCAGAGCCCCCTGCTTAAAATCCACTGTTTATTTGACTCTCATCGGTAAGGACAGAAGCCACTGCAGTGTTTGAATGATCACAAGTGGAAGATGGTGTGAGGTAAAGCAGACGAGATGGCATTGCACTGTTTTATAAATGTCTGCTGTTATTAAAGTGGTTGGCAGAAATTTTGCAGCCAGTATCCAAATATAGACTATTTGTGCATTTAATAAAGACTGAGGCTGGATTATTGGGGTGATACTAATTTCTAAGGAGTAAAAAGAAAACCTTTTATTAATGTATTAGCTGATATTGAATTAACTTTCATAGTATTTTGAAGGCCAATATACCCAAATCTATATCTAATTTATGAAAAATGTGAATTGCATCTGGTGTCCATTTCCAGCTTCTGTGTCCACTAAAATGACCTTCATGGGATAAATATGTCACTCACACTAGGAAGGAAAAATTCAGCCAAACACGAACACAGCATCTCGTTGAGTAAATGAAGCGGATCAAACCGGCCGGATCTGATTATCAGATGAAAGCTGACGAATGTGGAAGTCCTGTAATTTGGCCTGTATGGTTTCTCTGCTCTACAGCTGTAAAATGAAGATGGGTCAATCAATGTCACATCAATGCATTTCTTTCTGCGGGCTTTGATAGAAATCAGACGCTGAGCTTGTATTGATAACTTTGACTTGCATGTGTCAGAGTTTATTTAGAGCGTGAAGAGGACGTGTAAGGATTGCAGAATATGCCTGACTTTTCTTTTTATTATTTAACAGGTGGGGGACACCGTAAAAGTGACCAAGATCAACGTGAACGGCCAATGGGAGGGTGAATGCAAAGGCAAACGAGGCCACTTTCCTTTCACCCACGTTCGGTTGTTGGAACAGTACTATCCAGACGACGAGAGCTGAGAAGCGCAGGCTCCCGTCACCTCCAGCACATCCCCTCGCTTTCAGTTTCGTCATGCTGGAATAGAAGAAGATTTCTGCAAGCACACACTATATGAAACTCTGAGCTAAACTGGTCAGTGTTTCCTGCCCACCCCAACATGTGATGTGTTGGCTGATCTTGTCTAATGTCTTTTTGATGAACCCCAGTCATATTAAGAGTTCACCCTGTGGTCGGACTGATATCGGTTTGCCTGCATTGTGAAACATCACTGCAGACACACTGAAGTACATGGCAGCATGTATTGGTTCACCCAGGATGACACTGGAAGGTCCGTTAACGGTTTGACGAGAAAGGCCTTTATTTAACCCTTTTGAGGCAACCAAGAAACAAACAAGTCAAGAACTTGCTAAACTTTTTTGTATAATCATAGTTTAAAAGATATAAGAACAATAGGATTTTGCTTTAGCGTGCTTACACACCTAAAGTTTTCACTCAGGTTGGGGGAAACATGGGGTTTTTATCTTAACCAAAACCTGCAGTCGTACTCAGGTGCAGGTTTTCCAATTTAAAGTAACTAATATTTAATTTTAATACAAATCCAAAAGTTAAACCACTGTTTAAATACATGTGATCAGATAAACTGTCACAGTAATGTCCTGATCAATCTTTGTATCCAATCTCTATAATTATGCAAGAATGGAGTAGCCAAAGTAGTTGGTATGAGTGAGTTTGTTGTGCTTATGCAACAGTTTTTCCTTAAAACGTAAACTTTTTAATCGTTTTTAATCTTATTTTCACCCGTTGGGCACAGTTTATATAATATCAGGCCCAGCCAATAACCTTAACACATTTCTTTATTAGACTAGCTAATGATGACGTCTGCCTGTAACCACAGCTGTTACTGTCCAGTCTTTTTAACACAGAGCCCCCAAAGTCCACTAATGTGAGGTTTGTCTTTTTGAGCAAGGACGTATCTTCACTCTGGTGGACTTCAGCTCTGTGTACTTGTAGTAAATTTGTGTAAACTGGAAATGTCAGAGCCAAAATACAGGTATCAAAGCCCCCCCCCCCCCCCCCCTTCAGAGGGCGTTGATGCTACATAAGTGTACTGATTCTGAGCATGTTGATCAAACACAGCTAAACCTGTTAATACCTCCTATTTAACAGAGGTATTGAATAGAAAACGTATTAAAGACGGCACAGGTGACCGATATCAGTCAAACCCCGGTTTACATGCTTCCATCCCAGTATTGAAATCATCACATCACACAGCAGAGTCGTCCTCCTCCTCCTCCCCGTTGTATCCGTGCATCTCCAGCCACTACCTTTCACTGACACCTGCAGGAGGGAAATGGAGATAAAACGGGAGATAAAACACTGCGGCTCTCACAGATGTGTGTGTCTGTGAGAGATTTTTTTGTTTGCTTGTGCTAGACTGTGAACCTCAGAGTGAAACCAACAAAGACTTTACCTGATGACTGTCCTGTGGAGACAGCGTCACCACTTTACCACACCCTACACTACAAACCAAGTCCTCTTTTTTTGTTGTTGATGTACAAAAAGTGGAAAATAATATTATAGAATTAACTCTATATACATGCACACCTTACATGCTAAATACTGTAAACGTTTCCCCTCTTTATGCTGATTTTCTCTTACTTTGTATGGCCAGAGAGTGTACACCTTTTTTATTTTTCTCTTTTAAGACGCAGAAATGCGAAAGAACAAAACGAGCACCCTGTCACAGAGGAAGGAACAATCCCGTGAGGCTGCTTTATTAAAGGATGCAAGGAGAAAGGTTGAGGGATTTTATTTTTGTCATCCTGGTGGGCTGATACGACAGTCATTCGGAGACGCTTTTAAGATAAAATCCACCACCTAAAAAAAGTATTACTGCTAAAACGGACATGTTTTTTCATGTTGTTTCTCGTGCCATAAGGGTGCCATGGATGGCATTTGCTGTAACTTTGTTTGTCATCTTGAGCACACAAAGCTTTTATAAACATTCACAGTCCTGCTGGCACCGTGGCATTATAAATAGAAAGCTGAAACTCATCTGTTACTAAGGACATGTTTGTTGTCAGAAACGAGGAGAGGAATCAGCAACTTGGGATTATTATTTTTTTTTTTTTTGTAAATTTTGTCGTTAGTACAGACTTGACAATGGTTGTGAAATGTGGTGAGTGGCATTGAAACTGATAAAACACTGTGTGTGTGTGTGTGTGTGTGTGTGTGTGTGAGTGTGTGAGGGAGGGGGGAAGAGTCTTAAATTGGGGGTGTGATTGGTTGCACCCTGTATTTTTACCAGGTCAGAAACTCATTTATCATCTTTGTCAGGATGCATTCAAAGATTGAGTTGCTGGCAGTGCTTACTGAAACAGGAACCCCTGCTGCACATAGATTTTTTTGTTTTGTTTTGTTTTTCTTGGTCACGAGGGAGGGTCCGCATCCTCCGCGGACCTGCCTTATATTTGTTCTTGGAAAAGATGAGAAGTTAAATTGGGAAGTGACTGGCTTGAAGTTGAAGTCTCGAGGACACACCCAGAATTGCATGTTATTTTTCTGGTTCTCCAAAATTAAGAAGTTCAGACCTGCCCTGGAGCTAAAGCGATAAATGATGCCTACGTGTCCCTCCTATGGTTATTAGGGGACGGAGGATGAGAAGATGTTCACCTCACACCTCGCAGTACAGATCTGGGGTTCTCAAACTCTGTGGGAGGGGAAAAAATAACACCCCACAGTTTGAATTTGTCAGTAATGTGGAAGAGTGGTCCAAAAAAGAATTTTTATCTCAATGGAGATGGTCCAGTGCAACTAACAGATTCCCTAAAATACACACAGAACTATTTTTCATCTTGTTGCCCACACCTGTGCAGTTTGAGAACCACTTATGTCGACCCCAGTGTTAGCGACACCTGCCTTCTCTCAGATATTATGGAACTAAACTCGCCACGTCGCTCTCAGAGCATCCAAAAACAGACACGTGCAGATGTTCCAGTGTCAGGGTAGTGTGCTCGATGTGGAAACGGTAACTGTTACACTTTCACCTGTGAATAAACCTCTTCCTACATAAATGCATTCCCCCAGGAGGTAACTGCCCCCTACCGTCCAAATGTGTGCAGTAAGGGGGGGGCAAAAGAAATGCTTAAAAAAAATAAAGAAACGCTGACCTTAAATTTGGGGAAATGAGGGGACAGATCAGTTGAGTAATTGGAGGTAAACATTTGTCTGCTTTTTTTTCCCCCGCTTTTCCCTTTCACTCTTTTTTTGTGTGTAACTGTATGACAGCAGTATCTGTAAGCTAGTTACTTGCATACCTATCTTAAAGGTTGTAACTTGTCAGATTTTTAATATTTTTTTTCGTTAGTTTAGTAGCTAGTAGCCAGAAAGGGTTTGTTTATTTCACTTTAGTTTTGAAAGTATTTAGTTAGTTTGGTTTTTATTGGTTTCACGGGTAGTTTTAGTCATTAGTCTTTAACTGGCTGTCTTAATCTTTAATTTATTATTATACAGGGGTGTGGTTAATGTTGAGAAATATGACCAAATAGAGCAAAAATGAAATCTTCTCTATGTTAGTTATTGTTTGCTTTATTTTTTCTTATTGTATTTCACACACTTTTTTTTTTTTTTTTTTTTTTTTTTAAATAAGAAACCAAAAAAGAAAAAAAACTTTCACCACCTCCTTCTGCACAGGCTTGTGTGGTTGGGCAGAAAGGAAAAAGTAGTGCCCTACATGAAGCTTCTCACAACAATTTGTTGGGGATTTATTTGTTTTATTTTATTTTCTCTGTGTGTGTGGTTAACAAATGATTATGATTCTTGGAAGGAGATGTCGCTATGTGCTTTTCATATGAATTTCTGTGCGCTTGGAGCTTCACAGGGCGAGTCCAGTTTAGTTTCTATTCAAGAGAAGGCAGACGTCTCCAAAACATGATGCAAGAAGGTGAATCAGAACTTTAAAAATACCGGTAATAAATCTATAATAATGATGCCATCACAGGCACGTTTAGTGATAAAACCTACGGGGGTCCTTAAAGTGCTTTAAATGATCGCAGCTGTGTGTTGGTGGGGAGGTTGGACACAATTTTCAAACACATTTAAGAGCGCAGAAGCTGTGTTGAGTTTACGTTGTGTGTCATTTTCCTTCATATTTCTTTTGTTGAGATTGAGATTTATGGAAAATATTTTTGTACACCATTAATGTCATGTTTTATAACCGTATACAGTATGTACAGCCCCGTTTGTGCTGCATTAATAAATCCATGCAATATTTCCACGTCCCAAAGGAGACATTTTTGAGTGCTTTGTGTGGAACGTGACACAAATGAAACCTGCTGCTGCTGTCTTGGTGATTGTGGGGTGAAATGGAAAGCTTCTTTTAAAAACAAATATAAAATCTGGTGTGAAATGGTGATTTTTATTTTTCAAACGGTCGTTTGTGATTCCTTTTCTGGTTTACTGCTGATTTTTGGGATGTTCACCTCACTGTTACTCAGTTCTGCCACATTAGTTAAAGACCGATCACCTACAAACATGCACCTTATCTAGTGGTGATTTCAGAACAAGCACAAATTGTATTTCTTTTCAGGAGATTGTACAATGAGTCAAAATCTTTTATTTTGAAGTCAAAATTAGCTTTTTATCTTCTGTAGTGTGTAATCTATCAATGTATCCTAGTCAATAAATATACACCTAATTGTCAGGGTGCACTTTATCGGTGTGTGAAATTATTCCCTTTATCTACATTCAGGGTTTATAAATGCTAAGTTTACTGTATGCACATTCTACAGAAAAGGTTTGGCTTTAGCTTTAGTTTTCATTACACAACAATACAAACAGACTTGGACAAGTGGAAGAGGATGGATGGTGGGAATAATACAAACATTTGGGACTCAGTCACAAAGACATCCCAGTATCAATAAATACTGGGACTCAAGCCTCCTGTTGCTGGTTATGAAGACAAAAATTTAACATTAAAACAGTAATTTCTAGTGTATATGAGTTTATCTTTGGTTTAGTACATTGTATTATTTAAGGTTAGGCTTCATTTAAAAAAAAAAAAAAAAATCCTTTCACATTCTTTCAGATAACTAAAATATGTCTCGACATTTAGCTTTAGTTCAGTTTTACTAACTTATGATCCTCTTGGTAAAGTAATTATTAATATAGTTATTTGGAAAATAATAATAAAAAAAATAAAGTGCTTCTTTGTGCTTTCTTAACATGTTAGATATTCAATGAAGAGTGTAAGTGAATTATTAAGGCGTTAACATTAAGGTGTTGGAGGGTTTTGAATTTACTTAATTTACTTAGAGGACAGTTTATTTTGAGACTTGGTTTTTTTTGTATTTTTCAGTTTTTTTATTTGATTATTTTTCTATTTTATTTCTAAATGTATTTCATAAGTTTTTATCTTATGTTTTAAATTATTTTTAACTATTTCATTACTTTTTCATTTATTTTTATTTTTTATTTATTTTCTTTAGCTTATTTTTAATTTTATTTATATTCCGGACCTTTTTAACTTATTCGTGTATATTCTTTCTTTGTTTTTTTAGTGACCTTAATTTTTTATATAACGTGAAGTTTTTTAATTTCAGTTTTATTTAAATTTATTTACGTGACTTTTTTATTCATTCACGCACTTCTTCTTCTTTTTTTTTTTTTTTTAAATCACTACCTTTATTATTGATTTTATTTGAATATATTTTATTGACTTGGCTGGAGGCTGTAGGCGTGGATGAGTCCGCTGCGTGGATTTCCCGGATGGAGCAGCGGCGCCATCTTTACGCCAGTGCTACCGGTGGCTCTTCGGTTCAGCGAAGCGACAGTGCTGTTGCTGATCCACCACCAGGAATCGCAGAGCAGCCGATAATCCTCCCTTTCCACTGGGACGCCACGAAAAGCCCCAGTATCCGAGCACCATGGCGGACAGAGAGAACTTAGTATACCAGGCTAAACTCGCCGAACAAGCGGAGAGATATGACGGTAAGGCTGCGGACAGATATCGGTGGTTGCAGACCGCCTGGCCCCTCTTTCCCCCTCTGTCTCCCTGCGCAGGGGGTTTGGAGACGCAGGTGAAGCAGTTCACATGGATTTGTTGGGTGAGACGAGACAAAATGGCGGAGGTTTCCCCAGCCGAATGATACAATATACGTTTAAATGTAGTTTTCAGCTCATGAGGAAGGCGCAGCCAGCGTGCTGGAAAGCGTGTCCCGCGGTGTGCACTGCTGCTAGCGAACATTTGTGTTAGTTACGCGGTGCTAAGCGGTTCTTCTTAGTTAGCGAGCTATTAAACGGCTAACTAGCTGGCTAGCCTTTCTTCAGCCCCGTCACGCCGAACTCCATTCAAAAAACCACGACGAATGCCCATACCGCTACAAACACGACCTGCAGCTCCGCTGACGCTGATCTTTCTGATCAATAACGAGTGGAAAATCCCCAGAAAACGGCTCCAGTTATTGCTTACAAATCGGCCCCACAAAGGGTTCAAGAGAAGCCCGTGTGGCAGTGAGTCTAATGGAAAACGTGCACGTAATTAAGCTCTTAAAATCACGTTTGAGGAATTTCTGTGCGGTTCAACTTTTTTCTTCTTCTCTGAGGGGCTTCTCAATTTGCGCCGTAGCTGGCAAACTACAAGGTGTTTTTCAGCCTGGTCATTATAAGATGTTAGTCTTGTACCTAAACTGTAATCTTGATCAGAAGTCCAGATGAGCCAGTACCTGAAGAGTTTTAGTTTGCCTTTAGTGCCTTTCAGTAATCTCAAAAAATATATTAGTAAATGTACACAGTCATGAGGCAAGGAAATCTTATTAGTATTGCCTGCCTTGCAGTTCCTTAGTTAAATTCCTCTTTCTAGAAACTGCATATTGCCATGCAACAAGTAAAATAAGCCAAAGCAGCCACCACAAACATGACACATTTCATTCTTCAATTAGAACAGTAATTTACTCAAAGTTGTTTAAATGGAACTAATATTAAGCACAGAGGCAGTCTGTTTGTGCTGTTTTTGCCACCGTTTATAAATAAAGCTAACATTTGGTCTGTTGCTGCTAGTGTATAAACTCCATGTTGTGGCACAAATGAGTCAAGTTTTCAAGTGAAAACAGCTGTTAGCATTGAGTTATCCTCACCTGATTCCCTGCATAGACTGTATCAAAAAGATGTAAATATAGTGACATCACCCATTGGCATCTGAGGTCCTATTTTGAAGGCTTTCGCCATCGCGGTTTAAAAACGAATCGGATGTAACGAGGAGGGGGTGCTTCTTTACTGGCAAAGTAGCTCGCTAATTGTTAGCCTTAACAATGAGCATAATGATCTTTACAAGCCCTTGAGCCCATAAACTGAGCAGGAACGTATTTGCGGCGAATTTCTCATGAACATCAATAGTACCGGAAGTCTTTTTGTAGCTCAGCTGTCGCTGTCTGGTGGTGCAGATTTACTGCAGCAGACATTGCCTTTGTTTCCAATGTGGAAGCTACATCCATGTTTAAAACCATCTCTGTTTCCTTGTTACTGTGTTTTGGCAGAGCTGCAAAGCAAGTCTCCTTTTAAATAAACTGACGGCAGGGCTCCTCAATTAGTTATTGTGGAGTCTTTCCACACTTTTGATGGAGCCGCTTCCAACAGGCTGTAAGTTAGCATTACCCAGCATGCCCTAGTTTACTCTTCAGATTATAGTGCCATGATGTTTGCCCTTTTTAAGAGTGCTAGCAGAGGATGTTTAATTCTTGCGTCATATGACTAAAACCGTGTGGAAGACAGATGCTCGGTTTGTCGATCTGCATCGCTCCCAGTGGTCAGTATAGAAACCACAGCTGGCTCTTTGGCTGTTCTCCAGTTTATCAGTATTTGAAAGATTCGTGTCATGCGTGGAATTATGACCAGCATACCGCCCAGCCCTGGTGTAAAATGGCCTACCTCCTGCTGTGTGCAGGAGTTTATGCGTGAAAGCATCGCTGATGTGTTAAACTGTGCACTTTCCACACTCTCTGATCTCCGTTTGCCTGGTTCAGAGTGTGAAAACGAACCTCTTTCTCAACAAAAAGTCACATTTCCCAAGTTTGTCTGCAGCTGCTGGTATTAATTGCAGCCATTTGGTTCAGAGTGTCTGCCTCTTTTTTTTGTAGATGGGGCACAGAAATTTCCCTGCCGTCAATATAAATTTGCATTTAATCATGCATTTTATGGGTTAATCATTGTGCAAACAAACACGCCAGTGTCTGTGTTTGTGCTATTTTTAGGCTGGTCTTTCTTTCTGGGGTGCTGCTGCTTATAAAAAGCTTCCAGCTGAAGTAATTGAGGAAGAGAAACAAAGGCAAAAAGGAATAAAACATCACAGGAACAGGTTGCTGCAGTACAGGCAAAAGCAAGCTTTTCCTGCATGTAGCTGGAAAGTAACAATTTCAAACAAGCAGAAATACGATAATGGCTAATGCATATTGGATTTGGTACTTACGCAGTGCTTTTCTACTATAATTAATGCTTCATAGAAGTATTTCTCCTATGCCTAAGTGCTTTTAACCTAACATTTCCACACACTCACCCTCTGATGGTTGTATCAAGGGCAACTCGGGGTTCAATATATTGCCACAAGAATACTTCAACATGCAGACTGGAAGAGTCACTCACCCAGTGCTGTTGAAATGTCGACAGCACCCCCTGCGCCCGGTGTTTGGAAATCAATGATTGGACAAGAGCCTTCCTCTCTTCTGATCCACTTTTCGGCTACTGTGGAGATCTCCAGGCCTCTCGTTGAACATGTTGGTACCTGCAGAATTCCTTTGGTAGAGGTCGTGGACGTAGCTTCTGGGTCACAAAGCCGAAGCAGAAATCTGCGTTCGTTTTGTGCTCAGTCACTCATTTGACAGCATACTGAATAAAAAAATTAAATCAATTTTGTATATTTTGTAAATTTAGCACTATGGTAGAAACGGCTGAGAGCGGACCAGCGGGCATCCTTACATGATGGACTTTATGGGCTGAGTCGAGCCCATGTAGTTTTGGTTCACAACCAAAATCCTAGTTGGCGGTGGAGTTTCTCTTTTCTAGTCAGTTTGAAAATTGGGTGTAGAAGAAGTAGTAGCCAGAAATGCACTAGAGGAAACGACAATACTGAACTGCCGGATTAATGCGAGCTGTGGTTTCTAAGGAGGTGCACAGCACGATGTGGCTTACACTTTCAGAAAGTTTGTGGTTATGATGTACCCACGGTGTAGATTCAAAGCAGATATAGAACAGCCCTCACGTTAAATACATCTCCTATAAATTTCATTTTTTCCAAAGTTGAATACCTGAGCATTTAAGTAAATGAATAACAGTGTTACATAATTGAGATCACTGATAAAAAAAAAAAAGAGTTTTTTAGTATTCAAACAGAGATGCATGTCACTTTTACTTACCTACATCTTTACTATGATAGGGAGTAGCTTTGTCTGCCACTGCACAGCTAAAAAAGGTCGTGAACGTCTATTGTGCTTGTGCAGATTCCTTTTAATGACTTGGTGTCCAAATACAGCCTGTGGAGGCTTCACTTGAAAAATGCTTTAAAAGCACGAGGGGCTCACTGATTTGCTCTGAGAGCAGGCCGAGGTGGAGCAGCATGTTGAGTCCTCCTGGTTTGTAAACCAGCTCATTGCTCCTGCTGACTGTATATGATCATACGTCACAAACTGGATGATTGGCACTTGTATTTTCCCTCCAGCGCTGGGCTGGGTGACAAGGCAAGAAATTACATCCAAATTAGATGTTTTAATGTGGTGTGTGGCTTGTTTTAACCACTTTTTGTCTTTCATCCTGCCATCTTTGATGCTTCTTATGTAAGTTATTACATGCTAGAATAAAGGTATTTCTTTTTAAGTTGAAACAGATCCAGTTAATTTTCGGTGTTTGTGTTCTTGATTAAAGAGGCTCCCCGTTGCCTCATTTATTTGACCCCCTCGGGGAAGAAGCTCGTTGTGCTGACGAATTACTCCTGAGATAAGTGCCAATCGTTTTGTTTTGCTGCCATGAATCAAACATGAGATGTTTTAACGTACTGAAGATGATTTGGCTCAGCCCTCTGGTTTAATGTTCTGGCTCAGTTTCCATCGCCTCCCCGAAGGTGTCCACGATGGTAAATGTCTACATTAGAGGAGTTTATAATTGGTCAGCATCCCGGGTGCTCCATTAATAAATCACTGAAGATGACAGAAACCTTTCAGGACTGAGCTAATGGCATGAAGATGTGTTTGCTTTTAATTTAAAAACAATGAATGTTAATAACGGTAATGAAGACTCAGTGCTGAATATTAAAGCAGAAATATTTTCACATTTACCTTTTCTGTTGTTTAACCCAGCAGAAAATTTCTCTTTATAATTCCAATCAGATGTAATGAAATTTATGCAAATTTCCTATTTTTGATCTTGAAATCTGCAATCAGTAAATTTAATACTTCAGCTCAAATATTGGAGTATTAGCTCCTTCAGCAACCCCTCCTTTAAACCTCCTTAATTCTCCTAGAGTGGCTTTGCATGATTCACATTTCAAAATAATCTTTATTTGTGTTAAATTAGGCCTCAGTGGAGCCTCTTGACTGTCTAAAAGAGGGGTGGGGGAACTTCAGACCTCAAGGGCCGGTGTCCTGCAGGTTTTAGATCTCGTCCTGGGTCAACACACCTGAATCAAATGATTAGTTCATTACCAGGCCTCTGGAGAACTTCGAGACATGTTGAGGAGGTAATTTAGCCATTTAAATCAGCTGTGATTGGATCAAGGTCACATCTAAAACCTGCAGGACACCGGCCCTTGAGGCCTGGAGTTCCCCACCCCGGGTCTAAAACAAGAGGGCTCCCCTATCCCCACCCTTCAGAAAGCATTTTTCTGATTGGATCCCCTCTCCTATGTGGGTGAAGCTTCAAACAGCCTGAAACTGAGTTTAAAGTTTTAAAAGAAAAATCATGGTAGTTCCAACATTGCTCCCCTCGTCCTGTGGATAATTCACCCGACATTCAGCCGTTTGTTTCTATTTTGCTTCTTTCAGAAATGGTGGAGTCGATGAAGAACGTGGCGAGTATGGACGTGGAGCTGACGGTGGAGGAGAGGAACCTTCTCTCTGTAGCGTACAAGAACGTAATCGGAGCCAGGAGAGCCTCCTGGAGGATAATCAGCAGCCTCGAACAGAAAGAAGAAAACAAAGGAGGCGAAGACAAACTAAAGATGATCCGAGAATACAGGAAAACGGTCAGACGCAGTTTAAACCCACATCTGATGCTGTCCTTGTTTTTCATTCTGATTCTGCTCTTACCACACGTGAAGTGATTGTATTTTTTTCTTCTTGCCACTACTTCACAGAGTGATTTAAAAAAACAAACCCTCAGGACTGAGGTAGCACTGGTTAGACATTAGTACCTGCACAGTTATTTCATGGAGATGAGAGCTCTCCTCCAGGAAATGGTTTCACAGCCCAAAATGATGAGGCAGGTGGCAGCCACGAAATAACTCTAAATTGCATTTTTTCCCAATTATGCTCCAGAGAAACTCCCAGTAACAGCAGAATTCAGAGAACGCCCACTGTGGGACTAACTGCATGCTGACTCTGGAGTTAAATCCCCTAAGCTCTATGCTACAGCTGCAAAACTTGATTATTTTATTAATAAAGTATTCTGTCGTATCCATCCAGTAATCCTATGAGAAATACTTTTCTTAATAATCATAATAAATATTCAAGAGATAAAAAAAACAAACAAACAGGTCTTTCAAAATGAACTGCAATGTTTTAAATATCAGTCAAATAAAAAGCTCAGCTCATTCCTTTTAAATAATCACCAGCACAGTAAAGTCAAATAGACCTACAACCTACACTAAGACATAAAGTTAACCAGCCTTTACTCTTCTTTCTTACATTAGCATGAGGCAAAAAAAAAAAGAGTTCAGTTTCATCTCCTGGATGAGGTCAATTTGGGATGTGGGGTGTGTGTGCTTAAATGTACTAGTGAGTAAGAATATGGGCCTGTAAGCCTGTAGAAAATAAAGAGCGACGTATAGAAAAGTGAGCATATCAGCACTCTCAGAACTGAAGTTTCCTGCTGCAGACGTTCTGATGGTGTAGATGTTAATAGTAATTCAGTGTCCATGTTAACGGCTACAGGTCAGCGGCTCAGTTTTACTGCCGTGCAAAAAAAAAAAAAAGACTTAGAAAAGTACTTTCAAATATTAATACAGTTTATTTAATTAATATATTTTGTGTTGATTCGAATCCAACTCTGAAGTCTTGAATTGCAGGTCTATTTTTAGTTGCAAATGTGGGTGAAGCGCTTGCGCTTACATGGTGACAGCTGAGCGCTACAGAGTTGTGGATTAAACGAAGCATCGAAGCAAATGCATTATATTTAGGTTTTTTAGAATTATGTTATTCAACTTTCTCTGGTCTCAGCTATATTTATCATTATTTTATACAAAAAGCTTTTTTCACCTTTTTGTTTTGTTTGCTGTTTTGTTAATGGACCTCAAAATGAGCTTCATAGATGTCAAATATTCATTTGTTAAAATGTGTCTCATAACCTAAAAATAAAAAAGATAAAGGAGAGAGGTCTGTCGTAAGTAGCCTTCATATACTATATAATGAAGGCTTTTATTGTGAAAAGCCAGGAAGAAGAAGCCCTGTTTGCTTAAGTGGAGACCAGACCAGGTCCCTGGTCCAGGTAATAAGTTAGCCATCAATGGGAAGCATTTCTTTATTTCTTTGTGGCATTGTTTACTGCTTATTTGTTACTATGGAAAAGGCACAACAAGTTGGAAAAAGTTTTTATAGCATTAGCTAGCACAAGAGTGGCTGTCAAACACTGTCAGGTTAGTGCTGTCTAATTGAACACGCCAATATCTGCAAAGGTCTCAAAGCACACAGAGTGAGTAGGAACATGGTGTACTAACAGAAGCATCTGTGTTTTGTTCTGCAGGTTGAGAAAGAGCTGAAATCAATCTGCAATGACATTCTGGATGTACTGGACAAGCATCTCATCTTAGCTGCTACCACGGGAGAATCTAAGGTTTTCTACTATAAAATGTAGGTATCCAGTTCATATCTGAAATTGTACTAACAAAATGAGGAAAGTGGTGTGGTCGCCCAGATAATTACAAATTATGGGACATTCAGTAGGTTTACATGTCAGAGTTGTTGTTATAGTGTGAATCTGAGTTTTTTAATGTATATTTGTTGTTGCAGAATCGATTGTTAAATAAGCAAATGTTAATTTCAGGTTGTTTGGCCATTTAACACAAACATTTGCTAACACATTTTCTCTCATTTTGTTAAGATACTGTTGGGTTGTGATGTCTTGCATAACTAGACTAAACTTTTAATCACAAATGACAGTCTGATATTTATTATTTAGTATTTTTCTCCGTTTCTGTGGCCTTATTTAGAGGAGCACAGCCCTGTCCCATTTAGAATAAACCATTAAAGGTTGAGGTGAAGCTGAAGTCTGGAGGCTGTGGGGTAAAAATCATGCACTGTGCAGAAACTGGCCTGTCAGAAAAATTGGATGCATTTTTAAGCTCCATCTCCCACGATGAAATGGTACACGGTACCTCTCTTAAATTTAAAAAGTAGATGATTGAAGGAAAATCACAAACTTGGGAGTAAACGAAGCTTGTTTCAGGAGTGTTTTGCTTACTCTGTTTAGTTGCCCCCTAAAAGATGCTTCTCTGATTAGAATTGTGCCCTAGTTAAGGGGATTAGGCGCCGGTCTAACTGTACCTATGATCCTAATGTGGTCTTTGTTCATTTTTATTAAAAAAAAATCTTTTTCCATGATAAGTATTAACCAATACCCCTGATTTATTTTGAACAGTTAAAAGTGGCTTTACCCTTCAGATTGCCCATATGTTCTTCATGGCCTTTGTGTTTGCCCCACTCAGGAAGGGAGATTACCACAGGTACCTGGCAGAGTTTGCCACAGGCAACGACAGGAAGGAGGCAGCCGAGAACAGTTTGGTAGCGTACAAAGCTGCGAGCGACATCGCCATGATCGAACTCCCATCAACGCACCCCATCCGTCTGGGACTGGCCCTTAACTTTTCTGTTTTCTATTATGAAATCCTCAACTCGCCGGACCGTGCTTGCAGGTGAGTGCACGAGATAGTTGTTTTTGATGTGTGGGGGGGGGGGGGGGGGGTGCACGAAAACAACAAAACAAGTTTGACGTCTACAAGCAGGACTTCCTGTGGCGTCTTTGATGGGGCTACGGGGGTTTTACATCACGTGAGGCTTCAAGATTGTTAGTGAACTGAAAGGAAACTACAAACTAAAAAAAAAAGGTGTGAAAGTAAAAGCAGTTTGTGGATGTCATCTTATGCTTTTTAATGGAATGATTTATAGAAAGAAATTTAAAATTTAAGTAAATTTTGTGCTGTTCAGTAGTTTATTTCTTACTTTTGTGGTAGGCTGAAAAAAGAAGACTTGGATAATATAAGCAGCTTGGACTCTCGGTCTCTCATTACTGCCTTTCATTACTCATTACAAAGAGGAGCATCATTTAGGAGTTGAGCCATCCAGGGTGCCAGATGAAATGATTCATGAACTGGCTATTCAACCACATTGACTTTATTTTGACTCGTCTCACAGCGTAGCTTATTGGCAAAGGACTACAGTTTTCCAGTTTGAAAAAAAGATCACACTGGCACCAGCCGGTCATTTGTTTGGGTATCTCACCAGGCTGCTTCCTGGATATCTTCCAGGTTGGCCATGGGAAGAGCCTCCAGGGAACATTTGGGAGTATATCTAGATAAGTTGGAGAAGGTGAGCAGGGTTTAGCTTGCTGCACTTGCAACCTGGACCCAGATAAGGAGCAGAAAATGAATAATGGCACACATAAATATTCAGAATGGTCCATGGATTAAGAAAAATAATTAGATTTTGGACACCAGATGTGATGGATGAATGGTGGATCCGACTGTCACACTTCCACATTTGCTTCACTTTTGATATGTCTGTGCTTCCACTGTGTGAAGTGAATCCTCAGCTCCTCTGTGTTGGTTCGTATCTTCTCTGCTGACAGGTTGGCGAAGGAAGCATTTGACAATGCCATTGCAGAACTGGATACCCTGAGTGAGGAAAGCTATAAGGACTCTACGCTTATCATGCAGTTGCTACGTGACAACTTGACACTATGGACCTCAGATGTGCAGGGAGATGGTGAGAGAACCATGACTTTACTGTTCAGGCTTAGTATTTCTGCTTTCTTTGTTTGCCCCTTTTTTATTTCTGCCTCTTTTATGGTCAAAAATCTAGCAAACAGGTTTCGTCCGGCCTTTCCTCTGAGTTCTGTGGTTTCTACACTGCTCCAAAAAATTACTGGATAACTATATTGATATGGGCATGGTAATGTGTTAGGATGCTACATCATTTGACAGAAATGAAAGCCTTTAACATACAGAGAGCTAAATTCAAAGATGGCAGGCTAGTGCATTCTGCCAGAATTTCACTGCAGCAATGCAAAAATGGTACTATGGTAGTTTTTATTGCACCCACGTGCTTGCATGCCTGCCTGACAACCTCGGGGCATTCTCCTTAAGAGATGGTGTCCACCGGGATCTCCCAGATCTGGACCAGGGCATCACTGAGTTCCTGGGCGGTCTGAGGTCTGGCAGCATTGGAAGGACCAAAACAAAATGTTGTTCTATTGGCGGATGCTGGGGCCAATCAGTGGTGTAAAGAGCCTGCGTGCATACTCTCACTACATGAGGCCGGGCATCATCATGCACCAGGAGGAACCAGGACCCACTGCACCAGCGTAGGGTCTGACAAACCTTCAGGCAATAGCACGTATTGATGTACCATCCTGGAGGAGTTGGACTACCTGTGCAACCTCTGTAAGATCTAGGTATCGGTTCATGCTACCAGTAGTGACAGTGACCCTATCCAAACATAAAACTAGAGAAAAATCAGCCAGAGAAGATGAGAATTTTAAAGGTGGAGGCGTCTGGCATTTTTTTCCCTTAACCACCCCCTCTGCTTCTTAACTGACTAGATCAGTATCCCCCAAGTTTAGCTGACTTGGTGCTAAACTCTGATTAAAAAGTGTTTAATTTTTTGAGCAGTGTATAAAATCACTCCCTCCTTTCAGGGTCGATACTCACGAACTCTTTTAACTTCTCTCCCCTGTAGATTCTTAAGGACAGCCCTCCTCCTTCTCTCTTCTCTGTTTTTAAAGGTCTATTTTGTAAGTCATTCCTCTTGTCTTGGGCTTTTTTCCACCTCAAGCCGTTAGTCTTGCCTCACCACCCTAACATCCCTCACTAACTTACTCACAGCACCAAGTCCAGTGTTTTTAGGGGTACAGAGCAGTAATTTGTCGCATTGTGTTGCTAACCTCTTCCACTTTTTTCAGCACTATGTTTGATTGTCTATGTTTGATTTGTCTTCCGCAAGTCAAAAAAAACTTAGATAAAAGGCTGAAATACCTCCCAGTAAACGGCCGACGTCCCGAATCTGCTTCTTGGCCTAGTCAGATTTTCAGTATAACTATTTATCAAATGAAGTAAAACACATTCACATCGGAGTTGTAACAATTTAAACTACTTTAAATGGCAGTTTTGTGTTTTTAACCTTTCATAAAGTAATATTTAGGTGCTTAGTAATATTACAAAAGTATATCCAGACTGTCTTTGAGACCAGTTTGACACATCAGGGGTGGCTCTAGCTCAGGAGGTAGCTGGTCAACTACTAAAACGCTTTGAATAGCACTGTATAAGAACCAGACCATTTACTTTAAATGTCTTAATGAGAAAGATGAAGCGTCACTATGCCAAGGCTTTTAAGTATCATAGTGAGGTGCAGTTACACAAAGTAACCAAATCTAGCTATAAAATGTAGCTTATTTGTCCCTTTGCTCAATATTTTAATTCTTATCCTCTACAAGAATGGCTTTGCATGGTTACACAACCTTGTGGTTTCAAACAAGCCACCTTTATTCTGATTGGTTGCCCCTCTCAAACTCTCAATGGCATCATGCAGAGCCAAGAGTAGAAAAAACTGCGGGAAACAGTGTTTAGAGCAGTCTGAAACCTGAGCCTTGTGCATGTGCTCCTCTCATCATGTGAGCCATGTTTAATATGAGCCTCCACCACTGTGACTTTGCATAATTGATAGAAAATATTGGAAAAGTGTAACAGGTCCCCTTCAAAATTATTGTTATTGGACGATTATCTCCATGATCAGTTATTCTAAGTGAACCAGGCGACTTCAGTTTTTATAATGTTAATTTTCCAGCTTTTAAGCTTTGCACCCTAAATGCTGGTGTCAGTCTCACAGTTGTGGGCTTGTGAATCTGAAATGTAGAAACACAACCCACCTTCCTCCTGTGACCATACAAATGACTCCATCTTCTAATTTAACCATAAGGATTTGCGGACACTCTGCTTCTTCACAAATGCATGTCGGTGTGACTGAATCCTGCACACTGGGGCATCACAGCAGATCACATGTGTGTGGGTCGGTGTTTGGAAACCTGTGAACGCAGCCTCGCGGAAGTGTGACATAACGGAGGAACTGCAGTGGCAGCATGTGAGGCTGCTGCTCCGTGTCCTGCAGTGCTCTCACATCACAGTTAGCCGCGGTGCTAATGAGCACCGTTACGCTTTCTATTTTAATCATGACAGATTCTCAGGCCTTTGTTATTTGTGCCTCTCAATGCTTCATTACACGGATGGCTGTGCGGTCTCTATGGTAACCTTTCTAAGCAACCAGTTGCACAGGTTCACAAAGCATTTCGCCCTTGTTAGTAAGTCTGCACACAGCTCCTCCTTACTGGCCTGCACGTTGACGGTCAGTGGTGAAAGTTGCAGTTTGTATGTAAATGTTTGGGTTATTTTTAGCATCTGAGCGTCTCCCGCTTATTACAATGATGGTCGTTTAAACTTAAATCAGTTTAATCAGGGACATAAGTATTTAAAATTAGATAAATTTATCACATTACAGCTGCAGACAGATTACACATGTTGCCTTATTTAAATGCATGGCTGGCTTTGTTGGACTGTATCTAAAAGATGTCTGTAGTCTCTGGGTCTATGCATAAGTGCCTCAAAGCTGCATTCTTTCTAATAGCCACCAGAGAGGGCAGTGGCAAACTACTTCACCATTAGAAACTGACCTTTACAATGTTTAGAACACAGGCGTCGAACTCCAGGCCTCGAGGGCTGGTGTCCTGCAGGTTTTAGATGTGTCCTTGATCCAACACAGCTGATCTAAATGGCTAAATCACCTCCTCAACATATCTTGAAGTTCTCCAGAGGCCTGGTAATGAACTAATCATTTGATTCAGGTGTGTTGACCCAGGGTGACATCTAAAACCTGCAGGACACCGGCCCTCAAGGCCTGGAGTTCGACACCGCTGGTTTAGAAGAACACAAACATTATGTCAGAAAAATACGTTTGTGTGATTCTTTAAAATATACTCCTCCTAAAGAGGAAAACTCCTGTAAAGGCATATGCACAAAGTTCAGCCACAGATATTCCTGTTTCCAGCTTTCAGTCAGAAAACGACAAATAGCAGCTGGTTATAAACTAGGGCTGCCACAAACGATTATTTTGATAGTCGACTAGTCACCGATTATTTTTGCGATTAGTCGACTAATCAGATCATCATCCATTGGACATACAGCTTATTGCACCAGCAGCATCTGCTCTTATATAACTATCATTAGCTTACAGCTTTAAGTGTTTAAGGTATGTGCTAACTAAAAATAAAGACAAGATGATAGTTTATTAAATTTTAATGAAATCTGCAGATTGTTGTGGTTTAATAAACTCCTTGCTATCTAAAATATAACAGGACACCGGAGTAAATTCTTGAGCATCTCACACTTCTGATAATCAGCTGTCTGCTTGACGTTTATTCAGCTGTGTAAAAACTTTAATCTCAGCCAAACCGATTTACTCAGGAACAAATAAAATACTAAAAAAAACCAAACAATAACATTTTGAAGTTATCTAAATGACTTATATATATATATTTAACCTGAGTAGCGAAAGACGGCGGTGGGTTTGAAAATGATTTGCCGGGAGCACTGTAACAAAAAATAATTTCCCCCAGGGATCAATAAAGTATTCTGATTCTGATTCTCACGGCTCTAGTTAGCCTAGCCTAGCCTCCGGCTAGCTATCGAGCTAGTGGGTAACAGACGTCTCTGAAAACGTCGGAGCGCTTTTGAAAATATGTGGTGTCTTGATAAACTGAGCAGATATTTGAAGTTTACACAGCTACATTCTCGCCTGAAAATATGTTAAACATTTATTTTGTGACCCAGAAAGAATAATAAGAGTAAAACCAACTAGCTGCCACCATTGTTGGAAACTAAGCTGGGCCGCGCTATGAATTCTGGGACACAGCTTCTTCTTCTTCGGGGTTTAACGGCAGTTGGCATCCTTGTACATGCAGTGCTGCCATCTTCTGTTTCGGTCTGTTATTACACTCTTAAATCCTGCTACTTATTCCTGCGTCTTTCAGGATCTTACAAAGCTTCAAACGACACGTCGACTATTAAATCAGTCGTCGACGATTTTGATAGTCGACGTAATCGTGACTAGTCGACTAATCGTGGCAGCCCTATTATAAACTAACATTATACCGACTAATGTTTGGCTTAAGTATCCTAAAAATCACACTTTCAAACTGATAAATAATTAAAGGAAATCCTCAGGTTTTACGAGAGTTTAATCACGTACTGGTCGAGTTTGACAAGATTAAAAAAAAACAAAAACAAAAAACCTTTAGAAACAGCTGCAGCTCTTACCATCACCTCAGATTTAGCTTCACTGACTCATCGACTCGTTTCGGACTCGTTACACAAAGATTGATGGCATCCTCCACAGCAAATGTACGTGGATAATTCACACTGGGCATGTTGACAGCTGAGGTAAACAGCAGGCTGACAGCTTACACTCACTGCAGATGACCAGGGGATATATTGGAAAATATTACACAAAACACCCGTGGGAGCGGTTTTTTTTGTTTATCCCCATTCCTGGTTTGCTGATATTATTTAAATATTTTAAAGTGTGTACAAAAATGTTTTCATACACAAA